>NC_140086.1:1035631-1739381 GCF_964237585.1 Gallinula chloropus | reverse complement strand
GTTCAACCTTATTTCTGCTCTACCTACACTTTGTCCAACCTACACAGTTTAAGATCAACCCCCAGGAACATCCCCTTCCATCAAGGGCCCAGGATTCAGAACGTGCTCCCAAAAGACACCAGCTTTTGGCAGCCACCACTCAGGTTCCTGGTGGGTGGAGAAGACTTTGATCCATTGTATAGACTCTTAACCTATGTCAAATTTCATTTGGTTGGGCACAACAGCTTCTAAAAAGCTTCTAAAAAGATGTTTGCTGAGTCAAGGGAGCTTAGATGGGCTCTAGGAACCTTCCCAAGGCAGCAACTCAACTGGTGTAACCTCCTCTACGATGTGCATGGCTGGGAGAACCACAGCTCTGCCCAAAACCAGGTCTAAACACTGGCTTAAGTGATCTGGTTTAACCTCAGGTCTGTTCCTCCATCATCCCAAGAGCTCCATCATCCATAACCAGCAGCATCTCAACCTCCTCATGAGTACAACACTGTCACACCACCAAATTGCTCTGGATCTCCAGAGCCTACAGCAGAGCTGCTCCAATCAAGCTCCCAGGAAGCTCTACAAAGAGGATGAAGATTTAGTCAATGACTCATACTGGACATGTCACAGTGAAGAAATGTCCCCATGGAATAATTTGTGAGGTCTGAGTCCTGAGAACAGGCAGCAGGGGTTTCTCATGAGCCCAAAGGGCTGCATTCCCCCCATCCCACACACCACCACCACCCAGAGATGAAAAGCCTTGATGCCTCCACATCACCATCACAGCACCGTCCTGTATCCATCTCCTCAGGTTTCAGAGGTCACAGAACAACCACCACAGCACAAGGAACACCAAGACCTCCAACATGCTGGAGGTGTTGCCTTCACAAGCTGCATGACAACTTCTGATGCAGAAGGTTTGCTGACATCCTTAAATGGAGCAAGACTCAGGCCCAAAGTCAGGTAACTGGACCATCAACACAACTTACTGTTGATCCAGATCGAAAATTCTCCTCCTGGTTTCTCCCCAAATCCCTCCAAACCTTTCCTCAAGCCCACACATCAATTAATTATTCTTCTTTCATAAAAAAACCCTTTCCCTTTTCCCAAGCTGCAACCTTCTCCACTCTTTGTCTTCCATCTAAACCCAGCAAGACAGAGCTGAACTCAACCCATCATCACACGTGTCAACTCAACAGCTCAAGTGCACAACAGGAAGCCACAGAACAGGAAACCACAGAAGCATCCTCCTGAGAAGAAGGGGTTCAACACCTTAAGATCACAGCTCTACCATGGCCCAAACAACCCTCACATGACACCTACCCACAGCATATGCAAACAAGATTGGTCTTACAGATGTTCTCCTGCCTCTGCCATCCTCTTCCTTACTTGAGCACCTTATTTGATGCCTTCAAGTCCAGCAAGACCATCTTTTAAAGCTTTAAAATAGTCTTGTGCAGAGTTGTCAGAGCACAAACCAGCTCTGGAGAACAGTTAGAAGTCTTTCTCCAGCCAAACTTCTCCTTAACATTTACTCTGGGACCAATAAGAGCAGATTCACCTCCTGGAGGTTCCTAAATCCAAGAACCTCCCCTTGGAACAAGCTTTTTTCCAGCACACCCTCAGCAAGCAACCCCTTGGGAAGATTGTTTCCTACCTTCTTTGGTGGATATCTGCATCCTGGTGGCAGGCAACCTGCAGAGCCTGTGCTTGGTGATCTGCACCAGGCCCTTGGGTGAGGAGCGTTTTGGTGTCGCAGAAGGTTTCCCCCGCAAGGAGTTTTTCCTCCTGAGATGGAAGTGGCTTCTCAGAGGGGTGGCAGGTGAGGAACTGCTCTTCTTATCTGCTGGGGAGCTGGAAAGGGCAACAGCACAAGGTTAGGAGAGCACAGAAGTGTGACTGAAACACACTTGGACCCTTGCTCAGAGTTGAGAAGAGGAGCTGGATCACCAAGCTCCACACGGCTCCCCTGTCCAGGGGGGATACAGAATCCCAAGGTTGGAAGAGACCTTGAAGATCATCAAGTCCAACCACTCCCACCCTGTGCTAAACCATCTCCCTAAGTATCTCATCAACCCTTTTTCTGAACACACACAGGGGTGGGGACTCAACCCCCTCCCTGGGCAGCCTGTTCCAGGCCCTGACCCTGTCTCAGGCCCTGACCCTGTTCTAGGCCCCTATTCCAGGTCCATCCCAGGCCCTGACCCTGCTCCAGGCCCCTGTTCCACAGCCCCACAACTCTCCCAGGGAAGAACTTTTCCCTCCCAGCTGAGCTGACCCTGGCCTGGGGCAGCTTGAGCCCATTGCCCCTTGTCCCATCTCCTGGCCCCTGGCTGAAGAGACCATCGCCCACCTCTCTGCACCCTCCTGGCAGGGCAGGGCAGGTGGGGAGAAGGTCTCCCCTCAGCCTCCTCTTCTCCAGGATCAACACCCCCAGCTCTCTCAGCTGCTCCTCACAGGATTTACCCTCCAGCAAGCTTTTAGAGAGGACCAGTACATAGCCCAAAAAAAGGACAGCACCCAAGAGAGGGCAGCACTGCCAGCACTTCTCAACACACACAGCTCACCTCCCATCTCTGCTCAACCCCAGGGTCCACACAGTGCTTGGTGGGGACAGACCAGACATGATATGGCTGCAAAAGTCACTGTGCCTCCTTTACCCAGCCCTCAACTCAACAAGGTTACAGGAGGTCGTAAATAAATCACTAAGGACACAGTTATTCTCTTGCATTTGAGTTTGAGTCTGTTCTTCAGGCCAGGGAGGTGACTCCTAAGCACTGAAGCAAAGGCTTTGGAGGACAGGGATAGGAGGTGAGAAGAAACCCCAGCTCTGTTTCAAAGATTCAACTCAGACAACTAAATTCAAATCTTACAGAGAGTGGTGAGGGGCTGGAACAGGCTGCCCAGAGAGGTGGTGGATGCCCCATCCCTGGAGGTGTTCAAGGCCAAGTTGGCTGGGGCCCTGGGCAACCTTGTGTAGCTCCAGGCCTGGAGGTTGGTGGCCCTGCCTGTGGCAGGAGGGTTGGAGCTCTGTGATCTTTGGGGTCCCTTCCAATCAAAACCAGTCTGTGGTGATTCTATGGTTCTGAGGTTTTCCAACCATGGAAAAAGCAGGAGACCACCACCCAGAACAAAGTCACTGTGCTTGGAAAGGGGAACACACTTCCCAGTACAGAATAACCCACGTTGGGATTTCACTCATAGATAAGGCCATGGTGTACAGGAAGCCACACCAGACAATCAATAGATATGGTACAACACCATGAGTGCTGGGTCCAGTTCTGGGCTCCTCAGCATCAGAAGGACATTGAGGTCCTGGAGCGAGTGCAGAGAAGGGCAACCAGGCTGGGGAAGGGGCTGGAGGGCAAATGCTGTGAGGAGCAGCTGAGGGAGCTGGGGGTGTTGAGCCTGGAGAAGAGGAGGCTGAGGGGAGGGAGACCTTCTCCCCACCTCCCCTGCCCTGCCAGGAGGGTGCAGAGAGGTGGGCGATGGTCTCTGCAGCCAGGGGCCAGGAGATGGGACAAGGGGCAATGGGCTCAAGCTGCCCCAGGGCAGGGTCAGCTCAGCTGGGAGGGGAAAGTTCTTCCCTGAGAGAGTTGTGGGGCTGTGGAACAGGGGCCTGGAGCAGGGTCAGGGCCTGGCACAGGCTGCCCAGGGAGGGGGTTGAGTCCCCACCCCTGGGTGTGTTTAACAGAGGGGAGATGAGGTGCTCAGGGATCTGGTTCAGACAGGACAGCAACAGTTGTACTCAATGATCTCAAAGGTCTTCTCCAACCTTGTGACTCTGAACCACCCCCACCCCAAAGACAAGAAGCAACTTACCCCAAATTTCCCTTTCTCTTGATGATTTTGGTCCGACTCTTCACTTTATAAGCAGCATCACCAAAGGAGGACTTGGCCCCACCAAGACCCACAGATGCAGCAGTTGGAGGTGGTGGGACAGAGCCAGCTCCAGGCAGGTTGGGTTCCAGAGGCTTCTTCTGATCCTCAGATCGCCACCTGAACGCTGACTTGGAGGTGGAGGGCAAAGTCTGCAGGCTGGAGGCTTTCCACTTGTATTTACTGGGAGAAACCCCCAGTTTGGACTGCAATCCTGTTTTCCTTGGTTTTATTCCCAAATCTGCTTTTGGGGATCCTTTAGCCCCTTTGTCTGCTCCTCCACCAACCTTCTTAGAGCTTTCAGAAGCTCTAGGGCTGACCCACCTCTTCACAGCACGAGAGGCTTTCCCAGGATTAGCAACCCAAGTGTAATTGGTTTTCCTGAACTTGGGAGCTTTGCTGGAGACAGGAGATGTTGAAGCAGCTCTTTGGCCACCACCAATTTTAGGGATTATGGCAAACTTGTTCTTCATGGGGCTCATCCCAACCACCAAAGTCGTGGTTTGAGCAGGTTTAGAGGTTGTCTCATCACTTCTAAGGAGCTTCAGTTCCCTGACTTGCTCACAAGTAGATTGCCCTGGAGCTGGTGGCTCTGGCTTCTGCTGGATCATCAACTGCTGAGCCAACTCATGATGTGGCAACACTGAAGGTTCCTGTGGCTCTGATTTCAGTGTCACAGCGTTTTCACTGGTGCTGCCACAAGAGGAAGGGCAGCTCCCAGCCAGCTCACCAGACAGACGGACTGTTCTGGGCTTGCAGGACACGTTGACGTACGTTGAGCTGAAGGAAATGGAGAGAGAAGGTCTCCTCTCTTCATTTTGCCTGGGGTACAAAGATTCTGGGGGGGGTTTACCCTCAACTGGAGCAGAAACCACCTTTTTCAACCCAGAAAACTCAGAGTAAGACTCCACATCTCCAAATGGGTCGACCCTCTGAGGCAGCTGGATCCCCACAACTATATTACCATCTGTGGTTAAGTCCACATGTCTCTCAGGGGATGATTCTGGTGGCTCTTGGGTGTCCTCATGGTTTCCAAAAGCCTGAGAGGTGCTGGTGCTTCTACTGCTTCCACCATCACAGGAGGATCCCAGAGGTCGGTTGACAAGGGAGTATTTTTTCCTCCAGGAGTGACCCTGGTGGAGATGGAAATCCCTGGGGGGCTGCTGAGGGGGGTACCTAGTGGAAAATGCCCCCCTCCTCCTGAAGGTGGGCTGGTGGGGGTTGTTCCACCTCAGTGCTGAGGATGGCAGCAGTCGTGGTGCATCCCCATGGGTGTTTTTATGATTGTTTATGAGACCTGTGGAGAAGAAGACAACATCTGTTCAGCACAGGTCCCACAGGCCTGTGCCACAGGCCCAGCACTCCAGCTGCAGCCTCACCACTGCCCAGTCCAGGGGCACAATCCCCTCCCCACACCTACTGGCCACACTGGGTCTGACACAAGCCAGGATGCCCTTGGCCTTCCTGGCCACCTGGGCACACTGCTGGCTCATATTTTAAGAATTAAAACCAACACTAATTTTACTTCCAGATGTCTTTGCAGAGCAGTTCCTACCACACTTCCCCCAGCAAGGCCACCACCAGCCCCAAACACAAAGCAGAGACTCACAGGATTCTTTAGGATCACAGAATCACAGTCTGGTCTGGGTTGGAAGGAACCCCAAGGATCACACTGTTCCAACCCCCTGCCACAGGCAGGGACACCAACCTCCAGTCCTGGAGCTACACAAGGTTGCCCAGGGCCCCATCCAACCTGGCCTTGAACACCTCCAGGGATGGGGCATCCACCACCTCTCTGGGCAGCCTGTTCCAGCCCCTCACCACTCTCTCAGGACAGAACTTCCCCCTAAGATCTCATCTCACCCTTCCCTCCTCCAGCTTCACTCCATCCCCCTTGTCCTGCCAGTCTCTGCCCTTTGAACAAGCTGATTCCCCTCCTGTTCCTCTGCTCCCTTCAACTTGGTACTTGGGACAAGAGACCCCCCACCCTCCACCTCACTGCATCCTTAGCATATTCAGCAGGACCATGGAGGTGATCACAGCCCTGTGCTCAGCTCTGGTGAGGCCACAGCTGGAGTGCTGGGTCCAGTTCTGGGCTCCTCAGCATCAGAAGGACATTGAGGTCCTGGAGTGAGTGCAGAGAAGGGCAACCAGGCTGGGGAAGGGGCTGGAGGGCAAATGCTGTGAGGAGCAGCTGAGGGAGCTGGGGGTGTTGAGCCTGGAGAAGAGGAGGCTGAGGGGAGACCTGACTGCTCTCCACAACTACCTGAAGCAGGTTGTGGTGAGCTGGTGGTCACCACAACCTCCTCCTTGCAGATAAGTAGTGATAGGACAGGAGGAAATGGCTGCAAGTTGCCCCAGGGGAGGTTCAGGTTAGAAATGAGGAGAAATTTCTCCTCAGAAAGAGCAGTTGGGCACTGGAAGGGGTTGCCCAGGGAGGTGGTGGAGTCACCATCCCCTGGGGTGTTCAGGGGAAGGCTGGATGAGGTACTTAGGGACATGGGTTAAGAAGTACTATAGGTGGTAGGGGGATGGTTGGACTAGAAGGTCTTTTCCAACCTTAATGATTCTGTGATTCTCCTTTCAAGGAGTTCCCCTCAGCCTCCTCTTCTCCAGCTTAAACCCCCCCAGATCCCTCAGCTGCTCCTCATATGAATTGTCCTCCAGAACATTCACCAGCTTCATGACTCTTCCCCAAAGCAGCAACAAGGCAGCCCCAGCTTTGCTGTTGAGTCACTGCACATCCCTCTGCCAAGCCACCACACCTCCCCAGTGCTTTGGTCTATTAACCAGTCATTTGGCTAATAGACACATGTTAATTAGGGAGGCTCTGCTCTTGTTAAGCCTCAAGTGTTTGGAAAACCCTTCTGAAAAAAACAAAGGGATGATTAGCAATGGATTTTTGAGCCTTTTATTACAGGGCCACACCAGTGAGGTGGAGTTTCTCCTACATGAAGGTCACAAAGTTAACAGAGGAATGTCAGCAGATCCCTGCTGGAAGAATCACAGAGTCACCAGGTTGGAAAAGACCTTTAAAGATCATCAAGTCCAACCATTCCCGTCCTGTGCTGAACCAGATCCCTGAGCACCTCATCTCCCCTCTGTTAAACACACCCAGGGGTGGGGACTCAACCCCCTCCCTGGGCACCCTGTCCCAGGCCCTGACCCTGCTCCAGGCCCCTGTTCCACAGTCCCACAACTCTTTCAGGGAAGAACTTTTCCCTCCCAGCTGAGCTGACCCTGCCCTGGGGCAGCTTGAGCCCGTTGCCCCTTGTCCCATCTCCTGTCCCCTGGCTGAAGAGACCATCGCCCACCTCTCTGCACCCTCCTGGCAGGGCAGGGCAGGTGGGGAGAAGGTCTCCCCTCAGCCTCCTCTTCTCCAGGCTCAACACCCCCAGCTCCCTCAGCTGCTCCTCACAGCATTTGCCCTCCAGCCCCTTCCCCAGCCTGGTTGCCCTTCTCTGCACTCGCTCCAGGACCTCAATGTCCTTCTGATGCTGAGGAGCCCACAACTGGACCCAGCACTCCAGCTGCAGCCTCCCCAGTGCCCAGTCCAGGGGCACAATCCCCTCCACACACCTACTGGCCACACTGGGTCTGACACAAGCCAGGATGCCCTTGGCCTTCCTGGCCCCCTGGGCACACTGCTGGCTCATGCTCAGCCTGCAGTCACCCAACACCCCCAGGTCCTTCTCTGCCTGACAGCTCTCCAGCCAGTCTCCCCCAGCCTGGAGCGCTGCAGGGGGTTGTTCTGTCCCATGTGCAGCACTCTGCACTTGGCCTTGATAAACCTCATCCCCTTAGGCTCAGCCCATGGGTCCAGCTTGTCCTGATCCCTCTGAAGAGCCTCCCTACCCTCAGGCAGATCAACACTTCCTCCCAGTTTAGTGTCATCTCCAAACCTCCTGAGGGAACATCCAATCCCTTCACCCAGGTCATTGATAAAGATGTTGAACAAAACTGGATCCAAGACTGAGCCCTGGGGGATGCCACTGGTGACCAGCCTAAGGAAGCAAGGCCCATGTTTTCATCTCTCCCATCCCCCCTCACCCTCCACATAGGAACTCCTGTAGAGAAGCAGACACCCCCTCACAAAGCCTGAGCAGAGTTTGTGGCCTTACTAATGAAGTAAAATCCCCTTGGGAGCAGGGGGGGCTATAAATAGAAAGAGTTAACACTAAGAATAAGCAGCACCGCTCATCAGAGCTAGGAAAAGGGCCTGCAGATGTATTGCCCCCCCCTCCTCCTCCTCTGCCATGCCAAGGAATCGAGGGATGGAGGGTGAGGGGCACGTCCCACCTCCACTCCACCAGTCCCAGGGGCTGTGGGGCAGAGGACACCCTCTTTTCCCAGCCAGAAAAGGCCACAAGCCAGCAGAGTGAGGTGCCCCCCCCCCAGCCTCCCAAAATCTCCTCGATGCTCTGTGGTCTCTGTTCCTTCTCTGCCTTGACTCACTTGGGGCTCCTGGGTTCCCTCCACATCCACTCACCCCCAACCCAGGCCTCGGGCCCCTTCCCCGGCCTCCCTCGGGCCCCCTTCCCCGGCCCCGGCCTCGGGCCCCCTTCTCAAGCCTCGGGCCCCTTCCCCGGCCTCGGGCCCCTTCCCCGGCCTCGGGCCCCTTCCCCGGCCTCGGGCCCCTTCCCCGGCCTCGGGCCCCTTCCCCGGCCTCGGGCCCCCTCCCCGGCCTCGGGCCCCCTCCCCGGCCTCGGGCCCCCTCCCCGGCCTCGGGCCCCCTCCCCGGCCTCGGGCCCCCTCCCCGGCCTCGGGACCCTTTCCCGGCCTCGGGCCCCCTCACAGGCCTCGGGCCCCCTCACAGGCCTCGGGCCCCCTCACAGGCCTCGGGCCCCTTCCCCGGCCTCGGGCCCTTCTCAAACCTCGGCCTTTCCCAGCCCTCCCTACCCCACTCCCCCCACCCCAAACTCCCAGATACCCCCTTAACCCCCTCCCCTTCTCCCCCCAGACCCCAGTCGTCCCCCCCCAATCCCCCTCTAGGCCTCGGGGTGCTCACAGCCAGCCCCGCCCCCCCCCAGACTCCCAGGGCCCCTCACAACGCTCACCCCGCACCCTTGGGTCCCCCCACACCCCCCCCCAGGCCCCGGGGGCCGCTGCCCGGCCCGGCCGTACCCTGCAAGAGGCGGATCTGCCGCCACAGCCGCTCCCTCTCCTCCATCCCCGCAGCCTCCCCGCCCCGCAGCCGCCGCGCGTCATCTCCCCGCGCCGGCCGTTGGCCGGGCAGGCCAGGCCACGCCGAGACGTCACGTGGCTCCCAGAAGCCCCGGATGACGTTGCTAAGCAACGGGAGCAGGCGAGGCCTACGCGGCCCCGTGGAGCCTGAGCAAGGCCCGGGGCCTGTGCAAAGCCCCGGCCTTCGTTTCCCGGCCGGCGCCGGCTCCCTCCGCCACTGGCCCCAGCCAAGGGCTCTCCCTGTTGTCCCCTGTCCCCAGCTGAGCCCGGTCTGACTGTCCCTATCCCCTGTTCCCATCGCAGCCAGGCCCAGCTGTCCCCATCCCCTGTCCCCATCCCAGCCTGGTCCAGCTGTCTCCATCTCCAGTCCCCAGCCTGGGATCTCCCAATTATCCCCTGTCCCCATCCCAGTCTGATCCAGCTACTCCCAAGCCCTGTTCAGCTGCCCCCTGTCCCCCATTCCTATCCCAGTCCAGCTGTCTCCATCTCCAGTTCCCAGCCTGGGCTATCCCAGCTGTCCCCTGTCCCCAGCCCAGCCTGGTCCAGCTATCTCCAACCCCTGTTCCCAACCTGGACTACCCCAGATGTCTGCATCTTCCAACTGCCCCCATCCCAGCCTAGTCCAGCTACCCCCCGTTCCCTATTCCCATCCTGGTCCAGCTGTTTCTATCTCCAGTCCCCAGTCTGGGCTCTCCCAACTATCCCCTGTCCCCATCCCAGTCTGATCCAGCTACTCCGAACCCCTGTTCCCAGCCTAGACTACCCCAGACGTCCACATTTTCCAACTGTCCCCATTCCCAGCCTGGTCCAGCTGTTCCCATCTCCAGCCTGGGCTCTCCCAACTATCCCCTGTCCCCATCCCAGCCTGGTCCAGCTGTCTCCATCTCCAGTTCCCAGCCTGGGATCTCCCAACTGTCCCCTGTCCCCATCCCAGTCTGGTCCAGCTGTCTCCATCTCCAGTTCCCAGCCTGGGCTATCCCAACTGTCCCCTGTCCCCAGCCCAGCCTGGTCCAGCTATCTCCAATCCCTGTTCCCAACCTGGACTACCCCAGATGTCTGCATCTTCCAACTGCCCCCATCCCAGCCTAGTCCAGCTGCCCCCCGTTCCCTATTCCCATCCTGGTCCAGCTGTTTCCATCTCCAGTCCCCAGCCTGGGATCTCCCAATTATTCCCTGTCCCCATCCCAGTCTGGTCCAGCTACTCCCAACCCCTGTTCCCAGCCTAGACTACCCCAGATGTCCACATTTTCCAACTGTCCCCATTCCCAGCCTGGTCCAGTTGTTCCCATCTCCAGCCTGGGGTCTCCCAACTATCCCCTGTCCCCATCCCAGCCCGGTCCAGCTATCCCTGTCCTCTGTTCCAAACCTGGACTACCCCAGATGTCCCCATCTCTCAACTGTCCTCTCTTCCCATCCCAGCTTTGCCCAGCTGTCCCCATCACCTGTCCCCAGCCTGGGCTATTCCATCTGTCCCATCCCCATCCCATCCTGGTCCAGCTGTCCCCATCCTCTGTTCCCATCCCAGCCTCATCCAGGCAACCTGTGTCTCAATCCCAGCCTGGTCCAGCTCTCCCTGTCCCCTGTTTCCAGTCTGGACTGCCCCAAATGTCCCCATCTCCCAACTATCCTCTGTCCCCATCAAACCCTGGGCAGCCATCCTCATCCTCTGTCCCCATTTTCCTCTGTCTCCATCTCATCATAGTCCAGCCGTCCCCATCTCCTGTCCCTAACCTGGGCTACCCCAGCCTCATCTAGCCATCCCCTTCCCCTATCCCCATCCCCTACCCAGCCAGCTGCCCCTACCCATCTTTTCCCTCTCCCATCACCAAAGTCTGCCCACAACCCACCATCACTCCAGCCTGCACTCGTGGACATCAGGGGAAAGATTTCTTCATGACCATAGGACCATCTCCAGCAATACAACTTGAATTTCACACATCAGCCTTGCAAGGTCCTTATTTCTTACACTTCAGCTGTAATT
Organism: Gallinula chloropus; assembly: GCF_964237585.1. Lineage (NCBI taxonomy): Eukaryota > Metazoa > Chordata > Aves > Gruiformes > Rallidae > Gallinula > Gallinula chloropus. Next base: position 1,728,361 of record NC_140086.1, on the reverse strand, counting down.
CTTTGAAATATTTTGGGAGAGAACTGGTCCTGAAGTTGAGCTGTGGAGTTACTTGTGCTCTCAGAGAAAATTGGTGACTTTTTTTTTCCTGCTTCCTGCAAATTCAGTTCCTAATTTAAAGTCTTTGTTGGACCTTAAAGATGACAGTCAGGCTTCAGCAGAGGCAGAACAAAATAGCTGCTGCAGTCAGGGTAGCTTTGAGACATCATCTTGAGCGTAGAAATTTGCACCTCCTAATTAAGAAACGACAACGGCTCCGCAAGTCACATTCTGTAACGTGTTTTCTTGGCAGCTGTCAGGACAGTTCGTGTTCCTCACAGTTCCCTGATTCCTCATAAAAGAAAAAATAGGGTCAAATCAAAGAGAACAAGGCAGTTTTCTTAGGTTTGGTCCCACTCCTTCCTTAAGGAGTTTGCTTTCTGAATAATTCCATTCCTCCCTGAGGGAATCAAGCCCATATCTTTAAACAAAGCTGTAACAGAACCTCAAGTCTGCAAAGGAGATAAAAATCTGGCCTAAAATTCTTTTTTAAACAATTAGAAGGGGGGGAAACTGAGCCAAGTAGCTGCACCAGCACAACATCATTTCCTTCTAAACGCTCTCACGATGGGAACTTTCTAAAAGCAACTGATCATCAACCTCAAATCGCCTAAAACAGACGTTGTCCCTTGGGATGTCTCACTTCCCGTGGCAGTTAGGGAGCTCTGTCTGTCCCAGCTCTGATCAAATAACATCCCCCAAGGTAAATCCAGGATTTGCCTGCTTGGAAAGGTAGATTTAGTAAATTATTTACAGTGCATTTAGCAGCCTTTAAAAGCAATTCAGAGGTGGAGGATGGGAAAGAGCCAGCCTGTAGGAATAAAGACTTTAAAATGTGAAGCAATCAAGGAGTCTGGGCCTTATTAATCTCCCATGAAAGCCTAAAACTGAGAAAAACACCCAAAAAACCCAGCCCTTCACTAAATCCTGCACGTACAAGCAGAGGCTGGGGGCAGAGGTAGCAGATTTCCTCCCTTTGAGTGGCCTCAGAGCAGCTTCGATCGATCACAAAGCTCCACCTGGAGTTTTGTAACCACTTTAAACTGGTAGAAATTGGCACTTCTACCAAAAGAAGCCTCCTCCGCTCCCAGCTGCTCCTTCCCTCCCTTGTGCTGGCAACAAGGATTTGAGTGGCTTGCATAAATGAGGTAGAATGGGCTGCTTTGAATTCAAATTAATTCAGGGCAAGCCGAGGAAAAGCTGATTTTTAAGATAGGGAAAGCATGTATCCACCACTTCCACTGGAGCCAACCTTGGGAAAGAGTGAACCAACAGCAGCGTTTTGCAAATCTACCCCAAAATCTGTCAGTGGAATCACAGAATCCAGAACATTAGGGGTTGGGAGGGACCTCAAATGATCATCTAGTCTAACCCTCCCTGCCAGAGCAGGATCAGCCAGACTAAATCACACAGGAATGCATCCAGGAGGGGTTTGGATGTCTCCAGAGAAGGAGACTCCACAACCTCTCTGGGCAGCCTGGCCCAGGGCTCCATCACCCTCACAGGGAAGAAGTTCCTCCTTATGTTCACATGGAGCTTCCTCTGCTCCAGCTGCACCCACTGCCCCTTGTTCTGTCACTGGCCATCCCTGAGCAGAGCCTGGCTCCATCCTCCTGACTCTCACCCTTCACATATTTATAAACATTAATAAGGTCACCCCTCAGGCTCCTCCAAGCTAAAGAGGCCCAGCTCCCTCAGGCTCTCCTCATAAGGAAGGAGTGCTCCACTCCCTCCATCACCATGGGGGCCTTATGCCCCCTGCTCTGGGCCTGTCCTGGTCCCCTCACTTCAAGGAGATAGAACTCTTTCAAGGAGTTTTATGTCCTTCCTGAGCTGAGGCACACAGAAATGGACACAATATTCAGATGGGGTCTCACCAGGGCTCAGGAGAGGGGGAGAAGGACCTCTCTTGGCCTACTAACCACCCCACCTTCTCATACGCCCCAGGATGCCATCGGCCTTCATGGCTGCCTGGCCACACTGCTGACTCACATTCAGCCTGCAGTCAAGCAGGGTGAATCTCCCCTGAGCTTCATGCAGAGGGCAAAGGAGAGAGAAGGATGCTGCATCCCTGAAATAAACACCTTGTTTCGCTTTCTTTTCAGCCCACCATTCATCCACCTCACCACTTGATGCCCATTACAAGCAACACAACCCAAAGCTCTGTGGAGAAGGACCTGGGGGTCCTGGTGGGTGACAGGGTGGCCATGAGCCAGCAGTGTGCCCTGGGGGCTGAGAGAGACAAGGGGATCCTGGGGGGCATCAGGAGGAGTGTGGGCAGCAGGTGACAGGAGGGGATCCTCCCCCTCTGCTCTGCCCTGGTCAGGCCCCACCTGGAGTGTTGTGTCCAGTTCTGGGCTCCCTGGGATAGAAAAGCCAGGGATCTCCTGGAGAGAGTCCAGAGGAGGGACATGGAGATGCTGAAGGGCCTGGAGCATCTCCCCTGTGAGGAAAGGCTGAGGGAGCTGGGGCTGTTCAGCCTGGAGAGAAGAAGCCTGAGAGGGGATCTGATCACTGGGGATCAATAGCTGAAGGGTGGGACACAGGGGGACATGGGCAGCCTCTGCTCAGTGTCTGTGGGGACAGGACAAGGGGTGATGGGCTCAAGTTGGAGCACAGGGAGTTCCACACCAATATGGGGAAGAACTTCTTCCTGGTGAGGGTGGCAGAGCCCTGGGACAGGCTGCCTAGGGGGTGTGGAGTCTCCTTCTCTGGAGATATTCCAGCCCCATCTGGATGTCTCCCTGTGTGACCTGTCCTAGGGACCCTGCTTTGGCAGGGGGGGGTTGGACCCAATGATCTCTGGAGGTCCCTTCCAACCCCTCTGATTCTGTTTATTCTTTGATTCTCTGAATCCACAGGCCTTGTTCTTTGTTCAGATCATTCCACCACTCTGACACTTGTTTGTAAGTCTAATTTAATTAAAAAAAACAGTTAAAAAAAAAGCAGCAAGTGCAGGGTTTTGACGCTGTGCTGGGAGGGTGTCTGCGTGTGAGAAAAACGCCCCAGGGAGGGTAGCACATTTAAGAGAAATTAAATTCTCTCATTCAACCCAGAATAAACATGGTGCTAATCCCTCTAATGGCCTTAAACATCACCAGAACTGCTGGGTCTAGTGACAAGAGTGGAATAGGACCCAATTAAGCTGCTCACACATTCAAAATCAGGGCTTCATCAGCTGGGGTTTAGTCTCGAGTCTCTCCTGTGGCTTCTCCTGAACTTGCTGAGACAAGCAAAAAAAATCCCAACTTCATTAAACCCTGCACCAGCACATTGCAGAGACCTGATGACAAGGTGAGTGGGAGGCACTGGTGTTTCTGCTGCCAGCTCTCACCAGTGGGTTTAGGAATCGCAGAATCCCAAGGTTGGAAAAGACCTTTAAAGATCATCAGGTCCAACCATTCCCATCCTAAGTTAAACCAGATCCCTGAGCACCTCATCTACCCATCTCTTAAACACACCCAGGGGTGGGGACTCAACCCCCTCCTTGGGCAGCCTGTGCCAGGCCCTGACCCTGCTCCAGGCCCCTGTTCCACAGCCCCACAACTCTCTCAGGGAAGAACTTTTCCCTCCCAGCTGAGCTGACCCTGTCCTGGGGCAGCTTGAGCCCATTGCCCCTTGTCCCATCTCCTGGCCCCTGGCTGAAGAGACCATCGCCCACCTCTCTGCACCCTCCTGGCAGGGCAGGGGAGGTGGGGAGAAGGTCTCCCCTCAGCCTCCTCTTCTCCAGGCTCAACACCCCCAGCTCCCTCAGCTGCTCCTCACAGCATTTGCCCTCCAGCCCCTTCCCCAGCCTGGTTGCCCTTCTCTGCACTCGCTCCAGGACCTCAATGTCCTTCTGATGCTGAGGAGCCCAGAACTGGACCCAGCACTCCAGCTGCAGCCTCATCAGTTTGTGTCCCACTCCTGGTTTTTAACCCATTTGAGCATCAATTATCCATCTGAATCCTTCCTGCCAACATTTGGGGACACCAGGACCAACCCATGGACACTCTCAGCCTCCAGCCACGAGAGGAGCTCAGTGGCTCTTTGCCACTGAAGCAACCTATTTCTTCTTCAAAAAGTTTTGACTATTTTAACTTGAGGGAGGGGAAAAAAGTCCTTCCCATGGGCAAAAAAACCCTCTAGAACTGCATTTTGTGCTGATAATAGTGAGACTGCAGAGCACAGGCCCCAGGGATGGAGATGTCTCTTGGGTTGGAAGGAAAACAGAGAGGAAAATGTCAGTACAGGGAGAAGAAAGTTCTGCCTGATCCTAAAGGTGGAGCCACTGTCATTTATCAACTGAGCACTGGTTTTTCTGCTGTGGTGTCTGGGTTTTGCCCCTCTTTCTCACCTCCAGTCTCACTACTGGTGTGTAAGGTGCATGTGGAGCTATGTAGATGTACTTGGAAAAGGGGAGAAACCAGAGCAGCGACCGGTGTGTTTCCACCACACCACCATTCCCAGTGAGGGGGATGATTTTCCACCATGTTTAAACTGGGGACAGCAAGCAAAGGTTCTTATTTTCTCACCCACATTCATGAGAGGTGGTGGATGCCCCATCCCTGGAGGTGTTCAAGGCCAGGTTGGATGGGGCAACCTTGTGTAGATCATTCCTGGAGGTTGGTGGCCCTGCCTGTGGCGGGGGGGTTGGAGCTCTGTGATCCTTGGGGTCCCATCCAACCCAGACCAGTCTGTGATTCTATGAAATTGAGACCTGTTCAGCCTGCATGGAGGCAGCAAGGACCACGAACCACAAACCTTTCTAAGCAGTGAGAACAGCTTAGAATGACATCCCAGGCCTTCTGCTTGGTGGGGCAGGGGAATCCTGAAGCCCAATGAAACCCCACAGCAACATGTCTTTTCCTTTACTGGGTATGAAGGTGTCTGTGACCACAGTGACTCGTGGGATCCCACCAGCTTCTGCTTTCTGTGGTTGTTTCCCCACATGATGAGTGCTTCATTTCCAAGGGGTATGACCAATCCCAGCATGAGACCGCGGTGGCATCTCTGTAAATGTTTGTTAATGTGTAAAAACTAGTAGCAGTCCAGCTGGGGTTGTGAAAGGGGAGGGAGAACTTTGCTCCCCAAGCACTTGGGCATTGGACTTTCCCCTGTTTGGAAAAGTTAAGAAAGAAATCCATACACTGATCACAGAATCCAGAATCACAAGGCTGGAAAGGACCTTGAAGATCATCAAGTCCAACTGTTCCTGTCCTGTGCTGAACCAGATCCCTGAGCACCTCATCTACCCTCTGTTAAACACACCCAGGGGTGGGGACTCAGCTCCCTCCCTGGGCAGCCTGTGCCAGGCCCTGACCCTGCTCCAGGCCCCTGTTCCACAGCCCCACAACTCTGCCAGGGAAGAACTTTTCCCTCCCAGCTGAGCTGACCCTGCCCTGGGGCAGCTTGAGCCCATTGCCCCTTGTCCCATCTCCTGGCCCCTGGCTGAAGAGACCATCGCCCACCTCTCTGCACCCTCCTGGCAGGGCAGGGCAGGTGGGGAGAAGGTCTCCCCTCAGCCTCCTCTTCTCCAGGCTCAACACCCCCAGCTCTCTCAGCTGCTCCTCACAGCATTTGCCCTCCAGCCCCTTCCCCAGCCTGGTTGCCCTTCTCTGCACTCGCTCCAGGACCTCAATGTCCTTCTGATGCTGAGGAGCCCAGAACTGGTCCCAGCACTCCAGCTGCAGCCTCACCAGTGCCCAGTCCAGGGGCTCAGCCAGGGATCTCCACCTATCTTGGTCCTACTGCTGTTGCAACACCAGCTGCCATCGCGATGTTCCCATGTTCCACGACCTGCAGCTCAGGGGTTCATCACCAAAAACATCTGCCAATCCTTGCGGCACAATGAGGTTTCAGGAGTCTCCAGAATGCTGCCAAAGAGAGGGGAAGCAAACTATCCCCAACAACCACTGAGTGGTGGCATTTGCTGGATCCTACAGCAGCTGTCGAAGGAAAAGCAGCATCAGCTATTTCTTCCCAAGCCCTGGCAGAGGGGAAAGGACACTGAGGAAGAAGGTGATGACATTTTGAGACCTTTCTGGGTTTGTTTTGATCTGGTGCTCTCCAGTCAAGGTCTTGGGAGCTCAGCGGACAGCGTTGACCCTCAGGGATGTCAGTGATGAAAGCAGAGGCTGGTGACTGATCCAGCAGCAGCGATCAACCATGGAAACCTGCAGAGATGGGAATTCAACTTGCTTGATTCCTTCTGGGATGATGTTTTCCTGCCATACATATAAATTGCCCCCCCTGAAGCTCCTCTGTGTTTTGTTGGAGGCATTTATTGGGACCTCTTGATGGACCCCCTGAAGGTCCTTTGGTGCATTCATGTTCTTTCCTCTCCTTGGGGTCCCTTCCAACCCAGACCATTCTATGATTCCTCCTCACATACAGCTCTGCCATCTCAGCATCATCTCTGGTGGCAGCTCCACCATGTCCCAACACCTCCTCTGACCTGAAATGATGAGTCACACCAGGCTTTTAAGAGGGACACATGGATTTTGGCTGCTCAGCATCGCTCCCCCTGGGGATCCCATGTAGGCAAACAGGGAGGCTCCAGTTCCTCTGCCCCTTCCAGCCTCCATAGGGTGCTTTGCTTTGGTAGTAACTTGCCTACAGCTTTGCTCCAGAGAAGCTAAATTTAAACCAGTGACTCCACTGCCCACTGAAAACAGAGCATTCCTTCTACACCCACGTGCTTTGGATGGACTTCAGAAGCCAAACCCAGGCTGCTAAATCCCCTGTGTAAAAACAATCTTCTATTCTGATCCTCAGTCCACCACATGCTTGCTGTGGTCAGGATGTTCAGTTCCCACACCAGCATTCAGGGGGGCTCTGAACTGGGATTTGCCTGGAAATGGAAAACATCAACACAAGGAGCCAGGATCTCTGCAGCTTCTTGCCTCAAACAAAAGCCTGTTCTGCTCTGGAGAAGGTGGAACAGAACTTAATTCATGGATAAGGACAGAAAAATAACCCTTTGGGATTTCATTTTCACCCCATATGTCCCCTAATTCTTTGGGAAAGGAGAGATCTGCAGTCAGCCAGTGCAGAGATGGAGACCTCTCCCTGCTCCACCTTAGTGTGGGACCAACCTTCATGCCTCAGTCCTCTCTGAGCTCTTGTAGAGCTGCTACCCAGATAGCCAACCTCACTGAAGTCATAGAGTCACAGAATGGTTTGGGTTAGAAGGTACTTTTGAGGGTCTTCTAGCCATCCCTCCACTCCACCATGGACATATCTCCCACTGGGTCAGGTTGCTCAAAGCCCTGTCCAACCTGACCTTGAACCCTTCTAATGATGGAGCATCCACAGGTTCTCTGGGTGACCTGAGCCAGTGTCTCTCCACCCTCATTGGAAAAAATTCCTCATGTCATAGAAACAGAGGAACATTCTGGATGGAAAACACGCTCAAGATCAAGTCCAACCATTAACCCACCACTGCCAGGGCCAACCACAGGATTATGTCCCTAAGCACCACATCAACACGTCTTTTAAATGCCTTCAGGGATGGTCCCTCAACCACTTCCCAGGGCAGCCTGTCCTGATGATTGACAAGCCTTTTGGTGTAGATTGTTTTCCTAATATCCAACCTAAACCTCCCCAGGCACAACTTGAGGCAGTTTCCTCTTGTCCTGTCACTTGGTACAAGAGACCAACCCCCACCTGGCTACACCCTTCTTCCAGGGAGTTGTAGAGAGTGAGCAGGTCTCCCCTCAGCCTCCTCTTCTCCAGGATAAACACCCACAGTTCCCTCAGCTGCTCCTCATCAGACTTGTGCTCCAGACCCTTCACCATCCCATTGCCCTTCTCTGGACTCACTCCAGCACCTCAATGTCCTTCTTGTGTAGTGAGGGGCCCAAAACTGAACCCAGCACTCGAGGTGCAGCCTCACCAGTGCCCAGTCCAGGGGGATGATCACTGCCCTGGTCCTGCTGGCCTCACCATTCATGGTACAAGCCAGGATGCTGCTGGCCACCTTGGCCACCTGGACACACTGCTGTCTTGTGTCAAGCCAGCTGTCATCCAAAATATATCCAATCTAACCTGCAGTATAAAACCATTGCCCCTTGGTCTGTCACCTGCTAAAAGATCTTCATGTCTGTCATAAACCCTCCTTAGGTACTGGAAGGCTGCAGTAAGGTCTCCCTGGAGCCTTCTCCAGGTTGAACAAGCCCAAGTCTCTCAGCCTTTCATCACAGAAGAGGTGTTCCAGTCCTCTGACTATTTTTGTGATCTTGCTTTGTGCCAGCTCTAATTAAAGTTCATGTCCTTATTATCTTGGGGACCCCAGAGCTGGATACAGTACTCAAGGTGGCATCTCATGATAGCAGGGTACAGGAAGAGAATCCCCTCTCTCAACCTGCTGGCCATGCTGGTTGTGATACAGTCCAGGATACATTCTGAGCTTCAAGTGCACATTGTTGGGTGAAGTCTCAATTTTCACCCACCAGTATCCTCAAGTTCTTCTCTGTAGGGCTCTTTTCAATCCACCCATCCATCCATCCATCCATCCATCCATCCATCCATCCATCCATCCCCCAGCTTGTACCAATACTGGCTGTTGCCCTGACCCAGATGCAGAACATTTCACTTGGTCTCATGGAGCATCATGAGGTCCACGTGGACCAAGTCCTGCCAAAACTCTCCATCCCTGCACCAGCAGTTGAAGACACCACTCCCACCACTGCATTTTTTGGAGGGGTGAAGGTACAATTTGCAGCCCTTTGTACCTATAAGCATCAAGATGTGCCAGCACAGCCCATGCCCTGGCACTGGGGACCCCCATGGGTCCATACATGCCACCACCATAGGGGCCATCGATGCTCCTCAGCTCTCCTTGCTGCAATTTGGGTGGGTGCACCCAGGGATAGGACATTTTTCCTCACCCTAAATCCTTGCCTGGTGGCCTTCACTGTGCTGCTCCTGCTCCATCATGGGGCTCTGAGCTCCTCTGGAAGAAGAAGATTGGATATGGTTGGGAAAGAGGGAGGGGAAAGGTGGCATTTCCAGTGAGTTGAGAGCTGTAATACAGGTAGGACTTCTTCATGGAGGAGAGAAATTAATGGAGCTTGTAAGTAGGGAGTGAGACCACAAGCCTGGAGGATCTTGGCAGCCTCTGGGCAAGAAATAAGAACGTGAGAGGTCTCAGATGAGCTCTGAATGGGTCCCATGTTTAATGAGTAAGATGTTTTTTCAGGGATTTTAATTATGCCTGAAACAGCCTGAACAGTTCATGGTAGATCCTGTGTCTTCTCTCCCACCAGGAGCAGTGGTGACCCCACCTCTGAGGCTCTGCTGAGCCTCCAGTACCAGCACCTCCAGGTACCTGAGCATCCATCACCAGGATCCCCAGGTGACTGAGCCACTATCACTGGCCTCCTTCATATGGACCCTATGGTAACTGAGCCTGCATCACCGTGACCCCAGTATGCTCCAGGAATCTCAGAGTGCCACCACCATGAGAAGAAGCCCCTGATCCCACCCCTAAACCCTTGCCTCCCCAAATCCCCATGCAAGGCACCTGCTCCTACAGAGAGACTTTATCCATCCAGCACCCATCAAAGGTGACCTTCTCCCCACCTCCCCTGCCCTGCCAGGAGGGTGCAGAGAGGTGGGCGATGGTCTCTTCAGCCAGGGGACAGGAGATGGGACAAGGGGCAATGGGCTCAAGCTGCCCCAGGGCAGGGTCAGCTCAGCTGGGAGGGAAAAGTTCTTCCCTGGCAGAGTTGTGGGGCTGTGGAACAGGGGCCTGGAGCAGGGTCAGGGCCTGGCACAGGCTGCCCAGGGAGGGGGCTGAGTCCCCACCCCTGGGTGTGTTTAACAGAGGGGAGATGAGGTGCTCAGGGATCTGGTTCAGCACAGGACAGGAACAGTTGGACTTGCTGATCTTAAAGGTCTTTTCCATCCTGGTGACTCTGTGATTCTGTGAAAGGGACAAAACAGGGACAATGACACCACCCCCTGTCCCTTGCTGCCTTCCCCCCTTTTATCCAGTGGCATTTCTTCCCCACCCCCTTTCTTCCCATACATTTAAGTCAGGACAAAACTCATAACAGCAGTGACTCCAGTCCCTGTCACTCACACAGAAGGTGTGTCTGTTAAACACACCCAGGGGCGGGGACTCAACCCCCTCCTTGAGCAGCCTGTGCCAGTGCCTGGTAACCCTTTCAGGGAAGAACTTTTCCCTCCCAGCTGAGCTGACCCTGCCCTGGGGCAGCTTGAGCCCATTGCCCCTTGTCCCATCTCCTGTCCCCTGGCTGAAGAGACCATCGCCCACCTCTCTGCACCCTCCTGGCAGGGCAGGTGGGGAGAAGGTCTCCCCTCAGCCTCCTCTTCTCCAGGCTCAACACCCCCAGCTCCCTCAGCCGCTCCTCATACGCTTCACCCTCCCATCTCGCAGCGACAACAGCCAGAATCTCACACCACAGCAACCACTTTCCTTCTCTTTAACCACTTTATTTATTCCTTTCCCCCCAAAAAAACCCCACATTTCCACCCTCCTAACCCCATCCCAACATATCCCCCCCACACCCAACCGCCTGTGCGTTCATCCCCCTTCCCTCCCAAACCCCAGCCCTCTAGATGTCACCCTCAGCTGGGTTTTTTTTTCTTTCTCTCCCAGCTCAGATTTTCCTTTCTCCAGCTCCTGGGTTTTTTTTTTTTCCTTTCTGATCCTTTTCCGGCCATGTGTGATTGCAGTTTCCTCTGAGCGTCCATTTCATCAGCCCGAAAATTAAGGAGCGGAGGAAAGAAGCAGCGGGGCAACCCTCAAGATCCCTTTCTTCCTCCTCCCCCCCACCAAAAATCCCCCTTCCTTATCCATCACCACCACCACCCTACATCTCTCACCCCATCTGGATCTTGCTAAAACCCCCCAGGATTAGTGGAACAACCCTCAACGCAACCCCCTCCTTTCAGCGTACCCTTCCCCCAACCCCGGCCCCGCTTGGCCCGGAGGCCGGGGTAGGGGGGGGAAATCTTCTACCTCCAATGAAGGCAACAACAGTTTTGGGGTGACTTTGCCTTTTTTTCCTCTCCCTTCCCCCTCATTTTCCTTCTCTTTCTATTTTTGGCCACCCCAGTCGCTCGCAGAGGTTGTTCCTGCCATCCCGCCGGTGGCCGGATGATTATTCTCCTCCCCACCTCTGAACTACAAGCCCATCACCACTGGCTCTGGCCATCTTCCTCCACCTCTACTACTGGATGTCAACACCACTGGGGACGGATCCAGCCTTGGAGAGAAAGTCACGGTACCTCCAACCCACCCTTTTCCTCCCAGCTACCACCATACTGTGGCCGTGGCGCGGCGGAGGAGACGGCGGTTGTAGAGGACACCCACCCCTGGGACAAGCAAAGAAGATCCCTGGGGAGGTTTTGGCTCTTTGGTTCTTCCTCTCCTTGCATGAGACAACCCTGGCTCTGCAGTTCCACCGGGCGATGGCCGTGCAGTGAAGATGTCTGTGGCCAGGCTCAACAGCGCCAATGGCTTTCTGGAGGACAGCAGGATGGAGGCAGGGGACATGGGTAGGATCCTCCGCTGCCTGGAGATGGGTACTGTCCTCACCTTGTTCTATCAGAAGAAATCCCAGAGGCCAGAGAGAAGGACCTTCCAGGTGAAGCTGGAAACCAGGCAGATCATCTGGAGTCGGACACCTGAGAAGGTGGAGGGGGACAGTGAGTATCGGGTGCCCCTGGGAGCTGGGGATGTGCTGGTGGGGTGGCCACTGGGTGCCAAGCCATGGGGTGTTTGGCCATGGTGGGATGTCTTACTGCATTTATGTGGGGTGCCTGGTATTGGTGGGATGCCCTTAGCATAGTGGGGTGACTGTTTATGGGGTGCCCAGCCATGATGGGGTTGCCCTACTGTGGTGGGATGCTCAGCTGCAGCGGGGTGGCTGGTCATGGGGTGCCCAACCATGATGGGGTGCCTGGTGGTGGGGTGCTTGTCTGTGGTGTGATGTCCAGCTGTAGTAGGGTGGCTGGCTGTGGTTAGGGTGCCTGGCTGCAATGGGGTGCCTGGCCATGGCAGAGTTCCCAGCCACAGTGAGGTGCTTAGCTGGGGTTGGGTGTCTGGTTGTGGTGGAGTAGCTGATTGGGGTGGGGTACCTGGAAATAGTGGGGTGCCTGGTCATAGGGGGGGTGCCTGGTCATAGGGGGGTGCCTGGTCATAGAGGGGTCCTGATCATAGAGGGGTCCTGGCTGTGTTTGGGTACCCTACCGTGGTGGGATGCCCAGTCATGGTGGACTGCCCAGCCTTGGATAGGTGCCTGGTCATGGTTGGGTGCCCAAACACAGCGGGGTGCTTGGAATCAGCAGGGTGACCAACTACCCTGCAGTGCCCCACCATGGTGGGGTCTCTGGCTGGGGTGGGGTGCCCACATGCAGTAGGGTGCCCAGTTATGGTGGAATGCCCTACTGCAGGGGTGCCTGGCCCAGAGATGCACACACAGAGGCTGCAGGGCTGAGCAAACTCCCTTCTCCATCCCATAAGCTGCCATGGGGGGTCAAGCTGCTGCCATTTCAACCCCAGGGTTTTGTGACCTCTCTGGCAAGGAACTTCTGAAGCCAACCACCACCTTGCCTGTTTATGGTGCTTTTAACCCCAAAAATGGGGTGCTCAGGCTGCCAGGGTAGGCAGGAGAATTGGGTGGAGCATGGTGGTGGCCCGATGCAGCCCAGAAAGGATTTGGCCCACTGGGCTCCTCCCTAGATTTGGATGGCACCTGAACTGGTGGGGACTGGGCTCAGCTCCTGCTTAGAGGGACCAACCCTGAGCTGGACTGTGGACCATGGGAAGGTCCTTCCAGGTGCCACCCTCCTTCCTTGAGCTGGGAAGGAGGGTGGCACCTGGAGATGGGCATCAGCACAGGCAGGATCTGTGCTTGTCCAGACCCACTGGGAATGGGAGGTGAACTCACCACCGTCCCTTGGAGGGGAGCAGATTCATGGGAAGAGAGACAGGTGAGGGGATGAAGGGCACCCACTTTTGGAGAGGTGGTTTTGGTCCTCACAGGGAAGAACTTGTTCTCCCTTCATGGAAAGAATGTGTTTCTGGGTCCTTGTTTTGCTTTGGGAGCACCATGTGCCACTGGGTGAGGCTCTTGGGTTGATCCCAATGCCCTGCCTCAGTTTCCCCACTGGCGCAGTGGGATCTGGTTTCTCCTAGACAATGGCCCAAAACCCCCCATGGGAATGAGTGGACATCCTCTGAGGTCATTAGGAAAGGGAAATTCCCTCTGGAAATGGTACCATCCCACCATCCAATCCCACCACTCGCTTCCCCCAGCCTGGAGTGGGAGCAATCCCAGTCTTGGTGTTGGGATGAAGGATCTTTCCTGGGAGTGTTCAAGGCCAGGTTGGATGTGGCCCTGGGCAACCTTGTGTAGCTCCAGGCCTGGAGGTTGGTGTCCCTGCCTGTGGCAGGGGGTTGGAGCTCTCTGATCCTTGGGGTCCCTTCCAACCCAGACCAGTCCGTGATTCTATGATCTTCACCCTCTACTCCATCCCTGCTCCACACTTACACATCCTCCCATATGATTTTGTGGATGTGCTGGGATCTCCTCTTCACCCTGAGGGGATCTCCCTCCCGCCCTGTCCCCCACCTCAAACCTGCCTGAGCCACTTTAAGTCGCCCCCTTCAACCAGGCACCCGACTTGCAGAGGGATTAGCAGGGACAGTTGACACTACTGATGTCTCTGTTATGGACAAGCAGGGCCAGGACATGGCCCTGACTCTCCCCAAGACTCCCAGCACCCTTGCAGGCTAATTACACACTTCATTAAGCAGCCAATTGATGAGTGTCCACATCAGTAGGGTCCACCTGTAGCATCACCTCCAAAATTAACTCAATCCTAGAATCACCATAGACTGGTCTGGGCTGGAAGGGACCCCAAGGGTCACAGAGCTCCAACCCCCCTGCCACAGGCAGGGCCACCAACCTCCAGGCCTGGAGCTACACAAGGCTGCCCAGGGCACCATCCAACCTGGCCTTGGACACCCCCATGGATGGGGCATCCACCACCTCTCTGGGCAGCCTGTTCCAGCCCCTCACCACTCTCCCTGTAAAGAACTTCCCCCCCCTCAACATCTAATCTAAACCCTCCCTCCTTTAGCTTTAATCCTGGAGGGTTTCCAGCTCATCACCCTCAGCAGACCCCAGTCCCCAGCACAAGGGTGAAATTTAGTGGAAAACAGCCTAAAATTGGTCTCTGCAAGAAATGTGAAGAAACAAAGAGTGAAGGCAGCTTGGCAAACCCAGGAGCACTTCAGAGGGGGGGAGGGGGGATTTACCACTACAAAAGCTAATTAGGATCACACCTCCAGCCTCATTAAGCACCACATAATTAGAAATAGAAAATCTGGATGGGGTTTAGAGCTGCTGGGTGAGGAGCAGGTATTTTATCTCAGGGGAGATGTGGTGCTCAGGGATGTGGTTGAACACAGGACAGGAATGGTTGGGCTTGATGATCTTAAAGGTCTTTTCCAACCTTGTGATTCTGTCATTGATTTTAAATCAGCCTCACAAACAACATGAGGAACCCTGAGGGGTGTGACCACCCTGTCCCCTCATATAGGAGGGTCTGAGCTGCCCCGTGTCCCACAAGAAGGAAGGACTTTGGTGCCACCAAAGCTCTTCCCCAGGGCCAGCTGAATTTCCCTCCAGCCTCTTCGATTTGCTTCTCTCCTAATGTAGTAAGAAAACTCCCTGGCTCTCAGCATCCCTAAAAACCCACTGGGAAGATCCTGGTCCTACAAAAACCTTCTTTGCCCCACAGAGCTGCTCACTTTGCATTAGAAGAGAAAAGGGATTTCTTTTTTTTCCCAGCTGGAATCGACTTTCCAGAGGGTTTTAGTCACCGGGGACCCCCTGAGACAATGCAGGGAGGAGTTTGGAGACATAGTTCTGACATGATCTGCTGCAAATCCGCTGCAGATGTGGTTTCCAGGAAGCCACCGGCTGCGTCGCATTGTGCGGCCCCGCGCCGCTCCCTCTTCCCCTGGCTCTTCCCAGGGTTGTTTGCCTCCTGGAGAAGGACTTTGGGGGTGTTGCTGGATGAGCAGCTCAACGTGAGCCAGCAAAAAGCTCAGAATCATAGAATCATAGGCTGGTCTGGGTTGGAAGGGACCCCCAAGGATCTAAGAGTTCCAACTCCCCCTGCCACAGGCAGGGACACCAACCTCCAGGCTTGGAGCTACACAAGGTTGCCCCATCCAACCTGGGCTTGGACACCTCTAAGGGATGGGGCAGGAAAGCCACCTGTATCCTGGGGTGCATCCCCAGCAGCGTGGTCAGCAGGTCTGCTCCACTCTGGGGACACCCCTGCATTGCTGCATTCCAGCTTGGGGATCCCCAGGACATGGAGCTGTTGGAGGGAGCCCAGAGGAGGCCACTGAAATGGTCTGAGGGCTGGAGCACCTCTGCTACAGAGACAGGCAGGGAGAGCTGGGCTGGTGCAGCCTGGAGAAGAGAAGGTTCCAGGGAGACCTTACCATAGCCTTTCAATTCTTGAACTGTGCTCCTGAGAAGGATGGGGACAGAGTTTGTAGCAGGGCCTATAGAGATAGGACAAGTGGTAACTAAACAAGGGCATTAACCTGCTTTGGCAGGGGGGTTGGACTCCATGATCTCTTGAGGACCCTTCCAACCCCTGTGATTCTGTGATTCCATGACTCAGACCAGATCTAAGGAAGAGATTTTTTTACTCTGAGGGTGGTGAGACACCATCACAGGTTGCCCAGAGAGGTGGGAGATGCCCCAATCCCTGGAAACATTCATGGTCAGGTTGGATACCCCTTCCAACCTGATCTGGTTGATGATGCCCCTGTTCGTTGCACCTTTAAAGGTCCCTCCCAACCCAAACTCTATGATGACTCAATGATTATTGAATTTCCCCCTCTACTCCACCTTCTCCCCCTCTGCTCTGCCCTGGTCAGGCCCCACCTGGAGTGTTGTGTCCAGTGCTGGGCTCCCTGGGATAGAAAAGCCAGGGATCTCCTGGAGAGAGTCCAGAGGAGGGACATGGAGATGCTGAAGGGCCTGGAGCATCTCCCCTGGGAGGAAAGGCTGAGGGAGCTGGGGCTGTTCAGCCTGGAGAGAAGAAGCCTGAGAGGGGATCTGATCACTGGGGATCAATAGCTGAAGGGTGGGACACAGGGGGACATGGGCAGCCTCTTCTCAGTGTCTGTGGGGACAGGACAAGGGGTGATGGGCTCAAGTTGGAGCACAGGGAAGTTCCACACCAATATGTGGAAGAACTTTTCCACAGTGAGGGTGAGGGAGCCCTGGGACAGGCTGCCCAGGGGGGTGTGGAGTCTCCTTCTCTAGAGAGATTCCAGCCCCATCTGGATGTCTCCCTGTGTGACCTGTCCTAGGGCCCCTGCTTTGGCATGGGGGTTGGACCCCATGATCTCTGGAGGTCCCTTCCAACCCCTCTGATTCATGTAATTCTTGGCAGTGCCCAGAGTTTGGGTCCAAGGCCACATCCTGGCACTGCTGAATCAGGGTGGGGGGTGGCTGCACTGGGACTTGTTGGCAGAACCCTGGTAGTCATCAACTTCTTGCCCATCTCTGGTGCCCTGTGAACAGTCAGGTTTGGGTATAAGCAGCTGTTTTTTTACCCTAAACGCCCCTTTTTGCCCCCAAATATCTGCCTGTTTGTACCAAAGTGGGTTCCTCCAACCCATGGGGGCTGCATGAAGATGGCAACAGGGTTTCAGTTCTTGGAATCTCACCCCAAAACAAAGCACATGCAGGGGGTGTAGACCTCCTGTGCCTCATTTGAACTTAAATCCTCCTCTGATCAACAGTTGGCTTGTGGTCATCCAGGAAGAGGAGGTTGGATAAAGCCTCCAGTGTTTCCCAGACCTTTTCCACCAAGAAAAAAACCATTCTGCCCCTTCTTTTCTTGCTCAATCAACCCAACTTCTCCCCCCACCCCTCAGTCCTCCACAGCTTGGGCTTTTCTTGATCCCTTTTGGATTAGGCTGAGGGTTCCTGTAGAGGCACCGACACCCTTCCCCACCTCCCAGCATAGGAAATGCAGCCAGGCTGGAAATTCTCCAGGAAATGACCCATTTCCTCAGCAGGACAATACCTCTACGTGGTGGTCCAGCTACTTCAGTCACACAAAGCCCTTTTCCTGTCCTGGTGGTTTAGCTTTAGAGGTCAAAAGCTGTTGAGAAGTGGCGTTTGTGGTAGAAAGAACAACTTTTTTGGAGGGGTGTTATTTGCTAATATCATCATTTTCTGCTAATAGCATCATTTCTGCTCCTGGTGGGATGTGTCCACTCATAAAAAAACCCCAAACCAGGGCTTGGAAATGTCCCTGAGTGGTGTAGCAGTGAGGAAGACAAGGATCTGATCCGGAAACCCAACCCTCCTCCCACCGCCGGTGGGGCTTTATATAGCAAGATAATGAGAGAGCAGCAAAGCAGGAAAGAAACCCGCCCTGTGGTCTGGGCTGCTCCAAATTGCCACCTATGGGCAGATGTCTTCAATTAAAAGATGAGCTCAGCCTGCCCAGAGCAGGCTCTTGTCTTTGGGAAGAGGAGAAGGTGGCTGGAGGTGGGGTTGGTTGAGCCTGGGGAACACGTGGCACCTACAAAGCTGGGGGGAAATGGTGGGCAGGGCTGTGGGGATCACATGTCCTGGGGATGTGGGTCCTTGGAGAACACGTAGCAGTGGTGTGCCATCATAGATCTGGGGGAGGAACTACAAGGACCCAGGGGTATGGCTCCCTGGAGGACACCACGGTGCCATCACACAGCTGAAGCAGTGTAGGAGGGACACAACCCATCCTAGGTATCCAGTTCCAACCTGGAGTCCTGTGTCCAGAGCTGGGGCCACAAGGAAGATGTGGGACTCTTGGAGAGGGGTCAGAGGAGCCACAAAGATGATCAGAGGGCTGGAGCAGCTCCCCTATGGAGAGAGGCTGAGGGAGCTGGGCTGGTTCAGCCTGGAGAAGAGAAGGCTGTGGGGGGACCTCATTGCAGCCTTCCAGTCCCTGAAGGGAGCAGAGAAACAGGAGGGGAATCAGCTTGTTCAAAGGGCAGAGACTGGCAGGACAAGGGGGATGGAGTGAAGCTGGAGGAGGGAAGGGTGAGATGAGATATTAGGGGGAAGTTCTTTCCAGAGAGAGTGGTGAGGGGCTGGAACAGGCTGCCCAGAGAGGGGGTGGATGCCCCATCCCTGGAGGTGTTCAAGGCCAGGTTGGCTGGGGCCCTGGGCAACCTTGTGTAGCTCCAGGCCTGGAAGTCGGTGTCCCTGCCTGTGGCAGGGGGGTTGGAGCTCTCTGATCCTTGGGGTCCCTTCCAGCCCAGACCAGTCTGTGTTCTATGATTCCCTGGAGGACACTTGAACCCAGCACCCGTGGTGGTGTCACACCGCTGCAGGGACGCCCTGTCCTGGGGACAAGGTTCTGTGGTGGACACGTGGCCATGGCACCTATGATGCCATCCTGCACCAACAGGCAGTGCCACAGGGATGCCCCATTCTGTGGACACAGTTCCCTGAAGGGACATGCAGTCCCCATGGTGCCATCACACGAGCTGCCACATCACTGGAAGGCAGCAGTGACACATGCCCACAGGGGACACATATCCACAGCACCCACAATACCACCATACACCCATGGACAATGCCGTGGGAGCACCCCACCCTGGAGACAAGGCATGTAGCCCTCTGGCAGCCCCATCTCTTGCAACCTCCCAAAGCCTTTGCTCGTGGGTCTGTGGTGGCAGACAGGCTGGGGCCAATCCCCATGTCCCTCTCTGCCCACAGTTGACATTCGGGAGATCAAGGAGATCCGCCTGGGGAAGAACTCGCGGGACTTCGAGCGCTACCCGGAGGATGCCCGGAAGCTCGACTTCACCATGTGCTTCATCATCCTCTATGGGATGGACTTCAGGCTACGGACACTCAGCGTGGCCAGTGAGTGAGCTCCCTTGATGTTTCCCTCAGCAACCTTCAGGCTTCCCCCTTCCCTAGCATCCCATCTCCCCCATCTCGACCTCACCACCCTCCTCTTCCTCCTCCAGCTTACTCTGAGGACGACACCAACATGTGGGTTACGGGCCTCAACTGGCTGGTGGCAGACACCCAGAAAGCCCAAACCCCACTGCAGATTGAGAGGTGAGGAAGAACCAGCAGGTCCTGTTTCCTATTCTCTAGCTGAAGGTCTGAGAGATGAAACACCCCTGGGTTTGGTCCCTCTCCCAGAGCTGAGCATCATCTGTCCATCTCTTCCTTCACAGGTGGCTGAGGAAACAGTTTGATGGGATGGACCGGGCACGGGAAGGGAGGTGAGCACCAGTATGGTCCCATGCCTGGAAGTGGCTGGTGGGTTTGGATGGATAGGGCTGTGTACCCCTAGTTTCACCCCAAGTCTGGAGGTTGAACCAGGTTGGGAGTGGGAGGTGGTGGGACAAGGTGCTACCAGGTTATTTGGGGTTCTCAAAGGCACCAAAAATCAGAGGGTTGAGCACACTGTGGTTTAGCTGACTTGGTGGTATTGGAGAGATGGTTGGACTTGAAGATCTTAGAGGTCTTTTCCAACCTTAAAGATTCTATGATGCTGCATTGCTGCGTTTCCACCAGTGCCAGGAGAGGCTGGACCAGTAATGCAGCCCATCAACATCTCCCTAAGTCAGGAAAAAACCCCAAATCAGGTGAATTTGGACTTAAATGATGATAGGGATGGACATCACAGCCTGGATTATCAGGCACTGGGCCAGGCTGCCCAGGGAGGGGGTTGACTCACCATCCCTGGATGTGTTTAACAGATGGGTAGATGATGAGGTGCTCAGGGATGTGGTGAGAAGATGAGGTGCTCAGGGATATGGTTTAGTAGAGAACAGGTGTGGTTGGACTCCATGACCTCAAAGGTCTTTCCCAACCTCGGGATTCTGTGATCCAGATTGGAATGATGGCTTAGAGTATCCCATTGGTTCAAGGACACACTCCCCAACCCTCTGCTCTTACTTGCACCAGACCCCTTGTATTTGGGGGTCCTGTGCCATTGTGGAGATCCACAGCCCTACTAGAAGGGTGGGACCCCCACACTGGAGACCATGCAGGCACCAGAACTTGAGGTGGGACCCTCAGTGTTGGGACCTGGGGGTTGTCCATCCTCTGTGGGGTCTGGCTGGTGCAAGACTCAGCTCACCCTCTTACAGCATCACGGTGAAGGACCTGAAGGCCATGCTGCCCCAGGTGAACTACCGGGTCCCCAACATGAGGTTCCTCCGGGACAAGCTCATGGTAAGCACCCCAGTTATGTGGGGAGAAGGTCTTCAAGCCCCCACAGCCAGGCTGAAGCTGGCTTAGATGTTGCTGGCTCTGGGCAGGTGGCCCCACTCTCACCTATCACCCTTTCTGGCAGGAGGTGGAAGCCAGGAATGAGATGACTTTCTCCCACTTCATCCAGTTCTACAAAAACCTGATGTTTGATGCACAGAAGTCGGTAAAAGCTGCAGCTTGATCTCCCAAGCTTCCCTGAGCAGTGTGGTGTGTGTCCCTGGTGAGCTAAACCTGGTCCCCTCCTTCTCCTTGCAGGTCATTGAGCAGCTGGAGCTCTCCTTCCCCTTACGGTGAGTACCCAGGAGCCCAGCAGCTCCCATCCCAGCTGGACTTCCAAGGGTTGGACCCACTGGGTGGGCAATGTAACCAGGCTGTGAGGCAGAGCCTGGGGAGAGAGAAGGGTCTTGGCAGTAGATCAGGATGATCCTGGCCATGGAGCATCGCCCAGCATTGGGGCAGGCTTGAGGTGGAGGGGGTGGTGGGGATGACAAGGGTGATCTGGGGAGCAGTGATGGGAGAAGAGATGAGAAGGGATGGGAGAAGGGATGAGAATGGAGATGGGAGGAGAGATGGCAGTAGGGATGGGAGAAGGGATAAGCAGGGATGGGAGAAGGGATGAGCAGGGATGGAGAAAGGGATGAGAGTGGAGATGGGAGGAGAGATGGCAGTAGGGATGGGAGAAGGGATGAGCAGGGATGGAGAAAGGGGTGAGAGTGGAGATGGGAGGAGAGATGGCAGTAGGGATGGGAGAAGGGATGAGCAGGGATGGAGAAAGGGGTGAGAGTGGAGATGGGAAGAGAGATGGCAGTAGGGATGGGAGAAGGGATGACCAGCATTGGCAGTTGGAATGAGAACAAGGATGTGCAGGGATGGGAGCAGAGATATGAGCAGGGATGGGTGCCAGGGATGCACTGCCCTCCTTCCCACATCACTGGGCAATGCTGCATGCTCTAGCTGGGTGCCTGCCCCTCCTAGATCACAAGGTGACACTGGGATTGTTCTAGCAGCACCCAACAGCTTGGGGTGCTCCTGGCACCCACATGGCCTGCATTTTCCCAAGTCCCTTGCTAGCTGCCACAGCAGGTAGGAGTGGGGTGGGAGCTGAGCTGTGGGTAGACAACAGGCAGCCTCAACTCCCCCATGGGGTCTACCCCAACTCCTGCTCCTGGTCCTTGCTGATGGCCACTCCATGTTCCAGGAACGTGGACCGCCCTGAGCTGTGCCAAGTCTCCCTTTACGACTTCCAGAAGTTCCTCCTGCATGACCAGAAGGTGGGTGCTGTTAGAGACACCAGCTCCAACCCTGGGGACCCCCATGGGATGCCCCAGCCTGGTTCCCCCATAACGATGACCGTGTTTGCACCCCAGGAAGCCTGGGCCAGCGACGTGGGCATGGTGCGGGACTACATGTGCACCTACCTCAAGGAAAGCTCCAGTGAGGTGACAGACCCCTCCTTCCAGCTGGATGAGGTCAGTAGCCCCACATGTCACCTACCCAGGGGTGTCTCACTGGTCCTGGCTGTCTCTGACCTCTCTGCTTTCCCCCTAGTTCCTCACATACCTCTTCTCCAAGGAGAACATGGTGATGGACTCCAAGTATGAGCGTGTGGTGCCTGAGGAGATGAACCATCCTCTGTCCCAGTACTGGATCTCCTCCTCCCACAACACGTAAGGACAGGGTGGGCTCTCCTTGAGGATCTCTGTGAGCATCCCATCACCCTGGCTGGGACAATCTTGGCCTACAATGGTTCTTATTCTCCTCAGGTACCTGACAGGGGACCAGTTCTCCAGTGAGTCCTCCCTGGAGGCTTACGCCCGCTGCCTGCGCATGGGTTGCCGCTGCATTGAGCGTGAGTGGTGTCCCCCACCCCCCCAGCACCACACAGAGGTGCTGAACCACACCCCCAGCACTCTGTGGCCCATCAGATGACCATCCCATCTACCCAAACCCAGGCCACTGGGGTGGGGAATCTTCTGTGTCCTTTGGGAGGTCGGAAACAGTGACCAACATGTGTTAACTGAGATCTCTCCCCACTCAGTGGACTGCTGGGATGGCCCAGATGACCTCCCTATCATCTACCATGGCCACACACTCACCTCCAAGATCAAGTTCCTGGATGTGCTGCACACCATCAAGGAGCATGCATTCATCACCTCTGAGTAAGCCCCAGCCCCCCCAGTGGCATCCCAATTTGGGGCCAGGCTGGCAACTTCTCCTTCACCTTCATCCCAAGCCACCATTCCCACCTCCTTCCTCCAGGTTCCCCATCATCCTCTCCATTGAAGACCACTGCAGCATCGTCCAGCAGAGGAACATGGCCTCCCACTTCAAGAAGGTTTTTGGAGACATGCTGCTCACCAAGCCAGTAGACATCAATGCTGATGAGCTGCCTTCACCCACCCAGCTCAAGAAGAAGATCTTAATCAAGGTGTGGGGTGGGCATCACCTCAAAGCCCCTCTTTGAGGGTGGGATAAGGTCCATGTTGGGTTGGGAGGGATGGTGATCATGTCAAATCTTGGGACTCAAGAGCAAAATGTATCTGTCCACATCCAATAGGACATCTGAGAGACACCCTACTGCAAGATACTGTCAAGGGGAAGGGGGTGGTGATGGGGAACTTGTAGGACCCCAAGTGTGGCCTGAGGGTTAGGAGCTCAGCATGATGGGGACACCATACCCACTGCTGAGCTCCCCTGCTTGGGCTGTCCCCAGCACAAGAAACTGGTTGAAGGGAACCTGTATGAGGAGGTCTCCACTGCCAGTTACTCAGAGAATGACATCAGCAACTCCATCAAGAATGGCATCCTCTACCTCGAAGACCCCATCGATCACGTAAGACTCTCCCTGCCACTGGTGGCTGAGGGCTGAGTGGGGTCTGTTGGGTGGGGACATCAGGGTTTGGGATGAGGATACGGCATGGGTCTCTCTTAGACCATTGCAATGCCATGGGGGGATGGGGCAGGAGAAGAAATAGAGGTCTCAAAGCCCCAATCTATCCATGCCACCATCCTGCCAACCTTGGTGATCCTCTTCCCTCTCAGACCTGGAGTCCCCATTATTTTGTCCTGACAAGCAACAAGATCTACTACTCAGAGGAGACGTCCCGCTACCAGTTCAACGAGGATGAGGAGGAGGTGGAGCAGAAGGAGGTGTGTGTGTGGAACAGGATGTGTCCATTCTGGAGGCTGCTCACGAGTGGTGTCCCCCAGGGTTCAGTCCTGGGTCCAGTTTTCTTCAACATCTTTATCCGTGACCTGGGTGAAGGGATTGGATGTTCCCTCAGGAGGTTTGGAGATGACACTAAGCTGGGAGGAAGAGTTGATCTGCCTGAGGGTAGGGAGGCTCTTCAGAGGGGTCTGGACAGGCTGGACTGATGGGCTGAGCCCAACAGGATGAGATTTAACAAGGCCAAGTGCAGAGTGCTGCACATGGGACAGAACAACCCCCTGCAGCGCTCCAGGCTGGGGGAGACTGGCTGGAGAGCTGTCAGGCAGAGAAGGACCTGGGGGTGTTGGGTGACTGCAGGCTGAGCATGAGCCAGCAGTGTGCCCAGGGGGCCAGGAAGGCCAAGGGCATCCTGGCTTGTGTCAGACCCAGTGTGGCCAGTAGGTCTGGGGAGGGGATTGTGCCCCTGGACTGGGCAGTGGTGAGGCTGCAGCTGGAGTGCTGGGTCCAGTTCTGGACTCCTCAGCATCAGAAGGACATTGAGGTCCTGGAGCGAGTGCAGAGAAGGGCAACCAGGCTGGGGAAGGGGCTGGAGGGCAAATGCTGTGAGGAGCAGCTGAGGGAGCTGGGGGTGTTGAGCCTGGAGAAGAGGAGGCTGAGGGGAGACCTTCTCCCCACCTGCCCTGCCCTGCCAGGAGGGTGCAGAGAGGTGGGCGATGGTCTCTTCAGCCAGGGGCCAGGAGATGGGACAAGGGGCAGTGGGCTCAAGCTGCCCCAGGGCAGGGTCAGCTCAGCTGGGAGGGAAAAGTTCTTCCCTGGCAGAGTTGTGGGGCTGTGGAACAGGGGCCTGGAGCAGGGTCAGGGCCTGGCACAGGCTGCCCAGGGAGGGGGCTGAGTCCCCACCCCTGGGTGTGTTTAAGAGATGAGTAGATGAGGTGCTCAGGGATCTGGTTCAGCACAGGATGGGAACGGTTGGACTTGATGATCTTCAAAGGACTTTTCCAACCTGGTGATTCTCTGCTTCTGTGATTCACGGGGTGCCAAACCCCAGGGCATCTCTCTCTTATTATGGGCTGGTCTTCCAGGAGTTCAACAACAACGAGCTGCACTTCACAGAGAAGTGGTTCCACGGGAAGCTGGGTGGTGGCCGCGACGGCCGGCAGATCGCCGAGAAGCTGCTGCACGAGTACTGCACCGAGACGGGCGGCAAGGACGGCACCTTCCTGGTGCGTGAGAGCGAGACCTTCGTGGGCGACTACACCCTCTCCTTCTGGTAGGAGCCTCAGGGGGGAAAGGCAGGAACCCACCCTCCCCTCAAACCAGTCTGGACATCCCACCAAAGGTCCGGCTGATCCTTGAGTTGGTGGTTGGGGTGGCATCTTGGAGGGGAATACACCCTAAATGTGGGATGGTGGGGATGTTGGACCTACATTAACCCCTCCCTTTGCCTTCTCCTCCCCCACTGCACCAGGAGGTCCAACCGGGTTCAGCATTGCCGGATCCACTCGCGGCAGGAGGCTGGTGCCACCAAGTTCTACCTGACGGACAACCTGGTCTTCGACAGCCTCTACAGCCTCATTTGCCACTACCGCGAGGTGCCGCTCCGCTGCAATGAGTTCGAGATGCGCCTCACTGACCCCGTCCCCCAACCCAATGCCCATGAGAGCAAAGAGTGAGGACGGTCCCCCAAACCCCCCCAACCCCAACCCCCACCCCGCTCCTTTGTTCCTCCTTAGGTCCACCAGCCTCCTCCATCCCTGTTGTCAGGTCTTGGGTACCCCATGGGATGTGGGGATGGTAATGGTAGCCCACTGCCTCTGTTCTCTGCCCAAACAGGTGGTATCATGCCAGCTTGTCACGCCTTCAGGCTGAGCACATGCTGATGAGGGTCCCAAGGGATGGAGCTTTCTTGGTGCGCAAGCGCAGTGAACCCAACTCCTACGCCATCTCCTTCCGGTGAGTGCAACCACCTCACACCCTGAGACCAGTCAGGTCCTGGCCAGAGTGCCCAGATTGGCATCTGAGCTGAGAACTGGCCAGCTTGTGTCTGTGGTGACTCCATGAACGGGAGGGTGACATGATGGGAAACAAGTGGTTTTCATGGGGAGGCTGCTGTGATGGGAAAGCCACATCCTGAGGGGATCACTGCCAAGGCAGGGAGGGCATCACCTCCTGCCTGTCCCCATGATGGAGCTGGGGTCTTGGCTTCAGTGCCCAGATTGCCATCCGAGCTGAGAACTGCCCAGCTCATGTCTGTGGTGACTCCATGAACGGGAGGGTGACATGAAGGGACACAAGATGTTTTCATGGGGAGGCTGCTGTGATGGGAAAGACACATCCTGAGGGCATCCCTACCAAGGCAGGCAGGGCATCAACTCCTGCCTGTCCCCATCATGGAGCTGGGGTCTTGGCTTCAGTGCCCAGATTGCCATCCGAGCTGAGAACTGGCCAGCTCATGTCTGTGGTGACTCCATGAATGGGAGGGTGACATGATGGGACAGGAGATGTTGTCCTGGGGAGGCTACAGTGATGGGAAAGCCACATCCTGAGACCATCCCTACCAAAATTGGGAGGGCATCACCTCCTGCCTGTCCCCATCATGGAGCTGGGGTCTGGTCTTGGCAACAGTGCCCAGACTGGCATCTGAGCTGAGAACTGGCCAGCTCATGTCTGTGGTGACTCCATGAACAGGAGGGTGACACGATGGGACATGAAACGTTGTCATGGGGAGGCTGCTGGGATGGGAAAGCCACATCCTGAGGCCATCCCTACCAAGGCAGGGATGGCATCACCTCCTGCCTGTCCCCATCATGGAGCTGGGGTCTTGGCCACAGTGCCCAGATTGCCATCTGAGCTGAGAACTACCCAGCTCATGTCTGTGGTGACTCCATGAACAGGAGGGTGACACGATGGGACATGAAATGTTGTCATGGGGAGGCTGCTGGGATGGGAAAGCCACATCCTGAGGGCAGCATTGCCAAGGCAGAGAGGACATCACCTCCTGCCTGTCCCCATCATGGATTTGGGGTCTTGGCCACAGTACTGAGATTGCCATCTGCGCTGAGAACTGGCCAGCTCGTGTCTGTGGTGACTCCATGAACTGGAGGGTGACATGAAGGGACACAAGATGTTTTCATGGGGAGGCTGCTGGGATGGGAAAGACACATCCTGAGGGGATCACTGCCGAGGCAGGGAGGGCATCACCTCCTGCCTGTCCCCATCATGGAGCTGGGGTCTTGGCCACAGTGCTGAGATTGCCATCTGAGCTGAGAACTGCCCAGCTCATGTCTGTGGTGACTCCATGAACAGGAGGGTGACATGATGGGACATGAGATGTTTTCATGGGGAAGCTGCAGTGATGGGAAAGTCACATCCTGAGGGCATCCCTACCAAGGCAGGCAGGGCATCAACTCCTGCCTGTCCCCATCATGGAGCTGGGGTCTTGGCTTCAGTGCCCAGATTGCCATCCGAGCTGAGAACTGGCCAGCTCATGTCTGTGGTGACTCCATGAACAGGAGGGTGACATGATGGGACATGAGATGTTGTCCTGGGGAGGGTACTGTGATGGGAAAGACACATCTTGAGGGCAGCACTACTAAGGCAGGGATGGCATCACCTCCTGCCTGTCCCCATCATGGAGCTGGGGTCATGTCTTGGCAACAGTGCCCAGATTGCCATCTGAGCTGAGAACTACCCAGCTCATGTCTGTGGTGACTCCATGAACTGGAGGGTGACACGATGGGACACAATATGTTGTCATGGGGAGGCTGCTGGGATGGGAAAAACACATCCTGAGGCCATCCCTACCAAGGCAGGGTATCACCTCCTGCCTGTCCCCATCATGGAGCTGGGGTCAGGTCTTGGCCACAGTGCCCAGATTGCCATCTGAGCTGAGAATTGGCCAGCTCGTGTCTGTGGTGACTCCATGAACAGGAGGGTGACACGATGGGATACGAGATGTTGTCATGGGGAGGCTGCTGGGATGGGAAAGACACAACCTGAGGGCATCACTGCCAAGGCAGGGTATCACTTCCTGCCTGTCCCCATCATGGAGCTGGGGTCTTGGCCACAGTGCTGAGATTGCCATCTGAGCTGAGAACTGGCCAGCTCATGTCTGTGGTGACTCCATGAACAGGAGGGTGACACGATGGGACATGCGATGTTGTCCTGGGGAGGCTGCAGTGATGGGAAAGCCACATCCTGTGGCCATCCCTACCAAGGCAGGCAGGGTATCACCTCCTGCCTCTCCCCATCATGGAGCTGGGGTCTTGGCTTCAGTGCCCAGATTGGCATCCAAGCTGAGAACTGGCCAGCTCATGTCTGTGGTGACTCCATGAATGGGAGGGTGACACGATGGGACAGGAGATGTTGTCATGGAGAGGCTGCTGGGATGGGAAAGACACATCCTGTGGCCATCCCTACCAAGGCAGGCAGGGCATCAACTCCTGCCTGTCCCCATCATGGAGCTGGGGTCTTGGCTTCAGTGCCCAGATTGCCATCTGAGCTGAGAACTGCCCAGCTCATGTCTGTGGTGAGTCCATGAATGGGAGAGTGACACGATGGGATACGAGATGTTGTCATAGGGAGGCTGCTGGGATGGGAAAGCCACATCCTGAGGGCAGCACTGCCAAGGCAGGGAGGGCATCACCTCCTGCCTCTCCCCATCGTGGAGTTGCGGTTTTGGCAACAGTGCCCAGATTGCCATCCGAGCTGAGAACTGCCCAGCTCATGTCTGTGGTGACTCCATGAACGGGAGGGTGACATGATGGGATACGAGATGTTGTCATGGGGAGGCTGCTGGGATGGGAAAGCCACATCCTGAGGGCATCACTGCCAAGGCAGGGTATCACCTCCTGCCTCTCCCCATCATGGAGCTGGGGTCAGGTCTTGGCAACAGTGCCCAGACTGGCATCTGAGCTGAGAACTGGCCAGCTCATGTCTGTGGTGACTCCATGAACAGGAGGGTGACACGATGGGATACGAGATGTTGTCATGGGGAGGCTGCTGTGATGGGAAAGACACATCCTGAAGGGATCACTGCCAAGGCAGAGAGGGCATCACCTCCTGCCTGTCCCCATCATGGAGCTGGGGTCTTGGCCACAGTGCTGAGATTGCCATGCGAGCTGAGAACTGCCCAGCTCGTGTCTGTGGTGACTCCATGAATGGGAGGGTGACACGATGGGACAGGAGATGTTGTCATGGAGAGGCTGCTGTGATGGGAAAGCCACATCCTGAGGGCAGCACTGCCAAGGCAGGGTATCACCTCCTGCCTGTCCCCATCATGAAGTCAGGGTCTGGCCACCCCTCACATATCCCCTCCCTCCACCTCTCTTTGCCCCAGAGCCGAGGGGAAGATCAAGCACTGCCGCATCCAGCAGGAGGGTCGTCTCTTCATGCTGGGGAGCTCAGCTGAGTTTGAGAGCCTCGTGGACCTCGTCAGCTACTACGAGAAGCACCCGCTCTACCGCAAGATGAAGCTGCGCTACCCCATCAACGAAGAGACCCTGGAGAAGATGGGCACCACTGTGAGAGGCCCTGCTAGTGGGGATGGTGGGGATGGGGCTTGGGGGTGGGGGATCTGTGCCATGGGCAACCCAGTCCCATCCCCCAGTTGTGCCCAGTTGTGCCCAGTGTGCCCAGGTGGCCAAGAAGGCCAATGGCATCCTGGCTTGTGTCAGACCCAGTGTGGCCAGTAGGGCTGGGGAGGGGATTGTGCCCCTGGACTGGGCACTGGGGAGGCTGCACATCCAGTACTGGGTCCAGTTCTGGGCTCCTCAGCATCAGAAGGACATTGAGGTCCTGGAGCGAGTGCAGAGAAGGGCAACCAGGCTGGGGAAGGGGCTGGAGGGCAAATGCTGTGAGGAGCAGCTGAGGGAGCTGGGGGTGTTGAGCCTGGAGAAGAGGAGGCTGAGGGGAGACCTTCTCCCCACCTGCCCTGCCCTGCCAGGAGGGTGCAGAGAGGTGGGCGATGGTCTCTTCAGCCAGGGGCCAGGAGATGGGACAAGGGGCAATGGGCTGAAGCTGCCCCAGGGCAGGGTCAGCTCAGCTGGGAGGGAAAAGTTCTTCCCTGGCAGAGTTGTGGGGCTGTGGAACAGGGGCCTGGAGCAGGGTCAGGGCCTGGCACAGGCTGCCCAGGGAGGGGGTTGAGTCCCCATCCCTGGATGTGTTCAAAAAAAGGGTAGATGAGGTGCTCAGGGATCTGGTTCAGCACTGGATGGGAATGGTTGGACTCGATGATCTTCAAAGGTCTTTTCCAACCTTGTGTGTGATTCTGTGATTCTACGGTGGGAAGGTCTCCTCCAATCTCTTGGGAGAAACCCAATGAGAACTGGCCAAGCTTGTTTTACCACCACTGCCCACGGTTACAGCTCCACTGTAATTCCCTTCCAACGAGCTGCATTGGATCCCTCTCAACCATCCTCCTGATCCCACGTGGTATCATGGTTCCCACCACATCCCCTTGTAGCCCCCACCTGCATCCAGGTGACCTACTCAAGCACATCTCCTTGCAGGAGCTGGACTATGGAGCCCTCTACGAGGTGCGGACCCCCCACTTCTATGTGGAGGCCAACAAGATGCCTATGGCCAGGGTAAGAGGGTGAGCTGGTGTCCCTGGGAGGAGGAGGGTGGTGGGACATGATGGTTCTAGTGCTGGGGTTTCTGGGACACACACCCCTGCCCAAATCCACTACATGTCCCACCACTGACCTGGACTTTCTTCTGCATTTTTCTGCCTCTCAAGTGATGCTGGAGCTGGTGGGACCTTTCCCACCTCCCCACCACTTAAGGGAGGTCTGAATTCCACCAACAGTATAGTAATGGCACGGTGGGCAGAATCTGGAGAGACCCCAGCCTAGAGAAAGGACCTGGTATGGGTTTGCACCAGCAGTGAGGAAACCTCCATAGATCCCTCTGTACTGAGGAACTCTGGAAGAGCAGGCTTAGGGTCAGTTCCCAGGTGGTGGAGTCTCCTTCCTCAGAGGTTTCTGGGACTTGGCTGATGTTGGAGCTGGTCTGGTCTCTATCCTCAGAGATTTTCAGGACCAGGTTGGTAACAGAGTTGACCCTGGAGGATGCCTGGAACAGGCTGCCCAGGGAAGTGGTTGAGTCACCTTCCCTGGATGTCTTTAAAAAAAGGGTAGATGAGGTGCTCAGGGATCTGGTTTAGCATAGGATGGGAATGGTTGGACTTGATGATCTTCAAAGGTCTCTTCCAACCTTGTGATTCTGGGATGCTGGACTGGGGCCTCAAGGTTCCTTCCCTGTGATCCATCAATCCCATGGTCCAACACTGGACCAACAGGGACCTTAAAGGTCCCTTTGCAGCAAATCAGCTCTCAGGTTAAGACCAGACCCAGAAAAGCTGAACCCAAAGGAGCTTTCTCCAGGGAGTGTGGTAACATCAGGGGATTAACCCCTTCAGTGCCCCAGGAGAAACAATTTGAGGGACCCAGAAGAGGAACACGCTTTGTGCTGAACATGGTGGTCTTACAGGACCATGGGCACCTCCATCCCTACGCTCCTCTCTAACATATCTCACTGCTGGTGTGAGCAATTTGGGGGGGGAGGCATAATTTTGGGTGTCAGACCCTCGAGGAGCTGGACTGAGCAAGGAACACAGCCCACCAGCATCTGAGGGGTGACATGTGTCCTTCCCCTTGGTGGTCCAGTGCACGGTGAAGGCTCTCTACGACTACAAAGCACAGAGGGAGGATGAGCTGTCCTTCTGCAAGCAAGCCATCATCCACAACGTGGACAAGCAGGATGGAGGCTGGTGAGGGTGGTTGGGTGGTACCTGGGGTGGGCATCACTGTGGGTGGGTGGGGGTGTGGAGGGGATATCCCAGGTTTTCCTATGGGTCATCCTGTGGTGGGTTTTTAACTGTCTCCTTTTCTGTCCTTCCACCCCTTCTCTAACTGCTCCTCAAGGTTGCATGCAGCATGAACACCCTGGTCCCCTCCCAAATTGGTCCACTTGCCTTGATCCTCTCACCCCTTGCAGGTGGCGGGGGGACTACGGGGGCAAGAAGCAGCTGTGGTTCCCGGCCAACTACGTGGAGGAGATCGTCAGCACAGAAGCACAGGAGCAGGATGAGGCCGTGAGTGCCATGTCCCCATGAACCCAGGACCAAGGCTGCCCAGATGCTCCCAGCCTTGGGTCAACCTGGACCTTGATCCAGAGGTTGGGAGATGCTCAGCTATGGAGTGGGGGATGATCGACCATGGAGTGGGGGATGATCAGCCATGGAGAGGGGGATGAACGACCATGGAGAGGGAGATGCTCAACCATGGAGAGGGGGATGCTCAATCATGGAGAGGGGGATGCTCAACCATGGAGAGGGGGATGCTCAACCATGGAGAGGGGGATGATCGACCATGGAGTGGGAGATGATCGACCATGGAGTGGGGGATGATCAACCATGGAGTGGGGGATGCTCAACCATGGAGAGGGGGATGATCAGCCATGGAGAGGGGGATGATCGACCATGGAGAGGGGGATGATCAACTATGGAGAGGGGGATGATCGACCATGGAGTGGGAGATGATCAACCATGGAGTGGGGGATGCTCAACCATGGAGAGGGGCATGATCAACCATGGAGAGGGGGATGCTCAACCATGGAGAGGGGGATGATCAGCCATGGAGAGGGGGATGATCAACCATGGAGTGGGGGATGATCGACCATGGAGTGGGGGATGATCAACCATGGAGAGGGGGATGCTCAACCATGGAGAGGGGGATGATCAGCCATGGAGAGGGGGATGATCGACTATGGAGAGGGGGATGATCGACCATGGAGTGGGGGATGCTCAACCATGGAGAGGGGGATGATCAGCCATGGAGAGGGGGATGCTCAACCATGGAGAGGGGGATTCTCAACCATGGAGTGGGGGATGCTCAACCATGGAGAGGGGAATGATCATGGAGAGGGGGATGATCGACCGTGGAGAGGGGAATGATCAACCATGGAGAGGGGGATGCTCAACCATGGAGAGGGGAGTGATCAACCATGGAGAGGGGGATGCTCAACCATGGAGTGGGTGATGCTCAACCATGGAGCAGGGGATGTTCAACCATGGAGTGGGGGATGATTGACCATGGAGTGGGGGATGCTCAACCATGGAGCAGGGGATGTCAAGAGCATGGTTTTTTCTCTGGTTTTGCTTGGACTTGGCCAGTTCTGAGGGCCAGGGGAGACTGCCAATCCGAGCCCCACACAGCCACCCCCCAACAGCCACCTCTTCCTTCTTCTCTTGCAGTCATCAGAAAACAGTCCCCTGGGGAACTTCTTGAAAGGCTTCATCGATGTGCCATCCTGCCACGTCGGTGAGTGTCCCCACCATGGCTGTGGGAGCCCACCAAGAAATCACACACCTTTCACTGAAGCTCAGCACCACAGGCTGAGGCTCCCCAAACTCATCATGCAAATGCTACTGGGGCTTGTTGCCTGGTGCAACGAGCATCATGGGACTGGGGTTTGGAGGGATTTATCTGATTTTGAGGGGATTCAGAGGAATTTGCGGGGGGGTCTGGAGGATTTGGGAGGTCTGGAGGATTTGGGGGATGTAAGAGAAACACCTTTCAGTGTGGAAAGCTGAAACCATTGATTACAAAAACGGGACCTTCACAAGAGGAGGACCTCAACACCTGGTGGCATCAACACCTGGTGGCATGCCAGTGGGGGCTGGTGGGGAGCAGGGAGTGGGACCTCTGAGGTTTCATTTGCTTCACAGAGCCAACCGTTGGGAATGTCTTGGAGTAAAGCCCTCCTCTGATGTCCTTATAGTTATCTCCAAAGACGGGAGGAGCTCCAAACCATTTGTCTTCACCATCCATTCCCAGCAGATGTCCCACGCAGCCCAGTCGCTGGATGTGGCCGCTGACACCCAGGAGGAACTCAGCGAGTGGGTGGCAAAGATCCGAGAGGCCACGCAGAATGCCGATGCCAGGGTGAGGGGCGCTGGGCTGCAGAGGGTGTGTGGGGGGGGAGTGGATGGTCCCCAAGATCTCAAAAGGAAGAGGCTGGGGGAAGACATTTTGGGGGTCCTGTTTTCCTTTGGGTAGATGCAAGAGGGAAAGATCATGGAGAGGAGGAAGAAGATTGCGCTGGAGCTCTCCGAGCTGGTTGTCTACTGCCGCCCGGTGCCGTTCGATGAGGACAGTAAGAGCTGGAGAAAGGGGTTGGTGGTGGTGGTGGGGGGAAGGTGATGGGATGGGAAGAGATGGGGAAGGGGGAACCAAGTCAGCATGGTGTGCCAACCTCCAAGGAATCTTCCACTGATGGGTGACTGGGGTGGTTTCAGAGATTGGCACGGACAAGGCGTGCTACAGGGACATGTCCTCCTTCCCGGAGACCAAGGCAGAGAAATATGCCAACCGTGTCAAGGGCAAGAAGTTCCTCCAGTACAACCGGCGCCAACTGAGCCGGATCTACCCCAAGGGGCAGCGCCTGGACTCCTCCAACTACGACCCCTTGCCCATGTGGATCTGTGGGAGCCAGCTCGTGGCCCTCAACTTCCAGACACCTGGTAAATCGTGCTCCTTGAGGTAGCTGGTGGGCTGATTAGAATCATAGAATCATAGAATGGTCTGGGTTGGAAGGGACCCCAAGGATCAGAGAGCTCCAACCCCCCTGCCACATGCAGGGACACCAACCTCCAGGCCTGGAGCTACACAAGGCTGCCCAGGGTCACTGCAGGTCACCCCCAAAATCCCTATCCCCAAAGGTTCTGGCCTTGTTCCTGTTGCTGGAGGTTGGTTTGGATGGTCTCTCCCATCTTTCTTCTCATCCTGGTGGGGACATAGAATCATGGAATGGCATGGGTTGGAAGGGACCCCAAGGATTATAGGTTGCTGGGTGCTTCATGCAAAACCCAGATGCATCCCTTCCTCCAAGCAGGGCTGAGGGCTCTTAGCAGGGGGGTTGCCAGGGCAGGATCTTCTGCCCAAGGACTTTGGAGAAGCCCCTGAGCTCAGACCTGCTCTATCCCCATGGCCACAGACAAGCCAATGCAGCTGAACCAGGCGCTCTTCATGCTGGGTGGCCGCAGCGGCTACGTCCTGCAGCCTGACATCATGAGGGATGAGACATTCGACCCCTTCGAC
Source organism: Gallinula chloropus (assembly GCF_964237585.1). Lineage (NCBI taxonomy): Eukaryota > Metazoa > Chordata > Aves > Gruiformes > Rallidae > Gallinula > Gallinula chloropus. The sequence continues at coordinate 1,693,769 of NC_140086.1, read as the reverse complement.
AAGAACAGCCTGAAGATTGTGGAGCCCATCACAGTGCAGCTGCAGGTAAGTGGGCAAGGACAGCAAGTCCACCCTGAGCTGGTCACCATCAAGATGGTGGCTTGCTTCTTCCTATGTTTTGGGTCAACTGGGTGTAGTTTTTACATGTTTCAGCCCCATATTTACTCAATGGGTGTCATTACCCCATGATGGCTTCAGTTTGTTGATCTTCTGTATCAGAAATAGTGTGGCCAGTAGGTCTGGGGGAGGGGATTGTGCCCCTGGACTGGGCACTGTGGAGGCTGCACATCCAGTACTGGGTCCAGTTCTGGGCTCCTCAGCATCAGAAGGACATTGAGGTCCTGGAGCAAGTGCAGAGAAGGGCAACCAGGCTGGGGAAGGGGCTGGAGGGCAAATGCTGTGAGGAGCAGCTGAGGGAGCTGGGGGTGTTGAGCCTGGAGAAGAGGAGGCTGAGGGGAGACCTTCTCCCCACCTCCCCTGCCCTGCCAGGAGGGTGCAGAGAGGTGGGCGATGGTCTCTTCAGCCAGGGGCCAGGAGATGGGACAAGGGGCAATGGGCTCAAGCTGCCCCAGGGCAGGGTCAGCTCAGCTGGGAGGGAAAAGTTCTTCCCTGGCAGAGTTGTGGGGCTGTGGAACAGGGGCCTGGCACAGGCTGCCCAGGGAGGGGGTTGAGTCCCCACCCCTGGGTGTGTTTAACAGAGGGGAGATGAGATGCTCAGGGATCTGGTTTAGCTTAGGATGGGAATGGTTGGACTTGATCTCAAAGGTCTTTTCAAACCTTGTGATTCTGTGACCTTTCTCTGCTTGAACCATCCCTTTTCTCAGGGGAGAACCCCACAATGTCACAGAGCTGAGCCCAACCTGTTTTATCCTCCAACCTTCCCTTCAGGAAGGTGGAGGATAAAACAGATAAACCCAGAAAGCTTCTTACTCAGCCCTTGGGTAGTTTCAATGTTAGAGCTGGGAGGGCTTAGTTTGTAGACACCTGACTCTTGAGCAGGGCATGAGTCCAGCAAAGTTGGTGGATAGGGCTCAAATCAAGCTAAACCCAGTCCAAGGTTGGGTTTAACTGTGGTAGGACTAATTATGACCACAAAGCTTCTGGCAAGCCCAAAACACCCACCTTTTTTTACACTGAGGGTGGTGAGACACTGGCACAGGTTGCCCAGCAAGGTGGGAGAAGATGCCCCATCCCTGGAAACATTCAAGGTCTGTCTGGCTGGGGCTCTTGAGTGACCTGATGTGGTTGAAGATGTCCCTGCTCATTTCATTGGGAGTTGGACTGGTTGACCTTGAAAGGTCCTTTCCAAACCCAACCAGTCAATGATTTTAAAGCAGCCAAACCATGGGGGTTGCCCTGGAGAGTCCTTCCTCATCTGATGTAGCCAGAACTCACCTTCTTCTCCCTCCTGCAGATCCTGGCTGCCCGGCACCTACCCAAGAATGGGAGGAGCATCGTGTGCCCCTTCGTGGAGGTGGAGGTGTGCGGCTCCGAGTACGACAACAACAAGAGCAAGACTGATGTTGTAGGTGAGGATCCACCTGCACAACGTCCCCACACAGCCCCTGCGCCCTGGGGACAAGCAGTGACACCAGAACTTCCCTCCTTGTGCCCTTTGGGTTCTTCTTGGGTGATGGGGATGGTTTTTATGGCCAGAGGATGGGCACCTCCCACTGATTGTGCCATGGCAGTGATGTCCACACATGCCCAGCCCCACTCTCTCCTCATCCCCCCCCAGCTGACAACGGCTTCAACCCTGTCTGGATCGTCAAGCAGTTCGTCTTTGACATCAACAACCCTGAGTTTGCCTTCCTCCGGTTCGTGGTGTACGAGGAGGACATGTTCAGTGACCCAAACTTCTTGGCACAGGCCACCTTCCCTGTCAAGGGCCTCAAAACAGGTAGGGTCCTTCCATCCACATCATCATCATCATCATCATCATCATCATCATCTCATAGAATGGCTTGGAAGGGACCTTTAAAGGTCATCTAGCCCAAATCCCCTGCAATGATAGATGGCATCATCCCCTTAGGGATCTGGCCATGGTTAGAGGTCCTGGACCCCTCCCATTGGTCCTGAGCTCATGTTGGGCTGTTGTTTCCAGGTTACAGGTCGGTGCCGTTGAAAAACAGCTACACTGAGGATCTGGAGCTCGCTGCCCTCCTCATCCACATTGAGATTGTCAATGCAAAGGCAGGTGGCTGGCCCAGGTGGCTTGGGGAAGCCCGTGCCTCAGTTTCCCCAATCAAAGCAAAAGGGGAACAGCACCCTGAGAGGGGTAGGGGTGGTGTCCTGTCCAACCCATCAGCTTCATACCCTTGTGTCAGAGCAGGAGGAAGATGAGGAGAACCTCTACTCATCCATCCAGCAGCTAAGGGACCGTGCCAGTGAGCTCTCCAGCCAGGTCTCCAGCTACGAGCGCACCAACGGCTGCGACTCCCGCTACCAGCAGCGCCTGGATGAGCTCAGGGCAGCCCAGGAGCGGCTCATGGAGCTCACTGAAGTCCGCAACCGCAAGTGAGTGTCCCCTCCCCTGTGCCTTCAGGGGGTCCTGAGCTCAGGAAGGTCCCTAAGGCCATCACCTACCTCACTATTCCCCACCAGGTTGATGGAGAAGAAGAAGAGGGACCGGCAAATGGTGACCAAACGCAGCTGAGCTGGGTGGACACGAGCCACCAGCCCACTGTGGCTGCCACCTCCTCTCCTGCTGCAAAGGGAGGTGGGGTGGCCAGGTCCAGACCATCCCTCCACCTCATGCCCAGGGCTGGGCAATAGCAGTGCAACACATTTGGGGATGAAAGAGCACTTCAGGTAGCTCTGCCTGTGACCTTTCTCCATCGGGACGAGGCAGGAGGTGGGATGCTCCAACCTAAATCCCAGGCACCTTCAACTTCGTCCCATGTCTTCTGGGGCTGGTGGCCACATCCCTTGTCCCTGCAAGGTGGCCACTGCAGCTCCTCTTCACCTCACATCTTCTGCATCCCACCACCCCATGGCAAAGGGAGAGCAACAAGCCTCACGACTGATGGGGAAACTGAGGCACGGGGAAAGGTATCCTGATAGCCAACCAGCCTAGGACAGGGCTGAGAACACCTGCTGGGGACAGGGAACAGGACTGGCTGACAGTGAGACATCAGGATGGAGACACCAGGGACACTTTGGGGGGGTGGGGAGGGGGTGGTAGGGGGGGATTTTGTGTCCCCCCCCCAGCTATAAAAACCTGTATTTTCTTCTTTTAATCAGCGTGTACATACAGCACAGGGGGGGTTGGGGGGGGTGGGTCTATACCAACTGCAGTATTAGGGCACTGAGGTACCCCAAAATGTCTGGAGATACCCCTGGGATGGGCACAAGGAAGCAGGGAACCAGCTTTGGGATGAGGAAGCAGGGAACCAGCTCTGGACATGCCACCCAGAGTAGAATGATGGGTGCTCCAGGTGGGCTCCAGGCAAAGAAGGGAACCAAGGTGTCCCCAAGGAAAGGGACCAGGATGTCCTCAAGGTCACACCAGCATTGGAATCCTACTGGTAAAGCCAATGGAGGTGGTGGCTGGGGACAAACTGGGGTGTCCCCTGAGGTGGGGACATCCCAGTGGCAAAACCCATGGTTTCTTTGTATGAAAATAAATCTATTTAGCCAATATTTATACCCCATTGTCATGGTCTGGTCCCCCCCCTGCTCTGTCCCCAACGCTGATGTCCCTGGGGTAGGTGATATCCCCAGGCTTGGTGGTCCTGGACCCCTGATCTCAGCGTGTCTCCCTTGTCCCCATGCTTGGGGACACCCAGGTGATGGGTGGTTTTGGGGTTTTTGTGTGTTTGCTGTGGTGGGCAGGGAGGGGACATGAGACACAGGCCATGGGACACAGGGGACAGGGTGGTGGGGACATGGACAATGGGCACAGCACCTTGGGGATGCAGGACATGGGGTCATGGGGTGCAGGACCATTGGGACAGAGGGCTCTGGGGACGTGGGACACAGGGCCATGGGGACAGGCAGCTGTGGGGATGCAGGGCCACAGGGCTGTGGGGACACAGGACTGGGGGACACAGGACTGGCAGACGTGGGCCACAGGGCTGTGGGGACATACAACTGTGGGGATACAGGGTCACAGGGCCCTGGGGACACAAGGGACAGGGCTGCGAGGCTGCAGGGTCACAGGGCCCTGGGGACACAGGAGTGGAGGACACAGGGGGCAGGGACCTGGGGGTGCAGGGTCGCAGGGCCCTGGGGACACAGGAGTGGGGAACATAGGGGACAGGGCTGTGGGGGTGCAGGGTCACAGAGCTGTGGGGACACAGGGGGCAGGGCTGTGGGGTGCAGGGTCACGGGGCCCTGGGGACATACAGGGGACAGGGCTGTGGGGGTGCAGGGTCACAGAGCTGTGGGGACACAGGGGGCAGGGCTGTGGGGTGCAGGGTCACGGGGCCCTGGGGACATACAGGGGGCAGGGCTGTGGGGTGCAGAGTCACAGGGCTGTGAGGACACAGGGGACAGGGCTGTGGGGTTACAGGGTCACAGGGCCCTGGGGACGCAGGGGCAGGGCTGTGGGGTGCAGGGGGCAGGGCTGTGGTGTTACAGGGTCACAGGGCCCTGGGGACACAGGGAACAGGGCTGTGGGGTGCAGGGTCACAGGGCCCTGGGGACACAGGGGGCAGGGCTGTGGGGTGCAGGGTCACAGGGCCCTGGGGACACAGGGGATAGGGCTGTGGGGTTACAGGGTCACAGGGCCCTGGGGACACAGGGAGCAGGGCTGTGGGGTTACAGGGTCACAGAGCTGTGGGGACACAGGGGACAGGGCCATGGGGATGCAGGGGGCAGGGCTGTGGGGTGCAGGGTCACAGGGCCCTGGGGACACAGGGGGCAGGGCTGTGGGGTGCAGAGTCACAGGGCTGTGAGGACACAGCGGACAGGGCTGTGGGGACACAGGGGACAGGGCTGTGGGGTTACAGGGTCACAGGGCCCTGGGGACGCAGGGGCAGGGCTGTGGGGTGCAGGGGGCAGGGCTGTGGTGTTACAGGGTCACAGGGCCCTGGGGACACAGGGAACAGGGCTGTGGGGTGCAGGGTCACAGGGCCCTGGGGACACAGGGGGCAGGGCTGTGGGGTGCAGGGTCACAGGGCCCTGGGGACACAGGGGATAGGGCTGTGGGGTTACAGGGTCACAGGGCCCTGGGGACACAGGGAGCAGGGCTGTGGGGTTACAGGGTCACAGAGCTGTGGGGACACAGGGGACAGGGCCATGGGGATGCAGGGGGCAGGGCTGTGGGGTGCAGGGTCACAGGGCCCTGGGGACACAGGGGGCAGGGCTGTGGGGTGCAGGGTCACAGGGCCCTGGGGTCACAGGGGCCAGGGCTGTGGGGTTACAGGGTCACAGGGCTGTGGGGTGCAGAGTCACAGGGCTGTGGGGACACAGGGGGCAGGGCTGTGGGGTGCAGGGTCACAGGGCCCTGGGGGTGCAGGGGGCAGGGCTGTGGGGTTACAGGGTCACAGGGCTGTGGGGACACAGGGAACAGGGCTGTGGGGTGCAGGGTCACAGGGCCCTGGGGACACAGGGGGCAGGGCTGTGGGGTGCAGGGTCACAGGGCTGTGGGGACATAGGGGGCAGGGCTGTGGGGTGCAGGGTCACAGGGCCCTGTGGACACAGGGGGCAGGGACCTGGGGGTGCAGGGTCACAGGGCCCTGGGGACACAGGAGTGGGGAACACGGGGGACAGGGCTGTGGGGTGCAGGGTCACAGGGCCCTGGGGACACAGGGGGCAGGGCCCTGGGGGTGCAGAGTCACAGGGCTGTGGGGACACAGGGGGCAGGGCTGTGGGGATGCAGGGGGCAGGGCTGTGGGGTTACAGGGTCACAGGGCTGTGGGGACACAGGGGGCAGGGCTGTGGGGTGCAGGGGGCAGGGCTGTGGGGTGCAGGGGGCAGGGCTGTGGGGTGAAGGGTCACAGGGCCCTGGGGACACAGGGGGCAGGGCTGTGGGGTGCAGGGTCACAGGGCCCTGGGGTCACAGGGGACAGGGCTCTGGGGAAGCAGGGGGCAGGGCTGTGGGGTGCAGGGTCACAGGGCCCTGGGGTCACAGGGGCCAGGGCTGTGGGGTTACAGGGTCACAGGGCTGTGGGGTGCAGGGTCACAGGGCCCTGGGGACACAGGGGGCAGGGCCCTAGGGGTGCAGGGTCACAGGGTTACAGGGTCACAGGGCCCTGGGGACACAGGGGGCAGGGCTGTGGGGTTACAGGGTCACAGGGCTGTGGGGTGCAGGGTCACAGGGCTGTGGGGTTACAGGGTCACAGGGCCCTGGGGACACAGGGTCACAGGGTCACAGGGCCCTGGGGTCACAGGGTCACAGGGCTGTGGGGTTACAGGGTCACAGGGCTGTGGGGTCACAGGGTCACAGGGCCCTGGGGTTACAGGGTCACAGGGCTGTGGGGTCACAGGGTCACAGGGCTGTGGGGTGCAGGGTCACAGGGCTGTGGGGTTACAGGGTCACAGGGCTGTGGGGTCACAGGGTCACAGGGCCCTGGGGTTACAGGGTCACAGGGCTGTGGGGTCACAGGGTCACAGGGCCCTGGGGTTACAGGGTCACAGGGCTGTGGGGTCACAGGGTCACAGGGCTGTGGTGACACAGGGGGCAGGGCTGTGGGGTCACAGGGCCCTGGGGTCACAGGGTCACAGGGTCACAGGGCGCCGGTGACCCAGGCCCCGCCGCCCCACACCCGCCGCCGCCCCGCCCGCAGCCCGCGGGCCTCCCCCGCCCCCGGCCCTTCCTGAGGCCCAGGGAGGGGCGTGGCCGCGCGCCGGCAAAGACCCGCCCCTTTCCCTTTTCATTGGCCGCTTCCTCGCCCTCCTCTGTCCCCCCATTGGCTGGTGCCCCGCTGCCGCCGGTGGGGCGGGCCGGAAGCCGCGGCGCGTGGCGGGGCCGCTCTTGGGCTCGGCGGCGGCGGCGGCTCCTGGGGCGGGAGAGCGGGGCCGGGAGACGGTGAGAGCGGGAGGGGAAGGGAAGGGAAGGGAACAGAGGGGCGGCGGGGGGAGCCGCGCCGGGATCCCCCCCCCGCATCCTCCCCTCTGGCCTCCTCGGCCCTGTAAACACCCCCCCCCAGGCCATCCCTCTCCCCCCCCCCCGGGGCCCTGTCAGCTCCCCTCGCCTCAGGGCCGGGCCCCTGGAGACCCTTCCCCCCCCCCCCCCCAGTCTCGGTTTGCCGCCTTAATCCCCCTGGAACCCTCCTTCCCTGGCCCCTTCCCTTTTCCCCTGGCTGGAATCCCTCAGGTTTCAGTTCCGTCAGCCCGAGTGTCGGGCACTGGCCTGAATGGGCTGTAATTCCCATTAACCTGGGGGGGAATTGTGGGGGTTCTGGTGTGGGAGGTGGCTCATCCTGGGATTCTGAGGAGAAAAGGGGGTTATCCTTGGGTTCTGAGGAGAAAAAGGGGTTATCCGTGGGTTCTGAGGAGAAAAAAGGGGTTATCCTTGGGTTCTGAGGAGAAAAAAGGGTTATCCTTGGGTTCTGAGGAGAAAAAGGGGTTATCCTTGGGTTCTGAGGAGAAAAAGGGGTTATCCTTGGGTTCTGAGGAGGAAAAGGGGTTATCCTTGGGTTCTGAGGAGGAAAGGGGGTTATCCTTGGGTTCTGAGGAGAAAAAGGGGTTATCCTTGGGTTCTGAGGAGAAAAAAGGGTTATCCTTGGGTTCTGAGGAGAAAAAGGGGTTATCCTTGGGTTCTGAGGAGAAAAAGGGGTTATCCTTGGGTTCTGAGGAGAAAAAGGGGTTATCCTTGGGTTCTGAGGAGAAAAAGGGGTTATCCTTGGGTTCTGAGGAGAAAAAGGGGTTATCCTTGGGTTCTGAGGAGAAAAAGGGGTTATCCTTGGGTTCTGAGGAGAAAAAGGGGTTATCCTTGGGTTCTGAGGAGAAAAAGGGGTTATCCTTGGGTTCTGAGGAGAAAAGGGGGTTATCCTTGGATTCTGAGGAGAAAAAGGGGTTATCCTTGGGTTCTGAGGAGAAAAAGGGGTTATCCTTGGGTTCTGAGGAGAAAAGGGGGTTATCCTTGGGTTCTGAGGAGAAAAAGGGGTTATCCTTGGGTTCTGAGGAGAAAAGGGGGTTATCCTTGGGTTCTGAGGAGAAAAAGGGGTTATCCTTGGGTTCTGAGGAGAAAAAGGGGTTATCCTTGGGTTCTGAGGAGGAATATGGTTTAAAAATGGTTTAAAAATGGTTTATCCACAGGTTATCCTTGGGTTCTTGTGAGGAAAACAGGATATCCTTGGGTTCTCGTGAGGACAACGGGTTATCCTTGGGTTCTCATGAGGAAAACGGGTTATCCATGGGTTCTCATAAGGAAAACAGCTTATCCTTGGATTCCTCTCACAAGGAAAATGGTTTAAAAATGGTTTATCCTTGGATTCTGATGAGGAAAACTGGTTATCCTTGGGTTCTCATGACGAAAATAGTCTATCCTAGGGTTGTCATGAGGAAAACTGATTATCCTTGGATGCTCATGAGGAAAATGGTTCATCCTAGGATTTTCATGAGGAAAACAGTTTCTCCTTGGATTTGAGGAGGAAAAATGGTTTCTCCTGGTTTCCCCCCCTCCTTATTTTGGCAGCGTTCAGAGCACGGTGAGATTTGTTGCATCCCTTGTGGAGAGAGAACCTCAAGAAGTAAAATCAACCCCAGATCCTGAAAGAGGAAGACTGAAGGGAGGTGGGTTGGGACACAGAATGGGATTTCTTAATCCCATCCTTTAAAAATCCTGGAATTTCAAGCTTCTGCTTGTGAAGCATCAGCAGTGAGGCACGTGGCTGGGAAATAAGGGAACTGCTGCACACCACAATTTCTTCTTGCCTCACAACATTGTAAAGCAGGGTGAGGGGGGCTCACCCTGGCACCCCCATATTGCCCTGTGACTTTGAGGTGCTCATCCTGGAGTGAATGGGACTGGGTTTCCTGGCAGGAAGATGGGAAGAGCGTTGAGTGGTTTGTGCTGCTGTGGCAGAGCAGGGTTGGTCATCGAATCTCTGGCTGTAGGATTGGTCACTGAATCTCTGGCTATGTGGATAAAGTATGTCTGTTGTTCATACTTAATTAGAGGATGCTGATTTAGCAGACCCACAGCTTTCAAAGGGGTTATTTGGGGTTTTTTTTTGACCAAAATAAAGACCTTCAGACACAGCAAAAGAGTTTTGCCTGAAAGCAGAACAGTGGCATTTGGATCAGGTCTCCAAAACCATCTTCCAAGCTGCTAAGGTTAAAAAATAAGAGTGAAAGAGAGATGCCTCCTGTAGGAAGCTGCCCCCTCTCCTCTGCCCTGGTCAGGCCCCACCTGGAGTGTTGTGTCCAGTGCTGGGCTCCCTGGGATAGAAAAGCCAGGGATCTCCTGGAGAGAGTCCAGAGGAGGGACATGGAGATGCTGAAGGGCCTGGAGCATCTCCCCTGTGAGGAAAGGCTGAGTGAGCTGGGGCTGTTCAGCCTGGAGAGAAGAAGCCTGAGAGGGGATCTGATCACTGGGTATCAATAGCTGAAGGGTGGGACACAGGGGGACGTGGGCAGCCCCTTCTCAGTGACCCAACACAGCCAATATAGAGGAAATAAGAGCTCCACATGTTTTTAGGCTGTGGAGGAAATTAAGGAAGAAGAAAGGATGTCTCCACACTACGTGGTAGAAGCTTCTTAAAAGCTTCATGTGGAGGGAGGAGGAATTGAGCTGATGCAATTAAGGGAAGTAGAAACAGGCCCAGGGGCATTGTGGCAGGAAGCAGGGACACAGCTGCTCATAAGAACACTGAAGGGGTGAGTTGGGAGGAGAATGTAGGCAGAGCTGGAAGAGAAAGGGCCAGCTGGGGACTTTACTGCAGGTTGATATCAAGAGAACTCGTTCTTTTTATAGTAGTAGGGAAAGAGAGATGATTCTATCACTGTTTGTGGTGGAAAAAATACAGTAAATCACTCAAAGGCTGGAGCTTTGGGCTAATCAGAGAGTCATAGGGGTTGGAAGGGACCTCCAGAGATCATCAGGTCCAACCCCCCTGCCAAAGCAGGGTCCCTTGGACAGGTCACACAGGGAGACATCCAGATGGGGCTGGAATATCTCCAGAGAAGGAGACTCCACACCCCCCTGGGCAGCCTGTCCCAGGGCTCCCTCACCCTCACTGGGAAGAAGTTCTTCCCCAGATTGGTGTGGAACTTCCTGTGCTCCAACTTGAGCCCATCACCCCTTGTCCTGTCCCCAGGGGCTTTGGCAGGGGGGTTGGACTCAGTGATCTCCAGGGCCAGGTTGGATGGGGCCCTGGGCAACCTTATGTAGCTCCAGGCCTGGAGGTTGGTGTCCCTGCCTGTGGCAGGGGGGTTGGAACTGTCTGATCCTTGGGGTCCTTTCCAAGCCAGACCAGTCTATGATTCTATGACCTCTGGAGGTCCCTTCCAACCCCAACAACTCTGTGATTCCATGAAACACCAAGCATAGACCTTCACTCCTCTGCCTCTCTCCTTCCTCCCAACCCAGGGGAATGACGATGACCAACCTCCTGCCTTCCTCAGGGGACAGCAACTGCTATTACATCCTGACAGAAGACTTCCCCTATGGCAGCAAGTTCTTCAAAGCTGGGAACATGTGCTTCTGCAGTGAGAGAAGCTACCTAAGGAACTTCCCTGATGATGGACCCCCAGCTTGCTACTTGAAAGTCATCATGCTGGACGACAGCTCCACCGTCACCATAAACGTGCAGCTCCTTCAGCCTGTGAGTGAGGAGGTGGCAGCCTTCCTCCTGGCCATCACCCGCCACAGTGAGCGCCTCAACTATTTCTTTGAGAGGCTGAGACTTGAAGAAGCTCTACAGGCTCTTCCAGGCCAGAAAGTGAAGGTGGAAGTGGAGCAGAAACTTTACCCTGGTGTCATCCGCTACATTGGGACCATCTACACCCCCACTTCGGCTGTGCTGGCTCCGTTCTTCTTTGGGGTGGAATTACAGGTAAAGGTGACTGGTCAACTGGATGACACCCAGCTGAGTGGTGGGGTTGACACAACAAGAAGGAAAGGAAGCCATCCAGAGGGATCTTGAGAGGTTGGAAAAGTGGGCCCTGGTGAACCGAGTGAGGTTCAACACTGTGAAGTGTGAGGTGTTGTACTTGGGCTGGAGGAATCCTAGACATAGATACAGACTGGAAGAAGAGCTCCTGGAGAGCAGCACTGCTGGGAAGGACCTGGGTGTCATGGGGGATGAGAAACTTCCCCTGAGCCAGCAGTGGCTCTTGCAGCTCAGAAGGGTGATGGGATCCTGGGCTCCATCAGCAGAGGGGTGGCAGCAGGGACAGGGAGGGGATTGTCCCTCTCTGCTCTGCCCTCGGGAGGCCCCAGCTGGAGTCCTGTGTCCAGAGCTGGGGCCCCAATACAAGAAAGATGGGGAACTGTTGGAGAGGGGTCAGAGGAGACACAAGGATGATCAGAGGGCTGGAGCAGCTCCCCTATGGAGAGAGGCTGAGGGAGCTGGGCTGGGTCAGCCTGGAGAAGAGAAGGCTGTGGGGGGACCTCATTGCAGCCTGAAGGGAGCAGAGACGCAGGAGGGGAATCAGCTTGTTCAAAGGGCAGAGACTGGCAGGACAAGGGGGATGGAGTGAAGCTGAAGGAGGGAAGGGTGAGATGAGATATTAGGGGGAAGCTCTTTGCAGAGAGAGTGGTGAGGGGCTGGAACAGGCTGCCCAGAGAGGGGGTGGGTGCCCCATCCCTGGGGGTGTCCAAGGCCAGGTTGGCTGGGGCCCTGGGCAACCTTGTGTAGCTCCAGGCCTGGCGGTTGGTGTCCCTGCCTGTGTCAGGGGGGTTGGAGCTCTGTGATCCTTGGGGTCCCTTCCAACCCAGACCAGTCTGTGATTCTATGATAGCAAGTTGCTTCTTTCCCCATGGTGTGTGTGGGTGTGTAACAGGCCTTTCTCTGCTGTGTTCTCAGGGTGAGGGTGAAAACAGAGGGCGCAGCGATGGATCCTATCACGGCACCGAGTATTTCAAGTGTAAAAGGAACTGTGGGATCTTCCTGCCATTTAGCAGAATCCAATTTTCTCCCATGCTGGATGGTGACTACACAACACAGAAGACAATAGCAGACACAGAGGAGGTGGTTCCTATCAAGGTGGGAGATGCTGTTAGCTTCTACGTGGACGAGGTCCTCACCAGAGGAATAGCCATGGCTGTTTACAGAGAGGGAACCCAATGGTTCGTTAAAGTTTGTCCGGTAAGAGCGACCTTGCTGCTTTTCTTTGAGTTTTGGAGGGTTTTTTTCTTTATAAAATATCTTCTGGTAGGAGGTTAAGAAGAAGAAATGTCCAAAAGGGACCTGAGGTTAGCACAAACTTTCCAGACTTTCCCAGGGCTCAGTCCTGGGTCCAGTTTTGTTCAACATCTTTATCAATGACCTGGGTGAAGGGATTGGATGTTCCCTCAGGAGGTTTGGAGATGACACTAAGCTGGGAGGAAGTGTTGGTCTGCTTGAGGGTAGGGAGGATCCAAAGATGGATCTGGACAGGCTGGACTGATGGGCTGAGCCCAACAGGATGAGATTTAACAAGGCCAAGTGCAGAGTGCTGCACATGGGACAGAACAACCCCCTGCAGCGCTCCAGGCTGGGGGAGACTGGCTGGAGAGCTGTCAGGCAGAGAAGGACCTGGGGGTGTTGGGTGACTGCAGGCTGAGCATGAGCCAGCAGTGTGCCCAGGGGGCCAGGAAGGCCAAGGGCATCCTGGCTTGTGTCAGACCCAGTGTGGCCAGTAGGGCTGGGGAGGGGATTGTGCCCCTGGACTGGGCACTGGGGAGGCTGCAGCTGGAGTGCTGGGTCCAGTTCTGGGCTCCTCAGCATCAGAAGGACATTGAGGTCCTGGAGGGAGTGCAGAGAAGGGCAACCAGGCTGGGGAAGGGGCTGGAGGGCAAATGCTGTGAGGAGCAGCTGAGGGAGCTGGGGGTGTTGAGCCTGGAGAAGAGGAGGCTGAGGGGAGACCTTCTCCCCACCTCCCCTGCCCTGCCAGGAGGGTGCAGAGAGGTGGGCGATGGTCTCTTCAGCCAGGGGCCAGGAGATGGGACAAGGGGCAATGGGCTCAAGCTGCCCCAGGGCAGGGTCAGCTCAGCTGGGAGGGAAAAGTTCTTCCCTTGTGGGGCTGTGGAACAGGGGTCTGGAGCAGGGTCAGGGCCTGGCACAGGCTGCCCAGGGAGGGGGTTGAGTCCCCACCCCTGGGTGTGTTTAACAGACGGGGAGATGAGGTGCTCAGGGATCTGGTTCAGCACAGGATGGGAATGGTTGGACTTGATGATCTTAAAGGTCTTTTCTGGCTTTGTGACTCTGTGACCTGTTTGAAAAATTGGTTCATGTTCTGAGAATGTCCACTAAAACATCTACCTGAGAGATTTTTCTCTCTTTTCAGGAAGAAGAAGGAACAACTGACATATTCAGAGAAATCCCCATGGATGCTGTTGTGAAGGAAAGCTTGCCAAGTAAGTCATCATCATCACCCTCTTGTGTGTTCTTGGGGATTTGGGATGTATTTCTTCTCTGTGATGCACCAATGAGCTGAAAGTCCAATGAAAGCTTCTCCTGATCTTTAGAAAAGTCTTTGTGTTGGGCAACTAAAGCCACATCCCCCCATTTATCAGGAAGAAGAATCATAGAATCACAGACTGGTCTGGGTTGGAAGGGACCCCAAGGATCAGAGAGTTCCAACCCCCTGCCACAGGCAGGGACACCAACCTCCAGGCCTGGAGCTACACAAGGTTGCCCAGGGCCCCAGCCAACCTGGCCTTGGACACCTCCAGGGATGGGGCATCCACCCCCTCTCTGGGCAAGAAGAAGATAGTGTGTGACTGCAGCTCTATTTCCTAGGGGGAGAAGGTGCTGCTGGTTAAAGACTCTTTAATTTACCTGTAGAAGGTGGAGTTGAAGTCTCATCCTGATGCCAGATGAGTAGTTCAGAAAGGCACAGATGCCACCAGCAATGGTGTGAATCATTGGATGAGACATGGAATTAGTAGAATCTTTCTTTAGCCATCAAAAAGACACCTTGCAGCTGACCAGCCCAAGAGGAGCTGTTATTAGACTCTTCACTGAGTTGATTCATCTGAGTTGATGGGACCCTGGACAACCTTGTGTAGCTCCAGGCCTGGAGGTTGGTGGCCCTGCCTGTGGCAGGGGGGTTGGAGCTCTCTGATCCTTGGGGTCCCTTCCAACCCAGACCAGTGTGTGATTGTATGATCTCAGTAAAGGCAGAATATTGATTTGTAAATAATCTTCCCCCTTCTGCTGCTTGGTGAAGGGGCTGGATCAGCTCCAAGACCATGGAGAGGTTGAAGTGTGCAGCCTTGAGCAGAGAAACTAGGAACAGGATTGTCCCCTCTCAGCCTGTAGGACCAGGTTGGCCATATCACTGGGAGTTACACCTTCCATCTTTCATGCTCAGGTTCATGCTTGCCCCTGTGGTCTCTAATTTGAACATAGACTGGGATTGAGTGAGATCTAGAGATACCAGTAGGTGTTGGCTTCCTACTTCACCTTTTCCCTTGTCCCCTAGGTGTGTATCCACTGTTCAAGGCTGACGTGGCCTTGGGACACCCAAAGCAAATGAAACGTGAGATAAGCGAGAGCGGGGAGGAGTGTGAAGCTGGGAACTCACCCCTGGAGGTCAACTCCATGGTCCAGATCACCTTGGACAAGGGAAATCAGGTTTCAGGAATCATCCGCTGGTTGGGTTACCTGCCCCAGATTAAGCACAAGATGGCAGGAGTTGAACTGGTAAGGAACTGGTATTTCCTGCTGGGAGAGTGTCTGGTGGAACGTGCAGGTCTTGGTTGGTTTTTCTCTTTGAAGATCTTCAGCCATGAATCATGTTTGGTGGCTGAGAGAGCCAAGGGGATCCTGGGGGGCATCAGGAGGAGTGTGGGCAGCAGGTCACAGGAGGGGATCCTCCCTCTCTCCTCTGCCCTGGTCAGGCCCCACCTGGAGTGTTGTGTCCAGTTCTGGGCTCCCTGGGATAGAAAAGCCAGGGATCTCCTGGAGAGAGTCCAGAGGAGGGACATGGAGATGCTGAAGGGCCTGGAGCATCTCCCCTGTGAGGAAAGGCTGAGGGAGCTGGGGCTGTTCAGCCTGGAGAGAAGAAGCCTGAGAGGGGATCTGATCACTGGGGATCAATAGCTGAAGGGTGGGACACAGGGGGACGTGGGCAGCCTCTTCTCAGTGTCTGTGGGGACAGGACAAGGGGTGATGGGCTCAAGTTGGAGCACAGGAAGTTCTGCACCAATATGCAGAAGAACTTCCCAGTGAGGGTGAGGGAGCCCTGGGCCAGGCTGCCCAGGGGGGTGTGGAGTCTCCTTCTCTGGAGATATTCCAGCCCCATCTGGATGTCTCCCTGTGTGACCTGTCCTAGGGACCCTGCTTTGGCAGGGGGGTTGGACCCAATGATCTCTGGAGGTCCCTTCCAACCCCTGTGATCTCTCCATTTGCCCTGGGCCTCTGATGTTTCAGAGGGGGTTCTTCTCCCCATATACTCTGCCCTGGTGAAGCCTCATGAGGAATATTGTGCTGGGCTCCCCGAGTCAAGAAGGACAAGGAGCTGGTGGAGAGGGTACATCAGAGAGCTATGGAGATGCTGAGGGGACCAGAACATCTCTGATGGAGAGAGGCTGGGGGATTTGGGACTTTTTAGCCTGGGTAAGACTGAGGAGGGATCTTCTCAATGCTGATAAATCCTTGAGGGGTGGGCACAGGAGGAAGGGTCAGTCTGTGTTCAGTGGTGCCCAGGGACAGGACAAGAGTTGATGGGCACAAACTGGAGCAGAGGAAGTTCCACCTAACCCTGAGGAGGAGCTTCTTTGCTGTGAGGGTGGCAGAGCCCTGGGACAGGCTGCCCAGAGAGGTTGTGGAGTCTCCATCTCTGGAGAGATCCAAACCCTGTGATCCTGGACACTGTCCTGTGCATCCTGCTCGAGGTGACCCTGCTCTGGCAGGGGGGTTGGACTAGATGATCTCCAAAGGTTCCTTCCAACCCCAGCCAGTCTTTGAGTCTGTGAAGTCAAGCAGACAATTAAGCAGACAGTCAAGCAGACAATCACTCCTTGGGCTGAGGAGAACCTGAGGAGTCCTGATGAGGGTTGGTTTGCTCTCTTCTAGAGTAACATTAATGGAATGTGGGATGGAACAACCATGAATCCTACAGGCAACACCTAAAGCTTCAACTCACAAGCAGAATAAATGAGCTCAGGAGGCAAAACAGGACCAAGCCTGTACTTCTGCTGGACCAAACCTGCTGTTAAGTTGTTCTCCAATGCTCTTTTCCCAGGATGAAGATAAGGGGGTCACTGATGGTGAATGGCTGGGCAAATACTACTTCCACTGCGCTCCGAAGCGCGGCCTCTTCGTGAAGCTGCAGTCCTGCCAGCCCGACGTTCGCTTCCAGTGGTCACACAACACTGACCTGAGCCTCCTGGATTATAGTGAGTTCTCTGAGGGGGATGGGGAACCCCTTCCTTATGGGGACAGGCTGAGGGAGATGGGTCTCTTCAGCTTGGAGAGGAACCTGAGGGGTGACCTCTTTAATGTCTGTAAATATGTGAAGGGTGAGAGTCAGGAGGATGGAGCCAGGCTCTGCTCAGGGATGAGACAAGGGACAATGGGTGCAAGCTGGAGCAAAGGAGCTTCCACGTGAACATAAGGAGGAACCTCATCCCTGTGAGGTTGACAGAGCACTGGGACAGCCTGTCCAGGGAGGTTGTGGAGTCTCCTTCTCTGGAGACACTCAAAACCCCACCTGGACATGTTCCTGTGTGACCTAATCTAGGTGATCTTGCTGTAGCAGGGGGGTCGGACTGGGTGGTCTTTCAAGGTCCCTTCCAACCCCAAACACTCTGATTCTGTGCTGCATGCCATGGAGAAGCCTCATGCACAGTGTCTTAACCAGTAGTTTCATATTCTTCACTTTTTCTTCAAGTGTTCCCAAAAGAAATGTCCATTTGAGGGATGGTGGGGGTGTCATGTTGGTACTTCTAGGGAATCCTTCATAAGTGTGAGAATCACAGAGTGGGTTGGGTTGGAAGGGACCTCAAAGATCATCTACTTCCAACCTCACAGCCATAAACAGGGACACCCTCCACTAGGCCGGGTTGCCCAAAGCCCCATCCAACCTGGCCTTGAACACTGACCAGGGATCCAGGGGCAACCACAGCTTCTCTGGGCAACTTGGCCCATCCTCAAAGTAAATAAGTTCTTCCTAATATCTCATTTAAAACTCCCCTCTTTCAGGTTAAAGCCACCTCTCCTGGGGCTGTCCCTCCCTGCCCTTGGCAACAGCCCCTCTCCAGCTTTCCTGGAGCCCCTTGAGGGACTGGAAGGGGCTCTGAGCATTCCCTGGAGCCTTTTCTTCTCCAGGCTCAACACCCCCAGCTCCCTCAGCTGCTCCTCACAGCATTTGCCCTCCAGCCCCTTCCCCAGCCTGGTTGCCCTTCTCTGCACTCGCTCCAGGACCTCAATGTCCTTCTGATGCTGAGGAGCCCAGAACTGGACCCAGCACTCCAGCTGCAGCCTCCCCAGTGCCCAGTCCAGGGGCACAATCCCCTGCCCAGCCCTACTGGCCACACTGGGTCTGACACAAGCCAGGATGCCCTTGGCCTTCCTGGCCACCTGGGCACACTGCTGGCTCATGCTCAGCCTGCAGCCACCCAACACCCCCAGGTCCTTCTCTGCCTGACAGCTCTCCAGCCAGTCTCCCCCAGCCTGGAGCGCTGCAGGGGGTTGTTCTGTCCCATGTGCAGCACTCTGCACTTGGCCTTGGTAAACCTCATTAAGCTTAAATCATTAAGGTTGGAAAAGACCTCCAAGACCCTCTAGTCCAACCATCCCCCTACCACCTATATTACTATCCCACCTCCCTAAGCACCTCATCCAACCTCTCCTTGAGCATCCCAAGGGACAGTGACTCCACTACCTCCCTGGGCAACCCCTTCCAGTGCCCAACCACTCTTTTGGAGAAGACATTTCTCATTGATGAAGAAGAGATGATTGGGGTTTATCTCCCTTTCCAGTAGATGAGTTATTAATGAGTCAAGTCTTGATCCCACCAGGCTTGAATCCCACCAGGAGCAGCGCAGAAGGATGTTTTGCTGCCTCCTGAGCAGAGCAGACCTCTGGGACATCAGGGAAGGACAGAGCTGAGGTGGGAACCTGAAATGAGTTGCTTCTCTTGCAGGGCAGCAGGAGGTTCTTCCACAGGCTCCAGACAGTTACCCTCCCCTCAGAAATGAAGCGGCGGTGCGCGTCCTGCAAGGGCGGATGAAAGGGATCCAAGGCCACTGTAACTCCTGCTATATGGATGTAGCTCTCTTCAGGTGAGGACCTGCTTGGGTAGTGGCTGCTTCATTAAATGAGCTCTTTTAATTGGGCATGGCACTTCCCTGGACTTTCAAAGTGGCTGTAAATTTACCCAGGATGGAGCAGAACATAACTGTGTGGGGACACAACTTCAGTGCTTGCTCCTCCTCAAACTCCTTCCTGATCTGATAGGTCCTCAGGTCCCAAAATAACCCCCAGGATCACCTCAGGTACCCATGTGTCTATCATGCAGGGGCAGTGAGGGATTGGAGCTCTCTGGACTTTGACCATGTTGACTCTCTGGCTGGAGGTAAGGGCTGGAAGCATATCAAAGAAACTGCCCAGAAGGTTCCAGCTTCATTGTGCAAGACTTTTTGGAGAGGGAAAGGCTCAGTGGTGCCCCTTCCCCCCCACCCCTGAGCAATTTTGGCTGCAGAGTAGGAGATTTCATTCTTTTTGAGATCTTTTCCTTGCTTTACCACCAGATGTAGTTTGTCTCACCATGGAGATGTGCTGTCCTTCACCTCTGTGTAGTCACACATGGAGACTGTTGGAAATAAAAACCACCAACTGTCACCAGGCACAATGGTTTGGTTGTAACCATTGCTCCAAACCCACCAGGCTTATGCAGCACCTTCTTTCCACAGCCTCTTCTCCTGTACATCTGTGCTGGATTCCATGCTCTTCAAACCATTCCTCCTGTGTGACAGGAACGTCCAGAGCATTCTGAGGGATGAGATTGTTAAGCCCCTTCGACAGTGAGTAAGCCTGGAAGCCATCTGTCTGCCTTCATACCTTGTCTGTTGTCCTGGCAGATGCTACCTGTCACCAAGGGAAGGGGTTACCTGGAGGGGTTTCTCTTCTCATAGAATGATGGAATATGCTGGGTTGGATGGGACCTTTAGAGGTCACCTAGTCCACCTTCCCCTGCAGTGAGTAGGGACATCTTCACTAGATCAGGTTGCTCAGAGCTCCATCAAGCCTGACCCTGAATATCTCTGGGGGCAATGGTTCTAAATGGAGAGGTTAGATTTAGGTTGGCCATGAAGAGAGTGGTTTAGGTGCAGGTGGTGAGGCACTGGACCAAGTCACCCAGAGAAGTCATGGATGCCCAAACTGTGGCTGCCCCTGGATCCCTGGCAGGGTTCAAGGCCAGGTTGGATGAGGTTTTGGCCACCCTGGGCTGGTGGTGGGGTGTCCCTGCTCATGGCAGGGGGGTTGGAACTCAATGTTCTTTAAGGTCCCTTCCAACCCAAACCAATCTGTGCTTCTATGATTTAATTACAGCAGAAAGATCATCTCCCTCTGCTTCTCATTTCTAGGACTGGCTTTGTCAGGGCAAAGAGTGTGATGCACCTCAGGGAGCAACTGACTGAAAAGGGCCAGTGTTCAAGCTTTACCAACGCTGAGAAAGGTAATGTCCTCTCTGGGGCCTTCCTGGGGCTGCTTCACTCTGTGTCACCTTGTCCTGTCACCCCAGGCTGACAGCTTAACCATGTGTTTCTCCAGGCACATCTGTTAATGCACCTGTGCTGTTCACCTCTGTAAAATACCTCCAGCTTCTAAAGCTCCACAGGTTTTCCAACTGGGATTTATCCTGAAGCCTGATGGAAAGTTCTGGGTCTCTATCCTGGTGGCAGCTGGGAGGGGAGAGGATGATCTGAGACCTGAACAAACTGGACTGATGGGCTGAACCCAACAGGATGAGGTTTAACAAGGCCAAGCGCAGAGTGCTGCACATGGGACAGAACAACCCCCTGCAGCGCTCCAGGCTGGGGGAGACTGGCTGGAGAGCTGTCAGGCAGAGAAGGACCTGGGGGTGTTGGGTGACTGCAGGCTGAGCATGAGCCAGCAGTGTGCCCAGGGGGTCAGGAAGGCCAAGGGCATCCTGGCTTGTGTCAGACCCAGTGTGGCCAGTAGGTGTGGGGAGGGGATTGTGCCCCTGGACTGGGCACTGGGGAGGCTGCAGCTGGAGTGCTGGGTCCAGTTCTGGGCTCCTCAGCATCAGAAGGACATTGAGGTCCTGGAGCGAGTGCAGAGAAGGGCAACCAGGCTGGGGAAGGGTCTGGAGGGCAAATGCTGTGAGGAGCAGCTGAGGGAGCTGGGGGTGTTGAGCCTGGAGAAGAGGAGGCTGAGGGGAGACCTTCTCCCCACCTGCCCTGCCCTGCCAGGAGGGTGCAGAGAGGTGGGCGATGGTCTCTTCAGCCAGGGGACAGGAGATGGGACAAGGGGCAATGGGCTCAAGCTGCCCCAGGGCAGGGTCAGCTCAGCTGGGAGGGAAAAGTTCTTCCCTGGCAGAGTTGTGGGGCTGTGGAACAGGGGCCTGGAGCAGGGTCAGGGCCTGGGACAGGCTGCCCAGGGAGGGGGCTGAGTCCCCACCCCTGGGTGTGTTTAACAGAGGGGAGATGAGGTGCTCAGGGATCTGGTTCAGCACAGGACAGGAACAGTTGGACTCCATGATCTTCAAGGTCTTTTCCAACCTCGTGACTCTCTGATTCTGAGTTGTCCATCCCTGATAGAATCCAGGTCAATTTATCATTTTTGCCAAGGTCAACTTGTCTTTTTGAATCCTGTTGAGTTAATTGAGGTTCCTCAAAGGCTGGAGCTTGGTTGAAGTAAGACAGAAAGCAGCTGCTCCCATCCATGCATAGTAAAGCCCTGTGTAGTTTACAACAAGGAAATGAATTACACCAGTGCTAAACGTAGCTGCAACAACCTCTAAGTACCTGGATACTAAACAAGTAGCACTGATTCCTTCTCAGTGAACTAGGATGACACAAAGCTGGAAGATATTGGCTGATGAGGGTTGTGCTGCCATCCAGTGAGGTCTGGACAGGCTGGAGAGTTGGGCAGGGAGAAGTTCCATGAGATGTAACAAGGGCAAGTGGAGGGTAGAACGTCTGGGGAAGAATAGCCCCAGGTACCAGTATAGATGAGGGACTGGCCTGTTGGAGAGCAGCATAGGGGAGAGGGACCTGGGGGTCCTGGGGGACAGCAGGATGACCATGACCAGCAGTGTGCCCTCCTGGCCAAGAAGGCTGATGGCATCCTGGGGTGTATGAGAAGGGGGGTGGTTAGTAGGTCAAGAGAGGTCCTTCTCCCCCTCTGCTCTGCCCTGGTGAGACCCCACCTGGAATGTTGTGCCCAGTTCTGGGGCCCTCAGCTCAAGAAGGACATAAAACTCCTTGAAAGAGCCCAGCACAGGCCACCAAGATGATGGAGGGAGTGGAACCCCTTCCTTATGAGGAGAGGCTGAGGGAGCTGGGGAAGAGGAGCCTGAGGGGTGATTTTATTAATGTCCATAAATATGTGAAGGTGAGAGTCAGGAGGCTGGAGCCAGGCTCTTCTCAGTGATGGCCAGCAACAGGACAATGGGCAGTGGGTGCAACTGGAGCAAAGGGGGTTCCATGTGAACATAAGAAGAAACTTCTTTTCCCTGTGAGGGTGCCCAGAGCCCTGGGCCAGGCTGCCCAGAGTGGTTGTGGAGTCTCCTTCCCTGGAGACACTGAAAACCCCTCACCTGTGTGATCTAGTCTAGGTAATCCTGCTGTGGCAGGGAGGTTAGGCTAGATGATCTGTTGAGGTCCCTTCCAACCTCTACCATGCTGTGGTTCTGTGGTTTCTGTCAGCTTTGAGCCTGATTATTCCCTTACCTGGACTTAAAGAGGAGATTCCACGTTCACCAAACACTGGCTGATGTCCATGATGTGGTGTGACCCATTCTTTTCTCTCACCTTCCAGATCCTGAGGAGTTCCTCAATCTCATCATGGCTCATGTCCTGAGAATAGAGCCACTCTTGAAACTGCAGTAAGTTTCCATCTGGAAGTGATAACAGTTTCCATGGGTCACCCTTGGGGGAGTCACCTGTTGCCCAGGTGTTGCTTGCAGCTTCTCATGGAGGCTTTGGAGGTGCAGCTCCTCCCTGCTCTCCATGGGATCTTGGTTATTGTGAAAGGAGGGAAGGTTTAGAGCAGATGTTGGGGGGATGTTCTTTCCAGAGAGAGTGGTGAGGGGTTGGAACAGGCTGCCCAGAGAGGTGGTGGATGCCCCTTCCCTGGAGGTGTTCAGGGCCAGGTTGGATGGGGCCCTGGGCAACCTTGTGTATCTCCAGGCCTGGAGGTTGGTGTCCCTGCCTGTGTCAGGGGGCTTGGAACTGTGTGATCCTTGAATTCCCTTCCAACCCAGACCAGTCTGTGATTCTATGATCTTGCCCCAGGTGATGTATCCAGGCAAAGACTCATCCAAACTCTCCCTGGAGGTACCACCTTCAGAAAATGATGAGGAAAACCCTTTTCTCATCCCTAGGGAAAGCCAGAGGGTGCTTTGAGAAATGTAGTGTCCAACTCCAGTGTGGAGCCAGCACTGTGTGACAGCCTTTGGATGTGTTTGGGATGTGTCTAGACTCTCAAGCTGGCTCAGGTCCTGCAGCCTCTCAAACAGGCAGTCCTTGGATGTAGTCCCAGTTTTTCAGGACTCTACAAAAAGGATGAGAGGCTGAAGGAAGCCAAAAATAACCAGGCTGTTCAGGAACACAGAAGGGAATTGTTCCCTTTCTGTGCTCCTTTGTTGAGATGTCAATCAAGCTGGAGATCCTGGAGTACTCCAAAAAGCTCAGCACAAAGCTGACTCTGTACTCCAGCTCCCCTGCAGAGGGTCATCTGAAGTAGATCCTTTCTCAGGGGTGTAGAGGTCGTGGGAGATCTTCTGCTCACCTTTTGAACACACCAAGTTTTGCTCTGTGGCTTTTCTGTGTTCAATTAAGAAGTAGATCTTGGAGAAGGGAGTTTGCTGCTGGAGCCATGGGGTTATGATGATGAGGGGAAGTCAAGTTCTGCTCATTGTGGTGATCAGTGGGGCAGAATCCGACTGGAGACCTGTGACTAGGGGTGTTCCCCAGGGCTTGGTGTTTGGTCCAGTCCTGTTTTATATCTTCATCTATGACCTTGATGAGGGAACAGCATCCACCCTCAGCAAGTACCTGATGGTCCAAAGCTGGGAGGAGTGGGTGACACACAGGACACTGAGCTGCCATCCAGAGAGACCTGGCCAGGCTGGAGAGCTGGGCAGGGAGAAACCAGATGAGGTTCAACAAAAGCAAGTGGAGAGTCTGGCACCTGGGAAGGAATAACTGCTGGAATCAGGACAGGCTGGGGGTGACCTGCTGGAGAGGAGCTCTGTGGAGAAGGACCTGGGGGTCCTGGTGGGTGACAGGGTGGCCATGAGCCAGCAGTGTGCCCTGGGGGCTGAGAGAGACAATGGGATCCTGGGGGGCATCAGGAGGAGTGTGGGCAGCAGGTGACAGGAGGGGATCCTCCCCCTCTGCTCTGCCCTGGTCATGCCCCACCTGGAGTGTTGTGTCCAGTTCTGGGCTCCCTGGGATAGAAAAGCCAGGGATCTCCTGGAGAGAGTCCAGAGGAGGGACATGGAGATGCTGAAGGGCCTGGAGCATCTCCCCTGTGAGGAAAGGCTGAGGGAGCTGGGGCTGTTCAGCCTGGAGAGAAGAAGACTTAGGGGGGGAACCTTATTAATGTTTGTAAATATCTTAAGCATGGGATGCAGGGGGACATGGCCAGCCCCTTTTCAGTGATCTGTGAAGACAGGACAAGGGGCAATGTAGAGTATAGGAAGAGTATAGGATGTTCTGCAGCAACATGCAGAAGAACTTTTTCCCAGTGAGGGTGCCAGAGCCCTGGGACAGGCTGCCCAGGGGGTGTGGAGTCTCCTTCTCTGGAGATATTCCAGCCCCATCTGGATGTCTCCCTGTGTGACCTGTCCTAGGGACCCTGCTTTGGCAGGGGGGTTGGACCTGATGATCTCTGGAGGTCCTTTCCAACCCCTGTGATTCTGTGATTCATCAGAGCTGGATGAGATGGTACCATGGGGATGATGAGGCTGAAGATGACACTTGCATCCTCTTCTTATGGCATTTCTGGGCATTTCATACCAGCCTTGCACCAACCTTGCTGCCTTGAGCCCAACAACTCTCAGACAAACCTGGTTTGTCCTTTTGGAGCTCAGCTGGTTGAGGCACAACCTAAACAAGCCCTGTGACCACTCCCTGCAGGTCAGAAGGCCAGAAGGAGCAGGACTGTTACTGTTACCAGATATTTATGGACAAACAGGAGGATCTGGTGGTTCCTGACGTGCAGCAGTTAGTGGAACGCTCCTTCCTGTCCTCTGAACTGAAGCTAGTGGAGGTGAGCCCAGCTACCTTCAACCTACACTTCTATCTGCTGCCTCTTCCTTGCTTCTTCCAACCTCCCAGTGCCTCCCAGTGAGCCTGCACTGGGTCTGGTACATCCTCTATCTGACACTGCAATGCAGCAGGACATGTGGCCACAATCCAGCAGGGACAGGGAGGGGATTGTCCCTCTCTGCTCTGCCCTCAGGAGGCCCCAGCTGGAGTCCTGTGTCCAGAGCTGGGGCCCCAGTACAAGAAAGATGTGGGGCTGTTGGAGAGGGGTCAGAGGAGCCACAAGGATGATTATAGTGCTGGAGCATCTTCCCTATGAAGAGAGGCTGAGGGAGCTGGGCTGGTTCAGCCTGGAGAAGAGAAGGCTGTGGGGGGACCTCATTGCAGCCTCCCAGTCCCTGAAGGGAGCAGAGGAACAGGAGGGGAATCAGCTTGTTCAAAGAGCAAAGACTGGCAGGACAAGGGGGATGGAGTGAAGCTGGAGGAGGGAAGGGTGAGATGAGATATTATGGGGAAGTTCTTTGCAGAGAGAGTGGTGAGGGGCTGGAACAGGCTGCCCAGAGAGGTGGTGGATGCTCCATCCCTGGAGGTGTTGACCACCAGGTTGGATGGGGCCCTGGGCAACTTTGTGTAGCTCCAGGCCTGGAGGTTGGTGTCCCTGCCTGTGGCAGGGGGGTTAGAACTCTCTGATCCTTGGGGTCCCTTCCAACCCAGACCAGTCTATGATTCTATGAACTTGATAGAGAGATCTCAGGAAATCTTGATCTTGGCTTGGGAAAAGGGTTGTGCTTTCCCTCTTGCTGGCTTGTCTTCCAAATAACCAGAGTAAAAAGTCATTAACTCCCAGCAGCAACACAGAGAAAGGAACCTCTGGGGCTCATCTCTTCTGGCAGGGTGACTCATTTGCTTTTCTCTTTCCCAGATCCCATCATGTTTCATTATCCAAATGCCACGTTTTGGAAAGGACTTTAAAATGTTCAGCAAAATCATTCCTTCCTTGGAGCTGGATATAACAGATCTGCTCCTTGACAGTAAGTTTTCCACCAGTAAAGCCACCACAGCTGGGGCTGTGATGGGTTTCATCTCTTTGGGTTGTGAGCAGATGTGATCCTGGTGTGATTCTTCTGGCAGGGCAAGTTGGATTTCAGGTGAGATCCAGAGAAGACAGATCCTCTCCACCCCTGTTGCTCTTGCAGGTCCCAGGGAGTGCTGCATCTGCGGCGACGTCGCTACCCTGGAGTGCTCAGAGTGTTTCAAAGACAAGGTATTTGCAGCTACAGGCATGAAGCAGTTCTGCAACTCCTGCTCCAGACAGGTAATCCATTTTCTTGGCTCCCAAAACCTGCCTTGATGGCTGACAGCAGCTTGAAACCCCAAAAATACCTGCAGTCCCCCCATGGAAACCTGTAGCTGTTGAGGGATGGAGCCTGAGTATCAGTCCCACCACCTGCATCCTCTGCATGACCAGGGTTAGGTTCCACACTGAGGTGGTGTGACCCTGGCTGGAGGCCAGATGCCCACCCAAGCTGCTCTATCACTCCCCTTTCCAGCTGAAAATTGATATGGAGAGGCTCAGGAGTGGAGATAAGGACAGGGAGAGGTCTTCCTACAATCAGCATCATGGGCAGAACAGACTCAACACGGGAGAAAGGACAGAAAACTGATTTATGACACTGCCCTGCACCCCCAGTGACACCAGTTGGGTGGTGAGAAGTGTGACCAGGTCCTAAAGCATCTCCCCCACCCCTCCTTTCTTAGCAGACTTCACTGTAGTCATAATTTAGCTCCCTTCTTCCCACCCCCATGGCAGCATGGGGAGGGGCAGGGAATGAGGAGTGGGGGGTTTGGGTCAGTTCCTCAGGAGTTGGTGACATTCCACACCCCCTTCCCCTTGCTGCACCATGAGGTCCCACCCATGGCAGCCAGTCCTCCATGAGCTTCTCCAGCATGAGTCCTCTCTATCAGGACATCATCTCCTCCCCACAGGCCTCAGCACAGCTCCTTCCATGGGGTGCTGACCTTCAGGCCCAGACTGCTCCCAGTCTGGTCCCCCCCACAGAGTCACAAGTCCCCCAGCAAACCTGCTGTGGTGTGGATCAATCTCTTCACAGGCTGGAGATGGGATCTCTGCTCCCTGACATTATCCATGGGCTGCAGGGGGACAGGCTGCTTCACCATGGTCTTCTCCATGGGCTGAAGGGGAATATCTCTCCTTCTTCCCCCCTCATCCTCCTTCTTCACTGACCTTGGTGTCCTCACAGCTTCTTACATCTTCTCACTCCCTTCTCTGGGGGCAAAATGTGGCTGCTTGTGGGGTTTTTTTCTCCTCACTGTGATTCCCAGAGGTGCTGTGACCATTGCTGATGGGCTTGGCCATGGTCAGCAGCAACTCTGGCCTTGAATCAGCCAATGTCTACCCTCTGGAGCCTGCAGAGAGCTTCTAGCTGCTTCCTGCAGCCCCCCTTCTCCACCAGCACCCAGCCACCCAAAGCTGCAACACCCACATTGAACCCTCTGCTTAACACAAAGCCTAAATCACCACTGATCCTGCCCAGACTGAGGGCTGGGCCCTTCTCCATCCCCACTGGCTCACCAGGAGCATCCCTCCACCCTTCTGCCCTTTCTTAGAGGGTACCACGCTCCCACCACAGCTCCTCACAGCCAACCTGTTGATGCATTACCCCTTCCTGGCATGCAGGGAGGAACCAATCCCATGGGAGACAGACCAATGAGGAACAAACCACTAGTCTGACCCTTCCAAACCCCTTTTTTTTTTGGCAACCCAGGCTCAGTTCTGCCCGTTCAGCACTCCCACCCCCATCCTATCTCCTCAGGTTCACTCCCACCACCGACGCAAGACGCACCAACCCACGCGGCTGCACGTCCCAGAGGAGTTTTACAGCTGGAGCCTTGGGGGGAGCCAGCAGGTCCCTCGTGAGAAGCTGGAGCTCTTTGCTGTGCTCTGCATAGAGACCAGTCACTACGTCTCCTTTGTGAAATATGGGCCTGAGAACGAGCACTGGATGTTCTTTGACAGCATGGCTGACAGGCATGGTGAGCAGAGGGTGGTGGGCTTGGAGCTTTCAGCTCAACTGGGTGGGTTGCTGGGTGGCTGTGAGGGTCTGCAGTGCTCCTTGGGTAGGTGCTGGTTGGTCCATCTTTTTTGCTCTGAAGCTCCTTGTGCAATTTTAGGCTCTTTCTGGACCCTCCCCTTTCCAACAGTGAGCATTTAATGGACTAAAGCTAAAGGAGGGAAGGTTTAGATTAGATATTAGGGTGAAGTTCTTTGCAGAGAGAGTGGTGAGGGGCTGGAACAGGCTGCCCAGAGAGCTGGTGGATGCCCCATCCCTGGAGGTGTTCAAGGCCAGGTTGGATGGGGCCCTGGGCAGCCTTGTGTAGCTCCAGGCCTGGAGGTTGGTGTCCCTGCCTGTGTCAGGGGAGGTTGGAGCTCTGTGATCCTTGGGGTCCCTTCCAACCCAGACCAGTCTATGATTCTATGATTTAAGTAGACCCCAGAGAAGACTGTGACCAGACCAAGCATAGTTCATAGAATCCTACAATGCTTTGGGTTGGAAGGGACCTCAAAGATCAACTCATTCCAACCCCCTGCCACGGGCAGGGACACCCTCCACTAGATTAGGGTGCCCAAAGCTTCACCCAACCTGACCTTGAAGGCTTCCAAAGATGGGGTTTCCACATCTCTCTGGGCAGCCTGTTCCAGTCCCTCCCCACCCTCATGGTAAAGAACTTCTTCCTCCTTGTTCCTCATCCTCTGTGTTGAAACAAGAGGCTTCTCCAGCCAGTAAGGACTCTTCTCCTGCCCTTCCTCACTTTGTTGTTGACCTCCACATCTCTCAGCTATGTTCCTGTTGGTATCTGAGCTGTAGGTACTCATCCCTTGGGACCTGGTTTGGACTTTCCTCTTTCTTTCTTGGTCAGGTGATGAGAATGGCTACAACATTCCCACCGTAACGCTGTGCCCTGAAGTTGCCAAGTACTTGGACTTGCCTCTCTCTGTGTTGGCCCTGGAACAACCACGGGACATGGATGGAGTGGCCAAACGCCTCTTCTGTGATGCCTACATGTACCTGTACCAGAGCAAGAAGATGGCACTTTACAAATGACACTTCCTTGGCTTGGTGGTATCAGAAACAGGAGCTTGGACCAACCCTGAAGCTCATAATGGGTGAAAACAGCTGAGTTTTGGTCTACCAGTCTTGGACTTCTGCTTCTTCTTACCTCTTCTGGTGTCTGGTATCAAGCATCAGCCCATCTAGGTTTGTTAGATCCTGTATCCAGCCTTATCAAGCCATAGTTGGTACTTCTGGAAGATCTGGAATCTGAATAATTCACTCAAATCCCTTCTCATTACCTCCCTTCCCTTTCCTCTTCCTCCCCAGATGTTCTACAACTCTGCCCTACCTCAGAGTCCTCCCTAACAACCTATTTTCCCCTGCCAGCCCTCCCCTCCAAAGCTGAGCTCCAGCATCTAATTAAAACATGAGCCATGACCCTCAAGTTCCCAAAGAGCACAAAACACCCCCATAGCCTCACCCCAGTCTTCCTCACATCTGTATGTGTGGAGGAAGAAAACCAGGAGGTGTGAGTTGCACAGTGGTGAGTCAGGATGAGGGTTTTTCTTGAGGTTTGGGATTTGACCCAGCACCTAAAACCAAGTACCTGAACTGTCCACCCTTCCCTTCTCCAGCACTTAATGCTCCAGCACTTTTATCCCTTATTTTGGATGTTTTAAGCTGCAAATATATTTAAAGATAAACAAACCTGAACATGTTTGTAAGAACAACACTGGATTAAAGATGGAGCTGAGGAACAACATCTTCATCAATGACCTGGGTGAAGGGATTGAATGTTCCCTCAGGAAGTTTGTGGATCACACTAAACTGGGAGGAAGAGTTAATCTGCCTGAGGGTAGGGAGGCTCTTCAGAGGGATCTGGCCAGGCTGGACCCATGGGCTGAGCCCAACAGGATGAGGTTTACCAAGGCCAAGTGCAGAGTGCTGCACATGGGACAGAACAACCCCCTGCAGCGCTCCAGGCTGGGGGAGACTGGCTGGAGAGCTGTCAGGCAGAGAAGGACCTGGGGGTGTTGGGTGACTGCAGGCTGAGCATGAGCCAGCAGTGTGCCCAGGGGGCCAGGAAGGCCAAGGGCATCCTGGCTTGTGTCAGACCCAGTGTGGCCAGTAGGGCTGGGGAGGGGATTGTGCCCCTGGACTGGGCAGTGGTGAGGCTGCAGCTGGAGTGCTGGGTCCAGTTCTGGGCTCCTCAGCATCAGAAGGACATTGAGGTCCTGGAGCGAGTGCAGAGAAGGGCAACCAGGCTGGGGAAGGGGCTGGAGGGCAAATGCTGTGAGGAGCAGCTGAGGGAGCTGGGGGTGTTGAGCCTGGAGAAGAGGAGGCTGAGGGGAGACCTTCTCCCCACCTGCCCTGCCCTGCCAGGAGGGTGCAGAGAGGTGGGCGATGGTCTCTTCAGCCAGCGGACAGGAGATGGGACAAGGGGCAATGGGCTCAAGCTGCCCCAGGGCAGGGTCAGCTCAGCTGGGAGGGAAAAGCTCTTCCCTGGCAGAGTTGTGGGGCTGTGGAACAGGGGCCTGGAGCAGGGTCAGGGCCTGGCACAGGCTGCCCAGGGAGGGGGTTGAGTCCCCACCCCTGGGTGTGTTTAACAGAGGGGAGATGAGGTGCTCAGGGATCTGGTTCAGCACAGGATGGGAATGGTTGGACTTGATGATCTTCAAGGTCTTTTCCATTCTGGTAACTCTGTGATCAGAGCTCATTATGCTGTTCTCTTTTTAAATTTTGGAGGTCCACACTGTTGCCATATGTTTGGGTGTTTTAACCTCATTTTTAGCACTCACTGTCCCATCTCTGGCAGCTCTGGGCTGAAGAGCAGAAACAGAATATTGAACCTCTTCTCAGTGTCTGTGGGGACAGGACAAGGGGTGATGGGCTCAAGTTGGAGCACAGGAAGTTCCACACCAATCTGGGGAAGAACTTCTTCCCAGTGAGGGTGAGGGAGCCCTGGGCCAGGCTGCCCAGGGGGTATGGAGTCTCCTTCTCTGGAGATATTCCAGCCCCATCTGGATGTCTCCCTGTGTGACCTGTCCTAGGGACCCTGCTTTGGCAGGGGGGTTGGACCTGATGATCTCTGGAGGTCCCTTCCAACCCCCATGATTCTCTATGACAAAAAAAAAGGAAGGGAAAGAGTGATCTTGGACCTGTTTTTGCTGATGGGAGGGTTGTGATGCTCACTGGGACCTCAACAGCTTGTTGGCTTTATCATCCTTCTGTCCTGTCTCTCATTTCTGTATGTGGTGGCTCCAAAGGACATCTGGTGTGTAATGACCCTGGATCATTAACACATAATTAATGTCAATTCAGCTTCCAAATGTCCTGGCTGAGCATTTGGGCCTCAACACCAAGCTGACCATGAGGCAGCAATCTATCCTCATGGTAGAGAAGGTGAACAACATCCTGGGCTGCATTCTGGTGCTGCCAGGAGCTGAAGGGAGAAGATCCTTATGCTCTGCTCAGCCACACCTGAAGTACTGGATCCAGTTTTGAGCTCCCCAGTACAAGAGAGATGAAGAAAGTCCCAACAGAGAGGCCATGAAGATGATGAACTGGAGCATCTTCCCAATGAGGAAAGACTGAGACAGCTGGGGCTGATCAGCCTGGAGAAGAGAAGGTTCAGTTGGCACCTCACCAACATCTAAAAACACTTGAAGGGAGGGTGCTTGGATCTTCTCTGTGGTGCCAAGTGGTGGGACAGCCTGGGCACAAACTGAAACACAAGAGGTTCCCTCTGAACATCAAGAAATGCTTCTTCACCAGGAGGATGACAAGACTTCCACACCAGGAGGGTGGCAAACCCTGGTACAAGTTGCCCAAAGATTATGACAGGAGTCTCCATCCTTGGAGATCCTCAAGGCACAACCAAAGCACCAGCAGGTGAAGAGTCTGTCTAGGGGTAGAAGAGTTTGGTGGTAGATGTAGCAAAGAAGCATCCCAAGGATGGGTTTACTTTGCTCCTGCTCCTGAAGGACCTCTGGTTGATCATCTGTGGCCAGGGAGAGGACCATGGGGCTGGAGGAGACAGCAAAGGAGGAGACAGCAAAGGAGGAGACAGCAAAGGAGGAGACAGCAAAGGAGGAGACAGCAAAGGAGGAGACAGCAAAGGAGGAGACAGCAAAGGAGGAGACAGCAAAGGAGGAGACAGCAAAGGAGGAGACAGCAAAGGAGGAGACAGCAAAGGAGGAGACAGCAAAGGAGGAGACAGCAAAGGAGGAGACAGCAAAGGAGGAGACAGCAAAGGAGGAGACAGCAAAGGAGGAGACAGCAAAGGAGGAGACAGCAAAGGAGGAGACAGCAAAGGAGGAGACAGCAAAGGAGGAGACAGCAAAGGAGGAGACAGCAAAGGAGGAGACAGCAAAGGAGGAGACAGCAAAGTCTTTCTGTCTTTCTCCATCTACTTAAAAGTTGCTCTTCATTCCTTCTCACCTAAGAACTTGGGACAATCTCTGCTCAGGTACACTGGGAGGTGGTTGGGCTCTTCCATCTCTGGTTCTTCTGCTCTAAAGAGTTAAGTTCTGACAACAAGCTGCTCTTGGTTGTCCTGGAGTTATGTTTCCCTCTGTTAAAAAGCTCTGTGTGATATGGTGCCCACAGCTGGAACACAGCAATGGGGGACCTCTGGCCTCTTGGGGTTGGTTGGTTTGGAAATGAGCTCATCAGGCCATGGTTCATTAAGTTCTTTTAATTATTTTCCTTCATCAAGAACCACAGCTGTTCCTGGCAGGTGTCTGGGGATAAGTGGGTGCATCTCACTGGGGATTCATTCCCCTCATGCCCACATTCTGCACCCTTCTGGTGGGTGCCTCAGGTCATGGAATCACAGACTGGTCTGGGTTGGGAGGAACCCCCGAGGATCATAGAGCTCCAACCCCCCTGCCACAGGCAGGGCCACCAACCTCCAGGCCTGGATCTACACAAGGTTGCCCTGGTCCAAGCTCAGGAGAAGAAAGGATTTGGTGTCTCCCTGTTACAGATTTTGGGGAGGATTAGGGAAAATAGGGATGTTGGAGAATATTTAATCTGTCCAGGACTTTTCATCATGTTCCATGCAACAACTTTTCTCAACCCTGTTTGGACATGAGCCAGCAGAAGGCCAACCATGTCCTGGGCTGCATCAAGGACAAGGTGGTCAGAAGGTTGAGGGAGGTGATTCTGTCCCTCTGCTCTTGTGAGACCCCCCCTGGAATGCTGGGTCCAGCTCTGGGGTCTCCAGTATGGGAAAGACATGGAGCTGTTGGAGCATGTCCAGAGGAGGCCAGGAAGATGATCAAGGGTTGGAGCACCTCTCCTGTGAAGACAAGCTGGGAGTGTTGGACTTGTTCATCCTGGAGAAGAGAAGGCTCTGGGGAGACCTAATTACAGCCTAACAATAATTAAAGGGATCCTACAGGAAAGTGGGAGAGGGGGTGGTCACCAGGGAGGGCAGGGACAGGACAAGGGGTGATGGCTTCAAGCTGGAAGAGGGCAGGGTTAGGTTAGATGTTAGAAGTTCTTTACCATGAGGGTGGTGAGGGGCTGGAACAGGCTGCCCAGAGAGGCTGTGGAAGCTGTGGAACACCTCCCTGGAGGTGTTCAAGGTCAGGTTGGATGGGGCTTTGGGCATCCTGGTCCAGTGAAGGTGTCCCAGCCCATGGCAAGGGGTTGGAACTAGATGATCTTCGAGGTCCCTTCCAACCCAAAGCATTCTGGGATTGCATAAAAACCAGGAGTGACAACCCTCCCAACCCCAGCAGAGCTACCAGGGGGGTTTCACTGGCCTTGGGGTCACCAGATGCCACCAAATTGTCCTGAGGCACTTGCTGGGGTCACCCTGATCCTCTTTAGTCATAAACCATGACGTGAAGGATGCTGAATGTTCAAGCTGAGGATGATGAGTGTTGTGAAGGACCAAGGCAGTCACAGGGCTTGGCCATAGCCAGAGCAGATAAAGACCTTTATTTTGGGGTGGTTTTGGTCAAGAAGTAGTTAATTGCAGAGATGATGAGCTCCACCCTTCCTCTAGAAACACCAGCTTAGACAACATCACCCTGGAGCTCACCCTGAAGCTGCCCTTCACCCCTCAGGGAGTACATGGAAAGAGGGAACATGTGGCTGCAGAGCCCAAGCCCAGAGCAGGAAGCACAGGGTGAAGCTGCCATGGATGTCTCATGGGATGTGGGTGAGGGATGGGTTGGTCATTTCCATGGTGGGCCTCTGTTTCATGGTGGCCCAGGGCTCAAGACTTGGGCTCTTCTAGTGCCACTGAGGAGTTTCAGTGGGGGTTGAAGCTGATGGGGCCACCAGATGCTGATGACCACAAGAAGGCAGAGGGTTGGTAGGGCCACCAAGGTGGGCAGTGGTGCCTCAGGAGAAGGCACAAGGGTGGGCAGGGCCACCAAGGTGGGCAGTGGTGCCTCAGGAGAAGGCAGAGGGTTGGCAGGGCCACCAAGGTGGGCAGTGGTGCCTCAGGAGATGGCACAGGGTTGGTAAGGCCACCAAGGTGGGCAGTGGTGCCTCAGGAGATGGCACAGGGTTGGTAAGGCCACCAAGGTGGACAGTGGTGCCTCAGGAGAAGGCACAGGGTTGGCAGGGCCACCAAGGTGGGCAGTGGTGCCTCAGCAGAAGGCACAGGGTTGGCAGGGCCACCAAGGTGGGCAGTGGTGCCTCAGCAGAAGGCACAGGGTTGGTGATGCCACCAAGGTGGACAGTGGTGCCTCAGGAGAAGGCACAGGGTGGGCAGGGCCACCAAGGTGGACAGTGGTGCCTCAGGAGATGGCACAGGGTTGGCAGGGCCACCAAGGTGGACAGTGGTGCCTCAGGAGATGGCACAGGGTTGGTAAGGCCACCAAGGTGGGCAGTGGCACCATGGCAGAAGATGTGGAGCCACAGAAGGTGGGTGGGGAAGGACTGTCTCTTCCAGAAGACCCAGGCAGCTGCCTCCCAGCTCCACCTGCCCCATCCCAGTTTTGGTGCTGGGACCCCAGAGCGCTCTTCCAGTTCCTCATTAGAACCATTCATTCCCAATGAAGCCACCTGGTCTTCAAAAGAGCACAGAAGAAGAGCCACCCCTGGGCAAGGGCTGTGCCATGGGGTGGCACAAGGTGGGGGAGGAGCAGGGACACCCCCCTCCTCACTGGCTGGTCTTCTGCAGCGCAGCGAGGACGCGGTGCAACCTCTCTGTCATGGCCACCTGGCAAAGGGGTGGGGACAGGAGAGGGACAGTGAGTGGGAGCTCCATGGGAGGACTACAGCCCCATGGCTTGTGTCTCCACAGCAGGGCCACCATGGCTTGTCACAACCCCCCCAGGGTTGGGTGGGGAGCCCATGGTGGACGTACCAGGTAGGGTTGTGGCTCGTGGAGCCGGCGGTGAGCGGGGCTGAGCGTGCTGAGGGACATCTGCGCGTGGTTCCTCACCTCTGCCAGGCTGGGCAGGGGCTCACACACCTGTGGGATGGGAGATGCCTGACCACCTCTCTATGGACACCCCAGCTCTGCTCCCCAAGAAGCCAGCTCCATGCTGGGCTCCAACGTCACCACGTTCCCAAGGTGGTTGTGGAGACAGGGGGACACACCTCTGACAGGAGGAGTTGTTGAACCCTTTGGATTCTGCCAAGACACCACCATGCTGGCTTGGACCTTCACCCAACATTAGGGAGGACCCCTCCCCCTCCCAGCTCCAGAAGGTGAGAACCAGCCCTGACCTGGCCTTGGCTGAAGTAGACACGCTGGAGGGGCTCCACAGTGGTGGGCACCACCTTACTGGTCTCACCAAGCTGCCCCAGGACACGGACCACCAGCTCCTGGCCTGCAATGGGTGAGGGCTCCTCTTCCAGGGCCATGAGGTCCATGAAGGGGTGACCTGCAGGGATAGCAAGTTAGGGGGGGGGGGCAGCAGCTCTGTGGGACACCATGGGAAGGGTCATGGAGCAGGAGGAGGATGCAGGTCGACACCCAACTCACCAGCAGCATCATAGAGCCGATAGATGGTCTTAGTCCCTGGGATTGTCATCTTCTCCTCATCTTCTGTGAACTTGAGGCATGGGGAGCCATTGACCTCCACCAGCTGTAGGACAAGGAGGTTATGGAGATGGGCACCTTGGTTTTTAGGCACACACCCACCAGCTTGTGCCTGGGCTGAGGATGGTGAGGAGCTCTGGATCTTCTGAGTGTGTCCCCACGTGCTGGAGAGCCCAGTGATGCAACCCAGCTGACTACAGCATCAAAACCCCAACCCTCAAGCCACCCCAAAGTTGGACAAGCTGCCTCCTCCTCCTCCTCCTGCCTGCAAGCTCCTTGTCCTGGTCTCATGATTGTTGTGCCCAAGGAGGAGGAGGAGGAGGACACAGCTGGTGGGACTGAGTTGCACCTTCAACAAACATCCAAGATGCCACCAGCTGAGTGGTGTGGTGCCCATGAGGGGAAGGGATGGCATCCAGAGGGACCTTGACAGGCTGGAGGAGTGAGACCATATGAAGCTCAACAAGGCCAAGTGCAAGGTCCTGCACATGGGCCACCAGTAGCCCTGCAGAGGAGGACTTGGGGCTACTGGTGGATGAATAAAATGGGACATGACCTGGCAATCTGCACCCAGAAAGCCACCAGTGTCCTGTGCTGCATCCCCACCAGCGTGACCAACAGGTCTGCTGGTCCCCAGGAGGGGACGACTTCACCTCTGCTCTGCTCTCATGAGACTGGTGGCTTATGAGGAAGACAGAGATGTTTCACCAGGACCTGTAGTGATGGGACAATGGTCTTAAACTGAAAGCAAGGTGGTGGCTTTAGATTGGACAGGAAAAACTTCATGGAGAGGGTTGGACCAGGCTGCCCAGGGAAGAGGTGATGCCTCCATCCCTGGAGGGATTCAAAAGACCATTAGACGTGGTGGTGAGGGACATGGTTTGGTGGTTGGTGGCAGGTTGAGGTGATGGTTGGGCTTGATGATCTAAAGAGCCACCTTCCAACCAAGACAATTCTATGAGTCCATGAAGATGTTTGTTAAGATGAGGGTGGTGAAACACTGGACCAGGTCACCCAGAGATGCTGGGGCTTCCCCTGGATCCCTGGCAATGGTCAAGGTCAGGCTGGATGAAGCTTTGGGCAACATGGGCTAGCAGAGGGCATCCCACAACTAGCCACTCTTTTAAGGCCCCTTCCAACCCACCCCATCTGTGAGCTGATGACCTCACAGCAGTGTCCCTCAGGGCTTGAACCTCTCCTTTGCTTCTTCACCCCCCCAGCCATGCAAAGCTTGGGAAGCAACCAGGGAGCTCCTCACCCCTCCAAACCAAGCAGGGCAGAGAGCTGCCACCCTCACCTTGTAGACACAACCCAGTGATGGCTGCAGGGGACACGTCACCAGGTTCGTCCCCACGCCGACCACGTTGATCTCACTCCCCTGGTGCAGCAGAGAAGACACCAACCATCAACAGCCCAGTCCTGCCACTGGTTTTCCTTCTTCAGGATAGGCCAAAACCAGTGCCAGGAGGTAGGTCAGAGGATGCTCTGCATGAAGGTGCCCACCACTGTCCATCTGTCCCTCCCCAAAGCCACCTGTTTTCTTTGACAGCCAAGGAGACACCTTCTCCTTTCTTGGGGAGAAACCCCCAGGTGACCTACCCAACCCACACACCCCCCCAAACTTTGGTGGTGCCCACAAAAGCCACATCCCAACCTGGACCAGCAGCCACCTCACCTCCCTGCTGAACTCCACCAGGCTCTGCTCACTGATGTCATTGCTGACAGCGATGGGGATGGTCTCAAACCAGGGCACCTGGAAGCTGGAGAGCAGCAGCAGAGTGAGTGATGGAGAAGGAATGGGGGTGTAGGCTTTGGGGAACCCCTTGGTTCCATCACACCCCCCCATCTCCTTTGAGCCACCAAGGCTTTTTCCCTGGTAGAACATGATGTTGAGTGACCAGCAAGGTGGGGAGGTCAGAGGACTGGTGGCAACCAGCCCAGGCTTGGTGTGGGGGACACTCACTGAGCACCACAGGCTCGGAACACTCCACGGATCTCCTTGGACTGCTGGGCCAGGTCCCCGCTGTCCAGACGCACCCCGATCGCCCGGTACCCCAGCTGGTGCAGCGCCAGCGCCACGGCACAGAAGTTGGGCAAGCCGCTCCTGGCAGGGGTGAGGAGAAGCTCAGTGTCCCTTCCCTGCTGGGACAGGGACGTGGGGGAAAGTCCAGCAGATGGTCTAAACCCTCCATGGGACCTGGAGGAAACAGCTCTCCTTCAAAGCCACCAAGGAAGGAGGGACGTGAGTCCCCTGTGCCCAAGCAACGTCCTGACCTCCTGACGCAGTAGGTGTCCAGCAGCCCCTGGAAGTCGTGAGGGAAGGTGATGGCATAGGAGACAAAGGCAGCCAGCTCGCCCTGGTTTGTCTTCTCAGCTGGGGTGTGCAGCAGCTCACACACCCTCTGCAGCCAGGACTCAGCCAGGGCCAGGAGATCCACTGGTTCCCCTCCGGCCAGCGGCAGCAGCTCCTGCCCAGGGGACATGGGTATTACAGACCCCCATGGCATCCTGTGGCATCGGGAGCACGAGCACGGGCAGAACAGCCCAGCCCCAGCCCTATCCTCTCCCCATCCCAACCCATCCCTCCCCATCCCATCCCGATCCCTATCCTCTCCCCATCCTCATCCCAATCTATCCCATCCCAACCCATCCCTCCCCATCCCATCCCCATCCCAATCCATCTCCATCCCCATCCCCACCCATCTCCATCCCATCTCCATCCCCATCCTCAACCATCCCCAACCTTATCCCAGCCCATCCTCATCCCCACCCATCCCATCCTTATCCCATCCCATCCCCATCCCAACCCATCCCCATTGAATCCCCATCCCATCCTCATCCCAATCCCATCCCCATCCCCAGCCCATCCTCATCCCAATCCCATCCCCATCCCCAGCCCAGCCCATCCTCATCCCACCCACCCCCTCCCTTCCCCATCCCCATCTCATCCCCATCCCAACCCCAACCCATCCTACCCCCATCCCAGCCCATCCTCATCCCCATCCCAACCCATCACATCACCCCCATCCCATCCCCATCCCATCCTCATCCCAATCCATCCCATCCCCATCCCATCCCTTCCTAATCCCATCCCCTCCCTATCCCAGCCCATCCTCATCCCTTCCCCATCCCCATCTCATCCCCATCCTCATCCCTATCCATCCCATCCCCCTCCCATCCTCATCCCCATCCCCATCCTATCCTATCCCATCCCCATCCCTCCCCATCCTCATCCCAACTCATCCCCATCCCAATCCCCATCCTCATCCCTATCCATCCCATCCCCCTCCCATCCCCATCCCCATCCCCATCCCCAACCCATCCTATCCCATCCCCATCCCTCCCCATCCTCATCCCAACTCATCCCCATCCCAATCCCCATCCTCATCCCTATCCATCCCATCCCCCTCCCATCCTCATCCCCATCCCCAACCCCTCCTATCCCATCCCCATCCCTCCCCATCCTCATCCCAACTCATCCCCATCCCAATCCCCATCCTCATCCCTATCCATCCCATCCCCCTCCCATCCTCATCCCCATCCCAACCCCTCCTATCCCATCCCCATCCCTCCCCATCCTCATCCCAACTCATCCCCATCCCAATCCCCATCCTCATCCCTATCCATCCCATCCCCCTCCCATCCTCATCCCCATCCCCAACCCATCCTATCCCATCCCCATCCCTCCCCATCCTCATCCCAACTCATCCCCATCCCAATCCCCATCCTCATCCCTATCCATCCCATCCCCCTCCCATCCTCATCCCCATCCCCAACCCATCCTATCCCATCCCCATCCTCATCCCAACTCATCCCCATCCCAATCCCCATCCTCATCCCAACTCATCCCCATCCCAATCCCCATCCTCATCCCTATCCATCCCATCCCCCTCCCATCCTCACCCCCATCCCCAACCCCTCCTATCCCATCCTCATCCCAATCCCAATCCCAATCCCATCCCCAGCCCGCTGCTCACCCGCGGCTGCACCTCCTCCAGCGAGGTGAAGGCCATGATGAAGGAGTGGGCGATGGTGCCGCGCACCGGGATGCCGTAGAGCTTCCCAGCCAGGATGTTGCTGGTGCAGTCGAAGCCTGTGAGGGGTGAGAGTGGGGAGCACGGCTGGCAGCGCGGCCGCGGGGCCGTGGGACGGCGCAGGGCACCACTCACCCCCGATGTAGGAGTATTTGGAGGCTGAGAGGGCCCCGTCTGGGCCCTGAGCTCGACGCAGCCCGATCTCCATCAGCTTCATGTCCGGGCCAGCAAGGAGCCGGAAGCGGGCGGCGTTTGTGGCCACCAGGCTGGGGGAAGGAAGGGACAGAACATCCCATCC
This sequence comes from Gallinula chloropus, assembly GCF_964237585.1. Lineage (NCBI taxonomy): Eukaryota > Metazoa > Chordata > Aves > Gruiformes > Rallidae > Gallinula > Gallinula chloropus. The sequence continues at coordinate 1,653,850 of NC_140086.1, read as the reverse complement.
CATCTCCACCCCATCCCATCTCCATCCCAATCCCCAGACCATCCCAACCCATCCCCATCCCTGTCCCTATTCCATCCCCATCCCCATCCCAACCCATCCCCATCCCTGTCCCCATCCCATCCCCATCCCCATCCCAACCCATCCCCATTGCATCCTGTCCCCATCCCATCCCCATCCCAACCCCATCTCCATCCCCATCTCACCCATCCCAACCCCATCTCCGTCCCCATCCCCATCCCATCTCATCCCATCCCCATCCCATCTCATCCCATCCCCATCCCAACCTATCCCATCCCCATCCCATCCCGTCTCCATCCCATCCTCATCCCATCCCATCTCTATCCCATCCCATCCCCATCCCATCCTCATTCCATCCCATCCTCATCCCATCCCATCCCATCCCATCCCATCCCCATCTCATCCTGTCTCCATCCCATCCTCATCCCCATCCCATCCCCATCCAATCCCATCCCATCCTCCTCCCACCCCATCCCCATCTCCTCCCATCCCCATCCCAACCCATCCCCATCTCATCCTGTCTCCATCCCATCCTCGTCCCAATCCCATCCCCATCCAATCCCATCCCATCCTCCTCCCATCCCATCCCATCCCCATCCCCATCTCCTCCCATCCCCATCCCATCCTGTCTCCATCCCATCCTCGTCCCAATCCCATCCCCATCCCCCTCCCATCCCATCCCCATCTCATCCCTATCCCATCCCCATCCCAACCCATCCCCATCCCCCAGCAAACCAGGCTGGGCATGAGGCCAGCCCACAGCTAAGGGACTCCAAGGCCCATTCTCCCCTCCACAGCCAACACGTGGGGACGTGGCTGGGACAACCATGGACCTCGGAAGGCTTTGGCACCCTGGAGCTGGATGTGACCCCCCAGCAGTTTGGGGACCAGAGTGGGACGTGTCCCTACCTGGCATAGTTGACCAAGCAGAGCAACATGGTTTCCAGCAGCTGCACCACCAACAGCGGCCCCTTCACCTGCAGGAACGGGACCTGTGGGGACAGCTGGGTTGTCACACCCCCTTCTCCACCTTGGGGACCTGGATGCTGACAGCCCCAAAAGCCCTTCTGAAGGAGAGGAGAGGGTACCAAGCATGTCCCACCCTGGGGAAGACGACTGAGCCCTCTGGTATGGCTGAGACTGTCACCTCCGAGGTGTCCAGGTTGGCCAGGTACTCGAAGAAGGCGTCTTCTGTGGTGCTGGGCAGGACAGAGCGCAGGTACGCCACGTCTGGGGGGTGGGCAGAGCTCAGCAGGCACCAGGGTTGGGTGGTTCCCCAGCCCATGGTCCCACATGGCACAGGTCAGGCTGGAGGGACAGAGCCACCTCCATGCTGGGGACAGGGTGGGGGCACCTCCCAGTCCTCCACCTCAGAGATGTGGTGAGGTAGGGGGTGATGCAGCCCTAGGAGCCCCTCAAGTCGCCTGGGAGTGTTGTACTGGAGGATGGCCCAGTGTCTCCCAAATTTCCCTGAGGGCTGTTTGTGTCTTGTCCCCACCACATGTCCCTGAAGGACCCCCCAAAGGATGTCCTAGTGTCTCCCCAAGTCTCCCTGAGGGCTGCTCATGTCCTGTTCCCACCAAGTGTCCCTGAAGGACCCCCCAAAGGATGTCCCAGTGTCTCCCCAAGTTCCCAAGGGCTGTCCATGTCCTGTCCCCACCAAGTGTCCCTGAAGGACCCCCCAAAGGATGTCCCAGTGTCTCCCAAGTTCTCCCGAGGGCTGTTTGTGTCTTGTCCCCACCAAGTGTCCCTGAAGGATCCCCCAAAGGATGTCCCAGTGTCTCCCAAGTTCCCAAGGGCTGTCCATGTCTTGTCCCCACCAAGTGTCCCCGAAGGACCCCCCAAAAAATGTCCCAGTGTCTCCCACTTTCCCCTGAGGGCTGTTTGTGTCTTGTCCCCACCACATGTCCCTGAAGGAGCCCCCAAAGGATGTCCCAGTGTCTCCCCAAGTCTCCCTGAGGGCTGCTCATGTCCTGTTCCCACCAAGTGTCCCTGAAGGACCCCCCAAAGGATGTCCCAGTGTCTCCCCAAGTTCCCAAGGGCTGTCCATGTCTTGTCCCCACCAAGTGTCCCCGAAGGACCCCCCAAAGAATGTCCCAGTGTCTCCCACTTTCCCCTGAGGGCTGTTTGTGTCTTGTCCCCACCACATGTCCCTGAAGGACCCCCCAAAGGATGTCCCAGTGTCTCCCAAGCTCCCCTGAGAGCTGCTCATGTCCTGTCCCCACCAAGTGTCCCTGAAGGACCCCCCAAAGGATGTCCCAGTGTCTCCCAAGTTCCCAAGGGCTGTCCATGTCTTGTCCCCACCAAGTGTCCCTGAAGGACCCCCCAAAGGATGTCCCAGTGTCTCCCAAGCTTCTCTGAGGGTTGTTTGTGTCTTGTCCCCACCAAGTGTCCCTTAAGGACCCCCCAAAGGATGTCCCAGTGTCTCCCAAGTTCCCAAGGGCTGTCCGTGTCCTGTTCCCACCAAGTGTCCCTGAAGGACCCCCCAAAGGATGTCCCAGTGTCTCCCCAAGTTCCCAAGGGCTGTCCATGTCCTGTCCCCACCAAGTGTCCCTGAAGGACCCCCCAAAGGATGTCCCAGTGTCTCCCAAGTTCTCCCGAGGGCTGTTAGTGTCTTGTCCCCACCACATGTCCCTGAAGGACCCCCCAAAGGATGTCCCAGTGTCTCCCCAAGTCTCCCTGAGGGCTGCTCATGTCCTGTTCCCACCAAGTGTCCCTGAAGGACCCCCCAAAGGATGTCCCAGTGTCTCCCCAAGTTCCCCTGAGGGCTGTTTGTGTCCTGTCCCCACCAAGTGTCCCTGAAGGACTCCCCAAAGGATGTCCCAGTGTGTCCCCAAGTCTCCCTGAAGGCCTCTCATGTCCTGTCCCCATCAAGTGTCCCTGAGGGACCCCCCAAAGGATGTCCCAGTGTCTCCCAAGTTCCCAAAGGCTGTCCATGTCTTGTCCCCATCAAGTGTCCCCAAAGGACCCCCCAAAGAATGTCCCAGTGTCTCCCACTTTCCCCTGAGGGCTGCTCATGTCCTGTTCCCACCACATGTCCCTGAAGGACCCCCCAAAGGATGTCCCAGTGTCTCCCAAGCTCCCCTGAGAGCTGCTCATGTCCTGTCCCCACCAAGTGTCCCTGAAGGACCCCCCAAAGGATGTCCCAGTGTCTCCCAAGTTCCCAAGGGCTGTCCATGTCCTGTCCCCACCAAGTGTCCCCGAAGGACCCCCCAAAGGATGTCCCAGTGTCTCCCACTTTCCCCTGAGGGCTGTTTGTGTCTTGTCCCCACCACATGTCCCTGAAGGACCCCCCAAAGGATGTCCCAGTGTCTCCCAAGCTTCTCTGAGGGTTGTTTGTGTCTTGTCCCCACCAAGTGTCCTTTAAGGACCCCCCAAAGGATGTCCCAGTGTCTCCCCAAGTTCCCAAGGGCTTCCCATGTCCTGTCCCCACCAAGTGTCCCTGAAGGACCCCCCAAAGGATGTCCCAGTGTCTCCCCAAGTTCCCCTGAGGGCTGTCCATGCCCTGTCCCCACCAAGTGTCCCCGAAGGACCCCCCAAAGGATGTCCCAGTGTCTCCCACTTTCCCCTGAGGGCTGTTTGTGTCTTGTCCCCACCACATGTCCCTGAAGGACCCCCCAAAGGATGTCCCAGTGTCTCCCAAGTTCTCCTGAGGGCTGCTCATGTCCTGTTCCCACCAAGTGTCCCTGAAGGACCCCCCAAAGGATGTCCCAGTGTATCCCCAAGTCTCCCTGAGGGCCTCTCATGTCCTGTCCCCACCAAGTGTCCCTGAAGGACCCCCCAAAGGATGTCGCAGTGTCTCCCAAGTTCCCAAGGGCTGTCCATGTCTTGTCCCCACCAAGTGTCCCCGAAGGACCCCCCAAAGGATGTCCCAGTGTCTCCCACTTTCCCCTGAGGGCTGTTTGTGTCTTGTCCCCACCACATGTCCCTGAAGGACCCCCCAAAGGATGTCCCAGTGTCTCCCAAGCTTCTCTGAGGGTTGTTTGTGTCTTGTCCCCACCAAGTGTCCCTTAAGGACCCCCCAAAGGATGTCCCAGTGTCTCCCAAGTTCCCAAGGGCTGTCCGTGTCCTGTTCCCACCAAGTGTCCCTGAAGGACCCCCCAAAGGATGTCCCAGTGTCTCCCCAAGTTCCCAAGGGCTGTCCATGTCCTGTCCCCACCAAGTGTCCCTGAAGGACCCCCCAAAGGATGTCCCAGTGTCTCCCCAAGTTCCCCTGAGGGCTGTTTGTGTCCTGTCCCCACCAAGTGTCCCTGAAGGACTCCCCAAAGGATGTCCCAGTGTGTCCCCAAGTCTCCCTGAAGGCCTCTCATGTCCTGTCCCCATCAAGTGTCCCTGAGGGACCCCCCAAAGGATGTCCCAGTGTCTCCCAAGTTCCCAAAGGCTGTCCATGTCTTGTCCCCATCAAGTGTCCCCAAAGGACCCCCCAAAGAATGTCCCAGTGTCTCCCACTTTCCCCTGAGGGCTGCTCATGTCCTGTTCCCACCACATGTCCCTGAAGGACCCCCCAAAGGATGTCCCAGTGTCTCCCAAGCTTCTCTGAGGGCTGTTTGTGTCTTGTCCCCACCACATGTCCCTGAAGGACCCCCCAAAGGATGTCCCAGTGTCTCCCAAGCTCCCCTGAGGGCTGCTCATGTCCTGTCCCCACCAAGTGTCCCTGAAGGACCCCCCAAAGGATGTCCCAGTGTCTCCCCAAGTTCCCAAGGGCTGTCCATGTCCTGTCCCCACCAAGTGTCCCTGAAGGACCCCCCAAAGGATGTCCCAGTGTCTCCCCAAGTCTCCCTGAGGGCCTCTCATGTCCTGTCCCCACCAAGTGTCCCTGAGGGACCCCCCCAAAGGATGTCCCAGTGTCTCCCCAAGTTCCCCTGAGGGCTGTTTGTGTCCTGTCCCCACCAAGTGTCCCTGAAGGACCCCCCTGGTCCCTCTGAGGGCTGTCCCTGTGCTTCCCAAGTCCTCTCAGCCCTTCCTGTACCCCCATAATATGTTCCTGGCCCCACTGAGGGCTTCTCCTGACCCTACTGAGGGCATCCCCGTCCCCTCCAGCAGTCCCACTCTCCCCCTCCTCCACCCTTAAGGTACCTCCCTGTCTCCACCAACCCACCAGCTCTTCCTTGAAAGGTCCTCCCAAAAAATGTCCCTGTCCCCACTGAGGGCTTCTCCTGGTCCCCTCTAAAGGGACATCCCTGTCCCCACCAACCCCCCAGTTCTTCCTGAAGGGTCCCCCCAAAAAGATGTCCTTATCCCCACTGAGGGCTTCTCCTGACCCTACTGAGGGCTTCTCCTGATCCCCTCTGAAGGGACATTCCCGTCCCCTCCAGCTGTCCCACTCCCTCTCCCACCCCCAACTTAAGGGACCTCCCTCTCCCCACCAACCCACCAGCTCTTCCTTGAAAGGTCCCCCCAAAAGATGTCCCTGTCCCCAATGAGGGCTTCTCCTGGCCCCACTGAGGGGTTCTCCTGGTCCCCACTGAAGGGACATTCCCTGTCCCCTCCACCTGTCCCCACCAACCCACATGTTCTTCCTTGAAGGGTCCCCCCAAAAGATGTCCCTGTCCCCGCTGAGGGTTCTCCTGGCCCCACTGAAGGGACATCCCTGTCCCCTCCAGCTGTCCCACTCCCCCCTGTCCCCTCCAACCCCCCAGTTCTTCCTGAAGGGTCCCCCCAAGAGACGTCTCTGTCCCCCCTGAGGGCTTCTCCTGACCCCACCGAAGGGACATCCCCGTCCCCTCCACCTGTCCCACTCCCCCCTGTCCCCACCAGCTCTTCCCTGAAGGATCCCCCAGCCCCTCAGGTCCCCTCTATCCCCCTTCACCCCCCCCGCCATCTCTCCTGCGGGTCCCCCTGAGGGGTTCCCCCCCCCTCTCCCCCTTCACCCCCGTCCCCCGTCCCCACGCACCGGCGGCGGAGAAGCGGAAGGCGCGGAGGCAGCGCAGAGCCTCGGCCAGGCCGGCGCCCAGCGCGAAGGCGCCTCGGAAGGGCCCGCGGCGGAAGAAGAGCTCGGCGGCGGCGGGGACGCGCTGCCGCCCGGCCCGCCAGTGCCCGTAGGCCATGGTGAGCTGGTACAGGTCGGCCAGAGGCGCCATGGCCCCGGCGGGCCGCCGCGGGGCAGCCTGGGAGCGGCGGCGGGGACGGGGATGGGGACGGGATGGGGACGGGGGAGGGAGGGGGACGGGATGGGGCTGGACGGGGCGGGGGAGGGAGGGGAAGGGGGATGTGGGGGGGGACGGGGGTGGGAGGGACCGTGGGCGGGGAGGGGGAAGGGAGGGGAATGGGGGGGGGGGCGGGATGGGGGAGGGAGGGGACGGGACGGGGCGGGGGAGGGAGGGGAGGGAAAGGGGGATGTGGGGGGGGACGGCGGTGGGAGGGACCGTGGGCGGGGAGGGGGAAGGGAGGGGAGGGGAATAGGGAGGGGGGGATGGGTCCGGACGGGGCGAGGGAGGGAGGGACCGCGGGAGGGGGGGGAATGGGGGGGACGGGATGGGTCCGGATGGGGTGGGGGAGGGAGGGACCGTGGGCGGGGGGCAGGAGGGGGGGGATAATGAAGAGGACGGGATGGGGCTGGACGGGGCGGACGCAGGGGGGGAGGGAAAGGGGGATGTGGGGGGGGACGGGAGGGGGAGGGACCGTGGGCGGGGAGGGGGAAAGGATGGGGGAGGGAAGGGACGGGCTGGGGCTGGACGGGGCGGACGCAGGGGGGGAGGGAAAGGGGGATGTGGGGGGGGACGGGAGGGGGAGGGACCGTGGGCGGGGGGCGGGAAGGGGTGGGGGGGGGAATAGGGGCGACGGGACGGGGGAGGGGACGGGATGGGTCCGGACGGGGCGGGGGGTGGGGATATGGGGGGGGCGGGATGGGTCCGGACGGGGCGGGCGTGGGGATATGGGGGGGGCGGGATGGGTCCGGACGGGGCGGACGCGGGGGAAGGGGGGAGGGAAAGGGGGATATGGGGGGGGGGACGGGGGTGGGAGGGACCGCGGGCGGGACGGGATGGGGGAGGGAGGGGACGGGATGGGTCTGGACGGGACGGACGCGGGAGAGGGGAGGGAAAGGGGGATGTGGAGGGGGGCGGGGGTGGGAGGGACCGCGGGCGGGGGGCGGGAAGGGAGGGGAATGGGGGGGGGGGGGCGGGATGGGGGAGGGAGGGGACGGGATGGGTCCGGATGGGGTGGGGGTAGGAGGGACCGTGGGCAGGGGGCGGGAGGGGGGGGACGGGATGGGGGCGGGACCGTGGGCGGGGGGCGGGAAGGGAGGGGAATGGTGGGGGGGGACGGGATGGGGCTGGACGGGGCGGACGCGGCGGGGGAGGGAGGGAAAGGGGGATGTGGGGGGGGACGGGGGTGGGAGGGACCGCCGGCGGGGGGCGGGAAGGGATGGGGGAGGGAGGGGACGGGATGGGGCTGGACGGGGCGGACGCAGGAGAGGGGAGGGAAAGGGGGATGTCGAGGGGGACGGGGGTGGGAGGGAGCGTGGGCAGGGGGCGGGAAAGGGGGATATGGGGGGGGACGGGGGTGGGAGGGACCGTGGGCGGGGAGCGGGAAGGGAGGAGAATGGGGGGGGGGGGGACGGGATGGGGGAGGGAGGGGACGGGATGGGTCCGGACGGGGCGGGGTTGGGGATATGGGGGGGGACGGGCTGGGTCTGGACGGGGCGGGGGGTGGGGATATGGGGGGGGACGGGCTGGGTCTGGACGGGGCGGACGCGGGAGAGACCGTGGGCGGGGTGTGGGGGGGTTTATGGGGGGGAACGGGACGGGGCGGGGGTGGGAGGGACCGGGAGGGGGGTATGAGGGGGACGGGATGGGTCCGGACAGGAGGCACCGGGGGGGGGGGGGGGGGGTGTGGGAGGGGATGGGGGGACGGGACGGGACGGGAGGGGTGGGGGGAAATGGGGGGCTCGCTGGGAAGGGGGTGCGAGGGATACGGGGGAGGGGGGATGGGAGCGCACCGGGGGCACGGGACATGGGGAGGTGGGGGCGACACACGGGAACACAGGGGTGGCCGGGTAAGGGGGATACGGGCAGGGGGGGACACACAGGGGACACGGGGGGCACAGAGGGGGGGCAGCGCACAGGGACATGGGACACGTGGATGGGGACACAGGGGTGGAAGGACAGGGGATATGGGGGACATGGGGATGGAGGGGGGGACACGGGGATGGAGGGGGGGACACATGGGGGATACGAGGGATGGCAGGACACAGGGGACACGGGGATGGCAGGACACAGGGGACACGGGATATGGGGGGACAGGGGATATGGGGGGACAGGGTTGGGGGACACAGGGATGGCAGGATACAGGGGGGACAGGGGATATGGGGGACAGGGGTGGGGGACACATAGAGGGGACACAGGGATGGCAGGACATGGGGGATGGGGGGCACGGGAATGGGGGGACACACACGGGATACAAGGGGTAGCAGGATATGGGATGCAGGACACACACACGGGGCACAAAGGGATGGCAGGATACAGGGGATATGGGGGGACAGGGGTGGGGGACACAGGGATGGCAGGATACAGGGGATATGGGGGGACAGGGGTGGGGGACACAGGGATGGCAGGATACAGAGGACACAGGGGATATGGGGGACAGGGGTGGGGGACACAGGGATGGCAGGACATGAGGGCTGTGGGGGATACAGGGGACAGGGATGGCAGGACGTAGGGATACAGGGGACATGGGGATGGGGACACACAGGGGACACAGGGGTGGCAGGACATGGGATACGGGGGACATGGGACACAGGGCTGGCAGGACACAGAGCACCAGGGATGGCAGGACATGGGGATACAGGGGACATGGGACATAGGGATGTCAGGACACGGGATATGGGGCATATGGGGATGGGGAACACAGGACACAGGGATGGCAGGACATGGGGATACAGGGGACATGGGGATGGGGACACACATGGGACACAGAGGGATGGCAGGACATGGCATGCAGGGGACATGGGGCACAGGGGTGGCAGGACACAGAGGATATGGGGCACATGGGGATGGGGACACACAGGGGACACAGAGGGATGGCAGGACATGGGATACAGGGAACATGGGACACAGGGCTGGCAGGACACAGGGCACCAGGGATGGCAGGACATGGGATACAGGGGACACAGGACACCAGGGATGGTGACACCCAGAGGACAAAGGACAGAGGGCACCAGGGATGACAGTGTGAAGGGGACACAGGGCACAAGACACACGTGGTCCCAGCTGTGCCAGGACACCAGGGGTGGCAGCACATGGGCCACCAGGCACATGGCACACACAGCATGGGGCAGCTCCAGGCACACAGGGCACATGGGACACTGGGGTCTCCAGGGACACACAGTTGGGGGGGGAGCAGCACCCAGACCCCCCAGACCCAGGTGACACCAGCCACGGAAGAGGACAGGGGTGCCCAGGACACCAGCTGTGATGGTACAAGGGACACAGGGTGCTGTGTCCAGCTTGGGAGCCCTCAACACAAGGACAGGGACCTGTTGGAGTGGCCAGAGGTCACAAAGGTGATCAGAGGGCTGGAGCAGCTCTGCTGGGAAGCCAGGCTGAGAGAGTTGGGCTTGTTCAGCCTGGAGAAGGCTCCAGGGGGACCTTAGAGTGACCTACAAGCCCCTGAAAGGTGCCTACAGGAAAGCTGGAGAAGAACTGTGGAGTGACAGGACAAGGGGGGTGGTTTTAAACTGGAAAAGGGGACATTTAGGTTGGATTTTAGGAAGTTCTTCAATATGAGGGTGGTGGATCCCTGGCACAGGTTGCCCAGAGAGGTGGTGGAGACCCCATCCCTGGAGATATTCAGGGTCAGGCTTGATGGGACTCTGAGGAACCTGCTCTAGTGAAGATGTCCCTGCTCACTGCAGGGGTTGGACTGGATGACCTCAAAAGGTCCTTTCCAACCTATCCCATTCTATAACAGGACACAGGGAACATGGGGCAGCTCCTGGGACCAGTTTTATGGGACACTGCACACCCATATCAAGACATTGATAAGGTCACCCCTCAGGCTCCTCTTCTCAAGGCTGAAGAGGCCCAGCTCCCTCAGCCTCTCCTCATAAGGAAGGGGTTCCACTCCCTCCATCACCTTGGTCACCCTGTGCTGGGCTCTTCCAAGGAGTTCTGTGTCCTTCTTGAGCTGAGGGGCTCAGAGCTGGACACAACATTCCAGGTGGGGTCTCACCAGGGCAGAGCAGAGGGGGAGAAGGACCTCTCTTGACCTACTAACCACCCCCCTTCTCATACTCCCCAGGATGAAGGATGGAGCTGGGCTCTGCTCAGTGATGTCCAGTGACAGAACAAGGGGCAGTGGGTGCAGCTGGAGCAGAGGAAGCTCCATGTGAACATAAGGAGGAACTTCTGCCCTGTGAGGGTGACAGAGCCCTGGGACAGGCTGCCCAGAGAGGTTGTGGAGTCTCCTTCTCTGGAGACATCCAACCCCCTCCTGGACTTATTCCTGTGGGATTTAGTCTGGCTGACCCTGCTCCAGCAGGGGTGTTGGACTAGATGATCTCTTGAGGTCCCTTCCAACCCCTAACACTGATTATCACTTGGGTGGTGGGTGCTGCTCCAGCTCCACCCAGTGCCTGCAGAGCCACCCCCCAGCACCACTGATCTGCTCAGTGTTCTTTGTGCAACGTGGACCTTGGCCTCCAGCCCTGTGACACACAACCTGTGCCAAGGGTTTGGAATGTCACACCCCCCCCCCCCCCTTTCTTCTCTCCTACTCTCCTCCCCTTTTCTTCTCTCTCAACCACCATAAAACCTCATCCCCATGACACCCAGAGTGAATTCCACCCATCAGGGATGGATACACATCTTTCCCCCCTCTGCTCTGCCCTGGTCAGGCCCCACCTGGAGTGTTGTGTCCAGTGCTGGGCTCCCTGGGATAGAAAAGCCAGGGATCTCCTGGAGAGAGTCCAGAGGAGGGACATGGAGATGCTGAAGGGCCTGGAGCATCTCCCCTGGGAGGAAAGGCTGAGGGAGCTGGGGCTGTTCAGCCTGGAGAGAAGAAGCCTGAGAGGGGATCTGATCACTGGGGATCAATAGCTGAAGGGTGGGACACAGGGGGACATGGGCAGCCTCTGCTCAGTGTTTGTGGGGACAGGACAAGGGGTGATGGGCTCAAGTTGGAGCACAGGGAGTTCCCCCCCAATCTGGGGAAGAACTTTATCCCAGTGAGGGTGAGGGAGCCCTGGGACAGGCTGCCCAGGGGGTGTGGAGTCTCCTTCTCTGGAGATATTCCAGCCCCATCTGGATGTCTCCCTGTGTGACCTGTCCTAGGGACCCTGCTTTGGCAGGGGGGTTGGACCTGATGATCTCTGGAGGTCCCTTCCAACCCCTACAACTCTCTGATCTTGCTTATCTCAGAGTGGTTTATCTCACAACATGTATCCCAAGTCCTCTGCACACGTGCCCAGACCCAGGGTCAACTGAAGGACCAACAGTGAGGGGGCTCAGACCTTCTTGAGGGGGCTCAGACCTTCTTGAGGGGGCTCAGACCCTCTTGAACTTTTGGGGACCCTCTAGAGATGGCAATAGGCATGTGTCCCACAGCCAGGTGGAAGCTGTGGCCATGCCAAAGGACTTATTGACTATGGAAGGAGGTAACACTCAAGAAGCAAGCCCAACAAAGCCAAGAAAGATGAAAGGGAACATTCCCTCACCTGAAGACATCAAAGGGAACGTTCCCCCACTGGATCTGAAGACATGGGACTGCTGGGATGCTGCAGATCTCCATGGTGGTAGCTATTGCTCTCTCTTCCCCCCTCTCCTCTTTCTCTCCCCGTTCTCTTGCACACTTTTTGTGGGTCAAATAAAGTGACTTGACTCCAGTTTGAGTCTTAATTCTGTTCCTGAAGATCACAAAGACCTGGCCATGGTCAAACACCTGATGGGACCTCACTCAGGGGTTAAGCACAGCCACCTCCAGCCACCCAGAAGACCTGGCCATGATCAAATACCTGATGGAACTTCACTCAGGGGTTAAGCACAGCCACCCAGAAGACCTGGCCATGATCAAATACCTGATGGAACTTCACTCAGGGGTTAAGCACAGCCACCCAGAAGACCTGGCCATGATCAAATACCTGATGGAACTTCACTCAGGGGTTAAGCACAGCCACCTCCAGCCACCCAGAAGACCTGGCCATGATCAAACACCTGATGGAACCTCACTCAGGGGTTAAGCACAGCCACCTCCAGCCACCCAGAAGACCTGGCCATGATCTAACACCTGATGGAACCTCACTCAGGGGTTGAGTGCAGCCACCCAGAGCAATCTGAGGTCAGCTGGAACATGAGGGGGGGGTTTAACCTCTGTCAAATCAGCCTACCTGGTTGTAGATCCTGCCATCCCATAGTCCCAAGGCCTTTCCCTTTATGATGGGGATAAGGAAGGGGAACATCCCCCAGAAGAGGAGCTGGACTTGACAAGAGAAAACCCACCACCCAAACCTGCACTCCCAATCTCCACCTTTATTAGTTACAGTTTCAGAAGGGGGGGTGGTTACAGTTTCTCTTCTAGATCTTGTTGAAAGCAGCAATGTCAACGCTCTGCACCTGCAATGGAACAGAAGCACCAGTTGAAGGTCACCAGAATGTTCTCCAGATGTTCCCAAAGAGGGGACACCTTCCTAACATGCACTAGTGATGCTCAAACAGATCAAGAGTGGCCCAAGGTCTCTCAGGTCACCTCCCTGCCTGTGGTGCACAGGGATGGAGAGATCCTACTATCATTTCCCAAGGAAGGACAGGGATGGAGATACCTCCTCCAGCCTCCACCACTGAGGTTAAATCATCTGTGGGTCTACCCCAGTGCACCCCAAGCTAGGTGTAAAAGGAGGGGATCCCCAAAATAACAGTTGGTGGGGGGTGAAGGAGGTGTGAGTGCTTAAAAACCTGGCTCTGTGAAGTATCTGCAAGAGACCAGCATCAGCCAGGCTTCAGGAAGAGGTGAAGACAAGTGTCTCAGCAGGTAGACACCATCAATTCCATGAGCTTCTCCTCTTAAAACCCCCCAAGTTTGCCCCAAAACCCCCAAAATCCACAAAGGAGCCTCAGTTAAAAAAGTGTTGAGGCATCAGTGGGCATTACACAGCTGGCTGAAAGACTTACATGGTCTTCAAACTTGGTGATCTCCTCCTCCAGGATGTCTGTTCCCACTTTGTCATCCTCCACCACGCACTGGATTTGGAGTTTCTTAATGCCATAACCTACTGGGACCAGTTTGGAAGCTCCCCAGACCAACCCATCCATTTGGATGGACCGGACACACTCTTCCATCTTCACCATGTCAGTCTCATCATCCCACTGCAGAAACATCAAGGAAGAACTTTAGTGTTGTCCTCCCAGAGGTCATCATCAGCCCCAAGAAGTTCCCAGTGACTTCAAATTCAGAGAATCTGGGAATCTCCTGAGCTGGAAGGGACCCATAAGGACCATCAAGTCCAACTCCTGGCTCCACACAGACCAGCCAAGTCAGAGCAGGGCACTGAGGGCATCATCCTGATGCTTCTTGACCTCAGCCCAGCTCAGGGCTGGGACCCCTTCCCTGGGGAGCCTGTGCCAGAGCCTGACCCCCCTCTCAGCACAGAACCTCTTCCTGACACCCAGCCTAAACCTCCCCTGGGGCAGCTTCACCCTGTTCCCTCAGGTTCTGTCCCTGGTCCCCAAAGAGAGGAGAGAGATCAGCACCTGCCCCTTCACTGCCCCTCATCAGGAAGCTCCAGACCCCCATGAGGTCTCCTCTCAGCCTCCTCTTCTCCAGGCTGAACAACCCCAGGGCTTTCAGCCTCTCCTCATAAGCCTTCAACTCCAGACCTTTCTCCATCCTTGCTGCCTGTCTCCAGACATTTTCCAATAGTTTAGTGTCCCTCTTGTCCTGTGGCACTCAAACCTGCACCAATACTCAAGGTGAGGACAATCCCCTCCCTGGTCCAGCTGGCCATGCCATGCTTGATACACCCCAAGATGTGGTTGACCCTCCTGGCTGCCTGGGCACACTCCTGGCTCATGGTTATCCTGCTGTCAACCAAGACCCCCAAATCCCTCTTGGCACAGTCAGCCTCCAGCCTCTCACCCCCCAGGCTGGGGTGGACAGCCAGGGTTGTCCCATCCCAGGAGCAGAACCCAGCACTCACCCTTGTTAACCATTTCAACTGCACCCTTCTCTTGGTGACTCTTCTCCTCCACCAGAACTGGCTCCATGGGAGGGTTGCCAAGCTAAGCCTGACGTCACCGTGATGCTGAGTAGGGTTTTGTTTCAGTTCTACCTGCAGGTGCTGCAGATGCTCAGAAGATTCTTCCCACAGAGACACAACTGCTCTAGAATGTTCCTTTTCAAGTGACCAAGGGCATCTCCCCAAGCAGGCCAGAGGGTTTTGTTCACCCCTGACAGTTTTACAAGAACCACAGAGTCACCAGGTTGGAAGAGACCTTGAAGATCAGAGTCCAACTGTTCCTGTCCTGTGCTGAACCATCTCCCTGAGCACCTCATCTACCCATCTTTTAAATACATCCAAGGATGGGGACTCAATCCCCTCCCTGAGCAGCCTGTGCCAGGCCCTGACCCTGCTCCAGGCCCCTGTTCCACAGCCCCACAACTCTGCCAGGGAAGAACTTTGCCCTCCCAGCTGAGCTGACCCTGCCCTGGGGCAGCTTGAGCCCATTGCCCCTTGTCCCATCTCCTGGCCCCTGGCTGAAGAGACCATCGCCCACCTCTCTGCACCCTCCTGGCAGGGCAGGGCAGGTGGGGAGAAGGTCTCCCCTCAGCCTCCTCTTCTCCAGGCTCAACACCCCCAGCTCCCTCAGCTGCTCCTCACAGCATTTGCCCTCCAGCCCCTTCCCCAGCCTGGTTGCCCTTCTCTGCACTCGCTCCAGGACCTCAATGTCCTTCTGATGCTGAGGAGCCCAGAACCGGACCCAGCACTCCAGCTGCAGCCTCCCCAGTGCCCAGTCCAGGGGCACAATCCCCTCCCCAGACCTACTGGCCACACTGGGTCTGACACAAGCCAGGATGCCACTGGCCTTCCTGGCCACCTGGATAAGTGGTCACCTAGTTCCAACTCTCCTGCCATGAGTAGGGACACCCTCAAGATGTCCAAAGCCCCATCCAACCTGGCCTTGAAGAATACCAGGGATCCAAGGGCAGTCACAGCTTCTCAGGGGAACCTGGTCCATCCTCAGAGTAAAGAGTTTCTTCCTAACATCTAATCTGAATCCACCCTCCTGCAGCTGAAGGCCATTCCCATCATCCTATCACTCCTTGTTGTTGTCACCACTGGCTCATATTCAGCCTGCAGTCACCCAACACCCCCAGGTCCTTCTCTGCCTGACACCTCTCCAGCCAGTCTCTCTGTAGTGCTGCAGGTTCCTCCTTGAGAAGGTTCACTCCCATCTTTAGGCCCTTTATTATCTGTCTCTGAAGACTAGGAAAAGGCTGGTCCTGGGCAGGAGAAGCTCAGGTGAGACCCTGAGCTTGCCATGGAGTGAGGAGCAGGCTGGCAACACTCAGGGTACAGACCCCACCTCCAATACCCCACCTCACCCTGACCCCTTCCGTTGGGAAATTTGTCTCCACTGGTCCATTCAGACATGGAAATGGGGAGATGACTTACAACCTCCTGCAGCAGAAGACCTATGGCCTCCCTCAGGAGGTCCCCCCACCTCAGTTACTCACTGGTTTCACATCCAGAAGGATAGAGGACTTTGCAATAAGACCCGGTTTCTTGGCCTTCTTCTCCGCGTACTGACGCAGCCTCTCCTCCCTGACTTTGGCAGCTTCTTGGTCTTCCTCTTCATCATCACTACCAAAAAGGTCAATGTCATCATCCTCATCATCTTCCTCAGCAGCAGGTGGTTCAGCTTTCTTTGCTGGTGAAGCAGATGGGAGCTCCACCTTCTTGGAAGGAACACTGAATGGTTCCACTTTCTTCGGTGGGGTCAAGGTGGCGTGAAGGGAAAAGGGGAAGAAGATCAAGGTGAGGTTGGATCAGAGCAACACTCAGAAGGAACTGTGGTCTACATCACTCCTGACAGGAAACATGGCCCAGCCCATGTGATTTGAGAGAAGAATCAGCTATTGGTCATGGAAATATGACATTCAAGCAGATGGACCTTGGGAATGGCCCAGCGTGGGTGATGTTCTGAGAGCAAAAGCCACCACAGAGCCAAGGAACCTTCTCCTTAAGGGCTCAGGGGATTCAGACCATGGGAGTCTTGAGAAGGAACACAAGTGAGGGTCTTCCCAGCACAAGGAAGGGCCTACACAACTTGAAGACCTCCTGCAGAGACCACCACCTGCACTGGAAGCATGGCTTCCAACCTATGAGAAGAATTGATCAACCTGGTGCCACACACCCAGCTCTCAAAGATATTCTTAGATCCCCATCACAGGATGGTTTGGGTTGGAGGAACCTCAAAGATCATCTAGTTCCAACTCTCCTGCTACAGACAGAGACACCCTCAGGGTGCCCAAAGCCCCATCCAACCTGGCCTTGAAGGCTGCCAGAGGACCAGGGGCAGCTACAGCTTCTCTGGGCAACCTGGTCCATCCTCAGAGTAAAGAGCTTCTTCCTAACATCTAATCTGAATCCACCCTCCTGCAGCTGAAGGCCATTCCCATCATCCTATCACTCCTTGTTGTTGTCACCAACACCTCTCCAGCTTTCCTGGAGCCCCTCAAGTGACCAAAAGGGGCTCTGAGTTCTCCCCACAGCCTTCTCTTCTCCAGGCTGAACCACCCCAACCCTCTCAAGCCTGAAGTCCTCCAGCCAGAGGACATTTATTATCAAGAACCTTCATCAATTCTGCTCATGGAACATAACCAAGGGACATTTTACCTGTCACATGCTCAGAACCTCACAGCACCCCAGGCTAAACACTGATTGAGCACATGGAACCTCTAAACTCCCACCAATCTCCACCACCTCTCCCCTAGCTGAGATCTCCAACGTAGCTTCTTTGGTGGTCTTAGAGCAGAACACTCCTCTCTACCCATAAATTTTGGGAAAGATGATGAAGTAGGTGCTGAAACTGCTGGAAAAGCCCCAAAACTCATCCTAACTATGAGCATCTCTCCACCCTCAGCAGGAAGGAGACCTCCAAAAAACCTGGTGGCTTGTGAGTGTGAAGCATTTGAGAACAGCCAAGTCTCACCTGGGTTGGAGGAACCGGCGAGGGCTGGTGGGAGCCCGATGACTTCTCCAGAGCGTTCAGGCGGCTCTCCAACTTCAAGATGGCCATCTGAAGGTCTGTCACAACTGCAAGAGGAGGAGGAAGAGGGAGAAATAAAACAGAGAAGCTCATCTTGTAGGCTCTGCATCAACTTTGAAGTCAGGACAAGTTTCCTTCTGCTTTAAAAACCACCGGTGGAGGAAAAGTTTGGAGAGCAAAGCTCTGCTGAAGCCATCAGCAGGCGCTCATCAGGTGACAAGACCACCAAGGGAGAATAAACCCCACAGAAGGAGGACAACCACATCCAGTTTTGCTTCCATGGCAGAAGATTCCTCCTACTTACCACTGCGAAGGTTTTGGTTCTCTACCTCCAGGTGAGAAATTCTGGACAGGAGCTCGGTTTGGTCACCAGGAGGCCCAGAAGATGCGCTCGTGCTCTGCAACAAGGATTGGAAAACAAAACCCCCACTATAACCCATTTGCCTCCTCCCATGTTGGAAGGTTCAGGGAAGCAGAGGGAAGAGGGTTCAGTCATGCTTTCAGGGGAGAAGAGAGGAGGAGAGCTAAGCTGAGAACAAAGCCATTTTCTCTGAAGGCTTTCCAAAACAAAATGATGTCTGAGCTCTATGAAACGTATCTTGAGATACTTCAGCTGGCACTGATGAGCTTGTTCCTTTAATTCCTCTCAAACCCATGTCAAGGTGTTCTCCAGGAGCAATCCCAGCAGTCCAGAAGTATTTAATGACCAAAAAAAAACCCTATTTCTTAATTTAATGAAGTTATTACCCATGAATTCCAATCAGTAATGGGCTTCAACACTCTAAGTGTCATCTGCACTCGACACAATGGGAGAGGAGGTCATTGGTGCTCTCCAAGTGCACCCTGCATATAGTTATGAGGTGGGTTTGGGTTGTAGGTGACCTGAGATGGCAGAAGTCACAGAATCACTGAGTGTTAGGGGTTGGAAGGGACCTCAATAGATCATCTAGTCCAACCCCCTTGCCAGAGCAGGGTCACCCAGACTAAATCCCACAGGAACACATCCAGGTGGATTTGGATGTCTCCAGAGGAGGAGACTCCACAACCTCTCTGGGCAGCCTGGCCCAGGGCTCTGTCACCCTCACAGGGATGAAGTTCCTCCTTATGTTCACATGGAACTTCCTCTGCTCCAGCTGCACCCACTGCCCCTTGGTCATATCACTGCCCATCCCTGAGCAGAGCCCAGATCCATCCCCGACTCTCACCCTTCACATATTTATAGAAATTAATGAGGTCACCACTCAGGTTCCTCTTCTCCAAGCTAAAGAGGCCCAGCTCCCTCAGCCTCTCCTCATAAGGAAGAGATTCCACTCCCTCCATTGTCTTGGTGGCCTCTGCTGGGCTCTTTCAAGGAGTTCTATGTCCTTCTTGAGCTGAGGGGCCCAGAACTGGACACAACATTCCAGGTGGGGTCTCACCAGGGCAGAGCAGAGGGAGAGAAGGACCTCTCTTGACCTACTAACCACCCCCCTTCTCATACACCCCAGGATGCCATCAGCCCTCTTGGCCACGAGGGCACATTGCTGGTCATGGTCATCCTGCTGTCCCCCAGGACCCCCAGGTCCCTCTCCCCTACACTGCTCTCCAACAAGCCAGTCCCTCATCTATACTGGTATCTGGGGTTGTTCTTCCCCAGATTCCAGACCCTACACTCACTCTTGTTAAATCTCATTAAACTTCTCCCTGCCCAACTCTCCAGCCTGTCCAGATCTCACTGGATGGCAGCACAACCCTCTGGGGTGTCAACCTCTTCTCCCAGGGTTGTGTCATCAGTAAACTTGCTGATGGTGCACTCTGTGTCCTCATCCAGGTCACCAATGAGTATATTGAACAGTACTGGTCCCAGTACCAACCCCCTGAGGGTCTCCACTAGACACAGACCTCCAGCCAGACTCTGTCCCATTGATGAGGACTCTGGCTTCTTCCCTTCAACCACCCTCAATCCACCTCACTACTCCACCTTCCAGACCAAAGTCACATCAGATGCTGAGGGAAAGATGGGGATTGAGATGAGGAACACCCAGCACACAGAAAGAAGGTCTGGGAGACATGGAGAAGTGTGAGCTGGTCCTAACAGGAAGGTCAGAGAGACCCTTTTCTCCACTCAGCCAAAAAGGGGCAGGGGCCAGATGTCATAAGAACCATGAAATCCATCTCCAACACAGCTGGGTGTGGGCTCAGGAAGACCAGCCTAGACCTGATGTCCCCAGACATGAAGCTTGGAGACCAAAATACCCCAGTAGAAGATGTACAAGGTGAGCTACAACCACAGGCCAAAGGACAAACACTTCTCATCTTTAAGGAAGGAGAACTTGGCCCACCTCTTGGTCCATATGGACCACACCAAGTGTCCTTGCCCTACACCACCCTCTCCAAGCACACAACCGGCGGGTGACTTACAGTTGAGCGTCCCGACTGCCTCTTGTGACGGGCAGAAGGAGCTTCTTTGCTACGAGGAGCTGTCTTCTGCTGCAAAGGGCAAAAGGTTTGGAGGATGTTTGGATCAAGAAGGGAGAACAAGAGAAGGATTCCATGCTGGAAGAGGCAGACCAAGCACAAGAAGCAGATCCACATGCAGGGCAGGTTGTCAAGCGTTGAGATGAGAGTCTCACACCAACCACACACCCAGCAAAGCCCTCAGAGAAACATTTGTCCATGAGCTCCACCATCTTCTTGTTAAAAACAGCTCAGGGAGCACAGAAAGGTCATGCAGCTGGGTGGCTGAACTAGGGGGAGGTGTCTAGAGTGTGGCCATGGTCATCTCGCAGAACACAGACTGGTGGGGGTTGGAAGGAACATTTGGAGATCATCTAAGTCCAACCCCCCTGCCAAAACAGGATCCCCTCCTGTGAAGGATGCTGCACAGGACAGTGTCCAGGATCATGGGGGTTTGGATCTCTCCAGAAATGGAGACTCCACAACCTCTCTGGGCAGCCTGGCCCAGGGTTCTGCCACTCTCCCAGCAAAGAAGTTCCTCCTCAGGGTTAGGTGGAACTTCCTCTGCTCCAGTTTGTGCCCATCACCTCTTGTCCTGTCCCTGGGCACCCCTGAACACAGACTGACCCTTCCTCCTGAGCCCACCCCTCAAGGATTTATCAGCATTGAGAAGATCCCTCCTCAATCTTCTCTTCTTCAAGCTAAGGAGTCCCAAGTCCCTCAGCCTTATTCCATCAGAGATGTTCTGGTGCCCTCAGCACCTTTGTAGCCATTGGTTGTCCCCTCTCCAGTAGCTCCCTGTCCTTCCTGATCTGGGGACCTCTCTCACCCAGAGAACTGGAAAGCTCTACAACCCACCAACTGCTCCAGGAGCTGCAGCACAGGTATCTGGGTGGTTCCATAAAGAGCCATCTCCACTCCAAGATATCTCAGCTCCAAGTTGCTACTGAGGTCTGTGTGGAAATGGGGAGAGTGGTTGAACATCCTGGATGCACCCACAGGTTAAACACCCACAAAACTCATGGGAACAGCTCAGCACCGTGCACCCAGGTGAATGGATGTGGCTCACTGTGAGCCAGCAGTGTGCCCTGGGGGCTGAGAGAGACAATGGGATCCTGGGGGGCATCAGGAGGAGTGTGGGCAGCAGGTCACAGGAGGGGATCCTCCCCCTCTGCTCTGCCCTGGTCAGGCCCCACCTGGAGTGTTGTGTCCAGTGCTGGGCTCCCTGGGATAGAAAATCCAGGGATCTCCTGGAGAGAGTCCAGAGGAGGGACATGGAGATGCTGAAGGGCCTGGAGCATCTCCCCTGTGAGGAAAGGCTGAGGGAGCTGGGGCTGTTCAGCCTGGAGAGAAGAAGCCTGAGAGGGGGGCCTAATTAAAGTCTATAATTATCTGAAGCAGGGGATGCAGGGGGAATCAGCCAGCCCCTTTTCAGTGTCTCTGGGGACAGGACAAGGGGTGATGGGCTCAAGTTGGAGCACAGGGAGTTCCACACCAATCTGGGGAAGAACTTCTTCCCAGTGAGGGTGAGGGAGCCCTGGGACAGGCTGCCCAGGGGCGTGTGGAGTCTCCTTCTCTGGAGATATTCCAAGCTCATCTGGATGTCTCCCTGTGTGACCTGTCCTAGGGACCCTGCTTTGGCAGGGGGGTTGGACCCCATGATCTCTGGAGGTCCCAAGCATCCTTTGGGAACCTGCTTAAAGCACAGTGGAAGAGGCACAAGGCTGAACCAAGTTCCCAAAAATTCTGGGAGAAAAAAAATTGTGTAGAAGTTGCTTTTGAGAGACTCCAAGGTCTTCTCAGAGGTGAGGATGCTTCAAGCTTAGAGAGATGTGGTCACCATCTAATCCACATGGTACTTAAAGCATGGTTTTCCCAATGTGGTCAAGCATTATCTCCTCTTCTGACTCAACTGTTCCAAGAAGCAGCTCAGCACAAGTGTTTGTGAATCTTAAAGACCTCAAAGGTAGAAAATTCCAGAATATCACTTCAGCCACAATTCCTGCCCATTGTCTCATGGATAGAGCTCTTAAAACCTTTGGTTCTTCCCAAGCTTCTGGTGTCTTTCTTGTGCTAATCAGTGCTGCAGCATCTCCAAAGTATCTTGCCCAGCAAGATACTTGGAGCAAGCAGGGACTGCAGAGAAATTTCATCACCCAAGGAAATTAAAACCCCAGGATTTCTGGCTTTTGAAGTGTCCAGAGAAGGAGACTCCACACCTCCTGGGCAGCCTGTCCCAGGGCTCCCTCACCCTCACTGGGAAAAAGTTCTTCCCCAGATTGGTGTGGAACTCCCTGTGCTCCAACTTGAGCCCATCACCCCTTGTCCTGTCCCCACAGACACTGAGAAGGGGCTGCCCATGTCCCCCTGTGTCCCACCCTTCAGCTATTGATCCCCAGTGATCAGATCCCCTCTCAGGCTTCTTCTCTCCAGGCTGAACAGCCCCAGCTCCCTCAGCCTTTCCTCCCAGGGGAGATGCTCCAGGCCCTTCAGCATCTCCATGTCCCTCCTCTGGACTCCCTCCAGGAGATCCCTGGCTTTTCCATCCCAGGGAGCCCAGAACTGGACACAACACTCCAGGTGGGGCCTGTCCAGGCCAGTCCACAATTAATGATGATCCTTCAGAAGTGCAAGCTCCAGGAGTTGATGCTCCAAGCTATGAAAGGTGATGTTTCAGACCTGCTTCTGAAGAGCCTGGTCTTTCTAACCCACAAGCTAAACCAGATCTGACCATGGTTGACCACTTCCGATGTGGGCAAAGCATGGCAGAACTGGAAAGGAAGGTGAGCTCCATGTATTTTGGGAGCAGAATGGCAGCTACAGGTTGGATAAATGGTGGGGTGTCCCCAACTGCAATGCAGACTTGGACACACAGAGCATTCCCCAGTACAGGTGAGCAGACCATAATGCTTTTCCTTGAAAGCTTTGCTGGAAAATCCCAACCCACTTCTCAGCACCCCAGATGCTGGTTTTAAGGCTTTGTGGCTCAGTCCTGACCTTTAAATCCTGAAGGCTAATCCTTCTTCAGAGGAGAAGTGTCAACCAGATGAGTTTTGGGATTCAGCAACCAGCCCCAACAAGTGCAACATGGGTGCAAAGGAATTTAGTCCCAAATTTCTGTTCTGGTTTTGATCTGGTGCTTTGCCAGTTCTCCCAGTCTTCCCCATTATAGATCACCACAGGTTCTAAACTTAATGTGCTCCTCACACAAAGCAGCTCTTTAGCTGGAGTCACAGGCCAGGACAAGCAACTCCTCATCTTTGGGAAACCACAGACCATTCTGGGAGATGAGAACATCCCTTTGGGGTAGACCAGCAGCACCACTAGATGTTTTATACATAGATTCCTCATCCCTCTTCACCACATCCAGCCTCTGCTCCTTTGGAGGAGGTCTTGGAGGACAGTAGTGACCTTGCCCAGCTTGAGAAGGTCTTTCCCAAGGCATTTAGCACTGACTGTGCAGTGAGTTCTCCAACCCTTTTGGGATGAGGGCTCATTCCCCAACACATCTGCCTTAACTAAACTCCAAACTCAGTCTTCAACAGGACCAACAGGCTCTACTAAAAAAAAAGCCCAAAGATGTTATTTCAGGACATGGACCTGCTGGAGAGAGTCCAGAGGAGGCCACAAAAATGGTCCAAGGGGTGGAGCACCTCTCCTGTGAAGACAGGCTGAGAAGGTTGGGCTTGGTCAGCCTGGAGAAGGCTCCTAGAAGACCTCATGGCAGCCTCCAGTCCCTTAAAGGTGCCTAGAAGGAAGCTGGGGAAGAACTGCTCCAAGGGCATGGAGTGATAGGACGTGGGGTGATGGTTTAAACTAGAGAAGGGGAGATTTAGGTTGGATATTAGTAAAAAAATCAATATGAGGGTGGTGGATCACCAACACAAGGTGCCCAGAGAGGTGATGGAGGCCCCATCTCTGGAGACATTCAAGATCAGGCTTGATGGGGCTCTGAGCAACCTGATCTAGTGAAGATGTCCCTGATCACTGCAGGAGGGTTGGACTAGATGGTCTTAAAGGTGTCTTCTAATCTCCCCCATTCTATGATCTGAACTGAGCTGAAATCCTGATGTTGAAGTAAGAAACCAGCAGTAGGAACCTTCCCATTCTCCTCCTCAGCATGTTTTTGGTTTGGTTTCAGTATTACTAAGACATGTCAGCTCTCTGGTGATTCCCATGCTCTACTCAACTTGTATTTGGGACCCATTGAACCTAAAATGAAGCTGAACTCCTTTCCCACCATCCTTACATGGGTTTCACCCTACTCTGTATACTCTGGAGGAAGAAGAGCATCTTTAATCGCTCAACCCAACGCACACTGAAGTCATTTCAGCAGCAAGACCACCTCAATTCCCCAAACTCCTTCACATCCACCCCAAAACACAGCTCCCTTCTGCTCTGTATTAAATACTCCCCTCAAGAGCATTTCATTTGTTTAATTCCTCATTACTCTACTTATCTAAGTAGAAATTGAAGGTGTTAATTACTCCAAGGTGGAGTTATGAGGCCAGATCAAGATGGAAGGTAGATGCAGGTACGTAGTGGTCCCAGGTAAGGAATGGGCTGTATCCTGAGGAGTCTTTTCACCAAACTGCTCATTAACTGAAAAGCTCAGTTTCCTCTTGAAAAATTAGCGAGTTTTAACAGCTCTGGCTGTACATTGCAGCACAAAAACACCTCCAGAAAGGACTTGTGTCCTACAGGATGGTCCAGATCATAGAATCATAGACTGGTCTGGGTTGGAAGGGACCCCAAGGATCACAGAGCTCCAACCCCCCTGACACTGGCAGGGACACCAACCTCCAGGCCTGGAGCTACACAAGGTTGCCCAGGGCCCCAGACAACCTGGCCTTGAACACCCCCAGGGATGGGGCATCCACCCCCTCTCTGGGCAGCCTGTTCCAGCCCCTCACCACTCTCTCTGCAAAGAACTTCCCCTAATATCTCATCTCACCCTTCCCTCCTCCAGCTTCACTCCATCCCCCTTGTCCTGCCATTATCTACCCTTTGAACAAGCTGATTCCCCTCCTGTTTCTCTGCTCCCTTCAGGGACTGGGAGGCTGCAATGAGGTCCCCCCACAGCCTTCTCTTCTCCAGGCTGAACCAGCCCAGCTCCCTCAGCCTCTCTCCACAGGGGAGCTGCTCCATCCCTCTAATCATCCTTGTGGCTCCTCTGACCCCTCTCAACCAGTCCCACATCTTTCTTGTATTGGGGGCCCCAGCTCTGGACACAAGACTCCAGCTGGGGCCTCCTGAGGGCAGAGCAGAGAGGGACAATCCCCTCCCTGTCCCTGCTGCCACCCCTCTGCTGATGGAGCCCAGGATCCCATCACCCTTCTGAGCTGCAAGAGCCACTGCTGGCTCATGGGAAGTTTCTCATCCACCATGACACCCAAGTCCTTCTCAGCAGGGCTGCTCTCCAGGAGCTCTTCTCCCAGTCTGTATCTATGTCTGGGATTCCTCCATCCCAAGTGCAACACCTTATACTTCAGTGTTGAACCTCACTAGGTTCCCCTGGGCCCACCTTCCCAGATGTCAAGCAGCAAACAGAAGACAGCATTTCTTTTGCACATACCCTAACTGAAAGCAAACCAGAAGAGAGAAGGTGGCAGCTCAGTGTACCCCAAGAGAGATACCTACTCAGGTAGGTAGCAAAGCTCAGTGCTTTGCTACTCAGCAAGGTTATTTCAACAGCCAACTCGTTAGGTAAGAACTTGCCAGAACATTCCACCAGGAGGAAAAAGAAAATCAAGAGTCAAAGAATTTTTACCCTGATTAAGTTTTAAAAAGCCCCACAGGCCAGCAAGCAGCATGCACTCTGTAGTAAGGGTGCTTTTTATTGGATGGGTGAATCATAGAATGGCATGGGTTGGAAGGAACCCCAAAGGATCATAAGAACTCCAACCCCCACCCCGTAGGAGAGCTCCGGTGGTGGTAACACAGCGCCGCACACCTTAAGTCTTCTCCTCTTTTAACTATTCCAAGATAAAAGAAGCCACACAATCTATGGGATGATGGAGAATGGCTTAAAAAAAAAAAAATAATAAATGGGTTGACAAAGTAGCCAGCTGGTGAGAGAGCTTTGGGTACTCACTCCGGCCAGCGATTTCTGGATATTCTCCCTGGCTCTGGCAATGTCGCGGAGGATGGTGCTGGCTCCGTTCTCCTGCAAACAGTGCAGAAAGAACCAAGAGTTTTTGACAAAAAAACCACAAAAAACCCCAGGGGATATTGGGCAGGGAAGAGAAAAAAAATAGAGGGTAAGGATGAAGGGTTCCTTTCATTGATTCAGTATGGATTGTAAGATTAGCTGCTGGGATTGGGCATAAATCAAGCGGTAACTGTCACAGAAGATCATCCAGTCAAGAGTTATTACCCTCTCTTGTTACCCTGGATGGTTTTGGATAGCAAAGCCTTGGAGATGCTTCAGTTCTCCTCAGAGATCTCTCATTAGAAGGTCTTTTTCATGGTGTTATCCATCATCATGTTCAGGAAAGAAGTGACAGCCCTAAGTGATGTCTTCTATCCAGAGAGCCACCACCCAAGGTGCAGCAGCACCAATTTTTGGTCTCCATTCCCCCCTTCTGCTGTTGCATCTCAGCCTGGGTTTGGAAAAAAATCCCTTCCCATGGCTCAGTTTTCCATGATCCATCCACTCCTTGCTGCTTCTTTCAGGCTGTAACCCCACACAAGCAAGATCTGAGACATCAAACTACCCACAAGCCCAAAACTCTGTGTCCAACAGACCACAGAAGAGAAAACCAGCCTGGACAGGACACATTCAGGTAGACACCACTTCCAGGTTGCAGGAAAGATTTGAAGGAACATGGATATTTTTTTTCCTTAGTGAGGAAGCAGTTGATAAAACTACTGCAGAACCTCCCCCAGAACCTTCACCACCACCTCTCAAAGGTGTCCTCTTCCCTTTACATGGCCTAGGTGCTACTCTAGCAGGGGCAGAGGGAACAGAGCATGCCCAGAAGCTGTAATTTAGGCAAAAAAGCTTCTCCTTAACCACTTTGTGAGATTCTTTAGCAGCTTTCTGCATAACCAACCAAAGGCATAAGCAGTTAACAGCTTTTCACACAGCAGGAAGAAGGTTACAACAGCTCCAGACCTTTAAACAGTGACATTTTGGGGTTGATATTGAAGCTCAAGGGGTGTTGTAACAGCAACAGTGTTTCCACTCTACTCACTCCACACCAACTCACCAGTAACCAGGATGCATCTTCTGGTTATTTCAGAGAGGAACATAATCCCTGTGGTTTTACTGGAGTCATGATGCTTCTTCAAGCATCAAACATCTCCTATAGCCCCAGATGTTGCCAAAAAATCATCTTCCCTGGCCAAATGTGGACAGGTTCATTCCTGTCTCAGGGTTTTGTGGCTCAAACCCTCCAGATGTTGTCAAAAAATCATCTTCCCTGGCCAAAAGTGGACAGGTTCATTCCTGTCTCAGGGTTTGTGGCTCAAACCACACGCCCGTTGGATCACAGATGGCATCTGTGCCCTGCTGCAGCAGCCCAAGAAGATTAAGAGTTGCTGCTGCAACCTTGAACTGGTTGTTCCAAGGACATCTGCTCTCCCAGGATGCTGGTTGGATGGGAGAAATTCCTCACAAGCCAAAGAAAATGAGTCTTTTCAAAAGGGGTCATCACCAGGGGTAGGTTTGAAGCCCCAGAGAAGACCCTCAATGCTTGGAAAAAGCAGCACCTGGGGTTAAAATAGAGAAGGACACATCCAGGTGGATCATGTCCTTCCACCTGCTCCAAACTAACTCCTTAGAAGCTCCCCAAACCTTGGTTAAAACCCTGTCAGAGTGCAAGTGTTACCTGCTGGTGTGAAGAGCTGCCAACCGGTCCGTTCATCCGCTCGTAAAATCTTCTCTCAGCATCATCATACTTGTACTTCTCAAACCAGATCTTCTCATGCAAGAAGTAGTCAACTGCCATGGTTCTGCAGGGAGGGAGAAGAAACCATCAAACCCAACAATGTCAGTTCCTAAATGTACTTAAGAGCGTTTTCTTTCCCCCCCTTCCTTCACCCCTGAGCTGTGTCTGCAGCTCTCTGCTTGGTTCTTCACCCCCACTCCCCCCTCTCCTGTGGAAAGCTTTAGGAGATCCTCTTAGGAAAGCAGGACAGTCTAATCACCCACCAGCCTGCCTGACCTGACCTGCTCTGACACCAAGTGGGGACAGGATCCATCAGCTGATCTGGTCCTTCTCTTCCCTCACCCCCAAACAACATTTTTGGCACAGAATTATTTAGATTATGCTAGAAACATGGGAATGGGCTGCTAAGAAAGAGGTCTCTGGGGAGAATGCTTGGAAATCTTAAGGTCATGGTGAAACCAAAGAATCAGAGAGTCATAAGGTTGGAAAAGACCTTTGAGATCATTGACTCCAATCATACCCATCCTCTACTAAACCATATCCCTGAGCACCTCATCTACCCATCTTTTAAATACATCTAGGGATGGGGACTCAACCCCCTCCCTGGGCAGCCTGTGCCAGGCCCTGACCCTGCTCCAGGCCCCTGTTCCACAGCCCCACAACTCTGCCAGGGAAGAACTTTTCCCTCCCAGCTGAGCTGACCCTGCCCTGGGGCAGCTTCAGCCCATTGCCCCTTGTCCCATCTCCTGTCCCCTGGCTGAAGAGACCATCGCCCACCTCTCTGCACCCTCCTGGCAGGGCAGGGCAGGTGGGGAGAAGGTCTCCCCTCAGCCTCCTCTTCTCCAGGCTCAACACCCCCAGCTCCCTCAGCTGCTCCTCACAGCATTTGCCCTCCAGCCCCTTCCCCAGCCTGGTTGCCCTTCTCTGCACTTGCTCCAGGACCTCAATGTCCTTCTGATGCTGAGGAGCCCAGAACTGGACCCAGCACTCCAGCTGCAGCCTCCCCAGTGCCCAGTCCAGGGGCACAATCCCCTCCCCAGACCTACTGGCCACACTGGGTCTGACACAAGCCAGGATGCCCTTGGCCTTCCTGGCCACCTGGGCACACTGCTGGCTCATGCTCAGCCTGCAGTCACCCAACACCCCCAGGTCCTTCTCTGCCTGACAGCTCTCCAGCCAGTCTCCCCCAGCCTGGAGCGCTGCAGGGGGTTGTTCTGTCCCATGGGCAGCACTCTGCACTTGGCCTTGTTAAACCTCATCCCCTTGGGCTCAGCCCATGGGTCCAGCCTGTTCAGATCCCTCTGAAGAGCCTCCCCACTCTCAGCAGATCAACACTTCCTCCCAGCTTAGTGTCATCCACAGATTTACTAAGGGAACATCCAGTCCCTTCATCCAGGTCACCGATCAAGACATTGAACAGGACTGACCCCAGGACTGAGCCCTGGGGAACACCCCTCATGGCTGAAGAAGATGCAGCTCCAAGCAGCATGTGACACCCTACAACATACCAACAAGGGAGCTCTCTGTAGGTGACAGGCAACTCCTGACACTACAGCTCCCAAATTTAAATGTGTTTTAGTCTTCCTTGAACATGACTCAACTGCATCAACAGCAACTGTTGGCTAACACATGTGTCTACCTGGTCACTCCATGCTCCACTAGATCCACCACTGCACCAGGGGACAGTTAACAGAGCCAAGATCAATTTGAGGAGGCAGTGAGAGCAAGGACAGAGCATCACATTGAAACTACACCACTTCCAGGTTCTACCATGCAATGAAACTACACCACTACCAGCTTCTACCAGGCCACTACTAGCAACCCTTTTGGGGTTTTGACCCCAAAGCTTTAGAGCAAAACACTTCCATGAAAGCCAACAGATGAATCCTCCTCACCCACTCAGAAAAGACCAGAGGCCACCATATCATCCAGCTCCTCAACATCAAAGCCATTTCCAGCACTCAACCCTTCAAGGCCCAGCTTGAGCTGCCAACCAGTAGAATGAATAGAGGATCCCAGTTAGGGACAAACTTCAGCCACCACAACACATGGACTTTCCTTGGGGAAGGGTGAAAGGCACGACCAAACATCTACTTCTGTCCAACTGAAGAGAAAATGATCCCAAATAGAGGAGGGTAAAAAGTCTAAAGCTTGTCTGTAGCATTTAAAGATCTTAAAACCTTCCAACACTCCTAAAAATCTCAAGGATCAAAAGCATCAGAAAGACAGACTGATGTTCCAACAGCTTTCCCACCCCCAGGATGTTCCAAGCCCTCCATGCAAGTGGACTTCAGGGTTCAGGAAGTCGTATCTAAAAGCATTTTAAGGCATTAAGTGTGGTATCATACTACTCCTCATCCAAGACTTTAAAGGAAGCCTTGAAATGATTGTTTATAAGCAACTATTAAGGTCATCAAGAATTTGAGGATTTCTTCCTGCCCAGATGCACATCAAATGAGCTGGAATCCAGTTAGGCCTGGCTCAAGTTTTACAGAAGCTTCTAGACTGGGTGGTTTAACAACCTTCTCCCTCAACAAAAACCAGCAGGAGGTCCCACCAGACCAGTGCCCTGGATTGTGTTTTGCTCTTGTCCTCAAGCCTCCTTCAACCTGGGGAACCCCAGCAGTGCTGAGATGTAGTCACCCATGGCACAGAGCTCCCTTCTATGTGAATCAGAGAATGTTAGGGGTTGGAAGGGACCTCAATAGATCATCTAGTCCAACTCCCCTGCCAGAGCAGGATGACCCAGACTAAATCCCACAGGAACACATCCAGGTGGGGTTGGGATGTCTCCAGAGAAGGAGACTCCACAACCTCTCTGGGCAGCCTGGCCCAGGGCTCCATCACCCTCACAGGGAAGAAGTTCCTCCTTATGATCACATGGAACTTCCTCTGCTCCAGCTTGCACCCACTGCCCATTGTCCTGTCACTGGACATCACTGAGCAGAGCCTGGCTCCATCCTCCTGACTCTCACCCTTCACATATTTATAGACATTAATAAGGTCACCCCTCAGGTTCCTCCTCTCCAAGCTAAAGAGACCCACCTCCCTCAGCCTCTCCTCATAAAGGTGTTCCACTCCCTCCATCACCTTGGTGGCCTGTGCTGAGCTCTTTCAAGGAGTTCTATGTCCTTTTTGAACTGAGGGCCCAGAACTGGACACAATATTCCAGGTGTGGTCTCACCAGGGCAGAGCAGAAGAACCTCTCTTGACCTACTAACCACCCCTCTTATACACCCCAGGGTGCCATGGACCTTCTTAGCCACAAGGGCACATTGCTGGCTTATGGTCATCCTGCTGTCCCCCCATGTTCCTTTTCCCTGTGCTGCTCTCCAACAGACCCATCCCCAACCTATACTGGGAGCGTGTCAAACCTCACCTGACATCCCCACCCTGACTTTAAATGCTCCCCACACAAATCCCACCTTCAGACACCACCATTCACCCAGAGAAGCGGGGTCCTTGAAGACATTTTCCCCACACACACACAGTTATGATGCCCACAACCAGGCTCCTTGACTCAGGAGCTACATCTCCCTACAACATCATGCACACCTGGTCCTTCAGACACAGAGGACACCCATCTCCCAACACATGCAACCTCTTTCCAGCTCCATCCTGACCCAGCAGTTTTTCCATCTGTGACTTTAACCCCAGAATAAACATCTCCTACTTTTTTTCTGGTGTGGGTACACTTGAAGCATCAACAGCTGGTTGAGATGGTTTTACTACTGCAGGTTTCTGGGTCTCCACGTTCTTCCCTGCTCTTGAGATCTTCAGAGCCTCAGCAGCGTAGTACCGCGCCTCGGCGCTGTCGTACGTCGGCTTCTTCAGCCACACGGTTTCACTGTCCTCATGGAGAAAAAAGCAGGTAGGTGAAGGTTGCTGAGCAGCACCAGGAAGGAGAGAGCTGGTGGTCATCTCCATGGGTTTGGTGTCTGTTTGCTTCCCAACGTTGGGGTTCTTCCTGTCCTCGTGGTGCTTCTTCAATGCTTCAGGGCAGCTGTGTTGCTGCTGCCTGGCTTTGCCCGGGGGACGGTCGTCAAACATGTTCTCGTAGAAGCTCTTCTCAGCGTCGTCGTAGAGAGGTTTCTCCAACCACACCTCTGACATGAGAGCCTGCAAGCTTGAGATCTGGGGCTTTCCATTCTCTGTCTGATGTACAGAGCCAGGTAAACCAGGAACAACTGAAGAATCAGACTCTGGAATGTCACCTGGAGCCAAGCTTGGTGTAGCAGGAGTAGGTAGGGCCGTAACGTAGCCCTCATCTGGTGTTCTCAGCCCAACGTTGCCAGTGTTTGACCACACAGATGGGACAGCTAAGACATTTGGAGGAAGAAAGAACTGAGACCTTTCAATAAACGCCTCCTCAGCCTTATCAAAGTCAAGCTTGTTGACCCAGACTCCCTGAACAACGTGGTGACACGCAGAAAGACTACCATGAGAGCACTGCAGGGTTGTGGAAAGCATCCTTGGCTTTGGGACATCTTGGGTAGCTTTTGACCTGGCTGCTAAAGGAGATTGCTCAACACTTGACTCCTGCTGCTGCTCCTGGCTTTGACAATCCACTGTTTTTTCCCTGGACAAGTTCTCAGCATGGTCATAAGAAGGTTTCTCAGGCCAGACGTGGTCAGTTACCACACCAGTCAGAATAGAGTCCAACTTAGTAGCCACGTTCTTGGGTTTAGGAGAACGCTTCCGTTTCCGTTGTTTCTTCCCATTCCTGCCTTTCTTCAGGTCTCCCTTGGGTTCTCCTTCAACTGAATCATCATTGCTCACTCCATTGACAGCCTCAACCTCTTGAGACTCCTCGGTGGCCATGGCAGCTCTCATGGCTTCTCTTTCATAGTGCAACCTCTCCGCTTCGTCGTACTTGTGTTTATCTACCCAGACTTTTTCTACAGGGCATGGAGGCTTCCTGGTCCTCATCTTTCCAAAGATTGGCAGCATTAAGAGATAAGCACAGCAATGTAGTGGTAGCAAAACTCAATTAATTAAGGGCATGCATCAGGCTTTAATTATTAACTTCTTTAATTGAGTTGCTTCATCACATCCAGTCCCCCCCCCTCCAAGTCACAAAGAGCCACTGAGGCAGCATCATACCCCTGGCTGTCATGTCAAAATTAAAATATCTTTAATTATTATTTAAAAAAAATATCTGTAAAACATTATTTGCAGCATTTTCTGTTGGGATTTGGCACCCATGAAATATTGAACTATGGGGAGAGAGAAACAAGCCAGTGTTTTAAATATATGTTAACTGACTTGTTATCATCAAGGTCAGAACCAGCCCAGCTGGAAAGACACATGTTGCAAGGTAGGAGCAATGCTATGAGCAAGTAGTAGTTGGGGTTTGCTCATAGAATGGTCTGGGTTGGAAGGGACCCCAAGGATCACACAGTTCCAACCTACCAACCTCCAGGCCTGGAGCTACACAAGGTTGCCCAGGGCCCCAGCCAACTTGGCCTTCAACAGCTCCAGGGATGGAGCATCCACCACCTCTCTGGGCAGCCTGTTCCAGCCCCTCATCACTCTCTCTGGACAGAACCTCCCCCTAATATCTCACATAAACCTTCTCTCCTTCAGCTTTAGTCCCTCAGGTTAAGCTCTTGCTCTCCCAGCCTCCATGGCATCAAGCCATGAACATCATGTGGTCATAAGATGTGGCACTAATGAGCCCACACAAGTTATTTTGAGATACTGAGGCAGCAGCATCCATGGGGAAAAACAAAATGCCCAACTAAAACAAGTAGGTAGGACAATAGATTTGAATTTTGGGGACATTTAGGTTGATAAGGACTCCTAAAGGGAGTACCAGATCTCTACATCAGCCTGACATGCTCTGCTTGGGTCTCCATTCCCATTTTTGTTATCCCAAGGAGAACAAAAAACCCCTAAACCCCCAGTTTGTAGCTTTCAAGATACTTTACTGGGAACACTTTAACCCAGCACAAGCTGTGCTTACTCCAAGGTTACAACAAACATTTTCAGGGAGAATCTCTAGTTGGTGTCACCAAAAAAACCAACCCAGAGATGATTCAATTCACCTCAACACCTTTAAATAGTTAATTAGCATTAGAGTCATTAATATGTCCTACAGAAAGAGTGTGACCATTGGAGAAACCCAAAATTTAGAGCTGGGGTTTAGGTTTTGGGTGGATTTTTAAGTTAGAAGAGGGGATTTTGCTCAAGATTTAAAGCAAACAACATCAAGCAGGAGTCCCAGCCCTCACACTGCTCATCATGAGGGTACATTATTGAGGAGGCCAAATATCTGGAGGTTCTCAGATCAAAAGAAGTGACTCAAATCATAGAATCATAGACTGGTCTGGGTTGGAAAGGACCCCAAGGATCAGAGAGTTCCAACCCCCCTCCCACAGGCAGGACCACCAACCTCCAGGAATGATTTACACAAGGTTGCCCCATCCAACCTGGCCTTTAACACCTCCAGAGATGAGGCATCTGCCACCTCTCTGGGCAGCCAAGATCAAATCATACCAAGACAAAGCTGAATGGAGTAAATAAACCAGATTTCCAGGAGAAATCAGAAACCTCTGTGATGATCTGTTTATTTACAAGTTCCAGGAGCAGCACCTACATTTCCCCTTTGTTCTCCAGGTGTAAACCACGTTACAACAACTAGAGGGTACTTACTTTTCAAGCTCCTATGACAGCATTAAGAGAAAAGAGAAAGTTAGAGAAGGTTTTGAGCTCTTGAGATGTAGTAAGGACAAAGAGCAACCATATATTTACCATACACTTGAATCCCACCATACACAACTCATGTAATAGAACTTAGAGCTGATTGACTCACCAGAACTACGTTACCTTCAGCACTCAACACCAGACACTTCTAAGTTACTTTAGATTTTAAATAACAAGTAATAAAAGAGATGGAGCCAGAAAAGATCTACCCACACTGAGAGGGAACCAGGCAGAGAAGGTCCTGACCTGCCATACTGATCATAGAATCACAGACTGGTCTGGGTTGGAAGGGACCCCAAGGATCACAGAGTTCCAACCCCCCTGCCACAGGCAGGGACACCAACCTCCAGACCTGGAGCTACACAAGGTTGCCCAGGGCCCCAGCCAACCTGGCCCTGAACACCTCCAGGGATGGGGCATCCACCCCCTCTCTGGGCAGCCTGTTCCAGGCCCTCACCACTCTATGAAGTGAAAGTGGAACTCAAGTCCCTGAAATTTCAGGTAACTGAACATTGACAGCAAATCCATCAATAACAGTTCTGAGAATGTAACAATTTTAGTGTAAAATAACAAATCCATGTGATTATTTCTACCAGGGGGTGGAAGGGACCTCCAGAGATCATGGGGTCCAACCCCCCTGCCAAAGCAGGGTCCCTAGGACAGGTCACACAGGGAGACATCCAGATGGGGCTGGAATATCTCCAGAGAAGGAGACTCCACACCCCCCTGGGCACCCTGTCCCAGGGCTCCCTCACCCTCACTGTGGAAAAAGTTCTTCCACATGTTGGTGTGGAACTCCCTGTGCTCCAACTTGCAGCCATCACCCCTTGTCCTGTCCCCACAGACACTGAGAAGAGGCTGCCCATGTCTCCCTGTGTCCCACCCTTCAGCTATTGATCCCCAGTGATCAGATCCCCTCTCAGGCTTCTTCTCTCCAGGCTGAACAGCCCCAGCTCACTCAGCCTTTCCTCCCAGGGGAGATGCTCCAGGCCCTTCAGCATCTCCATGTCCCTCCTCTGGACTCTCTCCAGGAGATCCCTGGCTTTTCTAGCCCAGGGAGCCCAGAACTGGACATAACACTCCAGGTGGGGCCTGAGCAGGGCAGAGCAGAGGGGGAGGATCCCCTCCTGTGACCTGCTGCCCACACTCCTCCTGATGCCCCCCAGGATCCCATTGTCTCTCTCAGCCCCCAGGGCACACTGCTGGCTCATGGCCACCCTGTCACCCACCAGGACCCCCAGGTCCTTCTCCATAGAGCTCCTCTCCAACAGGTCACCCCAGCCTGTCCTGATACAAGCAGTTTATTCATTCCCACGTGCAAGATATGATACATGAAAGCTTGTGGTAGAACATAAGAGTTTGAGAGACATACCTATGAGGTTCCACCTTGAAATCTGACCAGACACAGCTTCTCACATCACCAGTTTGACATCACATATTATTAAATAAAAGGGTATTTCTGCAGGGAAGAAACACAAACCCAACCCAAACCCAATGTAACCACCAATGTTCCCCATCTAATTTGACTCATAGGAAATCCAACACTTATCACAGAATCAGAGGGGTTGGAAGGGACCCCAGGAGATCATCAGGTCCAACCCCTGTTCCCAGGAGGGGTCAAAACCTTTGAGTTATTTATGATAAAACCCAGATTTTCAGGGAATTTTACAAACACAAGGAAAAAAACACAAAGGTCATTCCCACTCTGCCTTCAGAAGTTTTCCCAGAGGAACCTGGGGAAAAGGGCTATAATGAGGATTTTTTAATTCCAGAAGCCATCAACTGAGTTGGTGTAGACAACCTGATGAGACACATGAGCTGCAGACCATTAATACCAGACCAGAGCATTAACCAGTTCTCCCAGTATATAAGTTTACTCCAGAAAAGCCACGAGCTCACAATCCTACTTCAGAAGGTTATTGGTTGGCAGGGACCTCAAGAGATCATCTAGTCCAACCCCCCTGCCAGAGCAGGATCACCCAGACTAAATCACACAGGAATAAGTCCAGGAGGGTGTTGGATGTCTCCAGAGGAGACTCCACAACCTCTCTGGGCAGCCTGGCTCAGGGCTCCATCACCCTCACAGGGAAGAAGTTCCTCCTTATGATGACATGGAGCTTCCTCTGCTCCTGCTTGCACCCCATTGTCCCTTGTCCCATCACTGGCCATCCCTGAGAAGAGCCTGGCTCCATCCTCCTGACTCCCACCCATAGAAACATGAATAAGGTCACCCCTCAGGTTCCTCTTCTCCAGGCTAATGAGGCCCAGCTCCCTCAGCCTCTCCTCATAAGAGCTTTTAATAGCTTAAAATACTCCAAATTGCTTCAAAAAATATCTTTAGATGAGCAAAAGGAGGACACCTTATCCATGACTGATTTCTGGAGGGATGTGACAGCTGCTTTCTGCAAGCCACCATCAAGAGGACAAGGTAACAGTCAGGATTCAACTCCTTTCTTCAGCAAAGAGCAAAAAATGGGCATTAGGTGGCACTGAGGGACATGGGGTGAGACACACAGAAAGCAGCTTGTGATTTGCCCCCAAAAACACCCCATGGAAGCAGCTCAAAAGGTCTGGCAGGAGAAGTCCTGATTTCTGCAGGTCAAAGGAGCAATGATGCTTCATCAGTGGCTTGTTCCTCCAGAGCCAACAAGAAATCCTACTCCAATCTTCTCTCCAGGTATTTGTTTCCATGTCCTGGCACAGTTGAGCTTGTCCAGGCCAACAGTGTTATATTTAGAGCTCCACATCATGCCACAAGCTCCTCAAAACTCATCCCAGAAAAATAAAACCCAGGAAGAAGGGTCCATTTGATGTCAGGAGACAGAGGAAATAATATTGTTCTTCTGCTGGTTTCAATCCATCAATTGTCTTTCCCCAAACTCATGGTAACTCCAAGCAGCAGGAGAAAGCTGGGAGAGGAACCATCTCCATCACCTTTGGTTTAAGACAAAGCTCCACACAAACCTTTAGCCATTGGAAACAAGGGCTCCCCCCAAGCTCCATCACCTAAAATAAATCACAGCTTCTCACTCCAAGCAACAAGGTCACTGATTGCTAATAAAGAGATAAGCAACAACATGGGAAATGAGGAGGGGAAGAGAGGAAAGGAGTCAACCTTCAGGAGAAAAAGGCAAATTAGTTGAAAACAAACAGTTTAGGTGAAGAAAGGAGAAGAAAAAAAAGCATACCTGCAAGGTCAGGGAGAAAGAGGACACACCTAAAAAAGCAGAGAGAAGAATTACAGCTGCAGAGTAAGCAAAGAGATTTCCTCCTCCATCACAAGCACAACAGGATTGGGAACATCAGCTCAAAGAGCAAATCAAGCTGGTGCAGCTTGAGGTCATGTCCCCTTGTCCTATCTTCCTGTCCCCTGGCTGAAGAGACCATCACCCACCTCTCTGCATCCTCCTGGCAGGGCAGGGGAGGTGGGAAGAAGGTCTCCCCTCAGCCTCCTCTTCTCCAGGCTCAACACCCCCAGCTCCCTCAGCTGCTCCTCACAGCATTTGCCCTCCAGCCCCTTCCCCAGCCTGGTTGCCCTTCTCTGGAAACACTCCAGGACCTCAATGTCCTTGTAGTGAGGGGCCCAGAACTGGACCCAGCACTCAAGGTGCAAAGAAAGAGCAGGACAGGCTGCCAGAGGCACCACCAAGGTTACAACAGGGTTGGAAACACCAGGACATGGAGAGGGAGAGGTGAGATGAGCAGAGCCCAGGTGCACCCATGGAGCAAGAGCAGAACAAGGTGGGGGGTAGGAGGGGGGTAAAGTCTCTCCTTACAGGACTCCCAGCTCCAAATCAAGCTAAGGGTGCTGGGCCAGGGGCTGGATTAGGCCACTGCTGCAGTTCCAGAGGGCTGCCAGCTGCTCTGTGCCAGGCTGGAGGAGCAGCTCGAGTTTCCCTTTGCAGCAGGTGACTCAACAAGAAACCCCTGCCAAGGGGAGAGATCAGAACAACAGAGTCCTGAAGAGCTGCTGGGGAAAAAAGGGGGGTGTGTCCCCCCCTAAATTCCCCTTCCTACTAGGGCAGGAAATGCACTGACCCCCCTCAGACTTAAAGGAGTGAAGCCCTAAAACAGTGAACCTGCTCCTTGTCCCCAAAAGCTGGGCAGGTTTAGGGAGATCTCCAGCATCATCTGCAACATTAGCTCCCAAAAGAGGGTGCTCTTGCAACCACCTGAAAAGGGGAAGTGACCCCAAAGAGGTGAAAGAACTCTACAAACCCCTTTTTTAGGGCTGGGAAGGGGAAAGGGATGTGACAGAAAATGAGCCACACACACACCCTCCTGTCCTGTCATGTGAGGGGAGAAAAGACCCCACAGGAAATTGGGGAGCCTCCCAAAACCCCTTTTCTCAAACCTACTGAGATAAAAGGGAGCTAAGAAATCACAGGGAGCATGTGGGGTGCAGCAACAGACTATTCTCTGAGTCTTAGAAAGGGGAAAAATAACCCCAAAGAGCAGGTGCACCCTAAACCTTCTCCCTCAGGGCTCTGGGAGGGGGGAAAAGCAGACCCCACAGATAACAGGGGAGAGCCATCCCTGTTCCCAAGGCTGTGAAGGGGAAGGACCCCCACAGATGATGTAGGAACCCTATGACCTCCCTTCTCTGGCAGCATAACAAAAGAAAAAACTCCCACATCTAATGAGGGCTCCCCAAAACTCTCCCTCCCATCACAATCTAGAACATGTAAGGTTGGAAGGGACCTTCATCTAGTCCAACCTCCCTGCAGTGAGCAGGGACATCTTCACTAGATCAGGTTGCTCAGAGCCCCACCAAGCCTGACCCTGAATGTCTCCAGGGATGGGGTCTCCACCACCTCTCAGGGTAACCTGTGCCAATGATCCAACACTCTCATATTCAAGAGCTTCTTCCTAATATCCAACCTAAATCTCCCCTTTCCTAGTTTAAACCATCACCCCTCATCCTATCACTCCATGCACCTGTGAAAAGTTCTTCCCCAGCTTTTTTACAAGCACCTTTCAGGTACTGGAAAGCTGCTATAAGGTCCCCCCCTGGAGCCTTTTCTTCTCCAAGCTGAACAAGCCCAACTCTCTCAGCCTGTCTTCACAGGAGAGGTGCTCCAGCCCTCTAATCATCTTCATGGCATCCTCTGGACACACCCCAACAGCTCCATGTTCTTGTGTTGAGGGCTCCAGAGCTGGACACAGCACTCCAAGTGAGGTCTCCCCAGCACAGTGGGGCAGAATCCCCTCTCCTGATCTGCTGGCCACACTCCTTGTGATGCAGCCCAGGACGTGGTTGGCTTTCTAGGCCGCAGATGCATGCTGGTGACTCACATCCAGCTTCTCATCCCCTCAAGTCCCAGCACATCACCTCCCCAACCCACACTGATAACAGGGGCTGCCATGACCCAGGTGCAGGCCCCAGCGCTTTGGCCTCACTGCAAGGGGACAGAACCCACCGATAACCCCAAAAAACCCCTTCCCCTGGGCTTTGAGAGGGGAAAGGGACCACATGGGTGTTAGGAACGCGATCGTAACCTCCTTCCTGGGGACTGTGAGAGAGAAAAAGGCCCCTGCGGCCCGTGAGGCGACCCCCGCGGCCCGTGAAGGGCTCCCGCGGCCCCTGAGGCGACCCCCGCGGCCCCTGAGGCGACCCCCGCGGCCCCTGAGGCGACCCCCGCGGCCCCTGAGGCGACCCCCGCGGCCCCTGAGGCGACCCCCGCGGCCCGTGAAGGGCTCCCGCGGCCCCTGAGGCGACCCCCGCGGCCCCTGAGGCGACCCCCGCGGCCCCTGAGGCGACCCCCGCGGCCCCTGAGGCGACCCCCGCGGCTCCTGAGGCGACCCCCGCGGCCCCTGAGGCGACCCCCGCGGCCCCTGAGGGGACCCCGCGGCCTGCGCGCAGTGCAGGATCCCACAGGCCCACCCCCCCCCACCCAGGGCTGTGAGGGAAGCAAAGGACCCCACAGACCCTCAAATTTCCCCCCTAGCGCAGCCCGCGGAAGGGAATGAAAGCCCCTCACGGACCGAGGAGCCCGGTGGAGGGTTGAGGGAGGCGGCACTCACCGGCAGAGCTGGGCCCCGGGCAGGCCGCAGGCGGCTCCGCTCCCTCCGGCCTCCACCAGGCAAAAGGAGGGCGGGCGCGACGCGCGGAGGGTTGTGGGGGTCGGAGCGAACCACGCGTGGCGGAGGCGGGGGGGGGGGGGTAGGGGGGTGGTGGGGGGGAAAGAACAGCCGCGCACAGGGAGGCAACGCGAATCGGGCATTCCTTTCCTCCCATCCTCCTCCTCCTCTTTTTCAGCAGGGAAGGGAGAAGCGGCGGAAAAAAGGAGGGGTTAAGCGGTGAGGGGGGAAAGCGGCGAGAAGCGCTTCCCCTCTACTCGCACAGTGGTACGACCCGAAGCGGAGGGAGAAGCCGGGGGGAAGAGTCCAATAGGATAAGAAAGGGGGGGGGGAGAGGGAGGGAGAAGGGGGGTGTGACCGGCGCGGTCTAAGAATCACTGCGGGGGGGGGGGGGGGGGGGGGAGAGGCGGTGGCGCGCATGCGCACTAAGCCCCTCCCCGCCCTACCGGCCGGCTGGGGTTGGGAGCGGAGACAAAGGAGCCGCTGCCCCCCCCCCCCCCTCCCTTTGCCCCTCCCCGGTTATAACGCGCCCCCCCCCCCCACCTCCCCGTACCGCGCCCGGCTCATGGCTGCTCCATACCTCATAGGGAACCAGAGGCGGGTTAGAATCCAGCCGGCATGGCGGGAGGGCGCCGTGGAGGTGGCACAGCCAGCGGTGGTGGTGGTGGCGGTGGTGGTAATAATGGGGGGGGGGGTGTATCAGTGAAGATGGCGCTGAGACGGGCCTACTCCATCAAGGACAAGCTGCAAGCCATCGAGAGGGTGAAGAAAGGCGAACGGCAAGCCTCGGTGTGCCGAGCCTTCGGCGTCCCCGGCGGTACGCTGAGGGGTTGGCTGAAGGATGAAGCGAAGCTCCGTTGGTTCCTGGAGCAGCTTGGGGGGGAGGTGGGGACCCAACGGAAGAAGATGCGCTTGGCCAACGAGGAAGAGATCGACCGCGCCGTCTACGCTTGGTTCCTCGCCCTCCGCCAACATGGCGTCCCTCTCTCCGGCCCTCTCATCCAAGCTCAGGCAGAGGCATTCGCCCGGCAGATCTACGGGCCTGAGTGTACCTTCAAGGCCAGCCACGGCTGGTTCTGGCGCTGGCAGAAGCGCCACGGCATCTCCAGTCAGCGCATCTACGGCGGCGAGGGCGGCGAGCCTGAGCAGCGGGCGCCCGCCGCCTGCCCCGACGCCTCACCCGCCACCCCTGAGGCCGGGGGTTACAGCGACGAGCAGATCTACAACGCCAACGTCACTGGGCTGTACTGGAAGCTTCTACCCGGTGGAGCGACGCGGCGGC
This sequence comes from Gallinula chloropus, assembly GCF_964237585.1. Lineage (NCBI taxonomy): Eukaryota > Metazoa > Chordata > Aves > Gruiformes > Rallidae > Gallinula > Gallinula chloropus. The sequence goes on along the minus strand of NC_140086.1, from coordinate 1,612,235 downwards.
GGCGGCGGCGGTTGGCTCCCCGCCAGCGGGTCACTGTCCTTCTGGCTGCCAATTTAACCGGCTCCCACAAGCTGAAGCCGCTGGTGGTTGGGGGTTTTCGGGATCCCCCCAGCCTCCGGCATCACAACCAGGATAAATTCCCTGCTTCTTACCGCTACGGACCCGAAGCCAGGTTGGGATCGGCGCTTCTCCGGGCTTGGTTCTTTGAGGACTTCGTGCCGGGCGTCAAACGGTACCTACGGCGCAGCTGCCTGCAGCAGAAAGCTGTGCTGCTCCTCAGCTCCCCACCACCACCTTCCCCTGGGACAGGTCCTGAGGAATCCCCCCTTCTCCAGACACCTGACGGCTCCATCCGTGCCCTCTTCCTCTCTAAGGGCCCTGCTGGGAGCTGCTCAGGAGGAGGAGGAGGAAGAGGAGGAGGAGGAGGAGGCCGAATCCCAGCCCCTCTGGAGCAAGGGGTGGTACCCACCTTCAAGCAGCTTTATAAGCGGGAGTTGCTGCGCTTGGCCGTCTCCTGCGCAGCCGGCGGTGGGACCGGTGGCCCCGTGGATTTTGTCCGTTCCTTCCTCCTCAAGGACATGTTGTACCTGGCTGGCCTCTCCTGGGACCTCATCCCACCTGGCTCCATTGAGAAGTACTGGCTGCTGGGGCTCCGCGCCGCCTTCGAGCCCCAGCCTGGGGAGGAAGAGCATGGAGACCCTTCCCATGGGGAGGAAGGCAGCGGGGACAGCAAAGTCTTCAGTGACCTGACCCACTTGGCCGCCTTGGCTTATAAACGTTTGGCTCCTGAGGAGGTGGCCAACTGGTTGCACTTGGATGATGGAGCCCCAGGTACAGAGGAGGATGATGCTGAGGAGGAGGAGGAAGGCTGTGGGGTTGAGGAAGAAGAAGAGGAGGAGGAGGAGGTGGAGGAGGAAGAGGAGGAGACACCCCCCGGAGCTGGAGGTGGTAGAAAGGGGTTGGAAACAGGAGATGGTTTGGTGCCCACAGCTCGGGAAGCCATCAAAGGGCTGGAGACGGCGTTGCGCTGGCTGGAGGGTCAGGACCCCCAGCAAGTGGGGCCCCTCAAACTGGTGCAGCTCCGCTCCCTCATCAGCATGGCCCAGCGGTTGCAGCGGGGTGGCCACCCCCATTCCTAGGGTAGGGTGACCCATCACCTCTCCAACCCCCCCCCCAGCCCTAATTTTTGGGGTGGTGGGTGGACAACGGGGTTGGGGACACCTCACCTTGTCCCAGAGGTGCCAGCTCACCCCTCCCTCCATCAGAGGTGGTTCCTTGGGCTCAGGAGACCCCAAAAACCTGCAGTTAGGTGTGTATGTGTGTGTGTGGGGGGGATGATTTAGGGCTTTTGGGGGTGGGGGGTTGTGCAGCAGCCCCTCCATACGTTGTGTGTTTGAGGGTTGCTCCTCACCCTGAGGGTATTTAGGAGGTGCTGTTTTTTAAAGCCCATGGGGCTGAATTGGGGTGACCCTCTGGTCATTGGCACTGCTTGAAGGGGCCAGATGCCCCCTCCCCCCTGTGCCACCCCATTCCCCCCCAACCCTGTGGGGAGAAGGGGCAAGGGAGGGACCTGCTTGGTGTCACCATGAGGAGCTGGGATGATGGGGGGGAGTTACACCAATTGGGGTGGACAGAGCTGGCTGGATGGGGACAGCTCCTGAAGAGCAAAGGTTCTGCCCTTGAAGAGGCTGCTGACACCCTTCCCACTGCCTAAAACAGAGTCCTGCTAAACTGGGAAGTGTTTTGGAGCTGCTTTAAGACAACCTTCTGCATGCACTGGATTGGGACAGGGACGCTTAGGTGGCATCCAAAAGAAGCTGCAGCTCCTCAAAGAGGGTCAACTCCATCATTCCCACATCAACTCTATCCCTGGGAACATCCCCACCACAGAAACCTCCTGAAACAGGTACCATCATCTAAGCATCCTCATGAAGCAAAAGGCTCTGGGAATGAGGGATGAGGTTTTCCATCCCCCTCCCCAGGTTTTCCATCCCCCTCCCCAGGTTTTCCATCCCCCTCTCCAGATTTTCCACCCACTTCCCAGGTTTTCCACCCCCTCCCTAGGTTTTCCACCCACTTCCCAGGTTTTCCACCCCTTCCTCAGGTTTTCCATCCCCCTCCCTAGGTTTTCCATCCCCTCCCCAGGTTTTACCAGGAGGCTGGGGCTGGAGGACACATCGTGGGGGAGATGACTGCTGGCACGTTGAGATTGGGAGCAAGGTGGGCTTCCAGAACGGCCTCAAAACAACCAGAGGCACCAGCTATGAACTGAGCAGCTCTTGACCTGATTCAGATGAAATTTTAGCCTCATTAGCCAAATTATTGGAGGGGACAAAAGAGAAACCACGAAACCATCAGTGGAAAACCAAACCAACCACATCAACGTTGCCGTGGCACCAGGTGGGGTGGGTGTTTTTACTTGTTGGGTCTTTGTCTCTTCAGAGTTTATGGAAATTAAATGGAGTTTTATTCCCATTTCTGGGGGGTTTGTGTGTAAATAGTCACACCCAGTGGGATAAGGGGGGGGGGTGGGGGTGGCACAAAAGGGGGACCTCAGCGTGGTTGTGTTGTCTTGGTGTGGTCTTCTCCATCGTGGTTGTTGTCTCTCCACAGCCTGTTTGATGTGGCAGGTCCCCAAATTGACTCTTTTACTCCATCAGTGGGGTTAACTGACCAATAAACGAGGGAATTTAGGGAGAAGAAAGGAAAAACACCCCCAACCCCCACCCAAATTTGGAGCTGAGGGTTGTCCTTTCAGATCATGAAACTCTACTCTAGAAGGAAAGCTTCAGATTAGGAGAGGGACTCACTTTCTCCCCTCTTCCCCTCTCCCCAAACCCAACCAACCTCAATTTCTCTTCAGCTTTGGTTCTCTTGGCTTTGGTTTCCTTCTGGAATGTGTTTGGGGCTTGATGTTGCCATGCTTGAATGTGGTCTTCTACCCACAACTGGGATGTGTCCACGTCCAACCAGGTTTCTGTTCATTTTTGTCATCTCCTGGACCCAACCCCCCACCCCTCCACCTCCTCCACCCCACCCAAAGATATTTTAGAGCTTGGAACGTGGCTCACTTCAGGAATCACAGGATCAGAGGGGTTGGAAGGGACCTCCAGAGATCATCAGGTCCAACCCCCCTGCCAAAGCAGGGTCCCTAGGACAGGTCACACAGGGAGACATCCAGATGGGGCTGGAATATCTCCAGAGAAGGAGACTCCACACCCCCTGGGCAGCCTGTCCCAGGGCTCCCTCACCCTCACTGGGATAAAGTTCTTTCCCCACATTGGTGTGGAGCTCCCTGTGCTCCAACTTGAGCCCATCACCCCTTGTCCTGTCCCCACAGACACTGAGAAGAGGCTGCCCATGTCCCCCTGTGTCCCACCCTTCAGCTATTGATCCCCAGCGATCAGATCCCCTCTCAGGCTGCTTCTCTCCAGGCTGAACAGCCCCAGCTCACTCAGCCTTTCCTCACAGGGGAGATGCTCCAGGCCCTTCAGCATCTCCACAGAAGTTTATGAATTAAAGGGGTTTTCAGTTGTCTGTTAAAACAGTTGCCAAGCTCAGCAGAAGGTACCAGGCTGGAAATCTTCACTTCTTGTGTGGGTCAACCTGGGTGCAGTCGTGGCACCATTTGGCTTGGTTTTTGGGGGGGTTGAGAACATTGAATGGTTTGGGTTGGATGGGGCCCTGGGCAACCTTGTGTAGCTCCAGGCCTGGAGGTTGGTGGCCCTGCCTGTGGCAGGGGGGTTGGAGCTCTCTGATCCTTGGGGTCCCTTCCAACCCAGCCCAGTCTATGATTCAAAGATCATCTAGTCCAACCCTCATGTCTTGGGTAGGGACATCTTTCACTAGCCTGGGCTGCTCTAAACTTCATCCAACCTTCATCCAACCCTTCCAGGAAGGGGGAATTCCACAGCTTCTCTGGACAACCTGTTCCAGAGCCTCACCACCCTCATAGCACAGAATTTCTTCCTCATGTCCAGTCTAAATATCTCCTCTTCCAGTTCAAACCATTGCACTGCCTTCCCTATCAGCCCCCTTTCTGCATTGGAAGGCCACAATAAGGTCCTCCTGGAGCCTTCTCTTCTCCAGATGATACCAACTCCCTTAACCTTTCTTCTTAGGAGAGATGTTCCAGCCATCTGACCATTTCTGGGTCCTCAAGTCCTCCACAGGGCTCCTCTCCATCCCATCATCCCCAGTCTCTATGGATACTGGGGATCACCCCAATCCATGTGCAGCCCCTTCCAGAGGGATCTTGACAGGCTGGAAAGATGGGCCCAGGGGAACCTAATGAGGTTCAACACTGTGAAGTGTGAGGTGTTGCACTTGGGCTGGAGGAATCCCAGACACAGATACAGACTGGGAGAAGAGCTCCTGGAGAGCAGCCCTGCTGAGAAGGACCTGGGTGTCATGGTGGGTGAGGAACTGAACATGAGCCAGCAGTGGCTCTTGCAGCTCATAAGGCCAATGGGATCCTGGGCTCCATCAGGAAGGAGTGGCCAGCAGGGACAGGGAGGGGATTGTCCCTCTCTGCTCTGCCCTCAGGAGGCCCCAGCTGGAGTCCTGTGTCCAGAGCTGGGGCCCCAGTACAAGAAAGATGTGGGACTGTTGGAGAGGGGTCAGAGGAGCCATGAAGATGATCAGAGGGCTGGAGCAGCTCCCCTGCAGAGAGAGGCTGAGGGAGCTGAGCTGGTTCAGCCTGGAGAAGAGAAGGCTGTGGGGGGACCTCATTGCAGCCTTCCAGTCCCTGAAGGGAGCAGAGGAACAGGAGGGGAATCAGCTTGTTCAAAGGGCAGGACAAGGGGGAATGGACTAAAGCTAAAGGAGGGAGGGTTTAGATGAGATGTTGGGGGAGGAAGTTCTTTGCAGAGAGAGTGGTGAGGGGCTGGAACAGGCTGCCCAGAGAGGTGGTGGATGCCCCATCCCTGGGGGTGTTCAAGGCCAGGTTGGCTGGGGCCCTGGGCAGCCTTGTGTAGCTCCAGGCCTGGAGGTTGGTGTCCCTGCCTGTGTCAGGGGGGTTGGAGCTCTGTGATCCTTGGGGTCCCTCCCAACCCAGACCAGTCTGGGATTCTATGATTCTATGATTCTATGACCTTGCCTATGACCTTCATGAGGTTGACATCGTGGGGCCCATTCCTCTGCTCCTTCTGGGTGACACCCCCCAAGAGAATCAAGTGACACCACTCAGCTGGTGTCACCTGCAGGCTCACTGGGGGTGCAACTCAACCCCACTGGTGATGTCTCTGGTGAAGATACTTTGTAGGATCACAGACTGGTTTAGGTTGGAAAAGTCCTTTAAGATCAAGCCCAACTGTTAACCCAGCACTGCTGGGTCCAACCACAGAACCATGTCCCTGAGCATCATGTCTACACATCTTGAATACCTCCAGGGATGGTGACTCAACCTCTTCTCTGAGCTGCCTCTTCCAGTGCTTGGTAACTCCTTTGGTGAAGGAATCTTTCCTAAAATCCAATCAGAACCTCCCCAGGCACAACATGAGGCCATTTCCTCTTCTCCTGCCACTTGGGACTTGGGAGGAGAGACCAATCCCACCTAGCTACACCCTCTTCCCAGGTAGAGAGTGATCAGGTCTCCACTCAGCCTCCACTTCTCCAGGCTGAATACCCCCAGTACCCTCAGCCACTCCTCATCAGACTTGTGTTCCAGAACCTTCCCCATCTCATTGCCCTTCTCTGGACAGGCTCCAGCACCTCAAAGTCCTTCTTGTAGTGAGGGGCCCAAAATTGAACCCAGCACTGAAGGTGCAGCCTCACCAGTGCCCAGTATGGGGGACAATCACTGCCCTGACACAAGCCAGGATGCTGCTGGCCTTGTTGGCCACACTGCTGGCTCATGTTCAGCCAGCTGTTGACCAACACCCCCAGGTCCTTTTCCATGGGGCAGCTTTCCAGCCACTCTTCCCCAAGCCTGTAGAGTTGCTTGAGGTTGTTGTTGTTGTGACCCAAGTGCAGGACCTGGCACTGAGACTTCTTGAAGCTCATACAGTTGGCCTCAACCCATCAATCCAACCTATCCAGATCCCTCTTTGGAGCCTTCTCAAGCTGATCAACACTCCTGCCTGCCCTGGGTCACATCCAAACTTCCTGAGGGTGCCTTCAAGCCCCTTGTCCTCATCACTGATAAAGATACTACACAGAACTGGCCCCAGGACTGAGTCCTGAGCTTTTTGCATCCAGCCATCCAGCCAACACCTGATCCACCTAATGGTCCATCATCAGCCCCATCTATCTCCAAATTACCAGCAAGAATGCTGTGTGGGAACAAACCAATCACAGAATCACAAAGTTGGAAAAGACCTTTAAAGATCATCAAGTCCAACCATTCCCATCCTGTGCTGAACCAGATCCCTGAGCACCTCATCTCCCCTCTGTTAAACACACCCAGGGGTGGGGACTCAACCCCCTCCCTGGGCAGCCTATGCCAGGCCCTGACCCTGCTCCAGGCCCCTGTTCCACAGCCCCACAACTCTTTCAGGGAAGAACTTTTCCCTCCCAGCTGAGCTGACCCTGCCCTGGGGCAGCTTGAGCCCATTGCCCCTTGTCCCATCTCCTGGCCCCTGGCTGAAGAGACCATCGCCCACCTCTCTGCACCCTCCTGGCAGGGCAGGGCAGGTGGGGAGAAGGTCTCCCCTCAGCCTCCTCTTCTCCAGGCTCAACACCCCCAGCTCCCTCAGCTGCTCCTCACAGCATTTGCCCTCCAGCCCCTTCCCCAGCCTGGTTGCCCTTCTCTGCACTCGCTCCAGGACCTCAATGTCCTTCTGATGCTGAGGAGCCCAGAACTGGACCCAGCACTCCAGGTGGGGCCTGACCAGGGCAGAGCAGAGGGGGAGGATCCCCTCCTTTGACCTGCTGCCCACACTCCTCCTGATGCCCCCCAGGATCCCATTGTCTCTCTCAGCCCCCAGGGCACACTGCTGGCTCATGGCCACCCTGTCACCCACCAGCACCCCCAGCTCCTTCTCCACAGAGCTCCTCTCCAGCAGGTCACCCCCAGCCTGTCCTGATTCCAGCAGTTATTCCTTCCCAGGTGCCAGACTCTCCACTTGCTCTTGTTGAACCTCATCTGGTTTCTCCCTGCCCAGCTCTCCAGCCTGGCCAGGTCTCTCTGGATGGCAGCTCAGTGTCCTGTGTGTCACCCCCTCCTCCCAGCTTTGTATCATCAGGTACTTGCTGAGGGTGGATGCTGCTCCCTCCATGAAGATATTAAACAGGACTGGACCCAACACCAAGCCCTGGGGAACACCACTGGTCACAGGTCTCCAGTCAGATGCTGCTCCACAAATCACAACCCTCTGGGCTCAGACCAACAGCCAATTCTCAACCCAGCCACTGCTTTGAAACACAACCTCAACCCCCAAAGTTCAAAAGCCTTTAGGAGACACTGAGATGATGGGCCATGGGCAGGGGCTCTGGTCAGCTGTGTCACAAGTCATGAGGCTGGATTTGACCTAGAATGGTGTGGAGGACACAGGAGAGATGGAGATGCCCAAGAGTTAGGTCAGAAAGCTGCATATTTTGGAGAGATCTGTAGAGTCACCTTGGGGGTGGGACTTTGGGATAAAATTAGGCAGGATGAAGGAGCTTGGAAACCTTGAGGACCACTCCTCCTTTGCACCATGTAGGTGCCATGAGCTCCTGTCCATGAGGAGGTGGGACATCTCTGACTCAAGCTCCATCTCTGGCTTTTGTGAAGCTTTGCTAATTCATTAGGTGCCTCAAGGAGGTGCCAGGGGAAGGTCACACCTTGGTTTGAGCCTACAGCATCTCTCTTGGCTTGGCTCCACCAGCATCTGGAGCAGGAGCTGAAGGTTCAGCATCCATCTGTTTCACCAGAGATGTTTTGCTGGGGGGGGGGGAAGAAGCTTTTAATCTTCAAAGTGGTTCACAAATCATCACTAATTACATCCCTTCCAGTGCCAGGAGGCAAACAAAGCTTCATTAGGGTGTGCAGAAGACTCAGATCTTCTCCAGATAAGCAAGCTTTTGAGTTCCTCCTCCCTTGATGTGATGAGAGAGCATCACAGCTTCCATCCCACTGCCTCTCTTGCTGGTGAGGAACCTGAGGATGGGTTGGATGGGGCCCTGGTGGGCACCCTGGTGTAGCTCCAGACCTGGAGGTTGGTGTCCCTGCCTGTGGGAGGGGGGTTGGAGCTCTCTGATCCTTGGGGTCCCTTCCAACCCAGACCATTCTATGATCTGCAGGACCATGATGTGATGCTGGTGCCCAGCTGAGGTGGGAGATGGAGGGGGGTTTTTTTTGCCTGATTTGACTTTTCACCCATTGTTTTGGGGTGCAGAAGTGCACAGGCACCTCCAGAGCCCAGCAGAGGAGAGGACATCAATCCCCATGTGGAACCCAAGCACCTACCACCCTTTACTCCACATGGAGTTGGGGAATCAAAGCCTTTCTCTGTGCTCAATCCTATCAGCTCCCCATTTCTCAAGATCCCTTGGTGTCCTCACAGCACCTGTGCTGGTCCTTGTGTCCATCCAGAGAGATGCAGCCCCTCTGCCCAGCCCCAGCTTGTCTTGGGATGACCCCATTCCCCAAAACCCCATCTCCATCCCATTTCCCAGTACAACACCACCCAACATGGGGCTGGGGAGTGTAGATCAGCTCCATCCACGCTGACCCATGGCTGCCACCTCCCCTTGGAGGTGACCCCCATGCTGATGGGACCAGAAAGAACCAAGCCCACCATGGTGCTGCCCACATTTATTCGGTCCCAGCCCTGCAGAGGTAGCACAGGGTGTGGACATGAGTCCATGCTCTGTCCCCACCCCCAAACCAGGGTCACCTAGGGGTGTCAGGGTCCCCCCCCCCCCTAATTCCCTGAAATTCCCAGTCTGGTGTCCTCCCCACCAACGGATGGACAGAGGGGCTTGTCCACAGCCAGACCACTTAGTCCTCAGCCATGTCACATGCCCTGTTGGTGGCCACCTCCACAGCATTCATGACAGTGGCCCTCAGGCCACCCTTCTCCAGCTCATGGAGCCCGTGGATGGTGGTACCCCCGGGCGTGCAGACGTCTCCTCGCAGCTTCGCTGGGTGCTCCCCTGTCTCCAGCATCATCTTGGCAGCACCCTGTGGGAGACCAAGGTGGGGCTGAGAGAAGGGGACACCCCCCCTCCCACCCCAAACCCACCTCTCCATCGCATCACAGGGGACCAAGTGCCACCTGGTGACATCAGCTTGGGGTTCAAGAGGGGAAACTGAGGCAGGGCACCATCAGGAACCTCCTCCCTCTCTTTTCCACTTTGCCAAGCGTCACAGAGTCAAGGGGAGTGAAGGTGACAGGGTCCCCAAGCTGGGTGGGCGCTGTGGGACAGGAGCAACGCCAAGGTGTCCCCAGAGCATCCCCACTGACTCACCAGCAGCGTCTGAGCCGCGATCCGGCTGGCCAGGCCACCTGGCATTCCCATCTTCACCGCTCCCTCAGCCAAGGCTTCAGCAAACAGGTAGACCTGGAGGAGAAGACCATCAGAAACGGGGTGAGCAACACCACAAGGGTGGACCCCAAACCCCAACCCCTGTGCTGGTGGGATCTCTGTTGACCTCCCACATCCTGCTGGGTGGGGGAGCTTACATAGGCCACCCCACTGCCGCTGAGGCCGGTGTGGATGTTGATGTAGGATTCAGGGACCTCCTCACAGAGCCCACAGGAGGACAACAAGCTCTTCAGCAGGGCAGCTTCTTCATCACCAGCACCGCTGCCCCGGGCGAAGACCATGGCCCCTGCTTGCACCACACATGGCAGGTTGGGCATGAGCCGTAGCACCTTGGTCCAAGCAGGGAGAAGCTGGGGAGATAAAGGGGAGGGGAGAGAGTTGTCAGCTCTGGGGAAGCACCCAAGGGTGTCCTGAGACACGGGTGGGTGTCAGCCATTGAGGCTGGTGGAGATGCACGGTCCTTGGAGAAGGACCTGGGGGTGCAACCTGGGTGGGGACAGAGCCATAGGGGTGTGTCCTTCTCCATGGGCCCAGGTGTGTGGGGGAAGGAGAAGGAAGAGGAGGAAGGAGGAGGAAGGAGAAGGAAGGAGAAGGGAGAGGAGGAAGGAGGAGGAAGGAGAAGGAAGGAGAAGGGAGAGGAGGAAGGAGAAGGGAGAGGAGGAAGGAGAAGGGAGAGGAGGAAGGAGGAGGAAGGAGAAGGAAGGAGAAGGGAGAGGAGGAAGGAGAAGGGAGAGGAGGAAGGAGGAGGAAGGAGAAGGAAGGAGAAGGGAGAGGAGGAAGGAGAAGGGAGAGGAGGAAGGAGAAGGGAGAGGAGGAAGGAGGAGGGAGGAGAAGGGAGAGGAGGGAGGAGAAGGGAGAGGAGGGAGGAGAAGGGAGAGGAGGGAGGAGAAGGGAGAGGAGGGAGGAGAAGGGAGAGGAGGGAGGAGAAGGGAGAGGAGGGAGGAGAAGGGAGAGGAGGGAGGAGAAGGGAGAGGAGGGAGGAGAAGGGAGAGGAGGGAGGAGAAGGGAGAGGAGGGAGGAGAAGGGAGAGGAGGGAGGAGAAGGGAGAGGAGGGAGGAGAAGGGAGAGGAGGGAGGAGAAGGGAGAGGAGGGAGGAGAAGGGAGAGGAGGGAGGAGAAGGGAGAGGAGGGAGGAGAAGGGAGAGGAGGGAGGAGAAGGGAGAGGAGGGAGGAGAAGGGAGAGGAGGGAGGAGAAGGGAGAGGAGGGAGGAGAAGGGAGAGGAGGGAGGAAAAAAGAAGAGGAGGATTGGAGGAGGAAGAAGAGAAGGAGAAAGAGGAGGAAGAAGAAGGGGAGGAGAAGGAGGAAGAAGACCAAGGGAAAGAGGAAGAAGAGGAGGAGGAGGAGAAGGAGGAGGAAGAAGAGGAGGAGGAAGAAGATGGGAAGGAGGGGGAAGAAGAAGGGGAGGAGAAAGAGGAGGAAGAAGAGGAGGAGGGGGAGGAAGAAGAGGAGGAGGGGGAGGAAGAAGAGGAGGAGGGGGGGGAGGAGGAGGAGGAGGAAGAAGAGGAGGAGGAAGAAGATGGGAAGGAGGGGGAAGACGAAGGGGAGGAGAAGGAGGAGGAAGAAGAGGAGGAGGGGGAGGAAGAAGAGGAGGAGGAGGAGGAGGAGGAGGAGGAGGAAGAAGAGGAGGAGGAAGAAGATGGGAAGGAGGGGGAGGAAGAAGAAGGGGAGGAGAAGGAGGAGGAAGAAGAGGAGGAGGAAGAAGATGGGAAGAAGGGGGAAGAAGAAGAGGAGGAGGAGGAGGAAGAAGAGGAGGAGGAGAAGGAGGAGGAGGAGGAAGAGGAGGAGGAGGAAGAAGAGGAGGAGGAGAAGGAGGAGGAGGAGGAAGAAGAGGAGGAGGAAGAAGAGGAGGAGGAGGAGGAGGAGGAAGACGAAGGGGAGGAGAAGGAGAAGGAAGAAGAGGAGGAGGAGGAGGAAGAAGAGGAGGAGGAGGAGGAGGAGGAGGAGGGGCAGGCTCACCCGCTGCAGCGTCTGGAGAGTGACGCCGGCGGCCAGCGAGACGATGAGGTGCTGGGGTCCCACGGCGGGACGGATCTCCTGCAGCACCCCGGGCAGCACGTGGGGCTTGGTGGCCAGGAAGACCAAGGTGCTCTCCTGCAGCACCTCCAGGTTGCAGTGCGTGGTCCTGCACCCCGACTCCTGCCCAGGAGCAGGAAGAGGGGTCACAGCCCAGCACCCCCAAACCCTCGGCTGCCCCCTGGGGAAAGGCAGGTGGGGACACGCTGGGGACATGCTCTGGTCACAAAGACACCAGGAGGAGGAGGGAGGGGAAGTCAGAGAAGGAGGAGGAAGAAGGGGAGGAGAAGGAGGAGGAAGAAGAAGGAGGGGAGGAGAAGGTGGAGGAAGAAGAAGAAGGGGAGGAGAAGGTGGAGGAAGAAGAAGAAGGGGAGAAGGAGGAGGAGGAGGAAGGAGAAGGAGGGGAGGAGAAGGCGGAGGAAGAAGAGGGGAGAAGGCAGAGGAAGAAGAAGGGGTGGAGGAGGTGGAGGAAGAAGAAGAAGGGGAGAAGGAGGAAGAAGAAGGGGGGAGAAGGCGGAGGAAGAAGAAGGGGGGAGGAGGCGGAGGAAGAAGAAGGGGGGAGGAGGCGGAGGAAGAAGAAGGGGGGAGGAGGCGGAGGAAGAAGAAGGGGGGAGGAGGCGGAGGAAGAAGAAGGGGGGAGGAGGCGGAGGAAGAAGAAGGGGGGAGGAGGCGGAGGAAGAAGAAGGGGGGAGGAGGTGGAGGAAGAAGAAGGGGGGAGGAGGCGGAAGAAGAAGGGGGGGAGGAGGCGGAAGAAGAAGGGGGGGAGGAGGCGGAGGAAGAAGGGGGGAGAAGGCGGAAGAAGAAGAGGAGGAGAAGGTGGAGGAAGAAGCAGGGAGGAGAAGGGGGAGGAAGAAGAAGGGAGGAGAAGGGGGAGGAAGAAGAAGGGAGGAGAAGGGGGAGGAAGAAGAAGGGAGGAGAAGGGGGAGGAAGAAGAAGGGGAGAAGGAGGAAGAAGAAGAAGGGGGTGAGAAGGAGGAGGAAGAAGAAGGGGGTGAGAAGTTGGAGGAAGAAGAAGGGGGTGAGAAGTTGGAGGAAGAAGAAGGGGAGAAGGAGGAGGAAGAAGAAGGGGAGAAGGAGGAGGAAGAAGAAGAAGGGGAGAAGGAGGAGGAAGAAGAAGAAGGGGAGAAGGAGGAGGAAGAAGAAGAAGGGGAGAAGGAGGAGGAAGAAGAAGGGGGTGAGAAGGTGGAGGAAGAAGAAGGAGGGGAAAAGGTGGAGGAAGAAGAAGGGGGAAAGAAGATGGAGGAAGAAGGGGAGGATGAGGTGGAGGAAGAAGGGGGAGAAGGCAGAGGAAGAAGAAGGGGTGGAGGAGGTAGAGGAAGAAGAAGGGGGGGAGGAGGTGGAGGAAGAAGAAGGGGAGAGAAGATGGAAGAAGAAGAAGAAGAGGGGGAGAAGGTGGAGGAAGAAGAAAAGGGGGAGAAGGTGGAGGAAGAAGAAAAGGGGGAGAAGGTGGAGGAAGAAGAAAAGGGGGAGAAGGTGGAGGAAGAAGAAGGTGGGAGAAGGTGGAGGAAGAAGAAGGTGGGAGAAGGTGGAGGAAGAAGAAGCGGGGAGAAGGAGGAGGAAGAAGAAGAGGGGGAGAAGGTGGAGGAAGGAGGGGAGGAGAAGGTGGAGGAAGAAGAAGGGGAGGAGAAGGAGGAGGAAGAAGAAGGGGGAGGAGGTGGAGGAAGAAGAAGGGGAGAAGGTGGAGGAAGAAGAAGGGGGGAGAAGGTGGAGGAATAACAAGGGGGGAGGAGGTGGAGGAAGAAGAAGGGGGGGAGGAGGTGGAGGAAGAAGAAGGGGGGAGAAGGTGGAGGAAGAAGGGGAGGAGAAGGTGGAGGAAGAAGGGGAGGAGGAGGTTTGAAAGCACCCCAAGTCATGGCAAGGAGCACCCAACATGCCTCCCGACTCCCCAGCCACCATGTGGGGTGGGTTGTCCCCCCCTCGTCCCCCCAACTCACCCTCCAGGCGTCCAGGTTTTTGTCCGAGGGGGCACTGGCCAGGATGCTGCTGGCTGGGACCTTCCCTTGGGGAACATGGGGACAGGGGTGAGGGGTCAGGGTGGTCCCAGGGGACACCCCAACGCCACCCAGGAACCCCCCACCTCAGGTGGGACGTGCTCCTCTCCTCCAGCCCCAGCCCCACCAGCCTGGGGGACATGGAGCAAAGGAGCTATGGGGCACCTGGGTGGGGGGAGATGGGACAGGGCTGTCCCCCCAGGGACAGGCACCCCAAGGGAAGGGGGGGCAGGGGGAGGGGGGGATAGGACAGGGCTGTCCCCCCAGGGACAGGGACCCCAAGGGAAGGGGTTGGGGGGGAAGGGGGTGATAGGATAGGGCTGTCCCCATGTCCCCATGCTGATCTATGGAGCTATGGGGCACCTGGGTGGGGGGGAGATGGGACAGGGCTGTCCCCATGTCCCCACACTGGTCTATGGGGCAGGGACACCTGGGTGGGGGGTGGATAGGACAGGGCTGGTCCCCCAGGGACAGGGACCCCAAGGGAAGGGGATGATAGGCCACGGCTGTCCCCATGTCCCCACATCCCCACGCTGATCTATGGGGCAGGGACACCTGGGGTGGGGGGGTCAGGCAGTTCAGGGACCCCGTGGGAAGAGGAAAGGGGGGGTGAGGGAGGGAGGGGGCAGGGCTGTGCCCCTGGGGACAGGGACCCCAAGGGAAGGGGGTGGGGGGCAGTTAGGACAGGGCTGTGCCCATGTCCCCACACTGATCTATGGGGCAGGGACACCCGGGTTGGGGGTGGGGTCGGGCAGTTCAGGGACCCCGTGGCAAGAGGAAAGGGGGGCGAGGGGGGGAGGGGCCAGGGCTGTGCCCCAGGGACAGGGACCCCAAGGGAAGGGGGCAGAGGAAGGGGGGTAGTTAGGACAGGACTGTCCCCATGTCCCCACACTGATCTATGGGGCAGGGACACCTGGGTGGGGGGGGGATAGGACAGGGCTGGTCCCCCAGGGACAGGGACCCCAAGGGAAGGGGGTGGGAGGGGTGGGGGCGATAGGTCAGGGCTGTCCCCATGTCCCCACACTGATCTATGGGGCAGGGACACCCGGGTGGGGGGGGATGGGACAGGGTTGTCCCCCCAGGGACAGGGACCCCAAGGGAAGGGGGTGGGAGGGAAGGGGTTGATAGGACAGGGCTGTCCCCACATCCCCACGCTGGTCTATGGGGCAGGGACACCCGGGTTGGGGGGGGGGGGGAGGGGGGTCGGGCAGTTCAGGGACCCCGTGGGAAGAGGAAAGGGGGGTGAGGGGGGGAGGGGGGCAGGGCTGTGCCCCAGGGACAGGGACCCCAAGGGAAGTGGGGGGAGGGGGAAGGGGGCGATAGGCCAGGGCTGTCCCCATGTCCCCACATCCCCACACTGATCTATGGGGCAGGGACTCCTGGGCTGTTCCCCCAGGGACAGGGACCCCAAGGGAAGGGGGGGAGGGGGAAGGGGGGGATAGGATAGGGCTGTCCCCATGTCCCCACACTGATCTATGGGGCAGGGACACCTGGGGGGGGGTGGGGGGGGGAATAGGACAGGGCTGTGCCCCCAGGGACAGGGACCCCAAGGGAAGGGGGTGGGGGGCAGTTAGGACAGGGCTGTCCCCATGTCCCCACACTGCTCCCAGGGACAGGGACCTCGAGGAAAGGGGGGTGGGGGGGATAGGAGAGGGTTGTCCCCATGTCCCCACATCCCCACACTGATCTATGGGGCAGGGACACCCGGGTTGGGGTGGGGGGGGGGGGGTGTCGGGCAGTTCAGGGACCCCATGGGAAGAGGAAAGGGGGTGAGGGGGGGAGGGGCCAGGGCTGTGCCCCCAGGGACAGGGACCCCAAGGGAAGGGGATGGGGGGCAATAGGACAGGGCTGTCCCGATGTCCCCACATCCCCACACTGATCTATGGGGCAGGGACACCTGGGTGGGGGGTGGATAGGTCAGGGCTGTGCCCCAGGGACAGGGACCCCAAGGGAAGGGGGTGGGCAGGGGGAGGGGGGATAGGACAGGGCTGGTCCCCCAAGGACAGGGACCCCAAGGGAAGGGGGTGGTGGGGAAGGGGGCAATAGGACAGGGCTGTCCCCATGTCCCCACACTGCTCCCAGGGACAGGGACCCTGGGGAAAGGGGGTGGGAGGGTAGGAGAGGGTTGTCCCCATGTCCCCACACTGATCTATGGGGCAGGGACACCTGGGGAGGGGGGGGGATAGGACAGGGCTGTGCCCCAGGGACAGGGACCCCAAGGAAGGGGGCAGAGGAAGGGGGCAGTTAGGACAGGGCTGTCCCCATGTCCCCACACTGATCTATGGGGCAGGGACATCCGGGTGGGGGGGGATGGGACAGGGTTGTCCCCCCAGGGACAGGGACCCCAAGGGAAGGGGGTGGGAGGGAAGGGGTTGATAGGCCAGGGCTGTCCCCATGTCCCCACATCCCCACACTGATCTATGGGGCAGGGACACCTGGGGTGGGGGGGTGGATAGGACAGGGCTGTGCCCCAGGGACAGGGACCCCAAGGGAAGGGGGCAGAGGAAGGGGGGCAGTTAGGACAGGGCTGTCCCCATGTCCCCACGCTGATCTATGGGGCAGGGACACCCGGGTTGGGGTGGTGGGGGGGGTCGGGCAGTTCAGGGACCCCATGGGAAGAGGAAAGGGGGGTGAGGGGGGGAGGGGCCAGGGCTGTGCCCCAGGGACAGGGACCCCAAGGGAAGGGGGTGGGGGGGGAAGGGGGGCAGTTAGGACAGGGCTGTCCCCATGTCCCCCCACTGATCTATGGGGCAGGGACACCCGGGTGGGGGGTGGATAGGACAGGGCTGTGCCCCAGGGACAGGGACCCCAAGGGAAGGGGGTGGGCAGGGGGAGGGGGGATAGGACAGGGCTGGTCCCCCTAGGACAGGGACCCCAAGGGAAGGGGGTGGGGGGGGAAGAGGGTGATAGGATAGGGCTGTCCCCATGTCCCCACACTGATCTATGGGGCAGGGACACCTGGGTGGGGGGTGGATAGGACAGGGCTGGTCCCCCAGGGACAGGGACCCCAAGGGAAGGGGGTGGGGGGGGAAGAGGGTGATAGGATAGGGCTGTCCCCATGTCCCCACACTGATCTATGGGGCAGGGACACCTGGGTGGGGGGTGGATAGGACAGGGCTGGTCCCCCAGGGACAGGGACCCCAAGGGAAGGGGGCAGAGGAAGGGGGGTAGTTAGGACAGGACTGTCCCCATGTCCCCACACTGGTCTATGGGGCAGGGACACCCGGGTGGGGGGTGGATAGGACAGGGCTGGTCCCCCAGGGACAGGGACCCCAAGGGAAGGGGGTGGGCAGGGGGAGGGGGGGACAGGACAGGGCTGGTCCCCCAGGGACAGGGACCCCAAGGGAAGGGGGTGGGGGGGAAGGGGGGATAGGCCAGGGCTGTCCCCACGTCCCCACACTGATCTATGGGGCAGGGACACCCGGGTGGGGGTTGGATAGGACAGGGCTGTGCCCCAGGGACAGGGACCCCAAGGGAAGGGGGTGGGCAGGGGGAGGGGGGGATAAGACAGGGCCGGTCCCCCAAGGACAGGGACCCTCAAGGGAAGGGGGCAGAGGAAGGGGGGCAGTTAGGCCAGGGCTGTCCCCATGTCCCCACGCTGATCTATGGGGCAGGAACACCCGGGTTGGGGGTGGGGGGGGGGGGGGTCGGACAGTTCAGGGACCCCGTGGGAAGAGGAAAGGGGGGTGAGGGGGGGAGGGGCCAGGGCTGTCCCCACATCCCCACACTGATCTATGGGGCAGGGACACCTGGGTGGGGGGTAGATAGGACAGGGCTGTGCCCCAGGGACAGGGACCCCAAGGGAAGTGGGGGGAGAGGGAAGGGGGGGATAGGCCAGGGCTGTCCCCATGTCCCCACATCCCCACACTGATCTATGGGGCAGGGACAGCCGGATTGGGGGGTGGGGGGGGGGTTCGGACAGTTCAGGGACCCCATGGGAAGAGGAAAGGGGGGTGAGGGGGGTGAGGGGCCAGGGCTGTTCCCCAGGGACAGGGACCCCAAGGGAAGGGGGTGGGGGGGGATAGGAGAGGGCTGTCCCCATGTCCCCACACTGATCTATGGGGCAGGGACACCTGGGTTGGGATGCGGGGGGGGGGGGGGGGTCGGGCAGTTCAGGGACCCCATGGGAAGAGGAAAGGGATGGGTGGAGGGTCGGGGCCAGGGCTGCCCCACATCCCCACACTGATCTATGGGTCAGGCCCCCTCCCCTCGCCCCTACCTGCCCGCAGCAGCCCCCGGGCCAGGCCCCCCGCCATCCGCCCGGCGCCCACGAACCCGACCCGCAGCTCCGCCGCCTCCATCGCGCCGGCAGCCGGGACCCCCCCGTCCCCCCTCAGGCCCCGCCCCCCCCCGAACGCTGATTGGCAGAGCTGCGCCCGGCCCCTCCTGCCTATTGGCTGGGTGGGTTATAAGGGGCGGGGCCTCAGCGGGGTGGGGGGTGTCTGCGCAGGTGCGCGGGGGGGAGGGGGCGGGGATGGGGGAGGGGGCGGGGAGGGGGGGGTGATGGCGGCGTCCGGGGTGGAGCCGCTTCGGCCTCATGGAGGGGAGGGGAGGGGAGGGGAGGGGGAGGGTTGAGGACCGTCGTGCATCCCCCCCCCACACTCCATCCCTACCTCCCCCCCCCTCACTCCATCTCCCCCCCCTCCATCCCTCCCATCTCCCCCCCCCTTCCCTCCTGGCCCCCATCACTCCTCTCCCCGTCTCTCCACACCCCCCCCCCCCAATTCCCCACCCATCCCTCCATCCCCCCATCTCCCCCCCACCCCATCCCTCCACCCTTCCATCCCTCCATCTCCCCACCCACCCTTCCATCCCTCCATCTCCCCCCATCCCCCCCTTCCCTCCATCTCCTCCCCCCCACTCCAACCCATCCCTCCATCTCTTTCCCCCCACCCCATCCCTCCATCTCCCCCCACCCACCCCATCCCTCCATCCCTCCATCTCCCCCCCACCCCTTCCTTCCATCCCTCCATCTCCCCGCACCCCATCCCATCCCTCCATCTCCCCCCACCCCATCCCTCCATCCCCTCCCCCTACCCCTTCCTTCCATCCCCCCATCCCCCCCCACCCCTTCCATCCCCCCCATCTCCCACCCCACCCCTTCTTTCCATCCCTCCATCTCCCCCCACCCCACCCCATCCCATCCCATCCCATCCCATCCCTCCATCTCCCCCCAACCCACCCTTCCATCCCATCTCCCCCCACCCCTTCCTTCCATCCCTCCATCTCCCCCCACCCCATCCCTCCATCCCCCCATCTCCCACATCTCCCCATCCCTCCATCTCCCCCCACCCCACCCCCCATCTCTCCCCACCCCATCCCTCCACCCTTCCATCACTCCATCTCCCCACTCACCCCTTCCCTCCCCCCATCTCCCCCCCACCCCATCCCATCCCTCCATCTCCCCCTACCCCTTCCATCCCATCTCCCCCCACCCCTTCTTTCCATCCCATCTCCCCGCCACCCCTTCCATCCTCCATCTCCCCCCCCACCCCTTCCATCCCCCCATCTCCCCCCCTACCCCATCCCATCCACCCATCTCCCCCCACCCCTTCCTTCCATCCCCCCATCTCCCCACCCCCCCTTCCATCCTCCATCTCCCCCCCACCCCATCCCATCCCTCCATCTCCCCCCCCCCTTGGCTTCCCAGCACTCCCCTCTCTCCTGGCTCTTGCCATCAGAGGTGGGGACAAGCATTGGGGGGTGCAACACCTGGTTGGGGACACCCCTACCCCTGGGGGGGGAGGTGCTCCCTGGTCTTCTCCTCCCCTCCCATCTCCCCCACAGGGCAGTGGCTGGTGGTGGCTTCCATGGTGGTGGTGTTGGGAGAACCTGGCTGATGGTCCCTCAGGAGAAACCCCACCCCTGGCTCACCTCCAGCCCAGAGAGGAAGGAAGGAGGAGGTTGAGGGAGATGGGGGTGGGGGGGAGATGGGGGGGATGGAAGGGGTGGGGGGAGATGGAGGGATGGGATGGGATGGGATGGGATGGGATGGGATGGGATGGGATGGGGTGGGGTGGGGGGAGATGGAGGGATGGAAGGAAGGGGTGGGGGGGAGATGGGATGGAAGGAAGGGGTGGGGGGGAGATGGGGGGGATGGAAGGGGTGGGGGGAGATTGGGGGGATGGAAGGAAGGGGTGGGTGGAGATGGGGGGATGGAAGGGGTGGGGGGGAGATGGGGGGATGGAAGGAAGGGGTGGGGGCAGATGGAGGGATAGGATGGGATGGGGTGGGGGGAGATGGGGGGATGGAAGTGGTGGGGGGGAGATAGGGGGATGGAAGGGGTGGGGGGAGATGGGATGGAAGGAAGGGTGGGGTGGGGGGAGATGGAGGGATGGGATGGGGTGGGGTGGGGTGGGGTGGGGTGGGGCGAGATGGAGGGATGGAAGGAAGGGGTGGGGTGGAGATGGGATGGAAGGAAGGGGGGGAGATGGAGGGATGGAAGGAAGGGGTTGGGGGGAGATGGGGGGGATGGAAGGGGTGGGGGGGAGATGGAGGATGGACGGAAGGGGTGGGGTGGAGATGGGATGGAAGGAAGGGGTGGGGTGGAGATGGGATGGAAGGAAGGGGGGGAGATGGAGGGATGGAAGGAAGGGGTTGGGGGGAGATGGAGGGATGGGATGGGGTGGGGGGAGATTGAGGGATGGAAGGAAGAGGTAGGGGGGAGATGGGGGATGGAAGGGGTGGGGGGAGATGGAGGATGGAAGGAAGGGGTGGGGTGGAGATGGGATGGAAGGGTGGGGTGGCGGGGAGATGGAGGGATGGGATGGGGTGGGATGGGATGGGGTGGGGGGGAGATGGAGGATGGAAGGAAGGGGTGGGGGGAGATGGAGGGGTTGGAAGGGGTGGGGGGGAGATGGAGGGATGGAAGGAAGGGGTGGGGGGGAGATGGGGGGATGGAAGGAGTGGGGGGGAGATGAGATGGAAGGGTGGGGTGGGGGGAGATGGAGGGATGGGGTGGGGTGGGTGGGGGGAGGTGGAGGGATGCGATGGGGTGGGAGATGGAGGGATGGAAGGGTGGAGGGATGGGGTGGGGGGAGTTGGGCAGATGGGGTGGGGGGGAGATGGGGGGATGGGGTGGGGGGGCAATGGGGGGATGGAAGGAAGGGGTGGGGTGGGAGATGGAGGGATGTTGGGTGCCCCATGCTGCCTCCTGCTGCCACCTGTCAGCAGCCCCCAAGGTGGGCTGGTGGTCCCTGGGTGTGAAGAGAACCCCTCTTGATGGCTTTGCCTCCATCTCCTGGGCACTTCATCCCCCCTCTCTGGCTTGCTTCTGCCTGGAAGAGGGTGTGGAGAGGCTGAGGAGGGGGTTGCCATGGTGATGGGGATGAAGAAGGAGCTGCCAAGCTGCTGGAGCTCCAGGTTTCCCTTCATCCCATGGAGGGAGTGTGACATGGAGCTGCTGCAGGAGGAGCTGGAGAAGGTGGAGATGAGCTGCTTGCAAGGTGAGAGTTGGCTGGGCAGGAGGAGGAGGGTGATGTGATGACCATGAGGTGTGGTGGCTGTAGGACAGGGGGTCTTAAAAGCCCCAACATGTCCCCATCCTGTCCTGGGGCAGGTCTTGGGGTGCACACACCACCCAAAGGGGTGGTGGAAAGAGGTTCTGGGACCTTTGCCACCACCCATGCCATGTCCTTGCCTGGAGAAGCCCCTTCTTGGGCCAGACCCTGCAGCTGGTGGCCACTTTTGGGGGTCCCCCTGAGGGTCAGGTCCTCTAGAGTTGGGGTGTCCTCATTGTGACCCCCACCTCTGGGTGCTGGAGAGGGGCCAGAGCTGGTGCCACCAGCTACGATGCTGAAAGGAGGACTTTTGGGTGGAGGGGGGTGTCCTCCAAGGCACCAGTCCTGGGTGACTCGTGCCCTGAGGGGACAAGGGCCACCTCCTGAAGGTCACTAGGGACACAGGGTGCCCTACCAAACCTCTTCTTCCCCAACCAGGTGATGCTGGAGCCAGTGCTGGGTGCTGGCTCTTCCAGCTCCTCGTGGAGGACACAGGGTGGTCCTTGGGACCCCACCTGGCAGGGATACAGGACCACACTCTGGGGGAGATGTTCCTCATCCCACCAGCTCTGATGTTGTCTCCTCAGCTTTTAATAAATGCCATATTTCCAGTCAGAACCTTCATCCTTCTGTGGTGCCCCCTCCCCAGTCCTGATGGGACCATCTCAACGCCCTAAAAGCAACACCAACCACCCCACTGCTGTCCCTCCACT
Organism: Gallinula chloropus; assembly: GCF_964237585.1. NCBI lineage: Eukaryota > Metazoa > Chordata > Aves > Gruiformes > Rallidae > Gallinula > Gallinula chloropus. The sequence continues at coordinate 1,590,549 of NC_140086.1, read as the reverse complement.
AGAGGAACCTTGGCCACCTTCCCTTTATTACAGCCTAATTATGAGTAATTAGCAATGTCACAGCTCAGCCAGAGCCACCAGGCTCTTAGACATGGTCGTGGTGGCTCCAGTTGGCTGCTCCCACCTAGTTTTTGGGGCTCAGCACCTTTGGGGTGTCCTGATAATCCTTTCCCCCCCCACCTTGTCCTGGGTATCCCAAGCAGCAGGTAGGAACGTGGAAGAGGTGGTGGTGGGGGGGAGGGGGGCTTGCTGGGCCCCTTCTTTTACTTTGGAAATGTCTTTGTCACCCACCCAGCCCCATCCTTTGCCCCAGCAAAGGACAACCCTGAGATGAAGAGGATGCTGCTGGTCCCCAGCGTTGGCCCATCACTTCCTGGCGTTGGCATAGTTGGTGTTGAACCACTCACAGGTCTCCTTCACAGCTGGGGAAGGAGAAGATGGGGTGGGATTGAGGATTGGGGCTTCTTCAGAGATTCATCCCACCACTTTGGGTGGGAAGGGACCTCTAAAGCTCATCTAGACCCAACCCCCCCCCCTGCAATGAGCAGGGGCATCTTCAACAAGAGCAGGTTGCTCAGAGCCCCATCCAACTTCACCTTGAATGTCTCCAGGGATGGGGCCTCCACCACCTCCCTGGGCCACCTCTGCCAGTGTCTCACCACCCTCAGAGTAGCAGATTTCTTCCTTAGATCTATTTTTGAACCTCCTCTCTTCTAGTTCAGCACCGTTGCCCTTGTCCTGCAGGCTGGTGGCCCTGCCTGTGGCAGGGGGGCTGGAGCTCTGTGATCCTTGGGGTCCCTCCCAACCCAGACCAGTCTGGGATTCTCTGGTTCCTGTTGCTACAAACCCTCCTAAAAACCTGTCCTCATCCTTCTCACAAACCCCTTTAAGTGCTGAAAGGGTGGATGGACCACCCTGATGCCACCAAAGCTAAAGGCAGTGGGTGGAGGATCCCTTCTGCTCTCAGAATCACCAGGTTGGAAAAGACCTTTAAGGTCACCAAGTCCAACCACTCCTGTCCTGTGCTGAACCAGCTCCCTGAGCACCTCATCTCCCCTCTGTTAAACACACCCAGGGGTGGGGACTCAACCCCCTCCCTGGGCAGCCTGTGCCAGGCCCTGACCCTGCTCCAGGCCCCTGTTCCACAGCCCCACAACTCTGCCTGGGAAGAGCTTTTCCCTCCCAGCTGAGCTGACCCTGCCCTGGGGCAGCTTGAGCCCATTGCCCCTTGTCCCATCTCCTGGCCCCTGGCTGAAGAGACCATCGCCCACCTCTCTGCACCCTCCTGGCAGGGCAGGGGAGCTGGGGAGAAGGTCTCCCCTCAGCCTCCTCTTCTCCAGGCTCAACACCCCCAGCTCCCTCAGCTGCTCCTCACAGCATTTGCCCTCCAGCCCCTTCCCCAGCCTGGTTGCCCTTCTCTGCACTCGCTCCAGGACCTCAATGTCCTTCTGATGCTGAGGAGCCCAGAACTGGACCCAGCACTCCAGCTGCAGCCTCCCCAGTGCCCAGTCCAGGGGCACAATCCCCTCCCCAGACCTACTGGCCACACTGGGTCTGACACAAGCCAGGATGCCCTTGGCCTTCCTGGCCCCTCTGCTGGCTCATGTTCTCCAGCCCCTTCACCTCACCTTGCCTGAAGGGGGTGAACTGGAAGGTGGGCAGGTAGTGCCGAAGCTTGGCGTTGCTGGCTGTCTTCTTGAACTGCCCATCTGCTTTGGTGGTGTCAAACTGGGGTGAGAAGGGTTAAAGGAAACCAAAAGCTGGGGTAAGGGGTTGTGGAAACCACCAGGTCTTACTCTGCTCTACCACCTCCTGGCTGGAGAAGTGGGAGATGTTCTGGATCCCAGCATCTCCCTGGGTGCCCTAGGAGTGTTGGTGGAAAGTGGGGTGACCCCCCCACCAAGTTTGGGGGGGGTTCAGCTTGTAGTGAAGGATACAACAAGCTCTCCCCTGAAGTCCATGGCCTCCACAATCGCCTCTGCTGCTTCCCTGATGGAGACTTCATCTTCTTCTCCCACTGGAGAGAAGGGAAGAGGGGGGTGGGTGCTTGGGAAAGGGGCTGAAGTGGGGAGAAGGGGGGTCTGGGGTGGGGTAGGGTGACAGCCAGGGCTTACCTGACAAAATGATGGGCTCCACCTCATCATATTCCCTCAGGACCCAAATGAAGAGCCTTGCCAAGTCCTGTGAGGTGGGGGGAGATGGATCTTGGGGGTTGTGGGGTGGTTGGTGTCCCCCCCCATCCCTCCCATCATAAGGGGATCCAACCTTGAGGATGGCAAATGCTGCCCAGGGACACCCAGGTGGGCTCAAACCCTACTAAGGGGGGGTCTAAGCACCCCCTCCCCAGGCTGTGGGAGATGATTGCTCCAAGACCACACATACCAAGGAGTAGATGAATTGTCTCCTGGGCTGGCCTGTGCCCCAGACTGTCAGAGCAGAGCCAGTCTCTGCAGGAGAGAGGAGAACACATCTCCATGAGCATTGGAGCTGCCTCCACCCATCCCAGCAGAGCACCTCCTTGGAGAAGTGGAAAGCCCCCCCCAAAAACCCCCAAACCATCCACCCAACCCAACAAACCACCCACCCAACCCAACAAACCACCCACCCAACTCAACAAACCACCCAGCCCAACAAACCACCCACCCAACAAACCACCCACCCAACCCAACAAACCACCCACTCAACAAACCACCCACCCAACCCAACAAACCACCCACCCAACCCAACAAACCACCCAGCCCAACTCAACAAACCCAACAAACCACCCACCCAACTCAACAAACCACCCACCCAGCCCAACAAACCACCCAACTCAACAAACCACCCACCCAGCCCAACAAACCACCCATCCAGCCCAACAAACCACCCACCCAACTCAACAAACCACCCACCCAACCCAAGCACCCACCCACCCAACAAACCACCCACCCAACCCACCAAACCACCCACCCAACTCAAGCACCCACCCACCCAACAAACCACCCACCCAACAAACCACCCACCCAACTCAACAAACCACCCAACCCAACAAATCACCCACCCAACTCAACAAACCCACCCACCCAACCCAAAACACCACCCACCCAACCCAAAAAAACACCAAACTCAACAAACCACCCACCAGCCCAACAAAACACCCACCCAACTCACCACCCACCCAACCCAACAAACCACCCACCCAACCCAACAAATCACCCACCCAACCCACCAAACCACCCACCCAGCCCAACAAACCACCCACCCAACCCAACAAACCACCCACCCAACTCAACAAACCACCAACCCAGCCCAACAAACCACCCACCTAGCCCAACAAACCACCCACCCAACCAACAAACCACCCACCCAAACCAACAAACCAACCACCAATCCAAAACACACCCACCCAACCCAACAAATCACCCACCCAACAAACCACCCAGCCCCACAAACCACCCACCCAACTCACCACCCATCCAGCCCAACACACCACCCACCCAACTCACCACCCATCCAGCCCAACAAACCACCCACCCAACTCAACAAACCACCCAACTCAACAAACCACCCACCCAGTCCAACAAACCACCCATCCAGCCCAACAAACCACCCACCCAACTCAACAAACCACCCACCCAACCCAAGCACCCACCCAGCCCAACAAACCACCCACCCAACCCAACAAACCACCCACCCAACTCAACAAACCACCCAACCCAACAAACCACCCACCCAACTCAACAAACCACCCAACCCAACAAACCACCCACCCAACTCAACAAACCACTCAATCCAACAAACCACCCACCCAACTCAACAAACCCACCCACCCAGCCCAACAAACCACCCACCCAACCCAAAACACCACCCACCCAACCCAACAAACCACCCACCAGCCCAACAAAACACCCATCCAACTCACCACCCACCCAACCCAACAAACCACCCACCCAACTCAACAAACCACCCACCCAACTCAACAAACCCAGCAAACCACCCACCCAACTCAACAAACCACTCACCCAACTCAACAAACCACCCACCCAACCCAACCCAACCCAAGCAAAGCCCCAAAAGGTCCTGCCAAACTCACGTTTGGCCAAGTAGACCTTGTGGATGAGCCCTGGCAAGACGTGTCCATCCTCAATGTTGAAGTTGTCATGTGGCCCAAAGACGTTGGTGGGGATGACGGCGGTGAAGCGGCAGCCGTGCTGCTCAAAGTAACCCCTGGGTGACAGCGGGGGGGGGGGGATGAACATAGGGGGGGTCATCCACCAGCTGCAGAAATCCCCCCCCCCTTCCAAGCACAGACCTATCCTCAGAAGACCAACATCTCCATCTACTGAGCCCTGGTATCTCCCCAGGGATCCACTTGATTCCCATGGGAATCAAGCCCACCTACACCCCCTTATCATGGAGGGTGCTCACAGCCCCTCAAGGGTGTCTTCTCCTGGGTCCAGTTTTGTTCAACATCTTTATCAAGGACCTGGGTGAAGGGATTGGATGTTCCCTCAGGAAGTTTGGAGATGACACTAAGCTGGGAGGAAGAGTTGATCTGCCTGAGGGTAGGGAGGCTCTTCAGAGGGGTCTGGACAGGCTGGACCCATGGACTGAGCCCAAGGGGATGAGGTTTACCAAGGCCAAGTGCAGAGTGCTGCACATGGGACAGAACAACCCCCTGCAGCGCTCCAGGCTGGGGGAGACTGGCTGGAGAGCTGTCAGGCAGAGAAGGACCTGGGGGTGTTGGGTGACTGCAGGCTGAGCATGAGCCAGCAGTGTGCCCAGGTGGCCAGGAAGGCCAAGGGCATCCTGGCTTGTGTCAGACCCAGTGTGGCCAGTAGGGCTGGGGAGGGGATTGTGCCCCTGGACTGGGCACTGGGGAGGCTGCAGCTGGAGTGCTGGGTCCAGTTCTGGGCTCCTCAGCATCAGAAGGACATTGAGGTCCTGGAGCGAGTGCAGAGAAGGGCAACCAGGCTGGGGAAGGGGCTGGAGGGCAAATGCTGTGAGGAGCAGCTGAGGGAGCTGGGGGTGTTGAGCCTGGAGAAGAGGAGGCTGAGGGGAGACCTTCTCCCCACCTGCCCTGCCCTGCCAGGAGGGTGCAGAGAGGTGGGCGATGGTCTCTTCAGCCAGGGGACAGGAGATGGGACAAGGGGCAATGGGCTCAAGCTGCCCCAGGGCAGGGTCAGCTCAGCTGGGAGGGAAAAGTTCTTCCCTGGCAGAGTTGTGGGGCTGTGGAACAGGGGCCTGGAGCAGGGTCAGGGCCTGGCACAGGCTGCCCAGGGAGGGGGTTGAGTCCCCACCCCTGGGTGTGTTTAACAGAGGGGAGATGAGGTGCTCAGGGATCTGGTTCAGCACAGGATGGGAACAGTTGGACTTGATGATCTTAAAGGTCTTTTCCAACCTTCTGTGACTCTTTGGTGTCCCCCCTTGCTCCCCCCCACCCCACACACCTGTTCTGGATGTCAATCATCCTCTTGGCATAGGAGTAGCCAAAGTTGGAGCTGTGAGGTGGCCCGTTGTGAATCTGGAGAGCAGAAAGCAGAGGGTTAAACAGGGCAGGGGTTGGGGGGAGTCATCATCCTGGGGGCTGCTCGGGGGGATGGAGATGGATGGAGGGATGGAGATGGATGCAGACGGATGGAGGGATGGAGACGGATGGAGGGATGGAGACGGATGGAGGGATGGATGGAGGGATGGAGATGGATGAAGAGATGGAGATGGAGGGAGGGATGGAGATGGATGGAGGGATGGGGATGGATGGAGGGATGGGGATGGATGGAGGGATGGAGATGCTCACCATGCTCTGGGCAGGGTTAGGGGGACATCATCCTCCATGTAGGGATGGAGATGGATGGAGGGATGGAGATGGATGGAGGGATGGAGGGATGGAGATGCTCACCATGCTCTGGGCAGGGGTAGGGGGATGGAGATGGATGGAGGGATGGAGATGGATGGAGGGATGGAGATGGATGGAGATGGATGGAGGGATGGGGATGGAGGGAGGGATGGAGATGGATGGAGGGGTGGAGATGGATGGAGGGGTGGAGATGGATGGAGGGGTGGAGATGGATGGAGGGGTGGAGATGGATGGAGGGATGGGGATGGATGGAGGGATGGGGATGGAGGGAGGGATGGGGATGGAGGGAGGGATGGAGATGGATGGAGGGATGGAGATGGATGGAGAGGTGGAGATGGATGGAGGGATGGAGATGCTCACCATGCTCTGGGCAGGGTTAGGGGGACATCATCCTCCACATGGGGATGGAGATGGATGGAGGGATGGAGATGGATGGAGGGATGGGGATGGATGGAGGGATGGGGATGGATGGAGATGGATGGAGGGATGGGGATGGATGGAGGGATGGGGATGGATGGAGGGGTGGGGATGGATGGAGGGGAGGGGATGGATGGAGGGGAGGGGATGGATGGAGAGATGGAGATGGATGGAGGGGTGGAGATGGATGGAGATGGATGGAGGGATGGGGATGGATGGAGGGGTGGAGATGCTCACCATGCTCTCATCGATGGGGTATGTGGTCTTGTCTGGGAAGATGCAGGTGGAGAGGCAGGAGACCACCTTCTGCACCCCTGTCTCGTACGCCGAGTGCAGGACGTTGTCGTTGATGTGGATGTTTCTCCTCTGGGGAGGGAGGGAGTTATGGGATGGGGTTATGGGGTGAGGTTATAGGGTGGAGAGACCCCCCAGAAGCCCTGCACTCCATGGGTGGTGAGTTTATGAGGTGGAGACCCCCCAAAACCCTTCACTCTACGGTTAATAACCCATTAAGAACTCCAAATGGGACCTAGTTTGACCTCTGGAGCAGAGCAAACCGAGTCCTGGAGTCCCCATGTCCTGGCTCAAGGAGGACAGGGGGTGGTGGCATCCCAGGGGACCCCAATACCACCTCATTTCACACAGAATCACAAGGTTGGAAAAGACCTTGAAGATCATCAAGTCCAACTGTTCCCATCCTGTGCTGAACCAGATCCCTGAGCACCTCATCTCCCCTCTGTTAAACACACCCAGGGGTGGGGACTCAACCCCCTCCCTGGGCAGCCTGTGCCAGGCCCTGACCCTGTCTCAGGCCCTGACCCTGTTCTAGGCCCCTATTCCAGGCCCCTGTTCCAGGCCCATTCCAGGCCCTGACCCTGTTTCAGGCCCCTATTCCAGGCCCATCCCAGGCCCTGACCCTGCTCCAGGCCCCTGTTCCAGGCCCGTTCCAGGCCCTGACCCTGCTCCAGGCCCCTGTTCCACAGCCCCACAACTCTGCCAGGGAAGAACTTTTCCCTCCCAGCTGAGCTGACCCTGCCCTGGGGCAGCTTGAGCCCATTGCCCCTTGTCCCATCTCCTGGCCCCTGGCTGAAGACACCATCGCCCACCTCTCTGCACCCTCCTGGCAGGGCAGGGGAGGTGGGGAGAAGGTCTCCCCTCAGCCTCCTCTTCTCCAGGCTCAACACCCCCAGCTCCCTCAGCTGCTCCTCACAGCATTTGCCCTCCAGCCCCTTCCCCAGCCTGGTTGCCCTTCTCTGGACTCACTCCAGGACCTCAATGTCCTTCTGATGCTGAGGAGCCCAGAACTGGACCCAGCACTCCAGCTGCAGCCTCCCCAGTGCCCAGCCCAGGGGCTCAATCCCTGGTGCTCACCCAGAAGTCCAGGTTGTGGCGGATGTTCTTGAAGAGCCCCCCCACCATGGCAGCCAGGTGGATGATGTGGGTGGGCCTGTGCTGCTGGAACAGGGCTCTGGTCTCTGCAGCATCCCTGGGGTGGGAGGTTTTGGGGTTCAGAGGTGCTGAGGAGGAGAGATATGGGGGTGCAGACCTGGGATTTGGGGGGGTCTGGCGGGGGGGTGGGGTGCAGGGGTGGTTGTGCGGTGCAGACCTGGGATTTGGGGTACAGACCTGGTATCTGGGGTGTGGGAGGGGTGTGGGATGCAGACCTGGGATTTGGGGGTACAGGGGTGGGTGTGGGGTGCAGGTCTGGGATTTGGGGGTGCAGGGGTGGGGGTCTGGGGGGCAGACCTGGGATTTGGGGGGTGCAGGAGGGGAGATGTGGAGTGCAGACTTGGGATTTGGGGTGCAGGGGTGGGTGTGGGGTACCAACCTGGGATTTGGGGGGCAGGGGGAGCTGTGGGGTGCAGACCTGGGATTTCAGGGGTTCAGGGGGATATGTGGAGTGCAGAGATGGAATTTGGGGGGGGAGGGGTGGGTGTGGGGTGCAGAGATGGGATTTGGGGGTGCAGGGATGGGTGTGGGGTGCAGACTTGGGATTTGGGGTGTGGGAGGGTTGTGGGGTGCTGACCTGGGATTTGGGGGGTGCAGGAGGGGAGATGTGGAGTGCAGACTTGGGACTTGGGGTGCAGGGGTGGGTGTGGGGTGCAGACCTGGGATTTGGGGTACACACCTGGTATCTGGGGTGTGGGAGGGGTGTGGGATGCAGACCTGGGATTTGGGGGTACAGGGGTGGGTGTGGGGTACAGATCTGGGATTTTGGGGTGCAGGGGTGGGTTTGGGGTGCAGACCTGGAATTTGGGGTGCAGGGGGACATGTGGAGTGCAGAGCTGGGATTTGGGGTGCAGGGGTTGATGTGGGGTGTCAACCTGTGATTTGGGGTGCAGGGGTGGCTGTGGGGTGCAGACCTGGGATTTGGGGTGGGATGGGGTATGGGGTGCAGACCTGGGATTTGGGGTGCAGGAGGAGGTGTGGGGTGCAGACCTGGGATTTAGGGGTGCAGGGGTGGGTGTGGGGTGCAGACCTGGGATTTGGGGGTGGGATGAGGTGTGGGGTGCAGACCTGGGATTTGGGGTGCAGACCTGGTATCTGGGATGTGGGAGGGGTGTGGGGTGCTGACCTGGGATTTAAGGGTAGAGGGATGGGTGTGGGGTACAGATCTGGAATTTAGGGGTGCAGGGGTGGGTTTGGGGTGCAGACCTGGGATTTGGGGTGCAGGGGGAGGTGTGGGGTGCCAACCTGGGATTTGGGGGTGGAGAGGGAGATGTCGGGTGCCGACCTGGGATTTAGGGGTGCAGGGACGGGTGTTGGGGTCCTGCCCTGGGATTTGGGGGGTGGGAATGGGGGTGCAGAGCTCTCCCAACTCACGTCAAGTCAGCATCCTTGGAGGCCACGAAGATCCACTCCTCCTCTGGCCTCCCTTCTCCATCCTCCACCACCACCTTCTGGATGGCTCTGCCCACCAAACCAGTGCCACCAGTCACCAGGATGCGCTTGGCCACTGGTCCAGTCACCTCCATCACAGCCCTGTGGGGGACATGGAACCCATGGGTGCACCCAGCCTCACCCAGGAGCCAACCCCATGGGTGCCCAGGGGCATCACCACCATCCCAGGAGGTAGCAGGATGATTTTTGGGTGTGGGGGGGGGTTTACTGGTTTCTACTGGTTAAGGGAAGGAGAAGCAGAGTGGTTGGTGGTGACGTGGCCAGGCTGGAGTTGTGGAAACTCATTAGCTGGAGTTGTTAATTAATGGAACCAGCTGGTGGCTCAGGAGGTCCCCAAACACGGAGGGGGGGGGGGACCTGGGCTGGGGCCACGGGGTACCAGCTGGCCTCTGGAAATGGGGGGGGGCATGATGCACCCCAAGTGTGCAGCTCGGAGCTCCTCCTGCACCCCAAATCCCAGGTCTGCACCCCACACCCACTCCTGCACCCCCAATCCCAGGTCTGCACCCCCAATCCCAGGTCTGCACCCCACACCCACTCCTGCACCCCCAGTCTCAGGTCTGCACCCCCAATCCCAGGTCTGCAGCCCACACCTCCCCTGCACCCCAAATCCCAGGTCTACACCCCCAAATCCCAGGTCTGCACCCCACACTTCCCCTGCACCCCCAATCCCAGGTCTGCACCCCACACCCACTCCTGCACCCCAAATCCCAGGTCTACACCCCCAAATACCAGGTCTGCACCCCACACCTCCCCTGCACCCCAAATTTCAAGTCTGCACCCCCCAAAACCCAGGTCTGCACCCCCCAAATCCCAGGTCTGCACCCCACACCCACTCCTGCACCCCCAATCTCAGGTCTGCACCCACAAATCCCAGGTCTACACCCCACAGCCACTCCTGCACCCCCAATCTCAGATCTGCACCCCACATCCACTCCTGCACCCCCAATCTCAGGTCTGCACCCACAAATCCCAGGTCTGCACCCCACACCCACTCCTGCACCCCAAATCCCAGGTCTACACCCCCAAAACCCAGGTCTGCACCCCACACCCACTCCTGCACCCCCAATCTCAGGTCTGCACCCCCAAATCCCAGGTCTACACCCCACATCCACTCCTGCACCCCAATCTCAGATCTACACCCCCAAATCTCAGCTCTGGACCCCACAGCTCCCCTGCACCCCCAAATCCCAGGTCGGCACCCCACACTCACCCATGCACCCCCCAAATCCCAGGTCTGCACCCCACATCCACTCCTGCACCCCCAATCTCAGCTCTGCACCCCAAATCCCACATCTGCACCCCACAACCACCCTGCACCCCAAATCCCAGGTCTGTACCCCCAAATCCCAGGTCTACACCCCACCTCCACTCCTACACCCCCAATCTCAGATCTACACCCCCAAATCTCAGCTCTGGACCCCACAACTCCTCTGCACCCCCAAATCCCAGGTTGGCACTCCACACTCACCCATGCACCCCCCAAATCCCAGGTCTGCACCCCACACCTCCCCCTGCACCCCAAATCCCAGGTCTGCACCCCACAGCCACTCCTGCACCCCCAACCTCAGGTCTGCACCCCCAATCCCAGGTCTACACCCTGCCCTCCCCCTGCACCCCCAATATCAGGTCTACACCCCCAAACCCCAGGTCTACCCCCCACACCTCCCCCTGCACCCCCAATCCCAGGTCTGCACCCCACACTCACCCATGCACTCCCCAAATCCCAGGTCTGCACCTCACAGCCACTCCTGCACCCCAAATCCCAGGTCTGCAACCTCAAATGCCAGGTCTGCACCCCATACCTCCCCTGCACCCCAAATTTCAAGTCTGCACCCCCCAAATCCCAGGGCTGCACCCCACACCTCCCCTGAACCCCCCAAATCCCAGGTCTGCACCCTCAATCCCACGCCTGCACCCCACAGCCACTCCTGCACCCCCAATCTCAGGACTGCACCCTGCCCTCCCAATGCACCCCCAATCCCAGGTCTACACCCCAAATCCCAGATCTGCACCCCACACTCACCTATGCACACCCCAAACCCCAGGTCTGCCCCCCACACCTCCCCTGCACCCCCCAAATCCCAGGTCTACACCCCACACCCACTCCTGCACCCCAGATCCCAGCTCTGCACCCCACACCTCCCCCTGCACCCCCAATCTCAGGTCTACACCCCCAAATCCCAGATCTGCACCTCACACCCACTCCTGCATCCCCAATCTCAGGTCTGCACCCCACACTCACCCATGCACCCCCCAAATCCCAGGTCTGCACCCCACACCTCCCCTGCACCCCAAATCCCAGGTCTGCACCCCACACCCACCCCTGCACCCCCAATCTCAGCTCTGCACCCCACACATCCCCCTGCACCTCCCCAATCCCAGGTCTGCAGCCCACACTCACCTATGCACCCCCCAAATCCCAGGTATGCACATCACAGCCACTCCTGCACCCCCAATCCCAGCTCTGCACCCCACACCTCCCCCTGCACCCCCAATATCAGGTCTGCACCCCACACCCACTTCTGCACCCCCAATCTCAGATCTATACCCCCAAACCCCACGTCTGCCCCTCACACCTCCCCCTGCACCCCAAATCCCAGGTCTGCACCCCACACTCACCTATGCACCCCCTAAATCCCAGGTCTGCACCCCATACCCACTCCTGCACCCCCAATCCCAGGTCTGCACCCCACACCCACTCCTGCACCCCCAATCCCAGGTCTGCACCCTCCCCTCCCCCTGCACCCCCAATATCAGGTCTACACCCCCAAACCCCAGGTCTACCCCCCACACCTCCCCCTGCACCCCAAATCCCAGGTCTGCACCCCACACCCACTCCTGCACCCCAAATCTCAGGTCTGCACCCCACACATCCCCCTGTACCCCAAATCCCACGTCTGCACCCCACACTCACCCATGCACCCCCCAAATCCCAGGTCTGCACCCCACATCCACTCCTGCACCCCCAATCTCAGGTCTGGACCCCACACCTCCCCCTACACCCCAAATCTCAGATCTGCACCCCAAATCCCAGGTCTGCACCCCACACCTCCCCCTGCACCCCAAATCTGAGGCCTGCACCCCACACTTCCCCTGTACCCCCAATCTCAGGTCTGCACCCCACACCCACCCCTGCACCCCCAATCCCAGCTCTGCACCCCACAGCCACTCCTGCACCCCAAATCCCAGCTCTGCACCCCACACCTCCCCCTGCACCCCCAATATCGTGTCTACACCCCCAAATCCCAGCTCTGCCCCCCATTCCCACCCCCTCCCCACCCCCCCGCCACCGTGTCCCTCAGTCCAGCTCCGCACCCATCCCCCCGCCCCCAATCCCAGGCCTGACCCTCACTCCCCTCCTCCCCCCGCACCCCCATCCCCCCCAAACCCCATCCCCAACCCCCCTCCCCCTTCCCCCCCCCCTTCCCACCCCCCCCCCGCCCAGTTCTACCCCCCCGGACCCTCCCCCCGCCCCAACCCCCTCCCAGCCCCTCCCAGAGCTCTTCCCTCTGGGGTCCCCCCACTGCTGCCCCCCCCGGGCACCCCCCAGTGTGTGTGTGTGGGGGCTGCTCCCCAAAACGGGGTGTAGGGGGCGGGGGGGGGGGGGGGGCCCGTCTCACCCCGACACGGGGCTCGGTGCGCTCGGCGGGGCTCGGCGGGGCTCGGCTGGAGTCGGCGGGGATCGGCTGGGATCGGCGGGGCTCGGCTGGAGTCGGCTGGAGTCGGCGGCGCTCGGCTGGAGTCGGCGGCGCTCGGCTCGGCTCGGTTGGATTCGGCTCAGCTCGGCTGGATTCGGCTCGGCTCGGCTCGGCTGCACTCGGCTCGGCTCGGCTCGGCTGCACTCGGCTCGGCTCGGCTGGATTCGGCTCGGCTCGGCTCGGCTGCACTCGGCTCGGCTCGGCTGCACTCGGCTCGGCTCGGCTGGATTCGGCTCCGCTCGGCTATATTCGGCTCGGCTCGGCTGCGCTCGGCTCAACCCGGCCGCGCTTCCTGCGCCGCCGCTCGGCTCCTCGGGAAACTGAGTCCGCGCCCGGTGTCCCGTCCCGTCCCCCTTCCCCTCCGCCTTCCCCTCCCCTTCCCTTTCCCCTTCCCCTTCCCTCCCCCTTCTCTTCCCTTTCCCTCCCCCTCCTCCTTCTCCTCCTCTTTCTCCTTCCCTTCCCTTTTCCCTTCCCCATTCTTTCCCTTCCCTTCCCTTCCCTTCCCTTCCCTTCCCTTCCCTTCCCTTCCCTTCCCTTCCCTTCCTTCCCTTCCCTTCCCTTCCCTTCCCTTCCCTTCCCTTCCCTTCCCTTCCCTTCCCTTCCCTTCCCTCCCTCCCCTCCCCTCCCCTCCCCTCCCCACCCCTCCCCTCCCCTCCCCTCCCCTCCCCTTCCCTTCCCTTCCCTTCCCCTCCCTTCCCCTCCTCTTCCCTCCTCTCCCTTCCCCCTTCCCTTTCCCTTTCCTTCCCTTCCTTTCCCTTCCCCTTCCCCTTCCCCTCCACCTCCTCCTCCTTCTCCTTCCCTTTCCTTTCCCAGTCCCTTCCCTTCCCCTTCCCTCCCCCTCCTCCTCCTTCTCCTTCCCTTTCCTTTCCCAGTCCCTTCCCTTTTCCCTTCCCCTCCCCTCCCCTCCCCTCCCGTCCCCTCCCGTCCCCTCCCCTCCCCTCCCCTCCCCTCCCCTCCCCTCCTCTCCCTTCCCCTTCCCTCCCTTTCCCTTTCCCTTTCCCTTTCCCTTTCCCTTTCCCTTTCCCTTTCCCTTTCCCTTTCTTTCCCTTCCCCTTCTCCTTCTCTTTCCCTTCCCCTTCCCCTTCCCCTTCTCCTTCTCCTTCTCCTTCTCCTTCTCCTTCTCCTTCTCCTTCTCCTTCTCCTTCTCCTTCTCCTTCTCCTTCTCCTTCTCCTTCTCCTTCTCCTCTCCCTTCCCTCCCCCTCCTCCTTCTCCTCCTCCTTCTCCATCCCTTTCCTTTCCCAGTCCCTTCCCTTTTCCCTTCCCTATTCTTTTCCCTTCCCCTTTCCCTTCCCCCTTCCCCCTTCCCCTCCCCCTTCCCTTCCCCCTTCCCCTCCCCCTTTCCCCTTCCCTTTCCCCCTCCCCTCCCCTCCCCTCCCCTCCCCTCCCCTCCCCTCCCCTCCCAGAAAGACTTAATCACCTCTAATGACCTTAAACTGAGATGAAACCCAACCCCAACCCAAATCCCGAGCTTTCAGGTGGGTGGGGATTGGGGGGTGGGGTGGGGGGGGGATGGTTTAAAAGGCAGCCCCACCCCCAGCTGGCTTTTCCTTTGGGATTTCTACGTGGCAGAGGCAGGTAGGTCCTCACACTGCTCTAAATTCCAATGGGGATGAATGGGATTAAGGGAGATCCAGCCAGGAATTCCCACTCCCTCCCCATCCCCAAAGAAGGATGGCCCTGATGAGGAGGAGCAGTAGGTTCTCCCAGCTTCCAGCTCCCTTTCTCCCTCCTCCTTTTCCCCCCCTTGGGGTGGAGAACTGGAAGCACCTGCCCCTTTTCCCTTGGAAAAGCTGAATCCTTTGGGAATGTGGGTCTCTTTCCCCCCCACACCCCTCCACATCCAAAGATGTGCTGGTGTCACCTGCTGCACCCCATGGGAGTATCCAGCCCCTGGGAGCAACCCAGCTGGAGGGATCCCAGCATGGAATGCTAAATCCAGGACAGGTTTGGCTTGGAAGGCCCCTCAAAGCCCATCTAGTTCCACCTGACTGGGCTGGGGACATCTTCAACCAGCCCAGGGTTCCCAAAGCTCCATCCAACCCGGCCTTGAACCCTGCCAGGGATCCAGGGGCAGCCCCAGCTTCTCTGGGCACCCTGTGCCAGGGTCCCCCCACCCCTCCCCAGGAAGGATTTCTGCCTCCCAGCCCCTCTCCATCCCCTTCCTGCAGCTGAAGACCCTTCCCATGGGTCTGGCCCTCCTTGCCCTGGGCACCAGCCCCTCTCCAGCTCTCCTGGAGCCCACTTGAGCTCCAAGTCCTTCTCCTTAGGGCTGCTCTCAGTGCACTGAGATAGGTTGAGGTTGGTGTCCCCCCAGCCCTCTTTGGGGCTTTCCCAGCTCCAAAATCCAGTGGCTCCAGTCCTGATGCTGTTTCTCCTTCTGTGATACAAGGTTCTGATCTCACACATGGAGTCAAAGATCACAGTGTCAGAGGGGGTGGAAGGGACCTCAAGGGGTCATCAGGTCCAACCACCCTGCCAAAGCAGGGTCCCTAGGACAGGTCACACAGGGAGACATCCAGATGGGGCTGGAATCTCTCCAGAGAAGGAGACTCCACACCCCCTGGGCAGCCTGGCCCAGGGCTCCCTCACCCTCACTGGGAAGAAGTTCTTCCCCAGATTGATGTGGAACTCCCTGTGCTGCAACTTGAGCCTTGAGCCCATCACCCCTTGCCCTGTCCCCACAGACACTGAGCAGAGGCTGCCCATGTCCCCCTGGGTCCCACCCTTCAGCTATTGATCCCCAGTGATCAGATCCCCTCTCAGGCTTCTTCTCTCCAGGCTGAACAGCCCCAGCTCCCTCAGCCTTTCCTCCCAGGGGAGATGCTCCAGGCCCTTCAGCATCTCCATGTCCCTCCTCTGGACTCTCTCCAGCAGCTCCTTCTCCATGCTGGGTAATCACTGTGCCTGCTCTGCAAGCAGCATCACCTTTCATCCTCTACAGGACTCCAAGGTTTAGCAAGGAGAAACCCTCCTGTTGATGTTTTTCTACGTGTCCCACTCCACCTTTGCTGGCTCAAGGCAGGAGATGAATCACAACCACCAGCTGCATCCACACTTCCAACTTGCCACGTGGTAAAATTACAGACTAGGGTGGTTTGGGTTGGAAGAAACCCTGGATGTTCACCTACTCCAACCCCCCTGCCATGGGCAGAGGCATCTTCTACTAGATCAGGTTGCTCAAAGCCCCATCCAACCTGGCCTTCAGCACTTGTAGGGAGGAGGCATCCATTAGATGATGCAAGTGCAAAAGGGCAAGGAAGATTTTCCTGGTAGATGGGGGGAGAATCATAGAATCAGAGAGTGGGCTGGGTTGGGGGGGACCCCAAGGATCAGAGAGTTCCAACCCCCCTGCCACAGGCAGGGACACCAACCTCCAGGCCTGGAGCTACACAAGGTTGCCCAGGGCCCCAGCCAACCTGGCCTTGAACACCTCCAGGGATGGGGCATCCACCACCTCTCTGGGCAGCCTGTTCCAGCCCCTCACCACTCTCTCTGGAAAGAACTTCCTCCTACTGGTGAAATTGGTCTGAAAAGGAGCATTGAGGCTTCATTTTCTTAAAAAAATTAGGTTATCATAGAATCATGGACTGGTCTGGGTTGGAAGGGACCCCAAGGATCACAGAGCTCCAACCCCCCTGCCACAGGCAGGGCCACCAACCTCCAGGCCTGGAGCTACACAAGGTTGCCCCATCCAACCTGGCCTTGAACACCCCCAGGGATGGGGCACCCAACACCTCTCTGGGCAGCCTGTTCCAGCCCCTCACCAGATAAGGATTTGAGCTTCTACCTGCACCCTGAAAAACATCATAGACTAATTAGGTGTAACCCTTGTTTTGGTCAAGGAATCGCTGGGAGGTGGCAGCAGCTGAATAATCACAGTTCTGGACTGAAATATGTTAAATCTGGAGCTAATTACCAAAGTAATGAGGGGAAGATGACAGGGGAGAGGTGTCAGCTTGTGGTGAGTGACCACGTGGGATGGAGCAGGGCTCTCTTGTTGCTGAAATCAAAGCCAGGCAAGGCCTTGTGAGTTGAAGATGAAAGGCTGGAGGAGACCCATTTGGGTCAGCTGGGCAGGTCTTCTGCCCAAGGTGAACCAGAGTGGCTTTTTCAGATGCCATCACCACTGTGGAACTGCTGCTTCATCGTTCTGTAAGGAAGCTCCTTTATGGGTGACCTCCTTTATAGACTGCTTAAAATTGGAAGGGAGATTTAAAGGTCACCTACTCCAACCCCTTGCAGTGAGCAGGGACACCTTGAACCAGTCAGGTTGCTCAGAGCTTCATCCAGCCTGACCTTGAATGTCTCCAGGGATGGGGACTCCGCTACCTTTCTGGGCAAGCTCTCAGGCTGTCTTCATTGAGGAGGTGCTCCAGCCCTCTGATCATCCTTGTGGCCTCCTCTGGACTTGCTCCAACAGGTCCATGTCCTTATGCTGAGGGCTCCAGAGCTGGACACAGCAATGTGGGGTCTCACCAAAGCAGAGCAGAGGGGGTGAATCACTTCTCTCAATCTGCTAGCCACAGTTCTTGAGATGCATCCCAGGATGTGATTGGCCTTTGGATCTCCAAGTGCTCGTTATTGGCTTGTTATTGGCTCATGTCCAGCTTTGTGTCCATCAGACCTCAGGGTTTCTCTCTATCACATCTTCTCCCAGCCTGTATTGGTAGCCAGGATTGTCCCTACCCAAGTGCAGGACCTTGTCCTTGTTGAGCCTCGTGAACTTTGCACAGGATCACTTCTCCAGCTTGTCCAGGGATTAGAAGGGACCTCTGGAGATCACCTAGCACAGCCCTCTACCACAGCAGGATCCCCTCCTGTGCAGGATGCTGCACAGGACAGCGTCCAGGATCATGGGGGTTTGGATGTCTCCAGAGATGGAGACTCCACAACCTCTCTGGGCAGCCTGTCCCAGGGCTCTGTCACCCTCCCAGCAAAGAAGTTCCTCCTCAAGGTTAGTTGGAACTTCCTCTGCTCCAGTTTGTGCCCATCACCTCTTGTCCTGTCCCTGGGAGCCACTGAACACAGACTGACCCATCCTCCTGAGCCCACCCCTCAAGGATTTATCAGCACTGAGAAGATCCCCCCTCAGTCTTCTCCTCTCCAGTCCCTCAGTCTCTCTTCATCAGAGAGATGTTCTGGTCCCCTCAGCATCTCTGTAGCCCTTTGTTGTTCCCTCTCCAGGAGCTCCCTATCCTTTCTGACCTGGTGATCCCAGAACTGGACACACTATTCCTGATGAGGCTTCACCAGGGCAGAGCAGAGGGGCTGGAGAACCTCCCTGACCTTCTGCACACACTTCTCTTGATCCACCCCAGGATGCTGGTGGCTTTCTTGGCCACATGAAGACTCTACTGGCTCCTGGTTGAATGTGAACCAGGAGCAGTTTAAACAGAACATTTCTGACTTGGGATGGGGCAGGAATGAAGAACCTGAAGGTTCTTCAGGTTCTTCTTCAACCTGGAGACTCCCAGTTCATGGTACTGGGTAGCAGCTGCTGGGCAAGAACATCCTTGTCATCATCACTTTGCTTTTGCCCTCTTGAGTCCTGGAGGAGGGAGACAAGGGGAACAAAGTCAGGTATGACTGCTCCACCATGGGGTTTTGGGGCTGCTCTGAGAGATAGGTCCTGGCTGGGTGGCTGAGAGTCCCACTGGGAGAGGTGTCCCAGCTCAGGAGGGTGCCCTGCAGCACATCCCTCATGCCATGTGCTTGGTTTGGGGTCTCCTAAGCTTTGGGTGCAGAGAACTGGGCAGAGGGAAACCAAAGGGGCCTGGAATTCTCAGGGTGGATGGGAGAGAGCCATGTGTTGTGGTGGGTTGGACTTGATCTCTTGAGGTCCCTTCCAACCTCTATGATTCTGTGACTCTGTGCTGGTCCATCCACCACCTGGGCAGAGGGCAACGTGGCTATGACCACCTTCCCAGTGCACCCCTGAGCCTGTCTGAGCTGGTTGTTCCCAAAATGAGCAGCTCTGAGGTTATTTTGGGTTGAAACATGCTGAGAAGCATGAAGCAGATGTTCTAGCTGCTCAGGCACGTTGCAGGGCTGCGGGGAGACAAGGTCCTGCACTTGTTTTGGTCCAGGAGTTGATCTCAACCTGGCAGAAGTCCAAAGTGAACTCATAAGAGCAGATATTGAGTTGATCTTGAGTTGATTTAAGATGATCCTCAACAAAGAGTGTATGCAGGGGGGGGGATAAGCTATTTATACTACACCACCAGATAGAAAAGCACCACCAACACCTCCAAAACAGGTTGGCCATGAGCCAGCAGTGTGCCCTGGGGGCTGAGAGAGACAATGGGATCCTGGGGGGCATCAGGAGGAGTGTGGGCAGCAGGTCAAAGGAGGGGATCCTCCCCCTCTGCTCTGCCCTGGTCAGGCCCCACCTGGAGTGTTGTGTCCAGTTCTGGGCTCCCTGGGATAGGAAAGCCAGGGATCTCCTGGAGAGAGTCCAGAGGAGGGACATGGAGATGCTGAAGGGCCTGGAGCATCTCCCCTGTGAGGAAAGGCTGAGTGAGCTGGGGCTGTTCAGCCTGGAGAGAAGAAGCCTGAGAGGGGATCTGATCACTGGGGATCAATAGCTGAAGGGTGGGACACAGGGGGCCATGGGCAGCCTCTGCTCAGTGTCTGTGGGGACAGGACAAGGGGTGATGGGCTCAAATTGGAGCACAGGGAAGTTCCACACCGACATGGGGAAGAACTTTTTCCCAGTGAGGGTGAGGGAGCCCTGGGACAGGCTGCCCAGGGGGTGTGGAGTCTCCATCTCTGGAGATCTTCCAGCCCCATCTGGATGTCTCCCTGTGTGACCTGTCCTAGGGACCCTGCTTTGGCAGGGGGATTGGACCCCATGATCTCTGGAGGTCCCTTCCAACCCCTCCAGCTCTGTGATTCCCCCTCTCCTTGCACGGCTCTGAAGCAGGTGAAGTTTGGCTTTGATTTTAGGGAAGGGTTTTGTTCTTAGGTGAAAGCTTCCTCTTTGAAATGAGGCTGACCCTGGCTGTGCACAGAGATCTCTGGACTCTGGCTGATCTAGAAATGTTCTCTTAATCTGATGGATGTTTCAGTGCTGCCAATAACCATGGAGACTGCTGGGTTCTGTCTCAGCCCAGAGCTCACCTGTTTCATAGAAGCTTTTTTAATTGGCATTGGTGAGGCTGCAGCTGGAGTGCTGGGTCCAGTTCTGGGCTCCTCAGCATCAGAAGGACATTGAGGTCCTGGAGCGAGTGCAGAGAAGGGCAACCAGGCTGGGGAAGGGGCTGGAGGGCAAATCCTGTGAGGAGCAGCTGAGGGAGCTGGGGGTGTTGAGCCTGGAGAAGAGGAGGCTGAGGGGAGACCTTCTCCCCACCTGCCCTGCCCTGCCAGGAGGGTGCAGAGAGGTGGGCGATGGTCTCTGCAGCCAGGGGCCAGGAGATGGGCCAAGGGGCAATGGGCTCAAGCTGCCCCAGGGCAGGGTCAGCTCAGCTGGGAGGGAAAAGTTCTTCCCTGGCAGAGTTGTGGGGCTGTGGAACAGGGGCCTGGAGCAGGGTCAGGGCCTGGGATGGGCCTGGAATAGGGGCCTAGAACAGGGTCAGGGCCTGAGACAGGGTCAGGGCCTGAGAGAGGGTCAGGGCCTGGAACAGGCTGCCCAGGGAGGGGGTTGAGTCCCCACCCCTGGGTGTGTTTAACAGAGGGGATTTGAGGTGCTCAGGGATCTGGTTCAGCACAGGACAGGAACAGTTGGACTTGATGATCTTCAAGGTCTTTTCCAACCTTGTGATTCTGTGATTACAGAGCGTGGAAAATAAAACCAATGAAGGAGAGCAGCTGGAGGGCCTCTCCTATGAAGGCAGGTTGAGAGAGTTGGGATTGTTCAGCCTGGAGAAGACAAGGCTGTGGAGAGACCTCCAAGCCCCTTCCAGTCCCTGAAGGGACCTACAGGGAAGCTGGGCAGGACTGTTTGTAAGGGCATGGAGCAACAGGATGAGGGGCAGTGGTTTTAATCTAGAGCAAGGCAGGTTTAGATGAGACCTTAGGAAGAAGTTCTTCACTCTGAGGGTGGTGAGACACTGGCTCAGGTTGCCCATAGTGGTGGTGGAGGCCCCATCCCTGGAGATATTCAAGGTCAGGCTGGATGAAGCTCTGAACAACCTTCTCTAGTGAAGATGTCCCTGCTCACTTCAGGGGGGGTGGGCTAGGTGGACTTCAAAGCTCCCTTGCAACCTTACACATTCCATAGTTCTATGAGTCTATGAAGAAAGAGTGGTGCCAGTGAGAAGCAATTTGGGGTGGCCAAAAATCCTCAACACCCAAAGATCTGGGTTTAAATGCTCAAGTTGAGAAGCAGAGAGGTAGGAGGGTGGCACAAGGGGATGTCCCAAAGCATGTCCTTGGCCATATAGCCCCCACTGGAGCCCCATCTTCACAGCAGAGCAGGGTCTCAAGTTTGCTCCTGCAGCTGGTCTCCAGCACCTAAGAGACCCCCACAGTGAGGAGGATGGTGACCTCACACAGGGGTCCTTCTGTGGGACCTCTGAGCAGAGGGTTGGTGGTTGGGTTCCCCTGCACAGGTTGCCCAGGGACACTACAGCAGAGACAATGGTTGTCTGGATACCTCTCTGCATTGGTCACTGTGGCACCCTGCAGTGAAGAGAGGATGGTGGCTGGGGGATCACGTGGGGACACTGTAGCAAAGTGGGATCATGGCCTGGTGGGATGGAGAACATTCCCATACCTGGAATGGGGACTGTGCAGCAAGTTGGGCAGGTGCTTGTCAGGGGATTCAGGCTTATTTTGCTGAGCACAGAAGAGAAGGACACAGGAGAAGTGTGTAAGGAACAGAAGCACTGAGTCAGCTGCTATGCTGGTCCTGAAGTGCCCAAGGCTGAGGGACAACCTTTGCAGCATTATTCAACAAGCAGGTCTTGCATGCCACAGCCTGGAGAGCAATGAGGTGGGGCGTGTTTCCCTGGCCACAAAGCTCCTTTTTCTTGTCCTCTTCTTGAGGTCATGTCCACCTGACCCTGGCACCAGCTTTTAAGTGAGAGACAGTACTGGGATGGATTTGTAGGCAAGGGGTGTGTGTGTGAACAGAATCTCCTTCCTTTATCTGATGTGGGGGAAACATAGTGACAAAGGAGGAGGAAAAGGCTGAGTTACTTTGTGCCTCAGCACTGAATACTCAGACCAGTTGTTTTCTGGGTGCCCAGCCCCCCTGAGATGGAAGACAAGGAAGGGGAACACATCAAAGCCCCCATAACAGAAGCAGAAATGGTTGGTGACCTGCTACTAAGAAATACACAAGTGTAAGGGGCTGGATGGGATCCCCCCAAGGGTACTGCAGGGGCTGGTGTCAGTGCTCACTTTCTACCATGTGTCTTCAATCCAGCCTGTACTGGGGAAGTCCTGGTTGATTGGAAGTGAGCAGGCATGATACCCACCTACAAGAATGGCCAGAAGGAAGATCTGGGAATTACAGGCCTCTCAGTGTGACCTTGGTACCAGGGCAGTTTATGTTTCAGATCCCCTTGGGTGCCACCACAAAGCACATAGAGGACAACCAGGTGACCAGTCCCAGTCATCATGGGTTATGAAAGGCAGGTTCTGCTTGACTCTCCTGGTCTGCTGCCATGACAAGGTGACCTGCTTAATGGATGAGGGAATGGCTGTGGATGTTGTCTACCTGGTCTTTAGTAAAGCCTTTGATACTAATTCCCACAGCATTCTCCTTGAGAAACTGGCTTCTCTTGGCTTGGGTGGGTGTACCCTCTGCTGGGTAAAACCTGGCTGGATGGCTGGGCCAAAGACTTGTGATCAATGGAGTTTAATCCAGTTGGAGACTGGTCACCAGTGGTTCCCCAAGACCCAGTCCTGGGGCCAGTTCTGTGTAATATCTTTATCAGTGATGAGGACAAGGGGATTGAGGGCATGGTCAATGAGTTTGGACATGACACCAAGGTTGGCCAAAGTGTTGATCAGCTTGAGGGTAGGAAGCTTCCAAAGAGGGGT
This sequence comes from Gallinula chloropus, assembly GCF_964237585.1. Classification (NCBI taxonomy): domain Eukaryota; kingdom Metazoa; phylum Chordata; class Aves; order Gruiformes; family Rallidae; genus Gallinula; species Gallinula chloropus. Next base: position 1,567,706 of record NC_140086.1, on the reverse strand, counting down.
CTGGACAGGCTGGATCGATGGGTCAAGGCCAACTGTATGAGGTTCAAGAAGGCTCCATACCAGGTCACAATGATGGGTCACAATGATGCCAGGGCACACTACAGGAGTAGGGAGGATTATCTTGAAAGCTGCCTGGTGGAAAAGGACCTGGGGAGTCAACAGTAAGCTGAAGGGCAAGAAGGAGGAGCTGGGTAACTACAGACCCTCCTCACCTCCATCCCTGGAAAGGTGATGGAACAACTTACCCTCAGTGCAGTCTCTAGGCACCAAGAGAGATCTCTCTTATCTCAAGGATCAGATGGTCATGAGGAGCAGTCAGCAGGGGAAGTCCTGTTTGGCCAACATGATAGCCTTCTGTGAACCAGGTGGATAGATGATGGTAGGGCAGTGGATGTGGTTTATCTTAATCTCAGTAAAGCTTTTGACACCGTCTCCCACAGCATCCTCATGGCTAAACTGAGAAACAGGGATCTGGGGGATCTGGTAGTGAGGTGGATTGTGAACTGGTTGAAGGAAAGAAGTCAGAGAGTTGTGGTCAGTGGGACAGAGTCTGGTTGGAGGACTGTGTCTAGTGGAGTCCCTCAGGGGGTTGGTACTGGGACCAGTACTGTTCAATATATTCATCAGTGACCTGGATGAGGACACAGAGTGTCAGCAAGTTTGCTGGTGACACAAAGCTGGGAGAAGAGGTTGACACCCCAGAGGGTTGTGCTGCCATCCAGTGAGGTCTGGACAGGCTGGAGAGTTGGGCAGGGAGAAGTTCCATGAGATGTAACAAGAGTGAGTGTAGGGTCTGGAATCTGGGGAAGAACAACCCCAGGTACCAGTATAGATGAGGGACTGGCCTGTTGGAGAGCAGGGTAGGGGAGAGGGACCTGGGGGTCCTGGGGGACAGCAGGATGACCATGACCAGCAATGTGCCCTCCTGGACAACAAGGCCAATGGCATCCTGGGGTGTATGAGAAGGGGGGTGGTTAGTAGGTCAAGAGAGGTCCTTCTCTCCCTCTGCTCTGCCCTGGAGAGACCCCACCTGGAACGTTGTGTCCAGTTCTGGGCCCTTCAGCTCAAGAAGGACATAGAACTCCTTGAAAGAGCCCAGCACAGGCCACCAAGATGATGGAGGGAGTGGAACACCTTCCTTATGAGGAGAGGCTGAGGGAGCTGGATCTCTTTAGCCTGGAGAAAAGACTGAGGCATGACCTCATCAATGTCTATAAATGTAAATGCTGAGTGTCAGGAGAGTGGAGCCAGGCTCTTCTCAGTGATGGGCAGTGATAGGATAAGGGGCAGTGGGTGCAGCTGGAGCAGAGGAAGCTCCATGTGAACATAAGGAGACCTTTTTCACTGTGAGGGTGAAGAAACACTGAATTAGACTGCCCAGAGAGGTTGTGGAGTCTCCTTCCCTGGACACATTCTAAATCTGTTCTCATGTGAACAGGGGTGGAGTAGATGATCACCTGAGGTCCCTTCCAACTCCTAACATTCTCTGATCCTCTTACATGGACTTAGTGGACCAAGAGGGATGTAGAGCTGCCAAGATGCAGATGGGAGTGGAGCACCCTCCTTATGAGGAGCAGGTGTGAGAGCTGGGAGGTATTTCAGCCAGGAGGCAGGGCTGTACATGGAAGGTGTCATCAATGTGTCTAAATCCCTGATGTGAGCCATGAGGAAAGGGGAGCCAGACTCTTCTCCTTGGAGCCCACAGCCAGGCAATGGTGGAAAGACGTGCCCTTTCCTTGGACAAGAAGACAATTCTCTGTGTGAGGAGGCTCACAATGTGGCACTGTTTAAATAACAGTGTTGGGAGTCTCCATCCTTGCTGTCTGTCAGTGGTCCAGGGCAGCCTGCTCAGGATGGTCCTGCCTGAGCAGATTCAGTTCAACTTTATGACCTCAAGAAGTACCTTGTGCTCCCCATGTTTCCATGTGCTGTGCTTCTGCTGGCTGTGCTGACCAGAGAGTTGTGCAGGGGAAGAGAAATACTCAATTGCCTGTTGCCATGGGCAGCCACAAGGAAAGGCATGGCTAGGAGGGTGTGCCTCCATCCAAGCCTTAGCTTGGGAAGTGAAGGATTTGTCTCAGAGGTTGAAATGCCCACCATGATGGCACAGTTTCTGGGGACACCATTGCAAAGAGAGGTGTCATGGCCCTTTCCAACCACACCAGAGGTGTCCTGAGCATGTGGACTTGAGCTCAGTGATTCTTTCAGAGCCTTGGGAGAAGAAAGGAAGAGGAGGCATCTGAGGCTGGGATGCAGGACAACTTTATTGAGGCAAAAAAGACATGGAGACAGTCTGAGGAGCCAGTAAGGTGGCCATCCACCCAGGCACCTTGTGTGCAGCAGGTTTAGCCAGAGCCCATCACTCTTCCTGCCCCACTGTGGGAGGGGGACAGTGGAGGCCCCAGGTGGGCTTTGATTTATGAGCAGCTAGTTCCAGTAGGGGTGAGCGGACACAGGAGAAGAGGCAAAGGAAAAAAGAAAGAGAGGAGAGGAGAAGGTCCAGGAGACATGATTGCCTGGACTACCTCCTTCTCTGCTACATGGCATGGTAGCATAAAAAGAGGAGCCATGGATGGAAGGTCGCTGTGCCAGGAAAGGCCTGGAGGTGTGTCCTCAATCCATGGCATGGCTTCAAGGCTTTGGGAAGCTGGTGTTAATGGAGGAGGGGGAGACCCTTAGCAGGGGTAGCTGCCCCTTCTGCCTCCATAGCAGCCCAGGCCTCCTAAGCCAAGGCCATAGCCAAGGCCATAGCCAAAGCCAAAGCCTCCAGAGGAGACAGGCACTCCCTGGGCGCTGAGTTCGGTGCCCACGGCAGCGGATGCGGAGGATCCCACAGCGGTGCTCTGGGGGAAGGAGGTGAGGATGGGTCCTGGCAGGGTGACCAGCACAGCGGGAGGCTGGATGACGACACGGGAGTCCTGGCACTGCCTGACACAGGGCTCGTTGCAGCTGTTAGCCAGCGGGGTGGGTCCGCAGGGGCTGCAGAGGGTGTTGCAGGCCATGTGTGTGGTGTGGAGGGGCCCTGGAAGAGAGGAGGTTGAGAAAGCGCAGGGGTGGAAAGGGGTGAGGGTCTGGAAGAGCTGGGCCAAGCAGGGCAGGAGCTGGAGGGGCAGGGGTTTGAGTCTCACCTTGCTGAGCGTGGATCAGAAGGCGTCAGGAGAAGTGTGTGAGGGAGAGAGGCTCTGGGTCGGCTTTTATGCTGCTCCTGGAGTGCCCGAGGCAGAGAGACAGCCTGTGCACATGACAGGGTTATTCAGCAAGCAGGTCTTACATGCCACATCCAGGAGAGTAATGAGGTGGGGCGTGTTTTCCTGGCCACAACACTCCCTTTTAGTGTCCTCTTCTTGAAGGTCTTGTCCCCTTGCCCTGGCGGCAGCTTTTAAGTGAGAGTCAGTACCCACACACACACGGAGAATCACACAGAATCAGAACGTTGGAAAAGGCCTTTATGATCATCCAGTCCAACCCTTCCTGTCCTATGCTCAACCATACCCCTCAGTACCTCATTTACCCGTCTGTTAAACACGTCCAGGGTCGGTGATGCACAGCATGAGAGAGGTGGGGTGTCCTTACTAAGGTCATGCTGTGGCAGTTCTGTGGTGTGTCTCCATGAAAGGCTGATCTGTGCATTGTATATGTGCCAGCTGAAGGCATTTGGGCCTTCTCTGCCTTGCTGCCATGAGGCAAAGCCTGTCTTTGGGCCTGGTCTTTCCTGCTGGTTCTGCTCTGTGGTTCTGTCCTGCTGCCCTTGTGTCTCCAACGTTTGTGTCTGGGAGAAAGGGGGCAGCATCTGTAGGCTTGTGCCGCTGTTGGTCCATCCCTGGTGTGTGAGTACCAAGCAGGCAGAGGAGGGCTGCTTGTGAGAGCAGGCCATTGTCCTGGCAGCTTCAGCCCAGAGCTCCTGAGTGCTTGGCAACTGCCTGGACACAGCTCTGTGGGGCCTTGTGGGGGTTTGTCAGCATAACAGGTGAGGGTGGGAGCTGGCTGACTTCTTTGGGAGGCCCTTCTTAATGGTCTTGTGCAGGTCTTGTTGCTTGGGAGTGGTTGCTAAAGGCCTGCAGAGACATCCTAAGGCTCCTCTGTTTAAGAGGTATGGGAAGGAAGATGTGGGAAGGTAGAGACTGGTGAGCGTGTTGATTGTTCCTTTGGAAGGGGATGTAGAGAATCCTTAGGAGAATCTCCATCCTTTATTTGATATGGGGGACACATAGTGACAAAGGAGGAGGAAAAGGCTGAGTTACTTTGTATCTCAGTACAGAATACTAAGACCAGTTGTTTTCTTTGGGCATCCAGTCACCCTGAGATGGATGACAAGGGAGGACATCATAAGGAAGCCCCATTAGCAGAAGTAGAAATGGTTGTTGACCTGCTACACCTCTTAGCCATAATGAAGTGTAGGGGGCCAGATGGGATCCCCACAAGGGTACAACTGGAGCTGGTGTCAGTGCTCACCCAACCACCTTCCATCATGTCTCAGCAGTCTTGGCCTATACTGGGGATGTCCTGGTTGACTGGAAGTGAGCAAATGTGATACCCACCTACAAGAGTGTGTGGAGGGAGGAAAGCTGATCACATGCTGGGCTACATCATGAGAAGCATGACCACTACATCAAGGGTGGTAATTCTCCCCCTCTAATCTGCTCTCCTGTGTCTGGAGTCCTGTATTCAGCTCGTCCCCCAGTAGAAGTACAGGGACTTTCTGCATAAGTGGGGTGAAGAAGAGGCCTTGAAGACGGTCTGGTCCGAGTTTCTCCATTGAGAGCTGCAGGTGTTTAGTTGGAGATATTTCCAGGGAGCCCTTGGAGCAGCCTTTAAGTTCTTACAGGAGGCTGGAGGAAAGATGGACTCATTATTCTGGGTGTGTAGTGATGCGATGAGGGGTAATGAGTAAAACTGTCTGAGGGTAGATTTAGGTGGACTATTAGGAAGGCTTTCTTTACTATAAGAGTGATTGGACACTTGAAGAGGATCCCATGTACAGGTCTGTGTCCCTGGCATTGTTCAAGAGCAGGTGTGATGGGTCTTTGAGCAGCCTGGTCTAGTGGAGGGTGTCCCTGCCCAAGGTAGGACAGATGCAACTGAGGTGAGTTTGAAGGTCCCTTCCAACCCAAACCATTCTCTGATTCTGTGCTGTGTCTGTCCTCATGTCACTGCACAAAGCTCTTGTCATATTTTCTCTCCTCTTCCCAGTTAGGGAGGGGCAGTGATAAAGGGACTGTGTTATAACCTGGTCCCCAGGCCATGTTACCCTATCAGAGAGGCATCAGAGACATGTGTAGAAGTGAATAAATGTACTGAAGCTTTTCTTCGGGCAAGTGAAGGTCTTGTGTGTCAGGCCAGAAGTGCCCAGGTGTCAGGGGGATGGTCTTCTCAGAACACTCATACTGAAGAGAGGTCTGGAATCCACTGGTCAACCCATCCTGCTGGCTGCTTGAGCCCTGACTTTGTGTTGTTTGAGGTTGGATGAGCTTTTGAAGAATAAAAATACAACTGAGAAGATGTCAAAGTCTTTGATGCAGGAGAAGTTTATTGATGGAAAAAATACCATGAAAAAGAAAGAGTGCCAAGTGTGAGGGTGCTGGTCTGAGATACAGGTCAGGGGACCATGAGCCAACATCCTTTGAATGCTGGAGCTCTTACCAGAGCCACAAGGTCTCCCCAGACCACCGTAGGAAAGGCACATTAGATGACCTTAGTGGTCTTTGTTTTTTGAGCAGGTGGTTTCAGAGGAAGTGGTAGACACAAGGGAAGAGGCGATGCAGAGAAGGAAGAGGGAGAAGGCAAGAGGTAGATGGGCAATGTTTGCCTCAGAAAAGGCTGGCTCTCTTCCCTGTGTCCTTGCTTAGTGCCTTAAGAAGATGAGTTGTAGATGGAAAAACCAAGTGCCAAAGAGGCCTGAAGGTGCATCCTCAATCCAGGATGTGGACTGCAGGGTATTGGTGGTTGGTGTCAGGGATGGTGGTGAGAACACTTAGCAGGGGAAGCCAAAGCCTCTCCTGCCTCCATAGCAGCCCAGGCCTCCTAAGCCATAGCCAAAGCCACGGCCATAGCCAAGGCCATAGCCAAAGCCTCCAGAGGAGACAGGCACTCCCTGGGCGCTGAGTTCGGTGCCCACGGCAGCGGATGCGGAGGATCCCACAGCGGTGCTCTGGGGGAAGGAGCTGAGGATGGGTCCTGGCAGGGTGACCAGCACAGCGGGAGGCTGGATGACGACCCGGGAGTCCTGGCACTGCCTGACACAGGGCTCGTTGCAGCTGTTAGCCAGCGGGGTGGGTCCGCAGGGGCTGCAGAGGGTGTTGCAGGCCATGTGTGTGGTGTGGAGGGGCCCTGGAAGAGAGGAGGTTGAGAAAGCACAGGGGTGGAAAGGGGTGAGGGTCTGGAAGAGCTGTGCCAAGCAGGGCAGGAGCTGGAGGGGAAGGGGTTTGAGTCTCACCTTGCTGAGCGTGGAGCAGAAGGCGTCAGGAGAAGTGTGTGAGGGAGAGAGGCTCTGGGTCGGCTTTTATGCTGCTGCTGGAGTGCCCGAGGCAGAGAGACAGCCTGTGCACAGGGCAGCAGTTTTCAGACAGGCAGGGCTTGCATGCCACAGCCTGGAGAGCAATGAGCTGGGGCGTGTTTTCCTGGCCACAAGGCTCCCTTTACCTGTCCTCTTCTTGAGGTCGTGTCCCATTGGCCCTGGCGGCAGCTTTGAAAGGAGAGTCGGTCCTGGGATGGGTTTGTAGTCAAGGGGTGTGTAAAGGCATTTTGGAGGCCCAGGCAAAGCATAGGAGAGGTGGGGTGTCATGGGTGAGGTCCTCCCATGGCATTCATGTGGTGTGGGTTGTGGCTGAGTTGTTCAGTGAGGATCCATGTCCTCACAGCCTTAGGCACTGTCCCACGTGAGAGAATTGTCTGTAAATTGCAGAGTTGTGGATTTGTCTCTCCACCACTTGGTCAAATAGGAACTGGCTGGATGGACATCTTCAAAAGAGTGGAGGCCAGTGCCTCTGTGTGTGTGGGGAGTGGTGACGAGTTGTGTGTCTCTGGGATCGGTCTTGCATCACATCTTGGTCAGGGAAATGGAGAGTGGGATTGAGTGCAGCCTCAGCAGGTTTGTGGATTACCCAAAGCCATTTAGTATTGGTGACACACTGGAGGGAAGGGGCACTATCCAGCAGGGCTTTGACAGGTTAGGGGTTTGACCTCATGTGTGAATCTCATGTTGTCCAACAAGGCCAAGTGCTTGGTCCCATGTGTGGGTTGGGGCAAGGGATGAAGGGTTACAGGCTGGGCAATCCAAGCAGCTCCATGGAGATGGACTTGGGTGTACTGGTGGGTAAAAGCCTGACTATGGGCCAGCAATGTGTGTTTCCAGGCCAGATAGCCAATCATGGGCTGAGTCACATCATGAGAAGTGTGTTCATTAGGTCAAGGGAGGATATTTTCCCTTTTTACTGTTCTCTCCAGAAGCTGGAGTCCTGGGTTTAGCTCTGGGCCCCCAGCATAAGAATGATAGGAACCTTCTGGAGGGGAAGCAGAAGAGGCCATGGAGATGCTGGTTTCAAAGCTTCTCCTGCTTGAGGACAGGCTGCGAGAGTTTGGGTTGTTCATCCTGGAGAATTTTACAGGGACTCCTTAGAGCAGCCTTCCAGTACTGACAGGAGGTGTGGAGGAAGGATGGGCAGGGAATCTTTACAGGACATGAAGTGATACACTAAGTGGTTAATGACAAAACTGAGAAGGAAGGATTGGGTAAGCTGTTAAGAAGGCTCTTTCCCCTATGGGTGTTTGTGGTCCTACTTCTAGGAGGTCCCTGTAGGAGGTCCCATTCCCCTGTGGATGGTTGAGGTCCAACCTATAGAAGGCGTGGAGGAAAGATGAAGATGGACTCATTATTCAGGACATGTAGTGATACCATGAGGGGTAATGAGCAAAACTGAACCAGGGTAGATTTAGGTGAGCTATTAGGAAGGCTTTCTTTATCATACATGTGGTAGGAGACTTGAAGAGGATCCCATGTGCAGTTCTTTGTCCCTGGATTCCTGGCAGGGTTGAAAGGCAGATGTGATGTGTCTTTGAGCAGCCTGGTCTAGTGGAGGGTGTCCCTGCTCATGGCAGGACAGATGCAACTGAGATGAGTTTGAAGGTCCCTCCCAATCCAAACCATTTTCTGATTCTGTGCTGTCTCTGTCCTCATGTCAATGCACAAAGCTCTTGTCATATTTTCTCTCCCCTTCCCAGTTCTGGAGGGGCAGTGATAGAGGGGCTCTGTGCTCACCTGGTCCCCAGGCCATGTTACCCTACCAGAGAGGCATAAGAGACATGTAGAAATAAATGTATTGAAGCTTTTTTTGAGCAAACGAAGGTCTTGTGTGTCAGGCCAGAAGTGGCAGTGGGATGGTCTTCCCAGAATACATGCCCTGAAGAGAGGTCTGGCACCCATTGGTCAACCCATCCTGCTGGCTGCTTGAGCCCTGACTTTGTGTTGTTTGAGGTGGGATGAGCTTTGGAAGAATAAAAATAGAAGTGAGGAGAAATCAAAGGCTGTGATGCAGGAGAAGTTTATTGATGAGTTGTGTTCTCAGTCCCCAGTATGGACTGCAGGATTTTTGGGTGCTGGTGAGAGGGATGTCGGTGAGAACCCTTAACAGGGGTAGCTGCCCCTTCTGCCTCCATAGCAGCCCAGGCCTCCCAAGCCGTAGCCATAGCCAAGGCCATAGCCAAAGCCTCCAGAGGAGACAGGCACTCCCTGGGCGCTGAGTTCAGTGCCCACGGCAGCGGATGCGGAGGATCCCACAGCGGTGCTCTGGGGGAAGGAGCTGAGGATGGGTCCTGGCAGGGTGACCAGCACAGTGGGAGGCTGGATGACGACCCGGGAGTCCTCACACTGCCTGACACAGGGCTCGTTGCAGCTGTTAGCCAGCGGGGTGGGTCCGCAGGGGCTGCAGAGGGTGTTGCAGGCCATGTGTGTGGTGTGGAGGGGCCCTGGAAGAGAGGAGGTTGAGAAAGCGCAGGGGTGGAAAGGGGTGAGGGTCTGGAAGAGCTGGGCCAAGCAGGGCAGGAGCTGGAGGGGCAGGGGTTTGAGTCTCACCTTGCTGAGCGTGGAGCAGAAGGCGTCAGGAGAAGTGTGTGAGGGAGAGAGGCTGTGGGTCGGCTTTTATGCTGCTCCTGGAGTGCCCGAGGCAGAGAGACAGCCTGTGCACATGACAGGGTTATTCAGCAAGCAGGTCTTACATGCCACATCCAGGAGAGTAATGAGGTGGGGCGTGTTTTCCTGGCCACAACACTCTCTTTTAGTCTCCTCTTGTTGAAGGTCGTGTCCCCTTGTACTGGCGGCAGCTTTGAAGGGAGAGTCAGTACCCACACACACAGAGAATCACACAAAATCACAAGGCTGGAAAAGGCCTTTATGATCATCCAGTCCAACCCTTCCTGTCCTATGCTCAACCATATCCCTCAGTACCTCATTTACCCGTCTGTTAAACATGTCCAGGGTTGGTGATGCACAGCATGAGAGAGGTGGGGTGTCCTTACTAAGGTCATGCCACAGCAGTTCTGTGGTGAAAGGCTCCATGAAAGGCTGGTCTGTGCATTGTATATGTGCCAGCTGAAGGCATTTGGGCCTTCTCTGCCTTGCTGCCATGAGGCAAAGCCTGTCTTTGGGCCTGGTCTTTCCTGCTGGTTCTGCTCTGTTGTTCTGTCCTGTTGCCCCTGTGTCTGCAGAGTGTGTCTGGGAGAAAGGGGCAGCCTCTGTGGGCTTGTGCCGCTGTTGGTCCATCCCTGGTGTGTGAGTACCAAGCAGGCAGAGGAGGGCTGCTTGTGAGAGCAGGCCATTGTCCTGGCAGCTTCAGCCCAGAGCTCCTGAGTGCTTGGCAACTGCCCGGACACAGCTCTGTGGGGCCTTGTGGGGGTTTGTCAGCATAACAGGTGAGGGTGGGAGCTGGCTGACTTCTTTGGGAGGCCCTTCTTGATTGTCTTGTAGAGGTGTTGTTCTTGGGAGTGGTTACTAAAGGTCTGCAGAGACTTCCTAAGGCTCCTCTGTGTAAGAGATATGGGAAGGAAGATGTGTGTTGGTAGAGACTGGTGAGCCTGTTTATTGTTCCTTTGGAAGGGGATGTAGAAAATCCTTAGCAGAATCTCCATCCTTTATTTGATGTGGGGGAAACATAGTGACAAAGGAGGAGGAAAAGGCTGAGTTACTTTGGTCCTCAGTACAGAATATTAAGGCCAGTATTTTTCTGGGTGCCCATCCCTCCTGAGATAGAAGACAAGGAAAGGGAACATAAGAAAGCCCATATGAGAGAAGCAGGAATGTTTGTTGACCTGCTACACCACTTAGCCTTACACAAGTGTAGGGGCCAGATGGGATTCCCCAGGGGTACTGTGGGGCTTGGTGTCCGTGCTCACCAAATAAGTTTTTGTCTTGTCTCTTCAATGCTGCCAGTACCAGGGAAGTCCTTGTTGTCTGGAAGTGAGCAGACATGATACCAACCTACAAGAATGGCCAGAAGGAAGGTCTGGGAATTACAGGCCTCTCAGTCTGACCTTACTACCAGAGCAGTTTATATTGCAGATCCCCTTGAGTGCCACCACACAGCACATAGAGGACAACCAGGTGACCAGTCCCAGTCATCATGGGTTATGAAAGGCAGGTTTTGCTTGACCCTCCTGGTCTGCTGCCATGACAAGGCGACCTGCTTAATGGATAAGGGAATGGATGTGGATGTTGTCTACCTGGTCTTCAGTAAAGCCTTTGTAACTGTTTCCCACAGAATTCTCCTTGAGAAACTGGCTTCTCTTGGCTTGGGTGGGTGTACCCTCTGCTGGGTAAAACCTGGCTGGATGGCTGGGCCAAAGACTTGTGATCAATGGAGCTTAATCACATTGGAGACCGGTCACCAGTGTTTCCCCTAGACCCAGTCCTGGGGCCAGTTCCTTGTAATATCTTTATCTGTGATGTGGACAAGGGGATTGAGGGCACCCTGAGTACGTTTGGACATGACACCAAGGTTGCCTATAGTGTTGATCAGCTTGAGGGTAGGAATCCTCCAAAGAGGGGTCTGGACAGGCTGGATCGATGGGCTGAGGCCAACTGTATCATGTTCAAGAAGGCTCAGTGCCAGGTCCTGCCCTTGGGTCACAACACCAGGCAAAGCTACAGGCTTGGGGAAGAGGAGCTGAAACGCTGCCTGGCATAAAAGGACCTGAGAGTCGACAGCCATCTGAACATGAGCCAGCTGTGTGGCAAGGTGGCCAAGAAGGCCAACAGCCTGGGGGCTTGTATCAGAAATGGTGTGGCCAGCAGGACCAGGGCAGTGATTGTCCTGCTGTACTCAGCACTGCTGAGTCTGTCCTGGAATGCTCTGATGGGTTTTTGGCCTCTCACTACCAGGAAGACATTGAGGTTTTGGAGCCTGTCCAAAGAATGGCAACGAAACACCTAAGGCTGGGATGCAGAAGAACTTTATTGAAGGAAGGAAAACAAGCAGTGAAAAGCATAAGGACCTCCTCACCATGGAGGAAGGAGACCAGAGGTCCATGGTAGGCTATGGCTTCAGAGAAGTTGGTGTCAGTAGGGAGTACTAGACACAAGAGAAAAAGGGATGAAACAAAGGAAGAAGAAGAGGAGGAGGAGGTTGCAGGGCCATATTTGCCTCAGCCCAGGCTGCTCCCCTTCCCTGCTTCCTTTCTTGGTGCCATGAGAGGAGGAGCTGTGGATGGCAGATCCATGTGCCAGGAAAGGCCTGGAGATGTGTCCTCAAGACGTGGCATGGCTTGTAGTGTTTGGGATGTTGGTGTCAGGGATGGTGGTGAGCACACTTAGCAAAGGTACCCATAGCCCCTTCTGCCTCCATAGCAGCCCAGGCCTCCTAAGCCATAGCCATAGCCAAGGCCATAGCCAAAGCCTCCAGAGGAGACAGGCACTCCCTGGGCGCTGAGTTCGGTGCCCACGGCAGCGGATGCGGAGGATCCCACAGCGGTGCTCTGCGGGAAGGAGGTGAGGATGGGTCCTGGCAGGGTGACCAGCACAGCGGGAGGCTGGATGACGACCCGGGAGTCCTCACACTGCCTGACACAGGGCTCGTTGCAGCTGTTAGCCAGCGGGGTGGGTCCGCAGGGGCTGCAGAGGGTGTTGCAGGCCATGTGTGTGGTGTGGAGGGGCCCTGGAAGAGAGGAGGTTGAGAAAGCGCAGGGGTGGAAAGGGGTGAGGGTCTGGAAGAGCTGGGCCAAGCAGGGCAGGAGCTGGAGGGGAAGGGGTTTGAGTCCCACCTTGCTGAGCGTGGAGCAGAAGGCGTCAGGAGAAGTGTGTGAGGGAGAGAGGCTCTGGGTCGGCTTTTATGCTGCTCCCAGAGGGGTGTGACAGCCTTTGGGAGTGACCACATTTTTCATCAAACTCTTCTCTCATGCCACAGCCTGGTGAGCAATGAGCTGGGGCGTGTTTTCCTGGCCACACTTTTCTGCAGTTCCATGTCCTTCTCCTGACACCATGTTCACCTGACCCTGGCGGCAGCTTTGAGATGCCAAAGGCTTCTTGGTGTTGAGTGTGTGTGTCAGGACGGGCAGAAGATGCAACCGAAGCATAAGAGAGGTTGGGTGTTGCCACTGAGGTCATGCCACAGCAGTCAAGTCTTGTGGTTTGCAGATGTTTTATGAAGCAGGTGCCCCATTTCCTTGGCTCATTGAAAGTTTGGTCTGTGTGTTGGAGATGAGCCAGGTGAGGTGCTGTCCCTTCCATTGCATTCAGGCCTTCCCCAGCAGGGATGTATCCTGAAGACTTGAGGAAGAGGAAGATGGGCCCAGTTCAGCCAAGGGGATGGTTCTATAGGCTCGTTTTCAAGTGAGACTTCCTTGTTGCTGAGGAAGACACATGGAGTTAGAAAGGAGAGCTCCACAACTGCATGTATGCAGCTGTGTGGGGTCCTGTGGGACTTCTGCAGGAGTGGTGAGGGAGGGAGCTGACTGAGTTCCTGGGCGGTGGTTGGGGCTCTCAATTATCTTGTAGAGGTCATAAGGGCTGTCAGAGAGCTCCTGAGTGTCCTCTGTGTAAGGAGTGCAGGAAGGAAGAGCTGGGAATGTAGAGGCTGGTGAGCTGGTCTTGTGCCTTTGGAAGGGGATGTAGAAGATGCTTCTGTAAAGCAGGGACAATGCAGGGAATCATGAGAGGGTGATGTGGAGTCATCAGTGTGAACTGACAGAGGGGACATTAGGCTTGGTTGATCCCCCCATTCTTTATGCTGAAGTGGATGTTTTAAGGCTTAGTGAGCCGTGGCTGGTGTTGCCCTCCAGCTTCTCATGAAGCAGTTGATGATGCTTTCTCCCTTGGCATGCTCACTGCAGGCTGCCAAAGTACCTGTTGTGTCAGTGTAGAGTGAGTGGAGTGCAGAGTGGTTGAAGGGCTGGGCCCACAGCACTCTGCTGAGTGGCTCAAAGTCCATTGGAGGGGAGTCTCAAGAGGTGTAGCCCAAGACTCTTATGTGGGGCCAACACTGTTGAACATGCTCGTTAATGACCTGGGCAATGTAATCAAGTCCCCACCCCTGCAACAAGTAGCAGATGGAACCCTAATTTTTGTAAAAATAAGGTGTAGAGGAATCCCCTGGGTAAGCAGAGGCCGCTCAGTGTCACCTCTGTGCCTGTCATGGTCATGGAGCAAATGCTTTTGGAAACCAATCTGGGTCACCTGGAATCAGGAGAGGTGGCTGCTGGCAGCCAGCATGGTTTCAGGAAGGGCACCCTGTGCCTGACAAATGCTGTGGCCTTCCACAACAGGGTCACAGCGTTGGTGGGTAAGGGAAGAGTGAAGATTTTCATAGACATGGACTTGTGAAAATCTTAGACATGGTGTCTCATGACTTGCTTGCCTGGAAACTGGAGAGCTGTGGATTGGATGGGTGAGCCAGCTGGTGGATGTAGGAATTGGCTGGATGGTCATGCTCATAGTGTTGTAGTTCAGCGGTTCAATGTGTGTTTTGAGAGTGGTGATGAATTCTGTCTGTCTGGGGTCGGTATAGAGTCCAGTCCTACTTCACATCTGTGTCAGGGAAGAGGAGAGTGGGATTGAGTGCAGCCTCAGCAGGTTTGTGGATGACCCCAAGCCGTGTGGTACAGTTGACACACTGGAGGGAAGGGCCACCATCCAGAGGGGCTTTGACAGGCTGGGGAGCTGGGGCCTCATGTGTGAATCTCCTGAAGCTCAAGAAGTCCAAGTGCCCGGTCCTGTGCCTGGGTCTGGGCAATAACTAACATGGATACAGGCTGAGTGATGTCAAGCAGCTCTGTGGAGATGCACTTGGGTATATTGCTGGATGAAAACCTGGCTATGGGCCATCAATGTCTGTTTGCAGGCAAGGAAGCCCATCACAGGCTGGGCTGCATAGAGAGCAGTTTGTTGAGCAGGTTGAAGGAGGTCATTCTTCCCTCAACTGTGCTCTCTAGAAGCTGGTGTACTTCATTTTGCTCTTGGCCCCCAGCTGGAAAAGGATATGGACTTTCTGGAGAAGGACCAGAAGAGGCATAAAGATGGTTGTGTTGGAGCTCCTCCTTCTTGAGGACAGGCTGAGAGTGCTGGGCTTGTTTATCCTGGAGAAGATTGCAGGGAGACTCCAAAGCACCCTTCAAGGACTTATAGGAGGTGTGGAGGAAAGATGGGCAGGGCCTCCTTATCAGGATGTGTAGTGATAAGATGAGGGGTGAAAAACAAAACTGAAAGAGGGGAGATTTAGGTGAGCTATTCAGAAGGCTTTCTTTCCTGTGAGGGGGGTTGGACACTTGAAGAGCATTCCAGCAGAACCTGTGTGTGTCCTGGTTCCCTGGCAGTGTTCAAGGGAATGTTGTATGGGGCTTTGAGCAGCCTGGTCTAGCAGAGGGAGACCCTGTTCAGGAAAGTTGCAGCTAACTGATCTTTCAGGTCCCTTCCTACTCAAACCCTTCAGTGATCCTGTCAAGCTACCATAATATAAATCTCAGACTTTGTGATTTCTCTGCTGTTGAGTCATTGCTTCTCTACCATTTCCTCTGTAGACAGGGGAGAGGAAGAACCTCAGTGGTGACCCAGCACACAGGGCAATTCACCCCAGCAGAAAGGATGCCTTGGGTCAGAGGCATAGGTAGAACTGCAGAAGTGTGTCCAAGCTGTTGTTTGGGAGGTGAAGGTCTTGTGTTATGGGCTGGAAGCACATTGGGTGCAGGTGGGAGGTGTTTTGGGGTGCACATCCTAGAGAAAGAACTGTCAGCCATTAGTCGAGCCACGTGGGTGGCCTCAGCCCTGGCATTTTGCTGGGTGAGGATGGATGAGCCTTGGGAGGCAAAAGAATGACCCAGGAGCTGTCAAAGGCTGTGCTGCAGGAGAAGTTTATTGAAGAAAAAATAATACAGTGAAGAGGGAGGACTTGAGAGTGGCTGGGGGCCAGTGAGAGGTACAGGTCGGGCGACCACCAGCCAATGCTGTTGTCTTCTGGAGCTCCTACCAGAGCCACGAGGTGTTCCTGTCCCACTCTGCGGTTGGCACAGTCGAGGTCCCTCGTGGTCTTTGGATTTTGAGCAGATTTTTGCACCGGAGAGGAGCAGAGAGAAGTGGAGGTGCAAAGAAGGAGGTGGTAGGAGAAGAGGAGGTGGAGGGGCCGTGTTTGCCTCAGGGTTGGCTGGGCACTTCTCTGCTGGGTGCCGTGAGAGGAGGAACCATGGAGAAGGCAGGAGGTGGCAGGAGGCATGTCTTCAACCCACAGCATCTCCTCCAGAGACTGGGATGTTGCTGTCAGGGGTGGTGTCAAGTGACCTTAGCAGGGGTAGCCAAAGCCTCTTCTGCCTCCATAGCAGCCCAGGCCTCCTAAGCCGTAGCCATAGCCAAGACCATAGCCAAAGCCTCCAGAGGAGACAGGCACTCCCTGGGCGCTGAGTTCGGTGCCCACGGCAGCGGATGCGGAGGATCCCACAGCGGTGCTCTGGGGGAAGGAGGTGAGGATGGGTCCTGGCAGGGTGACCAGCACAGCGGGAGGCTGGATGACGACCCGGGAGTCCTGGCACTGCCTGACACAGGGCTCGTTGCAGCTGTTAGCCAGCGGGGTGGGTCCGCAGGGGCTGCAGAGGGTGTTGCAGGCCATGTGTGTGGTGTGGAGGGGCCCTGGAAGAGAGGAGGTTGAGAAAGCGCAGGGGTGGAAAGGGGTGAGGGTCTGGAAGAGCTGGGCCAAGCAGGGCAGGAGCTGGAGGGGCAGGGGTTTGAGTCTCACCTTGCTGAGCGTGGAGCAGAAGGCGTCAGGAGAAGTGTGTGAGGGAGAGAGGCTGTGGGTCGGCTTTTATGCTGCTCCTGGAGTGCCCGAGGCAGAGAGACAGCCTGTGCACATGGCAGGGTTATTCAGCAAGCAGGTCTTACATGTCACATCCAGGAGAGTAATGAGGTGGGGCGTGTTTTCCTGGCCACAACATTCCCTTTTAGTGTCCTCTTGTTGAAGGTCATGTCCCCTTGTACGGGCGGCAGCTTTGAAGGGAGAGTCGGTCCTGGGATGGATTTGTAGGCAAGGGGTGTGTAAAAGCATTTTGGAGGCCCGGGCAAAGCATAGGAGAGGTGGGGTGTCATGGGTGAGGTCTGCCCATGGCATTCATGTGGTGTGGGTTGTGGGTGCATTGTCCAGTGGATTGCCATTTCCTTGCAGCCCTGGAAGACTGGACTGGGCTTTGGAGTTGTGCCAGGTGTGAGACATGCCCCTTCCATTATATTTGCTGTGTCCCCACCTTGCTGCCACTAATCCTGTTTTGGGGCTGGCTTTTATCAGTGTTCTGTGATGTCTTTGTTCCCCCAGGCCTGGCAGCTTGTAGCTCTCTGTGTTGGCTTCGTGTTGCATGGTTTTGTTAGTGAGGGGCTGGAGGCATGGCTTCTGTTGTATGTTCCAGATGATTGGCCTGTGTTTGATAAAGTCTCCATGTGCCAAGATACAAGCTTGAGGATAAGAAGAATTGTCTGGCTGAGCATGAAGGAGCCTCTGGTTGGGACTTAGGAAAAAGAAGAGAGTTTGATTTTCGGAGGAAGGGGCAGATACCTCAGGAGGCCTCCAAAGATGTTGTGAGGTTATCCAAGGAGAAATTCAGAAAGGCCAAATCTTGACTCAAACTTCATCCAGCTATGGTCATAAAGGACAAGAAAACTTTCTGTAAACACACTGGCAGCGAAAGGAGAGCTATGGGGAATCTCCCTCCTTTATTTGATGGTGGGTAAACAGTGATAAAGAAGGAGGAAGAGGTTGAGTTACTTGTTATCTTATTTGCTTCATGCCTTACTGCTAAGACCAGTTGTGTTCTGGGTGCCCAGCCCCCCTGAGATGGAAGACAAGGAAGGGGAACATAACAAAGCCCCCAACGCAGAAGAAGAAATGATTGTTGAACTGCTACACCTCTTAGCCATACACATGTGTAGGGGGCTGGATGGGATCGCCCCCATGGGAACCAAGGAGGCTGGTGTCAGTGCTCACCAAAACACATTCTATCATGTCTCAGCATTCTTGCCTGTACTGGGGAAGTCCTGGTTGACTGGAAGTGAGCAAAGGTGACACCCAGCTACAAGAATGGCCAGAAGGAAGATCTGGGAATTACAGGCCTCTCAGTCTCACCTCGGTTCCAGAGCAGTTTATGTTGCAGGTCACCTTGAGTGCCACCACACACAGGAGTTCAGTCCCAGTCATCATGGGTTATGAAAGGCAGGTTCTGCTTGACCCTTCTGGTCTGCTGCCATGACAAGGTGACCTGCTTAATGGATGAGGGAATGGCTGTGGATGTTGTCTGCCTGGTCTTTAGTAAAGCCTTTGTCGCTGTTTCCCACAGCATTCTCCTTGAGAAACTGGCTTCTCTTGGCTTGGGTGGGTGCACTCTCTGCTGGGTCACAACAATGCCAGGCAACGCTACAGGCTTGGGGAAGAGGAGCTGACTAGATGACTTCTAAGGTCCATTCCAAGTGAAACCATTCTCTGAGTCTCTGATTCTGTGCTGTGTGGCTTGATGGGCTCTGAGTGATCTGATCTAGTGAAGATGTTGTTGCTTCCTGGATGTGGGGTGGACTAGAAGACATCTAAAGGTCTAATGCCCCTGTCTTTCTAGTGATTAAGGCTGGATGAGAAAGAACAACTGAGGATACGTCAAAGGCTTTGATGCAGGAGAACTTTATTGATAGAGAAAAATCAGGTCAGGGGACCATGAGCCAACATCCTTTGTGTGCTGGAGCTCTGACCAGAGCCACAAGGTGTTCCTGCCCCCCACTACAGGAGAGGCAGACTGGAGGATAGTAGTGGTCTTTGTTTTTTGAGCAGGTGGTTTCAGAGGAGAATAGTAGACACAAGGGAAGAAGTGATGCAGAGAAGGAAGAAGAAGAAGGGGAAGAGGTAGAGGGTCGATGTTTGCCACAGCTCAGGCAGGGCCTCTTCCCTGCTTCTTTGCTTGGTTCCATGAGAGGAGGAGATGTAGATGTCAAGACCAAGTGCCAGAAGAGGCCTGAAGGTGCATCCTCAATCCATGATGTGGACTCCAGGATTTTGGTGGTTGTTGGTGTCAGGGATGGTGTTGAGGGCCCTTAGCAGGGGTAGCCAAAGCCTCTTCTGCCTCCATAGCAGCCCAGGCCTCCCAAGCCGTAGCCATAGCCAAGGCCATAGCCAAAGCCTCCAGAGGAGACAGGCACTCCCTGGGCGCTGAGTTCGGTGCCCACGGCAGCGGATGCGGAGGATCCCACAGCGGTGCTCTGGGGGAAGGAGGTGAGGATGGGTCCTGGCAGGGTGACCAGCACAGCGGGAGGCTGGATGACGACCCGGGAGTCCTGGCACTGCCTGACACAGGGCTCGTTGCAGCTGTTAGCCAGCGGGGTGGGTCCGCAGGGGCTGCAGAGGGTGTTGCAGGCCATGTGTGTGGTGTGGAGGGGCCCTGGAAGAGAGGAGGTTGAGAAAGCGCCGGGGTGGAATGGGGTGAGGGTCTGGAAGAGCTGGGCCAAGCAGGGCAGGAGCTGGAGGGGAAGGGGTTTGAGTCTCACCTTGCTGAGCGTGGAGCAGAAGGCGTCAGGAGAAGTGTGTGAGGGAGAGAGGCTCTGGGTCGGCTTTTATGCTGCTCCCAGAGGGGTGTGACAGCCTTTGGGAGTGACCACGTTTTCATCCAACTCTTCTCTCGTGCCACAGCCTGGTGAGCAATGAGCTGGTGTGTGTTTTCCTGGCCACACTTTTCTGCAATTCCATGTCCTTCTCCTGACACCATGTTCACCTGACCCTGGCGGCAGCTTTGAACTGCCAAAGGCTTCTTGGTGTTGAGTGTGTGTGTCAGGATGGGCAGAAGACGGAACCAAAGCGCAGGAGAGCTGGGGTGTTGTCACTGAGGTCATGCCATGGCATTTGTGTGGTTTTCGGATGTGTGGTGAAGCAAGTGCCCCAATTTCTGGCAGACCTGGAAGGCTGGTCTGGGCATTGGAGTTGTGCCAGGTGAGGTGTTGCCCTTTCCATTGCATTCAGCTCTTCCCCACCTTGCTGCCAGGAGGCTCAGTGTGTCTTTGGGCCTGGCCTTTCTATGTGGTCGTGCTCTGTGGTTCTGTCTTGCTGCCCCTGTGACTCCTAAGGGTGTGTCTGGGAGAAAGGGGGCTGCATCTTCAGCCTTATGCTCCCATGGGGCCATCCCTGATGCATGAGTGCAAGCAGGCAGATGAGGGACTCTTGTGAGAACAAGCCATTGGAGTGGTGGCCCCAGCCCAGGACTTACAAGCCTGCCAATGCATGTGTTGTTGGGAGACCTGCCAGGCTCCCCATGGGCTGGTGTCAGCCCCTCAGCAGTGCTGCCCTTTCCTCATGCTGACAGGTTTGTAGGCCGGGCTCTGGTGTGATGCTGCCACACCCCATGGCTACTTTGCATGGGCAGGTGAGGCTGTGGAGAGCCCCTGAGTGTGATGAGAGGCAGAGGAGCGTGAGAGCCATAGGAATAGGATGTGGTTCTGCAGGAACATTGAGATCTTTACTTAGGGAGTGTACTGAGGCATGAGGCCACTTCTCTGCAGAGTGTTTGATGGCAGCAGAAGGGTCTGCAGGTTGCCAGGGCGAGCTGGAGCCAAGCGTGCAGCATGTGGCTGCAGAGCTGAGGCCCTGGTGGTGGGTGATGAATGCTGAAGGCCTTAGGAATGGCAAGGCAGCTCCAGTTTAGCCAAGGGGCGTGTTTTTTGGGCTGGTTGTCAGAGGAGACTTCCTTGTTGGTAAGAATGACACAGAGAGGTAGGAAGGTGTGCTTGACAGCTGCATGTACACAGCTCTGTGGTCCTGATGGGATGTCCCCAGGAGTGGTGAGGGAGAGACGTGGCTGAATCTTTTCAGTGGGCCTCTCTATTATCTCATTGAGTTCATATTGCTTAGGAAGTGTTGATAACGGCTGTCAGAGAGCTCCTAAGCCTTGTCTGTGTGAGGAGTTTAGGAGGGAAGATCTGGGAAGGTAGAGGCTGTTGAGCCTGGTCTTGTTCCTGTGGAAGGGGATGCTGAAAGTCCTTCTGTAAAGGAGTGCCAATGTAGGGTGGCATGAGAAGTTGATGGGAGGAAATATGGTCCTGGTCTCATTGTTCTCAGGATGTGTGGTGATAAGATGAGGGGTTAAAAACAAAACTGAAAAAAGGTTGATCTAGCTGAGCTATTAGGAAGGCTTTCTTTGCTGTGAGACAGGACACTTGGAGAGGGTGCCAGCAGAAGCTGTGTTTGTCCCTGGGTTCCTGGCAGTGTTCAAGGACAGGATGGATGGGGCTATGAGCTGGATGCTAGACAGGATCACAGAAGATGACACCAAGCTTTGTTGTAGATGGCATCAAGCTGTATGGTACAGTTGACACACTGGAGGGAAGGGCCACCATCCAGAGGGTCTTTGACAGGCTGGGGAGGTCGGGCCTGATGTGTGAATCTCCTGGATTCAACAAGGCCGAGTGCTCGGTCCCATGTCTGGGTTGGGGTGATGTTGAACAGGGATAGATGCTTGGCAGTGGCAAGCAGCTCTGTGGAGATGACCTTGGGGATTTTGGTGGATGGAAACCTGACTGTGAGCCAGCAATATGTGTCTGCAGGCCAGAAAGCTGATCCTTGGATTCACTGCACCAAGAGAATTGTATTGATAAGGTCAAAGGATGTCATTCTGCCCCTCTGCTCTGATCTGCTCTCCTGAAACTGGATGCACCTTCCCAGGTCTCTGTGTGTGGACTCTCTGGAGTCAACAGCTCATCTCAAATCGATGTCATGTGCAGATTTATTTAAGACACCCTCTAGTCCTGAGTCCAGGACATTTATGAAAATGTTGAAAAGAACTGGACCTGGAATGGAACCCTGGGGAAGCCCCCAAGTGACTGTGGTTCAGAAGTGCCTAAGTGTGTCCAAGGTTACGCCTGGGAATGTGAAGGTCTCATGTGACAGGCTGAAAAGCCACTGGGTGCCAATGGGAGTCGTTTCTGGGGATGTACTTTCCAAGAGAGGTCTGACAGCCATTGGTCAAGCCACCTCCATGGCCTTTGCAGCCCTGTCTATTTAATGGGTGAGGCTGGCTGAGCCTTGGGAGAAGAAAGACTGAATGAGGACATGTTGGATGCTGTGATGCAGGAGAAGTTTATTGAAGGACAACAATCCAGTGAAAAGGGAGGAGTGCCCAGAAGAGGGGCACCCATGTGAGGAACAGGTCGAGTGACCATCAGCCAACATCCTTTGTATGTAGGAGTTCTTCCCAGAGCCATGAGATGTTCCTGCCCCACTGTGGGAGTGGCACAGTCGAGGTTCCTGGTGGTCTTTGGTCTGTGTGCTGGTGGTTGCAGTGGAGAGTAGTAGATGCAAGAGAAGAGGAGATGCAAAGAAGGAAGCGGGAGAAGGAGGTCCAGGGTCCATGTTTGCCTGAGCCTGGTCTGGTCCCTTCCCTGCTTCCTTTCTTGGTGCTGAGCCAGGAGGAGTCATGGATGGCAAGTCCATGGACCATGAAAGTCTTGGAGGAGTGACTTAAAACCACACCCTGGCTGCCAGAGATTGGGATGTTGGTGTCAGGGGTGGTGTCGAGGGCCCTTAGCAGGGGTAGCCAAAGCCTCTCCTGCCTCCATAGCAGCCCAGGCCTCCTAAGCCATAGCCAAAGCCACGTCCATAGCCAAGGCCATAGCCAAAGCCTCCAGAGGAGACAGGCACTCCCTGGGCGCTGAGTTCGGTGCCCACGGCAGCGGATGCGGAGGATCCCACAGCGGTGCTCTGGGGGAAGGAGCTGAGGATGGGTCCTGGCAGGGTGACCACCACGGTGGAAGGCTGGATGACGACCCGGGAGTCCTCACACTGCCTGACACAGGGCTCGTTGCAGCTGTTAGCCAGCGGGGTGGGTCCGCAGGGGCTGCAGAGGGTGTTGCAGGCCATGTGTGTGGTGTGGAGGGGCCCTGGAAGAGAGGAGGTTGAGAAAGCGCAGGGGTGGAAAGGGGTGAGGGTCTGGAAGAGCTGGGCCAAGCAGGGCAGGAGCTGGAGGGGAAGGGGTTTGAGTCTCACCTTGCTGAGCGTGGAGCAGAAGGCGTCAGGAGAAGTGTGTGAGGGAGAGAGGCTCTGGCTCGGCTTTTATGCTGCTCCCAGAGGGGTGTGACAGCCTTTGGGAGTGACCACGTTTTCATCCAACTCTTCTCTCGTGCCACAGCCTGGTGAGCAATGAGCTGGTGTGTGTTTTCCTGGCCACACTTTTCTGCAATTCCATGTCCTTCTCCTGACACCATGTTCACCTGACCCTGGCGGCAGCTTTGAACTGCCAAAGGCTTCTTGGTGTTGAGTGTGTGTGTCAGGACGGGCAGAAGATGCAACCAAAGCACAGGAGAGCTGGGGTGTTGTCACTGAGGTCATGCCATGGCATTTGTGTGGTTTTCGGATGTGTTGTGAAGCAAGTGCCCCAATTTCTGGCAGACCTGGAAGGCTGGTCTGGCCATTGGAGTTGTGCCAGGTGAGGTGTTGCCCTTTCCATGGCATTCAGCTCTTCCCCACCTTGCTGCCAGGAGGCTCAGTGTGTCTTTGGGCCTGGCCTTTCTATGTGGTCGTGCTCTGTGGTTCTGTCTTGCTGCCCCTGTGACTCCTAAGGGTGTGTCTGGGAGAAAGGGGGCTGCATCTTCAGCCTTATGCTCCCATGGGGCCATCCCTGATGCATGAGTGCAAGCAGGCAGATGAGGGACTCTTGTGAGAACAAGCCATTGGAGTGGTGGCCCCAGCCCAGGACTTACAAGCCTGCCAATCCCTGTGTTGTTGGGAGACCTGCCAGGCTCCCCATGGGCTGGTGTCAGCCCCTCAGCAGTGCTGCCCTTTCCTCATGCTGACAGGTTTGTAGGCCGGGCTCTGGTGTGATGCTGCCACACCCCATGGCTACTTTGCATGGGCAGCTGAGGCTGTGGAGAGCCCCTGAGTGTGATGAGAGGCAGAGGGTTGTGAGAGCCATAGGAATAGGATGTGGTGAGGCTGGGCGTTTGGGGTCTTCACTTGGGGTCAGTTCTGGGGGCGTGAGGCCACTTCTCTGCACAGTGTTTGATGGCAGCAGGAGGGTCTGTAGGTTGCCAGGGCGAGCTGGAGCCAAGCGTGCAGCATGTGGCTGCAGAGCTGAGGCCCTGGTGGTGGGTGATGAATGCTGAAGGCCTTAGGAATGGCAAGGCAGCTCCAGTTTAGCCAAGGGGCGTGTTTTTTGGGCTGGTTGTCAGAGCAGACTTCCTTGTTGGTAAGAATGACACAGAGAGGTAGGAAGGTGTGCTTGACAGCTGCATGTACACAGCTCTGTGGTCCTGATGGGATGTCCCCAGGAGTGGTAAAGGTGGTAGAGACCTGGCTTGATTTCATTAGTGGGCCTCTCTGTTATCTCATTGAGTTCATATTGCTTGGGAGGGGTTGGTAACGGCTCTCCGAGAGCTCCTAAGCCTTGTCTGTGTGAGGAGTGCAGGGAGGAAGGTCTGGGAAGGTAGAGGCTGTTGAGCCTGTTCTTGTTCCTGTGGAAGGGGATGTAGAAGATGCTTCTGTAAAGCAGTGCCAATGCAGGGAGCCACAAGAAGTTGATGGGAGGAAAGATGGTCAGGGCCTCCTTATCAGGATGTGTAGTGATACGATGAGGGGTTAAGAACAAAACTGAGTGGGTAGATTTAGGTGAGGTATTAGGAAGTCTTTCCTAAAGACACGGGGAGTTGGAAGATTGCCAGCAGCAGTTGTGTGTCCTCCTGGGGTCCCTGGCAGTGTTCAAGGTGTGGTTGGATGGGGCTTTGAGCAGCCTGGTCTAGCAGAGAGACTCCCTGCTCAGGAAAGTTGCAGCTAACTGATCTTTCAGGTCCCTTCCTACTCAAACCCTTGTGTGATCCTTTCAAGCTACCATAATATAAATCTCAGACTTTGTGATTTCTCTGCTGTTGAGTCATTCTTTCTCTCCCATTTCCTCTGTAGACAGGGGAGAGGAAGAACCTGAGGGGTGACCCAGCATGCAGGGCAATTCACCCCAGCAGAAAGGAAGCCTTGGGACAGAGGCATGGGTAGAACTGCAGAAGTGTGTCCAAGCTGTTGTTTGGGAGGTGAAGGTCTTGTGTTATGGGCTGGAAGCACATTGGGTGCAGGTGGGAGGTGTTTTGGGGTGCACGTCCTAGAGGAAGAACTGTCAGCCATTGGTCGAGCCACGTGGGTGGCCTCAGCCCTGGCATTTTGCTGGGTGAGGTTGGATGAGCCTTGGGAGGCAAAAGAATGACCCAGGAGCTGTCAAAGGCTGTGCTGCAGGAGAAGTTTATTGAAGAAAACATAACACAGTGAAGTGTAAGGACTTGAGAGTGGCTGGGGGCCTGTGAGAGGTACAGGTCGGGTGACCACCAGCCAATGCTGTTGTCTTCCAGAGCTCCTACCAGAGCCACGAGGTGTTCCTGTCCCGCTCTGGGAGTGGCACAGTCGAGGTCCCTGGTGGTCTTTGGATTTTGAACAGGTTTTTGCACCTGAGAGTAGCAGAGAGACGTGGAGGTGGAAAGAAGGAGGTGGTAGGAGAAGAGGAGGTGAAGGGGCCGTGTTTACCTCAGGGTTGGCTGGGCACTTCTCTGCTGGGTGCCGTGAGAGGAGGAACCATGGAGAAGGCAGGAGGTGGCAGGAGGCATGTCTTCAACCCACAGCATCTCCTGCAGAGACTGGGATGTTGGTGTCAGGGGTGGTGTTGAGGGCCCTTAGCAGGGGTAGCCAAAGCCTCTCCTGCCTCCATAGCAGCCTAGGCCTCCTAAGCCATAGCCAAAGCCACGGCCATAGCCAAGGCCATAGCCAAAGCCTCCAGAGGAGACAGGCACTCCCTGGGCGCTGAGTTCGGTGCCCACGGCAGCGGATGCGGAGGATCCCACAGCGGTGCTCTGCGGGAAGGAGGTGAGGATGGGTCCTGGCAGGGTGACCAGCACAGCGGGAGGCTGGATGACGACCCGGGAGTCCTCACACTGCCTGACACAGGGCTCGTTGCAGCTGTTAGCCAGCGGGGTGGGTCCGCAGGGGCTGCAGAGGGTGTTGCAGGCCATGTGTGTGGTGTGGAGGGGCCCTGGAAGAGAGGAGGTTGAGAAAGCGCAGGGGTGGAAAGGGGTGAGGGTCTGGAAGAGCTGTGCCAAGCAGGGCAGGAGCTGGAGGGGCAGGGGTTTGAGTCTCACCTTGCTGAGCGTGGAGCAGAAGGCGTCAGGAGAAGTGTGTGAGGGAGAGAGGCTCTGGGTCGGCTTTTATGCTGCTCCTGGAGTGCCCGAGGCAGAGAGACAGCCTGTGCACAGGGCAGCAGTTTTCAGACAGGTAGGGCTTGCATGCCACATCCAGGAGAGCAATGAGGTGGGGCGTGTTTTCCTGGCCACAAGGCTCCCTTTTCCTTTCCTCTTCTTGAGGTCGTGTCCCATTGGCCCTGGCAGCAGCTTTGAAGGGAGAGTCGGTCCTGGGATGGATTTGTAGGCAAGGGGTGTGTAAAAGCATTTTGGAGGCCCGGGCAAAGCATAGGAGAGGTGGGGTGTCATCAGTGAGGTACTCCCATGGCATTCATGTGGTGTGGGTTGTGGGTGCATTGTCCAGTGGGTTCCCATGTCCTTCAATCCCTGGAAGACTGGACTGTGTTTTGGAGTTGTTCCAGGTGTGAGGCATTCCCCTTCCATCACATTCCCCCTCTTCCTACATTACTGCCAGCTCAGAAGGTTTTATTCACCACTCATTTGTATTGGGTGTGGGTTGGGATGTCTTAGTGCCTGTCTTGGTTGTATGGTTGTAGCTGGAAGAAGGGTGGCTGCCTGTTACCTTGTGGGCCTTGGGGCCATGCCTGGGGCTGTGAGTGCAGGCAGGCAGCAGAGAGCTTTTTGGAAGAGCAGGCTGTGGTCCTGGTCTTTTCCAACATTGTGATTCTGTGACTGTTCAGTGGGTAAGGAATTTTGGATGGTCGCATCCAGAGGGTGGTGGTCATGGTCTAGATGGAAGACAGTGGCAAGGGGAGTTTGTCAAAGGTTTGTACTGGAGCCAGTGCTGTTTAATATCTTCCTGAAGGCTATTGGCAATGGGCTTGAGTGCACCCTCAGCAAATTTGCTGATAACACCAAGCTGGGGTGTGAAGTTCATGTGCTGGAGGGACAGGATGCCATCCAAAAAGGAGCTGGACAGGCTGGACAAGTGGGCCCAGGTGAACCTCACGAGGTTCAACAAAGCCAAGTGCAGAGTTCTGCAGCTGGGTCAGGACAATCCCAGTTATCCATACAGGTTGGGAGATGATGTGCTGGGAAGCAGCCCTGAGGAAAAGGACTTGAGAGTCCTTGTGGATGAGAAGCTGGATATGAGCCAGTGATGTGCATCTGCATCCCAGAAAGCCAACCACATCCTGGGCTGTGGCAGAAGAAGTGTGGCCAGCAGATTGAGAGGGGGGATTCTGTCCCTCTGCTCTGGGAGACCTCACATGGAGTGCTGTGCCCAACTCTGGAACCCTCAGCACAAGAAGAATGTGGACCTGTTGGAGCAAGTCCAGAGGAGGCCACAAAAATGATCAGAGGGCTGGAGCAGCTCTCCTGTGAAGACAGGCTGAGAGAGTTGGGCTTCCTCATCCTGGAGAAGGCTCCAGGGGGACCTTATAGCAGCCTCCAGCCCCTGAAAGGTGCCTGTAAGGAAGCTGGGGAAGAACTCTTCACAAGGGCATGGAATGATAGGATGAGGGGTGATGGTTTTAAACTAGAAAAGGGGAGATTTAGGTTGGATATTAGGAAGAAGATCTTCAATATGAGGGTGGTGGATGACTGGCACAGGCTGCCCAGAGACAGAGTGGAGGTCCCATCCCTGGAGATGTTCATGATCAGGCTTGATGGGGCTTTGGCTGACCTGATCTAGTGAAGATGTCCCTGCTCACTGCAGGGATGTTGGACTAGATGACCTCTAAAGGTCCCTTCCAACATTTACCAGTGGTTTCTATGATCTTGTGCCACTGGCATGGGTAGAAATGCAGAAGAGTGGCCAGGCTTTTCCTTGGGCAAGTGAAGGTCTTGTGTGACAGGCTGGGAGTGCACCCTGTGCCAGTGATGGTCTTCTCAGAATGCACTTCCTAAAAGAGGTCTGGTATCTGTTTGTCAGCCCACCCCAATGGCTTCTTGAGCCCTGCCTTTCCTCTGGAGTTTGAGGTTGGATGATCCTTGGGAGAAGAAAGAACAACACGTGGAAGGCTGTGATGCAGGAGAAGTTTATTGATGGAAAAAAAATACCATGAAATGGAAAGAGTGCAAGTATGAGGGTGATCACCTGAGATACAGGTCAGGGGACCATGAGCCAACATCCTTTGTATACCTGATCTCTTAGCAGAGCCACAAGTTCTTCCCACCCCACCATAGGAGAGGCACACTGGAGGACCATAGTAGTCTTGGGGTTTTTTCAGCAGGTGGTTTCAGGGGAGAGCAGCAGACACAAGAGAGGAGGAGATGCAGAGAAGGAAGAGGTTGAGGGGTCATGTTAGCCTCAGCCTTGGCAGGCTCTCTTCCCTGCTTCCTTGCTTAGTGCTGTGAGAGGAGGAGATGTGGACGGCAAGACCAAGTGCCAGAAGAGGCCTGGAGTGAAATCCTCATTCCACGGTACGGACTCCAGGCTTTTCATGGTGGTTGATGTCAGGGGTGGTGTTGAGGGCCCTTAGCAGGGGTAGCCAAAGCCTCTCCTGCCTCCATAGCAGCCCAGGCCTCCTAAGCCATAGCCATAGCCACGTCCATAGCCAAGGCCATAGCCAAAGCCTCCAGAGGAGACAGGCACTCCCTGGGCGCTGAGTTCGGTGCCCACGGCAGCGGATGCGGAGGATCCCACAGCGGTGCTCTGGGGGAAGGAGCTGAGGATGGGTCCTGGCAGGGTGACCACCACGGTGGAAGGCTGGATGACGACCCGGGAGTCCTCACACTGCCTGACACAGGGCTCGTTGCAGCTGTTAGCCAGCGGGGTGGGTCCGCAGGGGCTGCAGAGGGTGTTGCAGGCCATGTGTGTGGTGTGGAGGGGCCCTGGAAGAGAGGAGGTTGAGAAAGCGCAGGGGTGGAAAGGGGTGAGGGTCTGGAAGAGCTGGGCCAAGCAGGGCAGGAGCTGGAGGGGAAGGGGTTTGAGTCTCACCTTGCTGAGCGTGGAGCAGAAGGTGTCAGGAGAAGTGTGTGAGGGAGAGAGGCTCTGGGTCGGCTTTTATGCTGCTCCCAGAGGGGTGTGACAGCCTTTGGGAGTGACCACGTTTTCCATCAAACACTTCTCTCATGCCACAGCCTGGTGAGCAATGAGCTGGGGCGTGTTTTCCTGGCCACACTTTTCTGCCATTCCATGTCCTTCTCCTGACACCATGTTCACCTGACCCTGGCGGCAGCTTTGAGATGCCAAAGGCTTCTTGGTTTTGAGTGTGTGTGTCAGGATGGGCAGAAGACACATCCAAAGCACAGGAGAGGTGGGGTGTCGTTATTAAGCTCATGCCACAGCAGTTCTGTGGTGTGCCTCCATGAAAGGCTGGTCTGTGCATTGTATATGTGCCAGCTGAAGGCATTTGGGCCTTCTCTGCCTTGCTGCCATGAGGCAAAGCGTGTCCTTGGGCCTGGTCTTTCCTGCTGGTTCTGCTCTGTGGTTCTGTCATGCTGTCTCTGTGTCTGCAGAGTTTGAGTCTGGGAGAACGGGGGCAGCATCTTTAGGCTTGTTCCCAGATTGGGCTGCCTTTGGTGTGTGAGTACACGCAGGCAGAGGAGGGCTGCTTGTGAGAGCAGGCCATTGTCCTGGCAGCTTCAGCCCAGAGCTCCTGAGTGCTTGGCAACTGCCCGGACACAGCTCTGTGGGGCCTTGTGGGGATTTGTCAGCATAACAGGTGAGGGTGGGAGCTGGCTGACTTCTTTGGGAGGCCCTTCTTGATTGTCATGTAGACGTGTTGTTGCTTGGTTGTAGTTACTAAAGGCCTGCAGAGACTTCCTAAGTCTCCTGTGTGTAAAGAGGTACGGGAAGGAATATGTGGGAAGGTAGAGACTGGTGAGACTGTTTATTGTTCCTTTGGAAGGGGATGCAGAAGATGCTTCTGTAAAGCAGGGACAATGCAGGGAATCATGAGAGGGTGATGTGGAGTCGCCAGTGTGAACTGTCAGAGGGGACATTAGGCTTGGTTGATCCCCCATCCTTTATGTTGAAGTGGATGTTTTAAGGCTTAGTGAGTCGTGGCTGGTGTTGCCCTCCAGCTTCTCATGAAGCAGTTGATGATGCTTTCTCCCTTGGCATGCTCACTGCAGGCTGCCAAAGTACCTGTTGTGTAAGTGTGGAGTGAGTGGAGTGCAGAGTGGTTGAAGGGCTGGGCCCACAGCACTCTGCTGAGTGGCTCAAAGTCCATTGGAGGAGAGTCTCAAGAGGTGTAGCCCAAGACTCTTATGTGGGGCCAACACTGTTGAACATGCCCATTACTGACCTGGGCAATGTAATCAAGTCCCCACCCCTGCAACAAGTAGCAGATGGAACCCTGATTTTGGAAAAAATAAGGTGTAAAGGAATCCCCTGGGTAAGCAGAGACTGGTCAGTGTCACCTCTGTGCCTGTCATGGTGATGGAGCAAATGCTTTTGGAAACCAAGCTGAGTCACCTGGAATCAGGAGAGGTGGCTGCTGGCAGCCAGCATGGTTTCAGGAAGGGCAGACTGTTGCCTGACAAATGCTGTGTCCTTCCCCAACAGGGTGACATTAGTGGGTAAGTGAAAAGTGAAGATTTTCATAGACATGGACTTGTGAAAGGGCTCAGACATGGTGCCACACAACATGCTTGCTTGTAAATTGGAGAGCTGTGGATTGGATGGGTGAACGAGCTGGTGGAGTTAGGAATTGACTGGATGGTCATGCTCCAAGTGTTGTGGTCAGTGGTTCAATGTGTTTTTTGAGAGTGGTGATGAATTCTGTCTGTCTGGGGTCGGTATAGAGTCCAGTCCTACTTCACATCTGTGTCAGGGAAGAGGAGAGTGGGATTGAGTGCAGCCTCAGCAGGTTTGTGGATGACCCCAAGCCGTGTGGTACAGTTGACACACTGGAGGGAAGGGTCAGAGGGTCATTTAGAGGCTGGGGAGGTGGGAAGCTGAGTGATGTGGTAGATGTCTTAGAGGGAAGGCCTACTGTGCAGCTTGACTTTGACAGGCTCAGTAGGTGGGTCCTCATGTGCGAATCCCATGAAGGCCAAGGGCTCTGTACTGCGACTGAGTTGGGGCAATGCCAGACATGGGTACAGGCTGAGCAATGGCAAGCAGCTCTGTGGAGATGGACTTTGGGGTTTTGGTGGATGAAAACCTGACTATCAGCCATGGATCAGATCAGACAAGGCCATAAAATGGTTGTGTTGGAGCTTCTCCTTCTTGAGGACAGGCTTAGAGTGAGTTGGGGGTTTTTGTCCTGGAGAAGATTCCAGAGAGACCCCAAGGCAGCCTGCGAGAACTTGGAGGAGGCATGAAGGAAAGATGGGCAGGGCCTGCTTAGCAGGATGTGTAGTGATAAGATGAGGGGTTAAGTACAAAACTGAAAGAGGGGAGATTTAGCTGAGCTATCAGGAAGGCATTCCTAACGACACAAGTAGTTGGACACTTGAAGAGGATCCCAGCAGAAGCTCTGTATGTCCTGGGGTCCCTGGTAGTGTTGAAGGGCAGGTTAGATGGGGCTTTGAGCAGCCTGGTCTAGCAGAGGGAGACCCTGCTCAGGAAAGTTGTAACTAACTGATCTTTCAGGTCCCTTCCTACCCAAACCCTTCAGTGATCCTGTCACACTCTGATTCTATAAATCTGGGACTTTGTGTTGTCTCTGCTGTTCTGTGGACACACAGAACTTGGGTCATTGTTTCTCTCCTGTTTCCTCTGCAGACAGGGGAGAGGAAGAACCTCAGTGGTGACCCAGCACGCAGGGCAATTCACCCCAGCAGAAAGGAAGCCTTGGGTCAGAGGCATGGGTAGAACTGCAGAAGTGTGTCCAAGCTGTTGTTTGGGAAGGGAAGGTCTTGTGTGGCGGGCTGGAAGCACATTGGGTGCAGTTGGGAGGTGTTTTGGGGTGCACGTCCTAGAGAAAGAACTGTCAGCCATTGGTCTAGCCACGTGGGTGGCCTCAGCCCTGGCATTTTGCTGGGTGAGGTTGGATGAGCCTTGAGAGGCAAAAGAATGACCCAGGAGCTGTCAAAGGCTGTGCTGCAGGAGAAGTTTATTGAAGAAAAAATAATACAGTGAAGAGGGAGGACTTGAGAGTGGCTGGGGGCCTGTGTGAGGTACAGGTCGGGTGACCACCAGCCAATGCTGTTGTCTTCTGGAGCTCCTACCAGAGCCACGAGGTGTTCCTGTCCCACTCTGGGAGTGGCACAGTCAAGGTCCCTCGTGGTCTCTGGTTTCTGAGCAGATTTTTGCACTGTAGAATAGCAGAGAGAAGTGGAGGTGCAAAGAAGGAGGTGGTAGGAGAAGAGGAGGTGAAGGGGCCGTGTTTGTCTCAGGGTTGGCTGGGCACTTCTCTGCTGGGTGCCGTGAGAGGAGGAACCATGGAGAAGGCAGGAGGTGGCAGGAGGCATGTCTTCAACCCACAGCATCTCCTCCAGAGACTGGGATGTTGGTGTCAGGGGTGGTGGGGAGGGCCCTTAGCAGGGGAAGCCAAAGCC
This sequence comes from Gallinula chloropus, assembly GCF_964237585.1. Classification (NCBI taxonomy): domain Eukaryota; kingdom Metazoa; phylum Chordata; class Aves; order Gruiformes; family Rallidae; genus Gallinula; species Gallinula chloropus. The sequence goes on along the minus strand of NC_140086.1, from coordinate 1,535,665 downwards.
TCTCCTGCCTCCATAGCAGCCCAGGCCTCCTAAGCCGTAGCCATAGCCAAGGCCATAGCCAAAGCCTCCAGAGGAGACAGGCACTCCCTGGGCGCTGAGTTCGGTGCCCACGGCAGCGGATGCGGAGGATCCCACAGCGGTGCTCTGGGGGAAGGAGCTGAGGATGGGTCCTGGCAGGGTGACCAGCACAGCGGGAGGCTGGATGACGACCCGGGAGTCCTCACACTGCCTGACACAGGGCTCGTTGCAGCTGTTAGCCAGCGGGGTGGGTCCGCAGGGGCTGCAGAGGGTGTTGCAGGCCATGTGTGTGGTGTGGAGGGGCCCTGGAAGAGAGGAGGTTGAGAAAGCGCAGGGGTGGAAAGGGGTGAGGGGCTGGAAGAGCTGGGCCAAGTAGGGCAGGAGCTGGAGGGGAAGGGGTTTGAGTCTCACCTTGCTGAGCGTGGAGCAGAAGGCGTCAGGAGAAGTGTGTGAGGGAGAGAGGCTCTGGGTCGGCTTTTATGCTGCTCCTGGAGTGCCCGAGGCAGAGAGACAGCCTGTGCACAGGGCAGCAGTTTTCAGACAGGCAGGGCTTGCATGCCACAGCCTGGAGAGCAATGAGGTGGGGCGTGTTTTCCTGGCCACAAGGCTCCCTTTTCCTTTCCTCTTCTTGAGGTCGTGTCCCATTGGCCCTGGCGGCAGCTTTGAAGGGAGAGTCGGTCCTGGGATGGATTTGTAGGCAAGGGGTGTGTAAAGGCATTTTGGAGGCCCGGGCAAAGCATAGGAGAGGTGGGGTGTCATGGGTGAGGTCCTGCCATGGCATGCATGTGGTGTGTGTTGTGGGTGCATTGTCCAGTGGATTTCCATTGCCTGGCAGCCCTTGAAGGCTGGACTGGGCTTTGGAGTTGTGCCAAGTATGAGGCATTCCCCTTCCATCTTATTTGCTGTGTCCACATCTTGCTGCCAGCTCAGTAAGCCTGGTTTTGTTCCTGCCTTTGTCATTGCTCTGTGATGTCTTTGTTCCCCCAGGCCTGGCTGCTTGTAGCTCTCTGTATTGGCTTCATGCTGCATGGTTTTGTTAATTAGGGGTCTAGAGGCAGGGCTTCTGTTGAAGGTTCCCAAAGATTGCTCTATGTTTGATGGAGAGTCTTCATGTGCCGAGAGATGAGCTGGACGGGAAGAAGAATGTCTGGCCCAGAAGGAAGGGGCATTTGGTTGGGACTTAAGAAAAAGGAGAGATTTTCTGGTGTTTGGAGGAAGGGGCAGATACCTCAGGAGACCTACAAGGATGTTGTGAGGTTATCCAAGTAGAAGTTGAGAAAGGACAAAGCTCAACTGAAACTTCATCCAGCTATGGCCATAAAGGACAAGGAAAGCTGTTTCTGTGAATACTTTGGCAGCAAAAGGAGGGCTAAGGAGAATCTCCATCTTTGATTTTTTTGTGGGGGAAACATAGTGACAAAGGAGGAGGAAAAGACTGAGTTACTTTGTGCCTTATTTGCTTCAGGCCTTACTATGAAGAAGAGTTTTTCTAGGTGCCCAGCCCCCCTGAGATGGAAAACAAGGAAGAAGAACATAACAAAGCCACCAACAGAAACAGGAATGGTCATTGACCTGCTACACCACTTAGCCACACACAAGTGTAGGGAGCCTGATGGGATCCCCCAAGGGTGCCAGGGGGGCTGGTGTCAGTGCTATCCAATCTCCTCCTATTGAGTCTCAGCAATGCTGATTAAATCCAGACAGTTCGACTTGTTGGGAAGTTGTCAAATGTGATACCCACCTACAAGAAGATGTGGAAGGAGGAAAGCTAATCATAGGCTGTGCTACATCAAAAGCAGCATGTCTATCAGGTCCAGGGAAGATATTTTGCCCCTCTTATATGCTCTCCTGAAACTGGAGCCCTGGGTTTAGCTCTGGGCCCCCAGCATAAGAATGATAGGAACCATCTGGAGGGGAAGCAGAAGAGGCCATGAAGTTGGTGGTGTCGAAGTGTCTCCTGCTTCAGGACAGGCTGCAAGAATTTGGGTTGTTTATCCTGAGAAGTTTCCAGGGAGTCCTTAGAGCAGCCTTCCAGTACTGACAGGAGGCATGGAGGAAGGATGGGCAGGGACTCTTTACAGGATGTGTAGTGATACAGTAAGTGGTAATCAAGAAAACTGAGAAGGGGGGTTTGGGTGAGCTATTAAGAAGGCTTTCTTTAGGCTTTCTTTCCCCTGTGGGTCGTTGTGGTCCTCCTTACGTGAGGTCCTTGCAGGATTTCCCTTTCCCCTATGGATGGTTGAGGTCCTACTTATAGAAGGCGTGCAGGAAAGATGGAGATGGACTCATTATTCAGGACATGTAGTGATACCATGAGGGGTAATGAGCAAAACTGAACCAGGGTAGATTTAGGTGAGCTATTAGGAAGGCTTTCTTTACCATACATGTGGTTGGAGACTTGAAGAGGATCCCATGTGGAGTTCTGTGTCTCTGGATCCCTGGCAGTGTTGAAAGGCAGCTGTGATGTGTCTTTGAGCATCCTGGCCCAGTGGAGGGTGTCCCTGCTCATGGCAGGAGAGAAGCAACTGACATGACTTTGAAGGTCCCTTCCAACACAAACCACTCTCTGATTCTGTGCTGTCTCTGTCCTCATGTCACTGCACAAAGCTCTTGTCATGTTTCCCCTCCCCTTCCCAGTTGAGGAGGGGCAGTGATAGAGGGGCTCTGTGCTCACCTGGTCCCCTGCTCATGTTACCCGACCAGAGAGGCATAAGAGACATGTAAAAATAAAGGTATCAAAGCTTTTCTTTGGGCAAGAGAAGGTCTTGTGTGTCAGGCCAGAAGTGGCAGTGGGATGGTCTTCCCAGAATACATGCCCTGAAGAGAGGTCTGGCATCCATTGGTCAACCCATCCTGCTGGCTGCTTGAGCCCTGACTTTGTGTTGTTTGAGGTTGGATGAGATTTGGAAGAATAAAAATACAACTGAGGAGAAGTCAAAGGCTGTGATGCAGGAGAAGTTTATTGATGAGTCGTGTTCTCAGTCCACAGTATGGACGGCAGGATTTTGGGTGCTGGTGTGAAGGGAGGTGGAGAGAACCCTTAGCAGGGGTAGCCAAAGCCCCTTCTGCCTCCATAGCAGCCCAGGCCTCCTAAGCCGTAGCCATAGCCAAGGCCATAGCCAAAGCCTCCAGAGGAGACAGGCACTCCCTGGGCGCTGAGTTCGGTGCCCACGGCAGCGGATGCGGAGGATCCCACAGCGGTGCTCTGGGGGAAGGAGGTGAGGATGGGTCCTGGCAGGGTGACCAGCACGGTGGAAGGCTGGATGACGACCCGGGAGTCCTCACACTGCCTGACACAGGGCTCGTTGCAGCTGTTAGCCAGCGGGGTGGGTCCGCAGGGGCTGCAGAGGGTGTTGCAGGCCATGTGTGTGGTGTGGAGGGGCCCTGGAAGAGAGGAGGTTGAGAAAGCGCAGGGGTGGAAAGGGGTGAGGGTCTGGAAGAGCTGGGCCAAGCAGGGCAGGAGCTGGAGGGGAAGGGGTTTGAGTCTCACCTTGCTGAGCGTGGAGCAGAAGGTGTCAGGAGAAGTGTGTGAGGGAGAGAGGCTCTGGGTCGGCTTTTATGCTGCTCCCAGAGGGGTGTGACAGCCTTTGGGAGTGACCACGTTTTCCATCAAACACTTCTCTCATGCCACAGCCTGGTGAGCAATGAGCTGGGGCGTGTTTTCCTGGCCACACTTTTCTGCCATTCCATGTCCTTCTCCTGACACCATGTTCACCTGACCCTGGCGGCAGCTTTGAGATGCCAAAGGCTTCTTGGTTTTGAGTGTGTGTGTCAGGATGGGCAGAAGACACATCCAAAGCACAGGAGAGGTGGGGTGTCGTTATTAAGCTCATGCCACAGCAGTTCTGTGGTGTGCCTCCATGAAAGGCTGGTCTGTGCATTGTATATGTGCCAGCTGAAGGCATTTGGGCCTTCTCTGCCTTGCTGCCATGAGGCAAAGCGTGTCCTTGGGCCTGGTCTTTCCTGCTGGTTCTGCTCTGTGGTTCTGTCATGCTGTCTCTGTGTCTGCAGAGTTTGAGTCTGGGAGAACGGGGGCAGCATCTTTAGGCTTGTTCCCAGATTGGGCTGCCTTTGGTGTGTGAGTACACGCAGGCAGAGGAGGGCTGCTTGTGAGAGCAGGCCATTGTCCTGGCAGCTTCAGCCCAGAGCTCCTGAGTGCTTGGCAACTGCCCGGACACAGCTCTGTGGGGCCTTGTGGGGATTTGTCAGCATAACAGGTGAGGGTGGGAGCTGGCTGACTTCTTTGGGAGGCCCTTCTTGATTGTCATGTAGACGTGTTGTTGCTTGGTTGTAGTTACTAAAGGCCTGCAGAGACTTCCTAAGTCTCCTGTGTGTAAAGAGGTACGGGAAGGAATATGTGGGAAGGTAGAGACTGGTGAGACTGTTTATTGTTCCTTTGGAAGGGGATGCAGAAGATGCTTCTGTAAAGCAGGGACAATGCAGGGAATCATGAGAGGGTGATGTGGAGTCGCCAGTGTGAACTGTCAGAGGGGACATTAGGCTTGGTTGATCCCCCATCCTTTATGTTGAAGTGGATGTTTTAAGGCTTAGTGAGTCGTGGCTGGTGTTGCCCTCCAGCTTCTCATGAAGCAGTTGATGATGCTTTCTCCCTTGGCATGCTCACTGCAGGCTGCCAAAGTACCTGTTGTGTAAGTGTGGAGTGAGTGGAGTGCAGAGTGGTTGAAGGGCTGGGCCCACAGCACTCTGCTGAGTGGCTCAAAGTCCATTGGAGGAGAGTCTCAAGAGGTGTAGCCCAAGACTCTTATGTGGGGCCAACACTGTTGAACATGCCCATTACTGACCTGGGCAATGTAATCAAGTCCCCACCCCTGCAACAAGTAGCAGATGGAACCCTGATTTTGGAAAAAATAAGGTGTAAAGGAATCCCCTGGGTAAGCAGAGACTGGTCAGTGTCACCTCTGTGCCTGTCATGGTGATGGAGCAAATGCTTTTGGAAACCAAGCTGAGTCACCTGGAATCAGGAGAGGTGGCTGCTGGCAGCCAGCATGGTTTCAGGAAGGGCAGACTGTTGCCTGACAAATGCTGTGTCCTTCCCCAACAGGGTGACATTAGTGGGTAAGTGAAAAGTGAAGATTTTCATAGACATGGACTTGTGAAAGGGCTCAGACATGGTGCCACACAACATGCTTGCTTGTAAATTGGAGAGCTGTGGATTGGATGGGTGAACGAGCTGGTGGAGTTAGGAATTGACTGGATGGTCATGCTCCAAGTGTTGTGGTCAGTGGTTCAATGTGTTTTTTGAGAGTGGTGATGAATTCTGTCTGTCTGGGGTCGGTATAGAGTCCAGTCCTACTTCACATCTGTGTCAGGGAAGAGGAGAGTGGGATTGAGTGCAGCCTCAGCAGGTTTGTGGATGACCCCAAGCCGTGTGGTACAGTTGACACACTGGAGGGAAGGGTCAGAGGGTCATTTAGAGGCTGGGGAGGTGGGAAGCTGAGTGATGTGGTAGATGTCTTAGAGGGAAGGCCTACTGTGCAGCTTGACTTTGACAGGCTCAGTAGGTGGGTCCTCATGTGCGAATCCCATGAAGGCCAAGGGCTCTGTACTGCGACTGAGTTGGGGCAATGCCAGACATGGGTACAGGCTGAGCAATGGCAAGCAGCTCTGTGGAGATGGACTTTGGGGTTTTGGTGGATGAAAACCTGACTATCAGCCATGGATCAGATCAGACAAGGCCATAAAATGGTTGTGTTGGAGCTTCTCCTTCTTGAGGACAGGCTTAGAGTGAGTTGGGGGTTTTTGTCCTGGAGAAGATTCCAGAGAGACCCCAAGGCAGCCTGCGAGAACTTGGAGGAGGCATGAAGGAAAGATGGGCAGGGCCTGCTTAGCAGGATGTGTAGTGATAAGATGAGGGGTTAAGTACAAAACTGAAAGAGGGGAGATTTAGCTGAGCTATCAGGAAGGCATTCCTAACGACACAAGTAGTTGGACACTTGAAGAGGATCCCAGCAGAAGCTCTGTATGTCCTGGGGTCCCTGGTAGTGTTGAAGGGCAGGTTAGATGGGGCTTTGAGCAGCCTGGTCTAGCAGAGGGAGACCCTGCTCAGGAAAGTTGTAACTAACTGATCTTTCAGGTCCCTTCCTACCCAAACCCTTCAGTGATCCTGTCACACTCTGATTCTATAAATCTGGGACTTTGTGTTGTCTCTGCTGTTCTGTGGACACACAGAACTTGGGTCATTGTTTCTCTCCTGTTTCCTCTGCAGACAGGGGAGAGGAAGAACCTCAGTGGTGACCCAGCACGCAGGGCAATTCACCCCAGCAGAAAGGAAGCCTTGGGTCAGAGGCATGGGTAGAACTGCAGAAGTGTGTCCAAGCTGTTGTTTGGGAAGGGAAGGTCTTGTGTGGCGGGCTGGAAGCACATTGGGTGCAGGTGGGAGGTGTTTTGGGGTGCACGTCCTAGAGAAAGAACTGTCAGCCATTGGTCGAGCCACGCGGGTGGCCTCAGCCCTGGCATTTTGCTGGGTGAGGTTGGATGAGCCTTGAGAGGCAAAAGAAGGACCCAGGAGCTGTCAAAGGCTGTGCTGCAGGAGAAGTTTATTGAAGAAAAAATAATACAGTGAAGAGGGAGGACTTGAGAGTGGCTGGGGGCCTGTGTGAGGTACAGGTCGGGTGACCACCAGCCAATGCTGTTGTCTTCTGGAGCTCCTACCAGAGCCACGAGGTGTTCCTGTCCCACTCTGGGAGTGGCACAGTCAAGGTCCCTCGTGGTCTCTGGTTTCTGAGCAGATTTTTGCACTGTAGAATAGCAGAGAGAAGTGGAGGTGCAAAGAAGGAGGTGGTAGGAGAAGAGGAGGTGAAGGGGCCGTGTTTGTCTCAGGGTTGGCTGGGCACTTCTCTGCTGGGTGCCGTGAGAGGAGGAACCATGGAGAAGGCAGGAGGTGGCAGGAGGCATGTCTTCAACCCACAGCATCTCCTCCAGAGACTGGGATGTTGGTGTCAGGGGTGGTGGGGAGGGCCCTTAGCAGGGGAAGCCAAAGCCTCTCCTGCCTCCATAGCAGCCCAGGCCTCCTAAGCCGTAGCCATAGCCAAGGTCATAGCCAAAGCCTCCAGAGGAGACAGGCACTCCCTGGGCGCTGAGTTCGGTGCCCACAGCAGCGGATGCGGAGGATCCCACAGCGGTGCTCTGGGGGAAGGAGCTGAGGATGGGTCCTGGCAGGGTGACCAGCACAGCGGGAGGCTGGATGACGACCCGGGAGTCCTCACACTGCCTGACACAGGGCTCGTTGCAGCTGTTAGCCAGCGGGGTGGGTCCGCAGGGGCTGCAGAGGGTGTTGCAGGCCATGTGTGTGGTGTGGAGGGGCCCTGGAAGAGAGGAGGTTGAGAAAGCGCAGGGGTGGAAAGGGGTGAGGGGCTGGAAGAGCTGGGCCAAGTAGGGCAGGAGCTGGAGGGGAAGGGGTTTGAGTCTCACCTTGCTGAGCGTGGAGCAGAAGGCGTCAGGAGAAGTGTGTGAGGGAGAGAGGCTCTGGGTCAGCTTTTATGCTGCTCCTGGAGTGCCCGAGGCAGAGAGACAGCCTGTGCACAGGGCAGCAGTTTTCAGACAGGCAGGGCTTGCATGCCACAGCCTGGAGAGCAATGAGGTGGGGCGTGTTTTCCTGGCCACAAGGCTCCCTTTTCCTGTCCTCTTCTTGAGGTCGTGTCCCATTGGCCCTGGCGGCAGCTTTGAAGGGAGAGTCGGTCCTGGGATGGATTTGTAGGCAAGGGGTGTGTAAAGGCATTTTGGAGGCCCGGGCAAAGCATAGGAGAGGTGGGGTGTCATGGGTGAGGTCCTGCCATGGCATGCATGTGGTGTGTGTTGTGGGTGCATTGTCCAGTGGATTTCCATTGCCTGGCAGCCCTTGAAGGCTGGACTGGGCTTTGGAGTTGTGCCAAGTATGAGGCATTCCCCTTCCATCTTATTTGCTGTGTCCACATCTTGCTGCCAGCTCAGTAAGCCTGGTTTTGTTCCTGCCTTTGTCATTGCTCTGTGATGTCTTTGTTCCCCCAGGCCTGGCTGCTTGTAGCTCTCTGTATTGGCTTCATGCTGCATGGTTTTGTTAATTAGGGGTCTAGAGGCAGGGCTTCTGTTGAAGGTTCCCAAAGATTGCTCTATGTTTGATGGAGAGTCTTCATGTGCCGAGAGATGAGCTGGACGGGAAGAAGAATGTCTGGCCCAGAAGGAAGGGGCATTTGGTTGGGACTTAAGAAAAAGGAGAGATTTTCTGGTGTTTGGAGGAAGGGGCAGATACCTCAGGAGACCTACAAGGATGTTGTGAGGTTATCCAAGTAGAAGTTGAGAAAGGACAAAGCTCAACTGAAACTTCATCCAGCTATGGCCATAAAGGACAAGGAAAGCTGTTTCTGTGAATACTTTGGCAGCAAAAGGAGGGCTAAGGAGAATCTCCATCTTTGATTTTTTTGTGGGGGAAACATAGTGACAAAGGAGGAGGAAAAGACTGAGTTACTTTGTGCCTTATTTGCTTCAGGCCTTACTATGAAGAAGAGTTTTTCTAGGTGCCCAGCCCCCCTGAGATGGAAAACAAGGAAGAAGAACATAACAAAGCCACCAACAGAAACAGGAATGGTCATTGACCTGCTACACCACTTAGCCACACACAAGTGTAGGGAGCCTGATGGGATCCCCCAAGGGTGCCAGGGGGGCTGGTGTCAGTGCTATCCAATCTCCTCCTATTGAGTCTCAGCAGTCCTGACTATATCCAGACAGTTCTACTTGTTGGGAAGTTGTCAAATGTGATACCCACCTACAAGAAGATGTGGAAGGAGGAAAGCTAATCATAGGCTGTGCTACATCAAAAGCAGCATGTCTATCAGGTCCAGGGAAGATATTTTGCCCCTCTTATATGCTCTCCTGAAACTGGAGCCCTGGGTTTAGCTCTGGGCCCCCAGCATAAGAATGATAGGAACCATCTGGAGGGGAAGCAGAAGAGGCCATGAAGTTGGTGGTGTCGAAGTGTCTCCTGCTTCAGGACAGGCTGCAAGAATTTGGGTTGTTTATCCTGAGAAGTTTCCAGGGAGTCCTTAGAGCAGCCTTCCAGTACTGACAGGAGGCATGGAGGAAGGATGGGCAGGGACTCTTTACAGGATGTGTAGTGATACAGTAAGTGGTAATCAAGAAAACTGAGAAGGGGGGTTTGGGTGAGCTATTAAGAAGGCTTTCTTTAGGCTTTCTTTCCCCTGTGGGTCGTTGTGGTCCTCCTTACGTGAGGTCCTTGCAGGATTTCCCTTTCCCCTATGGATGGTTGAGGTCCTACTTATAGAAGGCGTGCAGGAAAGATGGAGATGGACTCATTATTCAGGACATGTAGTGATACCATGAGGGGTAATGAGCAAAACTGAACCAGGGTAGATTTAGGTGAGCTATTAGGAAGGCTTTCTTTACCATACATGTGGTTGGAGACTTGAAGAGGATCCCATGTGGAGTTCTGTGTCTCTGGATCCCTGGCAGTGTTGAAAGGCAGCTGTGATGTGTCTTTGAGCATCCTGGCCCAGTGGAGGGTGTCCCTGCTCATGGCAGGAGAGAAGCAACTGACATGACTTTGAAGGTCCCTTCCAACACAAACCACTCTCTGATTCTGTGCTGTCTCTGTCCTCATGTCACTGCACAAAGCTCTTGTCATGTTTCCCCTCCCCTTCCCAGTTGAGGAGGGGCAGTGATAGAGGGGCTCTGTGCTCACCTGGTCCCCTGCTCATGTTACCCGACCAGAGAGGCATAAGAGACATGTAAAAATAAAGGTATCAAAGCTTTTCTTTGGGCAAGAGAAGGTCTTGTGTGTCAGGCCAGAAGTGGCAGTGGGATGGTCTTCCCAGAATACATGCCCTGAAGAGAGGTCTGGCATCCATTGGTCAACCCATCCTGCTGGCTGCTTGAGCCCTGACTTTGTGTTGTTTGAGGTTGGATGAGATTTGGAAGAATAAAAATACAACTGAGGAGAAGTCAAAGGCTGTGATGCAGGAGAAGTTTATTGATGAGTCGTGTTCTCAGTCCACAGTATGGACGGCAGGATTTTGGGTGCTGGTGTGAAGGGAGGTGGAGAGAACCCTTAGCAGGGGTAGCCAAAGCCCCTTCTGCCTCCATAGCAGCCCAGGCCTCCTAAGCCGTAGCCATAGCCAAGGCCATAGCCAAAGCCTCCAGAGGAGACAGGCACTCCCTGGGCGCTGAGTTCGGTGCCCACGGCAGCGGATGCGGAGGATCCCACAGCGGTGCTCTGGGGGAAGGAGCTGAGGATGGGTCCTGGCAGGGTGACCAGCACGGTGGAAGGCTGGATGACGACCCGGGAGTCCTCACACTGCCTGACACAGGGCTCGTTGCAGCTGTTAGCCAGCGGGGTGGGTCCGCAGGGGCTGCAGAGGGTGTTGCAGGCCATGTGTGTGGTGTGGAGGGGCCCTGGAAGAGAGGAGGTTGAGAAAGCGCAGGGGTGGAAAGGGGTGAGGGTCTGGAAGAGCTGGGCCAAGCAGGGCAGGAGCTGGAGGGGAAGGGGTTGGAGTCTCACCTTGCTGAGCGTGGAGCAGAAGGCGTCAGGAGAAGTGTGTGAGGGAGAGAGGCTCAGGGTCGGCTTTTATGCTGCTCCTAGAGGGGTGTGACAGCCTTTGGGAGTGACCACATTTTTCATCAAACTCTTCTCTCATGCCACAGCCTGGTGAGCAATGAGCTGGGGTGTGTTTTCCTGGCCACACTTTTCTGCAATTCCATGTCCTTCTCCTGACACCATGTTCACCTGACCCTGGCGGCAGCTTTGAAATGCCAAAGGCTTCTTGGTGTTGAGTGTGTGTGTCAGGACGGGCAGAAGATGCAACCAAAGCACAGGAGAGCTGGGGTGTTGTCACTGAGGTCATGCCATGGCATTTGTGTGGTTTGCAGATGTGTTGTGAAGCAAGTGCCCCAATTTCTGGCAGACCTGGAAGGCTGGTCTGGGCATTGGAGTTGTGCCAGGTGAGGTGTTGCCCTTTCCATGGCATTCAGCTCTTCCCCACCTTGCTGCCAGGAGGCTCAGTGTGTCTTTGGGCCTGGCCTTTCTATGTGGTTGTGCTCTGTGGTTCTGTCTTCCTGCCCCTGTGACTCCTAAGGTTGTGTCTGGGAGAAAGGGGGCTGCATCTTCAGCCTTATGCTCCCATGGGGCCATCCCTGATGCATGAGTGCAAGCAGGCAGATGAGGGACTCTTGTGAGAACAGGCCATTGGAGTGGTGGCCCCAGCCCAGGACTTACAAGCCTGCCAATCCCTGTGTTGTTGGGAGACCTGCCAGGCTCCCCATGGGCTGGTGTCAGCCCCTCAGCAGTGCTGCCCTTTCCTCATGCTGACAGGTTTGTAGGCCGGGCTCTGGTGTGATGCTGCCACACCCCATGGCTACTTTGCATGGGCAGGTGAGGCTGTGGAGAGCCCCTGAGTGTGATGATGAGAGGCACAGGAGAGTGGAAGCCGCAGGGAGAGGATGTGGTTCTGCAGGAACATTGAGATCTTTACTTAGGGAGTGTGCTGAGACGTGAGGCCACTTCTCTGCACCGTGTTTGATGGCAGCAGGAGGGTCTGCAGATTGCCAGGGCGAGCTGGAGCCAAGCGTGCAGCATGTGGCTGCAGAGCTGAGGCCCTGGTGGTGGGTGATGAATGCTGAAGGCCTTAGGAATGGCAAGGCAGCTCCAGTTTAGCCAAGGGGCGTGTTTTTTGGGCTGGTTGTCAGAGGAGACTTCCTTGTTGGTAAGAATGACACAGAGAGGTAGGAAGGTGTGCTTGACAGCTGCATGTACACAGCTCTGTGGTCCTGATGGGATGTCCCCAGGAGTGGTGAGGGAGAGACGTGGCTGAATCTTTCCAGTGGGCCTCTCTATTATCTCATTGAGGTTGTGTTGCTCAGGAGGGGTTGGTAACAGTTGTCAGTGAGCTCAAAAGCCTTGTCTGTGTGAGGAGTTTAGGAGGGAAGATCTCGGACAGTAGAGGCTGTTGAGCCTGTTCTTGTTCCTGTGGAAGGGGATGTTGAAAGTCCTTCTGTAAAGGAGTGCCAATGCAGGGTGGAATGAGAAGTTGATAGGAGGAAATATGGTCCTGGTCTCATTGTTTTCAGGATGTGTGGTGATAAGATGAGGGGTTCAAAACAAAACTGAAAGAAGGTTGATCTAGCTGAGCTACTAGGAAGGCTTTCTTTGATGTGTGACTGGACAGTTGGAGAGGGTGCCAGCAGAAGCTGTGTTTGTCCTTGGGTTCCTGGCAGTGTTCAAGGGCAGGATGAATGGGGCTGTGAGCTACATGCTAGACAGGATCACAGAAGCTGACACCAAGCTTTGTTGTAGATGGCATCAAGCTGTGTGGTACAGTTGACACACTGGAGGGAAGGGCCACCATCCAGAGGGTCTTAGACAGGCTGGGGAGGTCGGGCCTGATGTGTGAATCTCCTGGATTCAACAAGGCCGAGTGCTCGGTCCCATGTCTGGGTTGGGGCAATGTTGAACAGGGATAGATGCTTGGCAGTGGCAAGCAGCTCTGTGGAGATGGACTTGGGGGTTTTGGTGGATGGAAACCTGACTGTGAGCCAGCAATATGTGTCTGCAGGCCAGAAAGCTGATCCTTGGCTTCTCTGCACCAAGAGAATTGTATTGGTAAGGTCAAAGGATGTCATTCTGCCCCTCTGCTCTGCTCTCCTGAAACTGGTTGCACCTTCCCAGGTTTCTGTGTGTGGACTCTCTGGAGTCAACAGCTCATCTCAAATCGGTGTCATGTGCAGGTTTAAGACACCCTCTAGTCCTGAGTCCAGGACATTTATGAAAATGTTCAAAAGAACTGGACCTGGAACGGAACCCTGGGGAAGCCCCCAAGTGACTGTGGTTCAGAAGTGCCTAAGTGTGTCCAAGCTCTCATGTGACAGGCTGAAAAGCCACTGGGTGCCAATGGGAGTCGTGTCTGGGGATGTACTTTCTAAGAGAGGTCTGGCAGCCGTTGGTCAAGCCACCTCCATGGCCTTTGGAGCCCTGTCTATTTAATGGGTGAGGCTGGCTGAGCCTTGGGAGAAGAAAGACTGAATGAGGACATGTTGAATACTGTGATGCAGGAGAAGTTTATTGAAGGACAACAATCCAGTGAAAAGGGAGGAGTGCCCAGAAGAGGGGCACCCGTGTGAGGAACAGGTCGAGTGACCATCAGCCAACATCCTTTGTGTGTAGGAGTTCTTCCCAGAGCCATGAGGTGTTCCTGCCCCACTGTGGGAGTGGCACAGTCGAGGTTCCTGGTGGTCTTTGGTCTGTATGCTGGTGGTTGCAGTGGAGAGTAGTAGATGCAAGAGAAGAGGAGATGCAAAGAAGGAAGCGGGAGAAGGAGATCGCGGGTCCATATTTGCCTGCGCCTGGTCTGGTCCCTTCCCTGCTTCATTTCTTGGTGCTGAGACAGGAGGACTCATGGATGGCAAGTCCATGGAGCATGAAAGGCTTGGAGGAGTGACTTAAAACAACACCCTGGCTGCCAGAGATTGGGATGTTGGTGTCAGGGGTGGTGTTGAGGGCCCTTAGCAGGGGTACCCAAAGCCTCTCCTGCCTCCATAGCAGCCCAGGCCTCCTAAGCCGTAGCCATAGCCAAGGCCATAGCCAAGGCCATAGCCAAAGCCTCCAGAGGAGACAGGCACTCCCTGGGCGCTGAGTTCGGTGCCCACGGCAGCGGATGCGGAGGATCCCACAGCGGTGCTCTGGGGGAAGGAGGTGAGGATGGGTCCTGGCAGGGTGACCAGCACAGCGGGAGGCTGGATGACGACCCGGGAGTCCTCACACTGCCTGACACAGGGCTCGTTGCAGCTGTTAGCCAGCGGGGTGGGTCCGCAGGGGCTGCAGAGGGTGTTGCAGGCCATGTGTGTGGTGTGGAGGGGCCCTGGAAGAGAGGAGGTTGAGAAAGCGCCGGGGTGGAAAGGGGTGAGGGTCTGGAAGAGCTGGGCCAAGCAGGGCAGGAGCTGGAGGGGAAGGGGTTTGAGTCTCACCTTGCTGAGCGTGGAGCAGAAGGCGTCAGGAGAAGTGTGTGAGGGAGAGAGGCTCTGGGTCGGCTTTTATGCTGCTCCCAGAGGGGTGTGACAGCCTTTGGGAGTGACCACGTTTTCCATCCAACTCTTCTCTCATGCCACAGCCTGGTGAGCAATGAGCTGGGGTGTGTTTACCTGGCCACACTTTTCTGCAATTCCATGTCCTTCTCCTGACACCATGTTCACCTGACCCTGGCGGCAGCTTTGAGATGCCAAAGGCTTCTTGGTGTTGAGTGTGTGTGTCAGGACGGGCAGAAGATGCAACCAAACCACAGGAGAGCTGGGGTGTTATTATTAAGCTCATGCCACAGCAGTTCTGTGGTGTGCCTCCATGAAAGGCTGGTCTGTGCATTGTATATGTGCCAGCTGAAGGCATTTGGGCCTTCTCTGCCTTGCTGCCATGAGGCAAAGCGTGTCCTTGGGCCTGGTCTTTCCTGCTGGTTCTGCTTTTTGTTTCTGTCCTGCTGCCCCTGTCTCTCCAACGTTTGTTTCTGGGAGAAAGGAGGCAGCATCTTTAGGCTTGTTCCCAGATTGGGCTGCCTTTGGTGTGTGAGTACCCAGCAGGCAGAGGAGGGCTGCTTGTGAGAGCAGGCCATTGTCCTGGCAGCTTCAGCCCAGAGCTCCTGAGTGCTTGGCAACTGCCCGGACACAGCTCTGTGGGGCCTTGTGTGGGTTTGTCAGCATAACAGGTGAGGGTGGGAGCTGGCTGACTTCTCTGGGCGGCCCTTCTTGATGGTCTTGTAGAGGTGTTGTTGCTTGGGAGTGGTTTCTAAAGGCCTGCAGAGACTTCCTAAGGCTCCTGTGTGTAAGAGGTACGGGAAGGAAGATGTGGGAAGGTAGAGACTGGTGAGGGTGTTTACTGTTCCTTTGGAAGGGGATGTAGAAAATCCTTAGCAGAATCTCCATCCTTTATTTGATGTGGGGGAAACAGTGACAAACGAGGAGGAAAAGTCTGAGTTACTTTGGTCCTCAGTACAGACTATCAAGGCCAGTATTTTTCTGGGTGCCCATCCCTCCTGAGATAGGAGACAAGGAAGGGGATCATAAAAAAGCCCATATGAGAGAAGCAGGAATGTTTGTTGACGTGCTACACCATTTAGCCTTACACAAGTGTAGGGGCCAGATAGGATCCCCCCAGGGGTACTGTGGGGCTTGGTGTCCGTGCTCAACGAATAAGTTTTTTCTTGTCTCTTCAATCCTGCCTGCACCAGAGAAGTCCTTGTTGTCTGGAAGTGAGCAGACATGATACCAACCTACAAGAATGGCCAGAAGGAAGATATGGGAATTACAGACCTGTCAGTGTGACCTTGGTCCCAGGGCAGTGTATATTGTAGATCACCTTGAGTGCCACCACACAGCATATACAGGACAAGAAGGTGATCAGTCCTAGTCATCATAGGTTATGAGAGGCAGGTTCTGCTTGACTCTTCTGATCTGCTGCCCTAACAAGGCGACCTGCTTAATGGATGAGGGAATGGCTGTGGATGTTGTCTACCTGGTCTTTAGTAAAGCCTTTGTCACTGTTTCCCACAGCATTCTCCTTGAGAAACTGGCTTCTCTTGGCTTCGGTGGGTGCACACTCTGCTGGGTCACAACAACGCCAGGCAACGCTACAGGCTTGGGGAAGAGGAGCTGAGAAGCTGCCTGGTAGAAGAGTACCTGGGGGTCAACAACCAACTGAATATGAGCCAGCTGTGTGGCAAGGTGGCCAAGAAGGCCAACAGCTTGGGGGCTTGTATCAGAAATGGTGTGGCCAGCAGGACCAGGGCAGTGATTGTCCTGCTGTACTCAGCACTGCTGAGTCTGTCCTGGAATGCTCTGATGGGTTTTGGCCTCTCACTACCAGGAAGACATTGAGGTTTTGGAACCTGTCCAAAGAATGGCAACGAAACACCTAAGGCTGGGATGCAGAAGAACTTTATTGAGGGAAGGAAAACAAGCAGTGAAAAGCGTAAGGACCTCCTCACCATGGAGGAAGGAGACCAGAGGCCCATGGTAGGCTTTGGCTTCTCAGACGTTGGTGTCAGTAGGGAGTACTAGACACATGAGATAAAGCAATGAAACAAAGGAAGAAGAAGAAGAGGAAGAGGTTGCAGGGCCATGTTTGCCTCAGCCCAGGCTGCTCCCCTTCCCTGCTTCCCTGTTTGGTGCCATGAGTGGAGGAGCTGTGGATGGCAGGTCCCTGTGCCAGGAAAGGCCTGGAAATGTGACCTCAATCCATGGCATGGCTTGTAGTGTTTGGGTAGTTGGTGTCAGGGCTGGTGGTGAGCACACTTAGCAAAGGTACCCATAGCCCCTTCTGCCTCCATAGCAGCCCAGGCCTCCTAAGCCGTAGCCATAGCCAAGGCCATAGCCAAAGCCTCCAGAGGAGACAGGCACTCCCTGGGCGCTGAGTTCGGTGCCCACGGCAGCGGATGCGGAGGATCCCACAGCGGTGCTCTGGGGGAAGGAGCTGAGGATGGGTCCTGGCAGGGTGACCAGCACAGCGGGAGGCTGGATGACGACCCGGGAGTCCTGGCACTGCCTGACACAGGGCTCGTTGCAGCTGTTAGCCAGCGGGGTGGGTCCGCAGGGGCTGCAGAGGGTGTTGCAGGCCATGTGTGTGGTGTGGAGGGGCCCTGGAAGAGAGGAGGTTGAGAAAGCGCAGGGGTGGAAAGGGGTGAGGGTCTGGAAGAGCTGGGCCAAGCAGGGCAGGAGCTGGAGGGGAGGGGGTTTGAGTCTCACCTTGCTGAGCGTGGAGCAGAAGGCGTCAGGAGAAGTGTGTGAGGGAGAGAGGCTCTGGGTCGGCTTTTATGCTGCTCCCAGAGGGGTGTGACAGCCTTTGGGAGTGACCACATTTTTCATCAAACTCTTCTCTCATGCCACAGCCTGGTGAGCAATGAGCTGGGGCGTGTTTTCCTGGCCACACTTTTCTGCAATTCCATGTCCTTCTTCTGACACCATGTTCACCTGACCCTGGCGGCAGCTTTGAACTGCCAAAGGCTTCTTGATGTTGAGTGTGTGTGTCAGGACGGGCAGAAGACACAACCAAAGCATAAGAGAGGTTGGGTGTTGCCACTGAGGTCATGCCACAGCAGTCATGTCTTGTGGTTTGCAGATGTGTTGTTAACAGGTGCCCCATTTCCTTGGCTCATTGAAAGTCTGGTCTGTGTGTTGATGAGCCAGGTGAGGTGCTGGTCTTTCCATGGCATTCAGGCCTTCCCCAGCAGGGATCAATGCTGGAGGTTTGAGGAATGGCAAAGCTGGCTCCAGTTGAGCCAAGGGGATGGTTCTGTAGGCTCGTTTTCCAGTGAGGCTTCCTTGTTGCCGAGGAAGACACAGGGAGGTAGAAAGAAGTTCTCGACAGCCACAGGGATGCAGCTGTGTGGGGTCCTATGGGATGACCCCAGGAGTGTTGAAGGTGGGAGCTGACTGAATTCCTGGGGTGGCCTCTGACTCCTCTTGGTGGGGGACCAGAACAGGCCTCAGAGGTTGACCTGTTGGAGCTTCTCCTTCTTGAGGACTGGCTGAGAGTATTGGGGCTGTTCAGCGTGGGGAAGGTTACAGGGAGTCTCTAAAGCAGCCTTCAGGGACTTACAGGAGGCGTGGAGGAAAGATTGGAAGGGCCTCGTTATCAGGATGTGTAGAGATGAGGGGCTAAGACCAAAAGTGAGCAGGTAGATTTAGGTGAGCTCTTAGGAAGGCTTTCTTTCCTGTGAGCGTGTCTGGACACTTGAAGAGGATCCCATATGCAGAAGCTGTTTGATCCTTCTGTGTCCCCTTGAAGTTTGTCCCATTTTCCATCCCATTTCCAGGTAAGGAAGGGCAGTGACAGAGGAGCTGTGTGGTCTCCTGGCATCCAGGCCAATTGATGTCAACAGACAGGAGGCTCTTGTCTTAGAGGTATGGGGATAATGATATATACATGTGTTGGAAGGGACCTCTAAGCATCACTGAGTCCAACTCCTGGCTCCACACAGGGCCAGTTGAGTCAGGGCATGGGATTGAGGTTGTGGTCCACATGTTTCCTGACCTCAGCCCAGCTCAGGGCTGTGACCTCTTCCCTGGGGAGCCTGTGCCAGTGCCTGACCCCCCTCTCTGGACAGAACCTCTTCCTAACATGCTACCTAAATCTCCCCTGTTGCAGCTTCCTGCTATTCCCTCGGGTTCTCTCCCTGTTCCCAAAGAGTGGAGACAGGTGCCTGCCCCTTCGCTCTCCCTCGTCAAGAAGACACAGACCTTCATGAAGTCTTCCCTCAACCTCCTCTTCTCCACGCTGTCTAAACCAAGGGACTGCAGGCTCTCTGTGTAAGAAGACTAGGTGTCCATAGCCTTGCCCATCCATATTACACCCCTCCAGATATTCTACAAGAGTTTGGTGTCCCTCTTGTACTGTTGCACCCAAAACTGCACTCAGAACTCAAGGTGAAGCAGCACCAGGACAGTGTAGAGTGGGACAATCTCCTTCCTGGACCGCTTGGCCATGCCATGCTTGAAGCACCCCAGGATATGGTTGCCCCTCCTGACTGCCTGGGCACACTGCTGGCTCATGGTTAACTTGCTGTCAACCAAAACCCCAAATCCCTTTCAGCACCAGTGCCTGGACATCCAGGCTGGATGCACAGCCAGGGTTGTCCCTTCCCAGGTGGAGAATCCAGTGCTTAACCTTTCTAACCTTCACACTGTTGATGACTGCCCAGCTCTCTAATCTGCCCAGGTCTCTGTGTAAGGCTTCTCCACGCTGAAGAGAGGCAATAGCTTGTCTCAATTTGGAGTCACCTGCATATTTATTTAAGACACCCTTTAGTCCTGAGTCCAGGTTGTTTATGAAAATGTTAAAAAGAACTGGACCGAGAATGGAACCCTGGGGAAGCCCCCAAGTGACTGTGGTTCAGAAGTGCCTAAGTGTGTCCAAGGTCTCATGTGACAGGCTGAAAAGTCACTGGGTGCCAATGGGAGTCGTTTCTGGGGATGTACTTTCTAAGAGAGGTCTGGCAGCCGTTGGTCAAGCCACCTCCATGGCCTTTGGAGCCCTGTCTATTTAATGGGTGAGGCTGGCTGAGCCTTGGGAGAAGAAAGACTGAATGAGGACATGTTGAATGCTGTGATGCAGGAGAAGTTTATTGAAGGACAACAATCCAGTGAAAAGGGAGGAGTGCCCAGAAGAGGGGCACCCGTGTGAGGAACAGGTCGAGTGACCATCAGGCAACATCCTTCGTGTGTAGGAGTTCTTCCCAGAGACAGGAGGTGTTCCTGCCCCACTGTGGGAGTGGCACAGTCGAGGTTCCTGGTGGTCTTTGGTCTGTGTGCTGGTGGTTGCAGTGGAGAGTAGTAGACACAAGAGCAGAGGAGATGCAAAGAAGGAAGCGGGAGAAGGAGGTTCAGGGTCCAAGTTTGCCTGCGCCTGGTCTGGTCCCTTCCCTGCTTCATTTCTTGGTGCTGAGACAGGAGGACTCATGGATGGCAAGTCCATGGAGCATGAAAGGCTTGGAGGAGTGACTTAAAACAACACCCTGGCTGCCAGAGATTGGGATGTTGGAGTCAGGGGTGGTGTTGAGGGCCCTTAGCAGGGGAAGCCAAAGCCTCTTCTGCCTCCATAGCAGCCCAGGCCTCCCAAGCCATAGCCAAAGCCACGGCCATAGCCAAGGCCATAGCCAAAGCCTCCAGAGGAGACAGGCACTCCCTGGGCGCTGAGTTCGGTGCCCACGGCAGCGGATGCGGAGGATCCCACAGCGGTGCTCTGGGGGAAGGAGCTGAGGATGGGTCCTGGCAGGGTGACCACCACGGTGGAAGGCTGGATGACGACCCGGGAGTCCTCACACTGCCTGACACAGGGCTCGTTGCAGCTGTTAGCCAGCGGGGTGGGTCCGCAGGGGCTGCAGAGGGTGTTGCAGGCCATGTGTGTGGTGTGGAGGGGCCCTGGAAGAGAGGAGGTTGAGAAAGCGCAGGGGTGGAAAGGGGTGAGGGTCTGGAAGAGCTGGGCCAAGCAGGGCAGGAGCTGGAGGGGAAGGGGTTTGAGTCTCACCTTGCTGAGCGTGGAGCAGAAGGCGTCAGGAGAAGTGTGTGAGGGAGAGAGGCTCTGGGTCGGCTTTTATGCTGCTCCCAGAGGGGCGTGACAGCCTTTGGGAGTGACCACGTTTTTCATCCAACTCTTCTCTCGTGCCACAGCCTGGTGAGCAATGAGCTGGGGCGTGTTTTCCTGGCCACACTGTTCTGCAATTCCATGTCCTTCTCCTGACACCATGTTCACCTGACCCTGGCGGCAGCTTTGAGATGCCAAAGGCTTCTTGGTGTTGAGTGTGTGTGTCAGGACGGGCAGAAGATGCAACCAAAGCAGAGGAGAGCTGGGGTGTTGTCACTGAGGTCATGCCATGGCATTTGTGTGGTTTTTGGATGTGTTGTGAAGCAAGTGCCCCAGTTTCTTTGTTGGCTTCATGCTGCATGGTTTTGTTAGTGAGGGGCTGGAGGCATGGCTTCTGTTGAAGGTTCTAGAATATTGCCCTGTGTTTCATAGAGAATCTCCATGTACCAGGGGATGAGCTGGAGAGAAAGAATAATGGTCTGCCTGAGATGGAAGGAGGCTTTGGTTGGTTCTTAGGAAAAGGAAGAGAGTTTATGTTTTTTGTCAGAAGGTGCAGAAACCTCAGGAGGCCTCCAAGGGTGTTGCGAGGTTATCCATGGAGAAACTGAGAAAGGCCAAAGCTCAACTGAAACTTCATCAAGCTGTGGCCATAAAGGACCAGGAAAACTGTTTCCCTGAATATTTTGGCAGCAAAAGCAGGGTTAAGGAGAACCTACATCCTTAACAAAGTGACAAAGGAGGGGGACAAGGCTGAGTTACTTTGTGCTTATTTATTTCTGTCCCTACTGCTAAGACCAGTTGGTGTTTGGGTGTCCAGGTCCCGTGAGATAAAGACAAGAATGGGCATCATAAAGAAGCCACCATAACAGAAACAAATATGGTTATTGACCCACTGCACCTCTTAGGCATACACAAGTGTAGAGAGCCAGATGGGATCCACCCAAGGGTACCCAGGGAGCTGGTGTCAGTGCTCACCCAACCACCTTCTATCGTGTCTCAGCAGTCCTGACTGTATCTGGACAGTCCTAGTTATTGGAATGTTTTGCCTCTCTACTGTGCTCTCCTGAATCTCAAGTGCTGTGTTTAGCTCTGGGGACCCAGCATAAGGGCTCTTCTGCATAAGGGTGGCAGAAGAGGCCATGAGGATGGTCATGTTAAAGCTTGTCCTTCTTGAGGACAGGGTGAGAGTGTTGGGGGGGTTCACCCAGACAAGTTTCCAGGGAGACCATAGAGCAGCTTTCCAGTACTAACAGGAGGCATGGAGGAAGGATGGGCAGGGAGTCATTATTCAGGTTGTGTAGAGATACAAGAAGGAATAATGAGCAAAACTGAAGGAGGGGAGGTTTTGGTGAGCTTTTAGGAAGGGTTTCTTTCCCATAAAGGTGGTTGATCCAATACTAAACTCTGTGTTGCTGGTCCCTGGCTGTGTTCACGGGTAGATTGGATGGGTCTTTGGGTCATTGGGTAGATGGGATTGGAATCTTTGGGCATCCAGCTCCCCTG
Organism: Gallinula chloropus; assembly: GCF_964237585.1. Taxonomy (NCBI): domain Eukaryota; kingdom Metazoa; phylum Chordata; class Aves; order Gruiformes; family Rallidae; genus Gallinula; species Gallinula chloropus. The sequence goes on along the minus strand of NC_140086.1, from coordinate 1,514,076 downwards.
AGATAGAAGAGATGGAAGTGGAACATAACAAAGCCCCCAGAACAGAAGCAGAAGTTCTTGTTGATCTGCTACACCACTTAGCCATACTCAAGGGTAGTTGGCCACGTGGGATACCCCTAAGGGTACTGCAGGTGCTGGTGTCAGTGCTCAGTGTTCACCAAAACACCTTCTATCATGCCTCAGCAGTCCAAGCTCTATATCCAGGCAGACATAGTTATTGGCATATTTTGCATCTCTGCTGTGCTCTCCTGAATCTGGAGTCCTGTGTTTAGCTCTGGGCCCCCAGCATAAGAAGGACAGGAACCTTCTGCTAAAAGGGTGCAGAAGAGGCCATGAAGATGGTCAGGCCAAAGCTTCTCCTGCTTGAGGACAGGCTGTGAGAGTTGGGATTGTTTATCCTGGAGACGTTTACAGGGAGACTTTAGAGCAGCCTTCTAGTGCTGACAGGAGGTGGGAGAAAAGACTGGGACAGAGTTGTTATTCAGGACGTGTAGTGATGCGATGAGGGGTAATGAGCAAACCTGACCGAGGGAAGGTTTAGGTGAGCTATTAGGAAGGGTTTCTATACGGTAAGGGTGATTGGACACTTGAAGAGGATCCACATGGAGCTCTGTGTCTCTGGGTCAGTGGCAGTGTTCAGACTTAGACTAGACGTGTCTTTGAGCAGCCTGGTCTAGTGGAGGGTGTCCCTGCTCGTGGCAGGACAGATGCAACTGAGATGACTTTGAAGGTCCCTTCCAACCCAAACCATTCTCTGATTCTGTGCTGTCTCTGTCCTCATGTCACTGCACAAAGCTCTTCTTATATTTTCCCTCCCCTTCCCAGTTGAGGAGGGGCAGTGATAGATGGGCTCTGTGCTCACCTGGTCCCCAGGCCGTGTTACCCTACCAGAGAGGCATAAGAGACATGTAGAAATAAATGTATTGAAGCTTTTTTTGAGCAAACGAAGGTCTTGTGTGTCAGGCCAGAAGTGGCAGTGGGATGGTCTTCCCAGAATACATGCCCTGAAGAGACGTCTGGCACCCATTGGTCAACCCATCCTGCTGGCTGCTTGAGCCCTGACTTTGTGTTGTTTGAGGTGGGATGAGCTTTGGAAGAATAAAAATACAACTGAGGAGAAGTCAAAGGCTGTGATGCAGGAGAAGTTTATTGATGAGTTGTGTTCTCAGTCCCCAGTATGGACGGCAGGATTTTGGGGTGTTGGTGTGAACAGGGGTGGAGAGAACCCTTAGCAGGGGTAGCAGCCCCTTCTGCCTCCATAGCAGCCCAGGCCTCCCAAGCCGTAGCCATAGCCAAGGCCATAGCCAAAGCCTCCAGAGGAGACAGGCACTCCCTGGGCGCTGAGTTCGGTGCCCACGGCAGCGGATGCGGAGGATCCCACAGCGGTGCTCTGGGGGAAGGAGGTGAGGATGGGTCCTGGCAGGGTGACCAGCACAGCGGGAGGCTGGATGACGACACGGGAGTCCTGGCACTGCCTGACACAGGGCTCGTTGCAGCTGTTAGCCAGCGGGGTGGGTCCGCAGGGGCTGCAGAGGGTGTTGCAGGCCATGTGTGTGGTGTGGAGGGGCCCTGGAAGAGAGGAGGTTGAGAAAGCGCAGGGGTGGAAAGGGGTGAGGGTCTGGAAGAGCTGGGCCAAGCAGGGCAGGAGCTGGAGGGGAAGGGGTTTGAGTCTCACCTTGCTGAGCGTGGAGCAGAAGGCGTCAGGAGAAGTGTGTGAGGGAGAGAGGCTCTGGGTCGGCTTTTATGCTGCTCCTGGAGTGCCCGAGGCAGAGAGACAGCCTGTGCACAGGGAAGCAGTTTTCAGACAGGCAGGGCTTGCATGCCACAGCCTGGAGAGCAATGAGGTGGGGCGTGTTTTCCTGGCCACAAGGCTCCCTTTTCCTGTCCTCTTCTTGAGGTCGTGTCCCATTGGCCCTGGCAGCAGCTTTGAAGGGAGAGTTGGTCCTGGGATGGATTTGTAGGCAAGGGGTGTGTAAAGGCATTTTGGAGGCCCGGGCAAAGCATAGGAGAGGTGGGGTGTCATCAGTGAGGTACTCCCATGGCATTCATGTGGTGTGGGTTGTGGGTGCATTGTCCAGTGGATTCCCATGTCCTTCAATCCCTGGAAGACTGGACTGTGTTTTGGAGTTGTTCCAGGTGTGAGGCATGCCCCTTCCATCACATTCCCCCTCTTCCTACATTACTGACAGCTCAGAAGGTTTTATTCACCACTCATTTGTATTGGGTGTGGGTTGGGATGTCTTAGTGCCTGTCTTGGTTGTATGGTTGTAGCTGGAGGAAGGGTGGCTGCCTGTTACCTTGTGGGCCTTGGGGCCATGCCTGGGGCTGTGAGTGCAGGCAGGCAGCAGAGAGCTTTTTGGGAGAGCAGGCTGTGGTCCTGGTCTTTTCCAACATTGTGATTCTGTGACTGTTCAGTGGGTAAGGAATTTTGGATGGTCGCATCCAGAGGGTGGTGGTCATGGTCTAGATGGAAGACAGTGGCAAGAGGAGTTTGTCAAAGGTTTGTACTGGAGCCAGTGCTGTTTAATATCTTCCTGAAGGCTATTGGCAGTGGGCTTGAGTGCACCCTCAGCAAATTTGCTGATAACACCAAGCTGGGGTGTGAAGTTCATGTGCTGGAGGGACAGGATGCCATCCAGAAAGGAGCTGGACAGGCTGGACAATGTGGCCCAGGTGAACCTCAGGAGGTTCAACAAAGCCAAGTGCAGGGTTCTGCAGCTGGGTCAGGACAATCCCAGTTATCCATACAGGTCAGGAGATGAAGTGCTGGGAAGCAGCCCTGAGGAAAAGGACTTGAGAGTCCTTGTGGATGAGAAGCTGGATATGAGCCAGTGATGTGCATCTGCATCCCAGAAAGCCAACCACATCCTGGGCTGTGGCAGAAGAAGTGTGGCCAGCAGATTGAGAGGGGGGATTCTGTCCTTCTGCTCTGGGAGACCTCACTTGGAGTCCTGTGCCCAACTCTGGAACCCTCAGCACAAGAAGGATGTGGACCTGTTGGAGCAAGTCCAGAGGAGGCCACAAAAATGATCAGAGGGCTGGAGCAGCTCTCCTGTGAAGACAGGCTGAGAGAGTTGGGCTTCCTCAGCCTGGAGAAGGCTCCAGGGGGAACTTATAGCAGCCTCCAGCCCCTGAAAGGTGCCTGTAAGGAAGCTGGGGAAGAACTCTTCACAAGGGCATGGAATGATAGGGTGAGGGGTGATGGTTTTAAACTAGAAAAGGGGAGATTTATGTTGGATATTAGGAAGAAGTTCTTCAATATGAGGGTGGTGGATGACTGGCACAGGCTGCCCAGAGACATAGTGGAGGCCCCATCCCTGGAGATGTTCATGATCAGGCTTGATGGGGCTTTGGCTGACCTGATCTAGTGAAGATGTCCCTGCTCACTGCAGGGAGGTTGGACTAGATGACCTCTAAAGGTCCCTTCCAACCTTTACCAGTGGTTTCTATGATCTTGTGCCACTGGCATGGGTAGAAATGCAGAAGAGTGGCCAGGCTTTTCTTTGGGCAAGTGAAGGTCTTGTGTGACAGGCTGGGAGTGCACCCTGTGCCAGTGATGGTCTTCTCAGAATGCACTTCCTAAAAGAGGTCTGGTATCTGTTTGTCAACCCACCCCAATGTTTTCTTGAGCCCTGCCTTTCCTCTGGTGTTTGAGGTTGGATGATCCTTTGGAGAAGAAAGAACAACATGTGGAAGGCTGTGATGCAGGAAAAGTTTATTGATGGAAAAAAAATACCATGAAATGGAAAGAGTGCAAGTATGAGGGTGATCACCTGAGATACAGGTCAGGGGACCATGAGCCAACATCCTTTGTATACCTGAGCTCTTACCAGAGCCACAAGTTCTTCCCACCCCACCATAGGAGAGGCACACTGGAGGACCATAGTAGTCTTGGGGTTTTTTGAGCAGGTGGTTTCAGGGGAGAGCAGTAGACACAAGAGAGGAGGAGATGCAGAGAAGGAAGAGGTAGAGGGGTCATGTTTGTCTCAGCCTTGGCAGGCTCTCTTCCCTGCTTCCTTGCTTAGTGCTGTGAGAGGAGGAGATGTGGACGGCAAGACCAAGTGCCAGAAGAGGCCTGGAGTGAAATCCTCATTCCACGGTACGGACTCCAGGCTTTTCATGGTGGTTGATGTCAGGGGTGGTGTTGAGATCCCTTAGCAGGGGTAGCCAAAGCCCCTCCTGCCTCCATAGCAGCCCAGGCCTCCTAAGCCATAGCCAAAGCCACGGCCATAGCCAAGGCCATAGCCAAAGCCTCCAGAGGAGACAGGCACTCCCTGGGCGCTGAGTTCGGTGCCCACGGCAGCGGATGCGGAGGATCCCACAGCGGTGCTCTGGGGGAAGGAGGTGAGGATGGGTCCTGGCAGGGTGACCAGCACAGCGGGAGGCTGGATGACGACACGGGAGTCCTCACACTGCCTGACACAGGGCTCGTTGCAGCTGTTAGCCAGCGGGGTGGGTCCGCAGGGGCTGCAGAGGGTGTTGCAGGCCATGTGTGTGGTGTGGAGGGGCCCTGGAAGAGAGGAGGTTGAGCAAGCGCAGGGGTGGAAAGGGGTGAGGGTCTGGAAGAGCTGGGCCAAGCAGGGCAGGAGCTGGAGGGGAAGGGGTTTGAGTCTCACCTTGCTGAGCGTGGAGCAGAAGGCGTCAGGAGAAGTGTGTGAGGGAGAGAGGCTCTGGCTCGGCTTTTATGCTGCTCCCAGAGGGGTGTGACAGTGTTTTTCCCCAAGCAGGTCTTGCATACCACAGCCTCTCAATTAATGAGTTGGGCTGTGTTTTCCTTGCTGCAATTTGGCCATTTCATGTCCTTCTCCTGACACCATGTTCACCTGACCCTGGCGGCAGCTTTGAAATGCCAAATTCTTGGTGTGGAGTGTCAGGATGGGCAGAAGACACATCCAAAGCATAGGAGAGGTGGGGTGTTGTCACTCAGGTTATGCCACAGCAGTTTTGTGGTGTGGTTTGAGTTGTGAAGCAAGTGCCCCAGTTCCTTGCCTCCCTGGAAGGCTGGTCTGTGCATTGGAGGTGTGCCAGGTGCCTTTGGTCCTTCCCCGTCTTGCTGCCATGATGCTAAGCATGGCTTTGGGCCTGGTCTTTTCCCTGGTCATGCTCTGTGGTTCGGTCTTGCTGAGCCTGTATCTCCTAAATTTTTATCTGGGAGAAAGAGGGCTGCATCTTATGGCTTGTGCCTCCATGGGGCCATTCCTGGAGTGTGGACACAGGCAGGTGGAGGAGGGCTGCTTGTGTGGGACACCACTGGTCCCCAACTCTCAAGTGCCTGCCAACTGCATGTGCACCCCTCTGTGGGGCCTGGCAGTTTGTCACCAGGAATGGTTGGGTAAGAGAGCTGCCCACTTCCTTTGGAAGCCCCTCTCATTTATCTTCTAGAGGCCTTAGACACTGTCAGTGTTGCAGTCAATGACCCAAGTTGTGTGTGGGGATGAGTGGTGTCTGTCTTGGGGTCAGTACAGTGACCTTTTAACATTTGTCAGGGAAATGGAGGTTGGGATTGAGTGCAGTGGGTGATACTGAGCTGTCTGGTGTGGTTGATAACTCTGGGGAGTTGGGGTACCATTCAGAGTGGGTTTGAGAGCTTGGCAAGGCGCTGTCACCAAGAATCCTGAGGGCCAACTGCTTTAGCTGGTCCTAATTGTGTTGTGTGACCTGGTTTGCATGAGATTGGTTTCTAATGGCCTGAAGAAAGCTCAGATGTGGGGCTTGGCCCTGTTCAATTTGTTCAGAGCACTCTGGTGAGTGGTAGAAAGATGAGTTGGAGGCAAGTCTCAAGTGGGGTAGCCCAGGACTCGTATGTGGGGCCAACACTACTGAACGTGCTATACTCATTAATGACCTGGGCAAAGTAAGGGAGATCCCCACCCCCCCAACTAGTTGGCAGGTGTACCCATAATTTTGAGAAAAGGTGAAAAGGAATCCCTTGTGGTAGCTACAGGACAGTCAGTGTCACCTCCATGCCTGTCCTAGTTGTGGAGAAAATCATTCTGGAAAGGATGGTGATGCAGCTGGAACAGAGAGAGGTGGTTGGCGACAGCCAGCGTGGCTTCACAACAGCACATCGTGCCTGAGAACATCAGGTGGCCTTCCAGAGTGGGGTGTCAGCATTTGTGGGGAGGAGAAGAGGGACTGTTGTCATCAACCTAGAGGTGTGTAAAGCCTTAGGCACTGTCCCACACAACAGACTTGCCTGTAAATTGCAGAGCCATGGATTCGTCTCTACACCACGTGGTGGATCAGGAATTGGCCAGAAAAACTTCTTCAAAAGCCTTAATTCAATGTGTGTGTGTGTCTGTGTGTAGAATTGTGTGTCTCTGGGATGGGTGTGGTGTGTTTCTGGGTGGGTCTCAATGCTCTCTTGAGGTCTCTTCCAACCCCAACAATTCTGTGATGCTGATGCTCTGATTCTGTCCTCATGTGGATGCACGAAGCTCTTGTAATATAACCCTGACAGAGAGGCATCAGAGACAGGTGTAGAGGATAATAAACCTATCAAAGCTTTTCCTTGGGCAATTTAAGGTCTTGTTTGTCAGGCCAGAAGTGCCCCAGGTGGAAGTGGGATGGTCTTCTCAGCATACCCATCCTAAAGAGAGGTCTGGCATCCATTGTTCAACCCATCCTGCTGGCTGCTTGAGCCCTGACTTTGTGTTGTTTCAGGTGGGATGAGATTTGGAAGAATGAACAAACAACAGAGAAGATATCAAAGGCTGTGATGCAGGAGAAGTTTATTGATGCACAAAAATACCTTGAAAAGGAAAGTGTTCCAAGTATGAGGGTGCCTGTCTGAGATTCAGGTCAGGGGACCATGAGCCAACATCCTTTGTATACCTGAGCTCTTAGCAGAGCCAGCAGGTCTTCCCGCCCCACTACAGGAGAGGCACACTGGAGGTCCCCAGTAGCCTTTGATTTTGAGCAGGTGGTTTCAGAGGAGAGTAGTTGGCACAAGAGAAGAGGCGATTCAGAGATGGAAGAGGGAGAAGGGGAAGAGGTAGAGGGGCCATGTTGCCTCAGCCCAGGCTGTCCCTCTGCCCTGCTTGTTTGCCTCATGCTACGAGAGGAGGAGCTGTGGATGGCAGGTCCATGTGCCAGGAAAGGCCTGGAGATGTGTGCTCAATCCATGGCATGGCTTCAATGCTTTGGGAAGCTGATGCCACGGCTGCTGGTGAGCACACTTAGCAAAGGTACCCATAGCCTCTTCTGCCTCCATAGCAGCCCAGGCCTCCTAAGCCGTAGCCATAGCCAAGGCCATAGCCAAAGCCTCCAGAGGAGACAGGCACTCCCTGGGCGCTGAGTTCGGTGCCCACGGCAGCGGATGCGGAGGATCCCACAGCGGTGCTCTGGGGGAAGGAGCTGAGGATGGGTCCTGGCAGGGTGACCAGCACAGCGGGAGGCTGGATGACGACACGGGAGTCCTCACACTGCCTGACACAGGGCTCGTTGCAGCTGTTAGCCAGCGGGGTGGGTCCGCAGGGGCTGCAGAGGGTGTTGCAGGCCATGTGTGTGGTGTGGAGGGGCCCTGGAAGAGAGGAGGTTGAGAAAGCGCAGGGGTGGAAAGGGGTGAGGGTCTGGAAGAGCTGGGCCAAGCAGGGCAGGAGCTGGAGGGGAAGGGGTTTGAGTCTCACCTTGCTGAGCGTGGAGCAGAAGGCGTCAGGAGAAGTGTGTGAGGGAGAGAGGCTCTGGGTCGGCTTTTATGCTGCTCCTGGAGTGCCTGAGGCAGAGAGACAGCCTGTGCACATGGCAGCAGTTTTCAGGCAGGCAGGGCTTGCATGCCACAGCCTGGAGAGCAATGAGGTGGGGCGTGTTTTCCTGGCCACAACACTCCCTTTTAGTGTCCTCTTGTTGAAGGTCGTGTCCCCTTGCCCTGGTGGCAGCTTTGAAGGGAGAGTCAGTACTCACACACAGAGAATCACACAGAATCACAAGGCTGGAAAAGGCCTTTATGATCATCCAGTCCAACCCTTCCTGTCCTATGCTCAACCATATCCCTCAGTACCTCATTTACCTGTCTGTTAAACACGTCCAGGGTCGGTGATGCACAGCATGAGAGAGGTGGGGTGTCCTTACTATGGTCATGCCGTGGCAGTTCTGTGGTGTGCCTCCATGAAAGGCTGGTCTGTGCATTGTATATGTGCCAGCTGAAGGCATTTGGGCCTTCTCTGCCTTGCTGCCATGAGGCAAAGCGTGTCCTTGGGCCTGGTCTTTCCTGCTGGTTCTGCTCTGTGGTTCTGTCCTGCTGCCCTTGTGTCTGCAGAGTTTGTGTCTGGGAGAAAGGAGCAGCATCTGTAGGCTTGTGCCGCTGTTGTTCCATCCCTGGTGTGTGAGTACCCAGCAGGCAGAGGAGGGCTGCTTGTGAGAGCAGGCCATTGTCCTGGCAGCTTCAGTCCAGAGCTCCTGAGTGCTTGGCAACTGCCCGGACACAGCTCTGTGGGGCCTTGTGGGGGTTTGTCAGCATAACAGGTGAGGGTGGGAGCTGGCTGACTTCTTTGTGAGGCCCTTCTTGATGGTCTTGTAGAGGTGTTGTTGCTTGGGAGTGGTTGCTAAAGGCCTGCAGAGACTTCCTAAGGCTCCTGTGTGTAAGAGGTATGGGAAGGAAGATGTGGGATGGTAGAGACTGGTGAGCCTGTTGATTGTTCCTTTGGAAGGGGATGTAGAGAATCCTTAGGAGAATCTCCATCCTTTATTTGATGTGGGGGAATCATAGTGACAAAGGAGGAGGAAAAGGCTGAGTTACTTTGGTCCTCAGCACAGAATAGTAACATCATTTTTTTTTGGTGCCCATCCCCTGTGAGATGGAAGACAAGGAAGGGAATTATATCAAAGCCTCCATAACAGAACCAGAAATGGTTGTTGACCTGCTACACCACTTAGCCTTACACAAGTTCAGGGGGTCACAAGGATTCCCCCCAAGGGTACTGCAGGGGCTGGTGTCAGTGCTCACCAAGTCGCCTTCTGTCATCACTCAGCATTCTTGTCTGTGCTGGAGAAGTCCTGGTTGACTGGAAGTGAGCAAAGGTGATACCCACCTACAAGAATGGCCAGAAGGAAAATTTGGGAATTACAGGCCTATCAGTCTGGCCTTTGGTCCCAGGGGAGTTTATGTTGCAGATCACCTTGAGTGCCACCACGCACAGTACAGCCAGGAGATCAGTCCCAGTCATCATGGGTTATGAAAGGCAGTTTCTGCTTGACCCTCCTGCTCTGCTGCCTTGACAAGGCGACCTGCATAATGGATGAGGGAATGGCTGTGGATGTCTACCTGGTCTTTAGGAAAGCCTTTGTAACTGTTTCCCACAGCATTCTCATTGAGAAACTGGCTTCTCTTGGCTTGGGTGGGTGCACTCTCTGCTGGGTAAAACCTGGCTGGATGGCTGGGCCAAAGACTTGTGATCAATGGAGTTTAATCCCATTGGCGACTGGTCACAAGTGGTTCCCCAAGACCCAGTACTGGGTCCATTTCTGTGTAATATCTTTATCTGTGATGTGGACAAGGGGATTGAGGGCACCCTGAGTATGTTTGGACGTGACACTAAGGCTGGCCAAAGTGTTGTTCAGCTTGAGGGTAGGAAGCCTCCAAAGAGAGGTCTGGACAGGCTGGATCGATGGGCTGAGGCCAACTGTATGAGGTTCAAGAAGGCTCAGTGCCAGGTCCTGCTCTTGGGTCACAACAACGCCAGGCAAGGCTACAGGCTTGGGGAAGAGGAGTTGAAAAGCTGCTTGGCATTAAAGGACCTGAGGGTTCACAGCCATCTGAACATGAGCCAGCTGTGTGGCAAGGTGGCCAAGAAGGCCAAGAGCATGGGGGCTTGTATCAGACATGGTGTGGCCAGCAGGATCAGGGCAGTGATTGTCCTGCTGTACTCAGCACTGCTGAGTCTGTCCTGGAATGTGCTGATGGGTTTTTGGCCTCTGACTGCCAGGAAGACATTGAGGTTTTGGAGCCTGTCCAAAGAATGGCAACGAAACACCTAAGGCTGGGATGCAGAAGAACTTTATTGAGGGAAGGAAAACAAGCAGTGAAAAGCATAAGGACCTCCTCACCATGGAGGAGGGAGACCAGAGGTCCATAGTAGGCCACCCTTTAGTCCCGAGTCCAGGTTGTTTATGAAAATGTCAAAAAGAACTGGACCGAGAATGGAACCCTGGGGAAGCCCCCAAGTGACTGGGGTTCAGAAGTGCCTAAGTGTGTCCAAGGTCTCATGTGACAGGCTGAAAAGCCACTGGGTGCCAATGGGAGTCGTTTCTGGGGATGTACTTTCCAAGAGAGGTCTGGAAGCCATTGGTCAAGCCACCCCCATGGCCTTTGCAGCCCTGTCTATTTAATGGGTGAGGCTGGCTGTGCCTTGGGAGAAGAAAGACTGAATGAGGACATGTTGAACGCTGTGATGCAGGAGAAGTTTATTGAAGGACAACAATCCAGTGAAAAGGGAGGAGTGCCCAGAAGAGGGGCACCCGTGTGAGGAACAGGTCGAGTGACCATCAGGCAACATCCTTTGTGTGTAGGAGTTCTTCCCAGAGCCATGAGGTGTTCCTGCCCCACTGTGGGAGTGGCACAGTCGAGGTTCCTGGTGGTCTTTGGTCTGTGTGCTGGTGGTTGCAGTGGAGAGTAGTAGATACAAGAGCAGAGGAGATGCAAAGAAGGAAGCGGGAGAAGGAGGTTCAGGGTCCATGTTTGCCTGAGCCTGGTCTGGTCCCTTCCCTGCTTCCTTTCTTGGTGCTGAGACTGGAGGAGTCATGGATGGCAAGTCCATGGAGCATGAAAGGCTTGGAGGAGTGACTTAAAACCACACCCTGGCTGCCAGAGATTGGGATGTTGGTGTCAGGGGTGGTGTCGAGGGCCCTTAGCAGGGGTAGCCAAAGCCCCTCCTGCCTCCATAGCAGCCCAGGCCTCCCAAGCCATAGCCAAAGCCACGGCCATAGCCAAGGCCATAGCCAAAGCCTCCAGAGGAGACAGGCACTCCCTGGGCGCTGAGTTCGGTGCCCACGGCAGCGGATGCGGAGGATCCCACAGCGGTGCTCTGGGGGAAGGAGCTGAGGATGGGTCCTGGCAGGGTGACCACCACGGTGGAAGGCTGGATGACGACCCGGGAGTCCTCACACTGCCTGACACAGGGCTCGTTGCAGCTGTTAGCCAGCGGGGTGGGTCCGCAGGGGCTGCAGAGGGTGTTGCAGGCCATGTGTGTGGTGTGGAGGGGCTCTGGAAGAGAGGAGGTTGAGAAAGCGCAGGGGTGGAAAGGGGTGAGGGTCTGGAAGAGCTGGGCCAAGCAGGGCAGGAGCTGGAGGCGAAGGGGTTTGAGTCTCACCTTGCTGAGCGTGGAGCAGAAGGCGTCAGGAGAAGTGTGTGAGGGAGAGAGGCTCTGGGTCGGCTTTTATGCTGGTCCCCAAGGGGCGTGACAGCCTTTGGGAGTGACTGTGTTTTTCATCAAGCAGGTCTTGCCTGTCACAGGATCGTGAGCAAAGAGCTGGGGCGTGTTTTCCTGGCCACACTTTTCTGCAATTCCATGTCCTTCTCCTGACACCATGTTCACCTGACCCTGGCGGCAGCTTTGAGATGCCAAAGGCTTCTTGGTGTTGAGTGTGTGTGTCAGGACGGGCAGAAGACACATCCAAAGCACAGGAGAGCTGGGGTGTTGTCACTGAGGTCATGCCACAGCAGTCATGTCTTGTGGGTTGCAGATGTGTTGTGAAGCAAGTGCCCCATTTCCTTGGCTCATTGAAAGTCTGGTCTGTGTGTTGATGAGCCAGGTGAGGTGCTGGTCTTTCCATGGCATTCAGGCCTTCCCCAGCAGTGATCAATGCTGGAGGTTTGAGGAATGGCAAAGCTGGCTCCAGTTCAGACAAGGGGATGGTTCTGTAGGCTCGTTTTCCAGTGAGGCTTCCTTGTTGCCGAGGAAGACACAGGGAGGTAGAAAGAAGTTCTCGACAGCCACAGGGATGCAGCTGTGTGGGGTCCTATGGGATGACCCCAGGAGTGTTGAAGGTGGGAGCTGACTGAATTCCTGGGGTGGCCTCTGACTCCTCTTGGTGGGGGACCAGAACAGGCCTCAGAGGTTGACCTGTTGGAGCTTCTCCTTCTTGAGGACTGGCTGAGAGTATTGGGGTTGTTCAGCGTGGGGAAGATTAAAGGGAGTCTCTAAAGCAGCCTTCAGGGACTTACAGGAGGCGTGGAGGAAAGATTGGAAGAGCCTTGTTATCAAGATGTGCAGTGATGAGGGGCTAAGACCAAAAGTGAGCAGGTAGATTTAGGTGAGCTCTTAGGAAGGCTTTCTTTCCTGTGAGGGTGTCTGGACACTTGAAGAGGATCCCATATGCAGAAGCTGTTTGATCCTTCTGTGTCCCCTCGAAGTTTGTCCCATTTTCCATCCCATTTCCAGGTAAGGAAGGGCAGTGACAGAGGAGCTGTGTGGTCTCCTGGCATCCAGGCCAATTGATGTCAACAGACAGGAGGCTCTTGTCTTAGAGGTATGGGGATAATGATATATACATGTGTTGGAAGGGACCTCTAAGCATCACTGAGTCCAACTCCTGGCTCCACACAGGGCCAGTTGAGTCAGGGCATGGGATTGAGGGCGTCGTCCAGATGCTTCTTGACCTCAGCCCAGCTTGGGGCTGTGACCCCTTCCCTGGGGAGCCTGTGCCAGTGTCTGACCCCCTCTCTGGACAGAACCTCTTCCTGACATCCAGCCTAAACCTCCCCTGGTGCAGCTTCCTGCTATTCCCTCGGGTTCTATCCCTGGTCCCAAAGACTGGAGATAGCTGCCTGCCCCTTCGCTCCCCCTCGTCAGGAAGCCACAGACCTTCATGAAGTCTTCCCTCAACTCCTCTTCTCCACGCTGTCTAAACCAAGGGACTGCAGGCTCTCTGTGTAAGAAGACTAGGTGTCCATAGCCTTCCCCATCCATGTTATACCCCTCCAGACATTCTCCAAGAGTTTGGTGTCCCTCTTGTACTGTTGCACCCAAAACTGCACTCAGAACTCAAGGTGAAGCTGCACCAGGACAGTGTAGAGTGGGACAATCTCCTTCCTGGACCGCTTGGCCATGCCATGCTTGAAGCACCCCAGGATATGGTTGCCCCTCCTGACTGCCTGGCCACACTGCTGGCTGATGGTTAACTTGCTGTCAACCAAAACCCCAAATCCCTTTCAGCACCAGTGCCTGGCCATCCAGGCTGGGTGCACAGCCAGGGTTGTCCCTTCCCAGGTGGAGAATCCAGTGCTTAACCTTTCTAACCTTCACACTGTTGATGACTGCCCAGCTCTCTAATCTGCCCAGGTCTCTGTGTAAGGCTTCTCCACGATGAAGAGAGGCAATAGCTTGTCTCAATTTGGAGTCACCTGCATATTTATTTAAGACACCCTTTAGTCCTGAGTCCAGGTTGTTTATGAAAATGTTAAAAAGAACTGGACCGAGAATGGAACCCTGGGGAAGCCCCCAAGTGACTGGGGTTCAGAAGTGCCTAAGTGTGTCCAAGCTCTCATGTGACAGGCTGAAAAGCCACTGGGTGCCAATGGGAGTCATGTCTGGGGATGTACTTTCTAAGAGAGGTCTGGCAGCCGTTGGTCAAGCCAGCTCCATGGCCTTTGGAGCCCTGTCTATTTAATGGGTGAGGCTGGCTGAGCCTTGGGAGAAGAAAGACTGAATGAGGACATGTTGAATGCTGTGATGCAGGAGAAGTTTATTGAAGGACAACAATCCAGTGAAAAGGGAGGAGTGCCCAGAAGAGGGGCACCCGTGTGAGGAACAGGTCGAGTGACCATCAGCCAACATCCTTTGTGTGTAGGAGTTCTTCCCAGAGCCATGAGGTGTTCCTGCCCCACTGTGGGAGTGGCACAGTCGAGGTTCCTGGTGGTCTTTGGTCTGTGTGCTGGTGGTTGCAGTGGAGAGTAGTAGATACAAGAGCAGAGGAGATGCAAAGAAGGAAGCGGGAGAAGGAGGTTCAGGGTCCATGTTTGCCTGCGCCTGGTCTGGTCCCTTCCCTGCTTCCTTTCTTGGTGCTGAGACTGGAGGAGTCATGGATGGCAAGTCCATGGAGCATGAAAGGCTTGGAGGAGTGACTTAAAACCACACCCTGGCTGCCAGAGATTGGGATGTTGGTGTCAGGGGTGGTGTTGAGGGCCCTTAGCAGGGGTAGCCAAAGCCTCTCCTGCCTCCATAGCAGCCCAGGCCTCCCAAGCCATAGCCAAAGCCACGGCCATAGCCAAGGCCATAGCCAAAGCCTCCAGAGGAGACAGGCACTCCCTGGGCGCTGAGTTCGGTGCCCACGGCAGCGGATGCGGAGGATCCCACAGCGGTGCTCTGGGGGAAGGAGCTGAGGATGGGTCCTGGCAGGGTGACCAGCACAGCGGGAGGCTGGATGACGACCTGGGAGTCCTCACACTGCCTGACACAGGGCTCGTTGCAGCTGTTAGCCAGCGGGGTGGGTCCGCAGGGGCTGCAGAGGGTGTTGCAGGCCATGTGTGTGGTGTGGAGGGGCCCTGGAAGAGAGGAGGTTGAGAAAGCACCGGGGTGGAAAGGGGTGAGGGTCTGGAAGAGCTGGGCCAAGGCGGGCAGGAGCAGGAGGGGAAGGGGTTTGAGTCTCACCTTGCTGAGCGTGGAGCAGAAGGCGTCAGGAGAAGTGTGTGAGGGAGAGAGGCTCTGGGTCGCCTTTTATGCTGCTCCCAGAGGGGTGTGACAGCCTTTGGGAGTGACCACGTTTTTCATCCAACTCTTCTCTCATGCCACAGCCTGGTGAGCAATGAGCTGGGGCGTGTTTTCCTGGCCACACTTTTCTGCAATTCCATGTCCTTCTCCTGACACCATGTTCACCTGACCCTGGCGGCAGCTTTGAGATGCCAAAGGCTTCTTGGTGTTGAGTGTGTGTGTCAGGACGGGCAGAAGACACATCCAAAGCACAGGAGAGCTGGGGTGTTGTCACTGAGGTCATGCCATGGCATTTGTGTGGTTTTTGGATGTGTTGTGAAGCAAGTGCCCCAATTTCTTTGTTGGCTTCATGCTGTATGGTTTTGTTAGTGAGGGGCTGGAGGCATGGCTTCTGTTGAAGTTTCTAGAATAGTGCCCTGTGTTTCATAGAGAATCTCCATGTACCAGGGGATGAGCTGGAGAGAAAGAATAATGGTCTGGCTGAGATGGAAGGAGGCTTTGGTTGGTTCTTAGGAAAAGGAAGAGAGTTTCTTGTTTTTGTCAGAAGGTGCAGACACCTCAGGAGGCCTCCAAGGGTGTTGCGAGGTTATCCATGGAGAAACTGAGAATGGCCAAAGCTCAACTGAAATTTCATCAAGCTGTGGCCATAAAGGACCAGGAAAACTGTTTCCCTGAATATTTTGGCAGCAAAAGCAGGGTTAAGGAGAACCTACATCCTTAACAAAGTGACAAAGGAGGGGGACAAGGCTGAGTTACTTTGTGCTTATTTATTTCTGTCCCTACTGCTAAGACCAGTTGGCCTTTGTGTGTCCAGGTCCCCTGAGATGGAAGACAAGAATGGGGATCATAAAGAAGCCACCATAACAGAAACAAATATGGTTATTGACTCACTGCACCTCTTAGGCATACACAAGTGTAGAGAGCCAGATGGGATCCACCCAAGGGTACCCAGGGGGCTGGTGTCAGTGCTCACCCAACCACCTTCTATCGTGTCTCAGCAGTCCTGACTGTATCTGGACAGTCCTAGTTATTGGAATGTTTTGCCTCTCTACTGTGCTCTCCTGAATCTCAAGTGCTGTGTTTAGCTCTGGGGACCCAGCATAAGGGCTCTTCTGCATAAGGGTGGCAGAAGAGGCCATGAAGATGGTCATGTTAAAGCTTGTCCTTCTTGAGGACAGGGTGAGAGTGTTGGGGGGGTTCACCCAGAGAAGTTTCCAGGGAGACCATAGAGCAGCTTTCCAGTACTAACAGGAGGCATGGAGGAAGGATGGGCAGGGAGTCATTATTCAGGATGTGTAGAGATACAAGAAGGAGTAATGAGCAAAACTGAAGGAGGGGAGGTTTTGGTGAGCTCTTAGGAAGGGTTTCTTTCCCATAAAGGTGGTTGATCCAATACTAAACTCTGTGTTGCTGGTCCCTGGCTGTGTTCACGGGTAGATTGGATGGGTCTTTGGGTCATTGGGTAGATGGGATTGGAATCTTTGGGCATCCAGCTCCCCTGAGATAGAAGACAAGGAAGGGGAACATAACAAAGCCCCCAGAACACAAGCAGAAGTTGTTGTTGATCTGCTACACCACTTAGCCATACTCAAGGGCAGGCGGCCAGGTGGGATACACCTAAGGGTACTGCAGATGCTGGTGTCAGTGCTCAGTGTTCACCAAAACACCTTCTATCATGCCTCAGTAGTCCAAGCTCTATATCCAGGCAGACATAGTTATTGGGATATTTTGCATCTCTGCTGTGCTCTCCTGAAACTGGAGTCCTGTGTTTAGCTCTGGGCCCCCAGCTTAAGAAGGACAGGAACCTTCTGCATAAAGGGTGCAGAAGAGGCCATGAAGATGGTCAGGCCAAAGCTTCTCCTGCTTGAGGACAGGCTGTGAGAGTTGGGATTGTTTATGCTGGAGACGTTTACAGGGAGACTTTAGAGCAGCCTTCTAGTGCTGACAGGAGGTGGGAGAAAAGACTGGGACAGAGTTGTTATTCAGGACGTGTAGTGATGTTATGAGGGGTAATGAGCAAACCTGACCGAGGGTAGGTCTAGGTGAGCTATTAGGAAGGTTTTCTATACTGTAAGGGTGATTGGACACTTGAAGAGGATCCACATGGAGCTCTGTGTCTCTGGGTCAGTGGCAGTGTTCAGACTTAGACTAGACGTGTCTTTCAGCAGCCTGGTCTAGTGGAGGGTGTCCCTGCTCATGGCAGGACAGATGCAACTGAGATGAGTTTGAAGGTCCCTTCCAACCCAAACCATTCTCTGATTCTCTGCTGTCTCTGTCCTCATGTCACTGCACAAAGCTCTTCTCATATTTTCCCTCCCCTTCCCAGTTGAGGAGGGGCAGTGATAGATGGGCTCTGTGCTCACCTGGTCCCCAGGCCGTGTTACCCTACCAGAGAGGCATCAGAGACATGTAGAAATAAATGTATTGAAGCTTTTTTTGAGCAAACGAAGGTCTTGTGTGTCAGGCCAGAAGTGGCAGTGGGATGATCTTCCCAGAATACATGCCCTGAAGAGAGGTCTGGCACCCATTGGTCAACCCATCCTGCTGGCTGCTTGAGCCCTGACTTTGTGTTGTTTGAGGTGGGATGAGCTTTGGAAGAATAAAAATACAACTGAGGAGAAGTCAAAGGCTGTGATGCAGGAGAAGTTTATTGATGAGTTGTGTTCTCAGTCCCCAGTATGGACGGCAGGATTTTGGGGTGTTGGTGTGAACAGGGGTGGAGAGAACCCTTAGCAGGGGTAGCAGCCCCTTCTGCCTCCATAGCAGCCCAGGCCTCCTAAGCCGTAGCCATAG
This sequence comes from Gallinula chloropus, assembly GCF_964237585.1. NCBI lineage: Eukaryota > Metazoa > Chordata > Aves > Gruiformes > Rallidae > Gallinula > Gallinula chloropus. Next base: position 1,496,638 of record NC_140086.1, on the reverse strand, counting down.
CCAAGGCCATAGCCAAAGCCTCCAGAGGAGACAGGCACTCCCTGGGCGCTGAGTTCGGTGCCCACGGCAGCGGATGCGGAGGATCCCACAGCGGTGCTCTGGGGGAAGGAGGTGAGGATGGGTCCTGGCAGGGTGACCACCACGGTGGAAGGCTGGATGACGACCCGGGAGTCCTCACACTGCCTGACACAGGGCTCGTTGCAGCTGTTAGCCAGCGGGGTGGGTCCGCAGGGGCTGCAGAGGGTGTTGCAGGCCATGTGTGTGGTGTGGAGGGGCCCTGGAAGAGAGGAGGTTGAGAAAGCGCAGGGGTGGAAAGGGGTGAGGGGCTGGAAGAGCTGGGCCAAGCAGGGCAGGAGCTGGAGGGGAAGGGGTTTGAGTCTCACCTTGCTGAGCGTGGAGCAGAAGGCGTCAGGAGAAGTGTGTGAGGGAGAGAGGCTCTGGGTCGGCTTTTATGCTGCTGCTGGAGTGCCCGAGGCAGAGAGACAGCCTGTGCACAGGGCAGCAGTTTTCAGACAGGCAGGGCTTGCATGCCACATCCTGGAGAGCAATGAGGTGGGGCGTGTTTTCCTGGCCACAACACTCCCTTTTCCTGTCCTCTTCTTGAGGTCGTGTCCCATTGGCCCTGGCGGCAGCTTTGAAGGGAGAGTCGGTCCTGGGATGGATTTGTAGGCAAGGGGTGTGTAAAAGCATTTTGGAGGCCCGGGCAAAGCATAGGAGAGGTGGGGTGTCATGGGTGAGGTCCTCCCATGGCATTCATGTGGTGTGGGTTGTGGGTGCATTGTCCAGTGACGGCCCATATCCTTGCATCCCTGGAAGGCTGGGCTGTGTTTTGGAGTTGTTCCAGGTGTGAGGCATTCCCCTTCCATCACATTCCCCCTCTTCCTACATTACTGCCAGCTCAGAAGGTTTTATTCACCACTCATTTGTATTGGGTGTGGGTTGGGATGTCTTAGTGCCTGTCTTGGTTGTATGGTTGTAGCTGGAAGAAGGGTGGCTGCCTGTTACCTTGTGGGCCTTGGGGCCATGCCTGGGGCTGTGAGTGCAGGCAGGCAGCAGAGAGCTTTTTGGAAGAGCAGGCTGTGGTCCTGGTCTTTTCCAACATTGTGATTCTGTGACTGTTCAGTGGGTAAGGAATTTTGGATGGTCGCATCCAGAGGGTGGTGGTCATGGTCTAGATGGAAGACAGTGGCAAGAGGAGTTTGTCAAAGGTTTGTACTGGAACTAGTGCTGTTTAATATCTTTCTTAAAGCTATTGGCAGTGGGCTTGAGTGCACCCTCAGCAAATTTGCTGATAACACCAAGCTGGGGTGTGAAGTTCATGTGCTGGAGGGACAGGATGCCATCCAGAAAGGAGTTGGAGAGGGTGGAGAAGTGGGCCCAGGTGAACCTCAGGAGGTTCAACAAAGCCAAGTGCAGGGTCCTGCAGCTGCATCAGGACAATCCCAGTTACCCATACAAGTCAGGAGATGAAGTGCTGGGAAGCAGCCCTGAGGAGAAGGACTTGAGAGTCCTTGTGGATGAGAAGCTGGACATGAGCCACCGATGTGCATCTGCATCCCAGACAGCCAACCACATCCTGGGCTGTGGCAGAAGAAGTGTGGCCAGCAGATTGAGAGAGGGGATTCTGTCCTTCTGCTCTAGGAGACCTCTCTTGGAGTGCTGTGTCCAGCTGTGGAGCCCTCAGCACAAGAAGGATGTGGACCTGTTGGAGCAAGTCCAGAGGAGGCCACAAAAACGATCAGGGGGCTGGTGCAGCTCTCCTGTGAAGACAGGCTGAGAGAGTTGGGCTTCCTCAGCCTGGACAAGGCTCCAGAGGGGACCTTATAGCAGCCTCCAGCCCCTGAAAGGTGCCTGTAAGGAAGTTGGGGAAGAACTCTTCACAAGGGCATGGAATGATAGGGTGAGGGGTGACGGTTTGAACTAGAAAAGGGGGATTTAGGTTGGATATTAGGAAGAAGTTCTTCAATATGAGGGTGGTGGATGACTGGCACAGGCTGCCCAGAGACATAGTGGAGGCCCCATCCCTGGAGATGTTCATGATCAGGCTTGATGGGGCTTTGGCTGACCTGATCTAGTGAAGATGTCCCTGCTCACTGCAGGGAGGTTGGACTAGATGACCTCTAAAGGTCCCTTCCAACCTTTACCAGTGGTTTCTATGATCTTGTGCCACTGGCGTGGGTAGAAATGCAGAAGAGTGGCCAGGCTTTTCTTTGGGCAAGTGAAGGTCTGGTGTGACAGGCTGGGAATGCACCATGTGCCAGTGATGGTCTTCTCAGAATGCACTTCCTAAAAGAGGTCTGGTATCTGTTTGTCAACCCACCCCAATAGCTTCTTGAGCCCTGCCTTTCCTCTGGAGTTTGAGATTGGATGATCATTGGGAGAAGAAAGAACGACATGTGGAAGGCTGTGATGCAGGAGAAGTTTATTGATGGAAAAAAAATACCACAAAAAGGAAAGAGTGCAAGTATGAGGGTGATCATCTGAGATACAGGTCAGGGGACCATGAGCCAACATCCTTTGTATACCTGAACTCTTACCAGAGCCACAAGTTCTTCCCACCCCACCATAGGAGAGGCACACTGGAGGACCATAGTAGTCTTGGGGTTTTTTGAGCAGGTGGTTTCAGGGGAGAGCAGCAGACACAAGAGAGGAGGAGATGCAGAGAAGGAAGAGGTAGAGGGGTCATGTTAGCCTCAGCCTTGGCAGGCTCTCTTCCCTGCTTCCTTGCTTAGTGCTGTGAGAGGAGGAGCTGTGGACGGCAAGACCAAGTGCCAGAAGAGGCCTGGAGTGAAATCCTCATTCCACGGTACGGACTCCAGGATTTTCATGGTAGTTGATGTCAGGGGTGCTGGTGAGGGCCCTTAGCAGGGGTAGCCAAAGCCTCTCCTGCCTCCATAGCAGCCCAGGCCTCCTAAGCCATAGCCAAAGCCACGGCCATAGCCAAGGCCATAGCCAAAGCCTCCAGAGGAGACAGGCACTCCCTGGGCGCTGAGTTCGGTGCCCACGGCAGCGGATGCGGAGGATCCCACAGCGGTGCTCTGGGGGAAGGAGGTGAGGATGGGTCCTGGCAGGGTGACCAGCACAGCGGGAGGCTGGATGACGACCCGGGAGTCCTGGCACTGCCTGACACAGGGCTCGTTGCAGCTGTTAGCCAGCGGGGTGGGTCCGCAGGGGCTGCAGAGGGTGTTGCAGGCCATGTGTGTGGTGTGGAGGGGCCCTGGAAGAGAGGAGGTTGAGAAAGCGCAGGGGTGGAAAGGGGTGAAGGGCTGGAAGAGCTGGGCCAAGCAGGGCAGGAGCTGGAGGGGAAGGGGTTTGAGTCTCACCTTGCTGAGCGTGGAGCAGAAGTCATCAGGAGAAGTGTGTGAGGGAGAGAGGCTCTGGGTCGGCTTTTATGCTGCTCCTGGAGTGCCCGAGGCAGAGAGACAGCCTGTGCACAGGGCAGGGTTATTCAGCAAGCAGGTCTTACATGCCACATCCAGGAGAGTAATGAGGTGGGGTGTGTTTTCCTGGCCACAACACTCCCTTTTAGTGTCCTCTTGTTGAAGGTCGTGTCCCCTTGCCCTGGTGGCAGCTTTGAAGGGAGAGTCAGTACTCACACACAGAGAATCACACAGAATCACAAGGCTGGAAAAGGCCTTTATGATCATCCAGTCCAACCCTTCCTGTCCTATGCTCAACCATATCCCTCAGTACCTCATTTACCTGTCTGTTAAACACGTCCAGGGTCGGTGATGCACAGCATGAGAGACGTGGGGTGTCCTTACTATGGTCATGCCATGGCAGTTCTGTGGTGTGCCTCCATGAAAGGCTGGTCTGTGCATTGTATATGTGCCAGCTGAAGGCATTTGGGCCTTCTCTGCCTTGCTGCCATGAGGCAAAGCATGTCCTTGGGTCTGGTCTTTCCTGCTGGTTCTGCTCTGTGGTTCTGTCCTGCTGCCCTTGTGTCTGCAGAGTTTGTGTCTGGGAGAAAGGAGCAGCATCTGTAGGCTTGTGCCGCTGTTGGTCCATCCCTGGTGTGTGAGTACATGCAGGCAGAGGAGGGCTGCTTGTGAGAGCAGGCCATTGTCCTGGCAGCTTCAGCCCAGAGCTCCTGAGTGCTTGGCAACTGCCCGGACACAGCTCTGTGGGGCCTTGTGGGGGTTTGTCAGCATAACAGGTGAGGGTGGGAGCTGGCTGGCTTCTTTGGGAGGCCCTTCTTGATGGTCTTGTAGAGGTGTTGTTGCTTGGGAGTGGTTGCTAAAGGCCTGCAGAGACTTCCTAAGGCTCCTGTGTGTAAGAGGTATGGGAAGGAAGATGTGTGTTGGTAGAGACTAGTGAGCCTGTTGATTGTTCCTTTGGAAGGGGATGTAGAGAATCCTTAGGAGAATCTCCATCCTTTATTTGATGTGGGGGAATCATAGTGACAAAGGAGGAGGAAAAGGCTGAGTTACTTTGGTCCTCAGCACAGAATAGTAACATCATTTTTTTTTGGTGCTCATCCCCTGTGAGATGGAAGACAAGGAAGGGAATCATATCAAAGCCTCCATAACAGAAGCAGAAATTGTTGGTGACCTGCTACACCACTTAGCCTTACACAAGTTCAGGGGGTCACAAGGATTCCCCCCAAGGGTACTGCAGGGGCTGGTGTCAGTGCTCACCAAGTCGCCTTCTGTCATCACTCAGCATTCTTGTCTGTGCTGGAGAAGTCCTGGTTGACTGGAAGTGAGCAAAGGTGATACCCACCTACAAGAATGGCCAGAAGGAAAATTTGGGAATTATAGGCCTATCAGTCTGGCCTTTGGTCCCAGGGGAGTTTATGTTGCAGATCACCTTGAGTGCCACCACACACAGTACAGCCAGGAGATCAGTCCCAGTCATCATGGGTTATGAAAGGCAGTTTCTGCTTGACCCTCCTGCTCTGCTGCCTTGACAAGGCGACCTGCATAATGGATGAGGGAATGGCTGTGGATGTCTACCTGGTCTTTAGGAAAGCCTTTGTAACTGTTTCCCACAGCATTCTCATTGAGAAACTGGCTTCTCTTGGCTTGGGTGGGTGCACTCTCTGCTGGGTAAAACCTGGCTGGATGGCTGGGACAAAGACTTGTGATCAATGGAGTTTAATCCCATTGGCGACTGGTCACAAGTGGTTCCCCAAGACCCAGTACTGGGTCCATTTCTGTGTAATATCTTTATCTGTGATGTGGACAAGGGGATTGAGGGCACCCTGAGTATGTTTGGACGTGACACTAAGGCTGGCCAAAGTGTTGTTCAGCTTGAGGGTAGGAAGCCTCCAAAGAGGGGTCTTGACAGGCTGGATCGATGGGCTGAGGCCAACTGTATCATGTTCAAGAAGGCTCAGTGCCAGGTCCTGCTCTTGGGTCACAACAACGCCAGGCAAGGCTACAGGCTTGGGGAAGAGGAGTTGAAAAGCTGCTTGGCATTAAAGGACCTGAGGGTTCACAGCCATCTGAACATGAGCCAGCTGTGTGGCAAGGTGGCCAAGAAGGCCAAGAGCATGGGGGCTTGTATCAGAAATGGTGTGGCCAGCAGGACCAGGGCAGTGATTGTGCTGCTGTACTCAGCACTGCTGAGTCTGTCCTGGAATGTGCTGATGGGTTTTTGGCCTCTGACTGCCAGGAAGACATTGAGGTTTTGGAGCCTGTCCAAAGAATGGCAACGAAACACCTAAGGCTGGGATGCAGAAGAACTTTATTGAGGGAAGGAAAACAAGCAGTGAAAAGCATAAGGACCTCCTCACCATGGAGGAAGGAGACCAGAGGTCCATAGTAGGCCACCCTTTAGTCCCGAGTCCAGGTTGTTTATGAAAATGTCAAAAAGAACTGGACCTAGAATGGAACCCTGGGGAAGCCCCCAAGTGACTGGGGTTCAGAAGTGCCTAAGTGTGTCCAAGGTCTCATGTGACAGGCTGAAAAGCCACTGGGTGCCAATGGGAGTCGTTTCTGGGGATGTACTTTCCAAGAGAGTTCTGGAAGCCATTGGTCAAGCCACACCCATGGCCTTTGCAGCCCTGTCTATTTAATGGGTGAGGCTGGCTGAGCCTTGGGAGAAGAAAGACTGAATGAGGACATGTTGAATGCTGTGATGCAGGAGAAGTTTATTGAAGGACAACAATCCAGTGAAAAGGGAGGCGTGCCCAGAAGAGGGGCACCCGTGTGAGGAACAGGTCGAGTGACCATCAGACAACATCCTTTGTGTGTAGGAGTTCTTCCCAGAGCCATGAGGTGTTGCTGCCCCACTGTGGGAGTGGCACAGTGGAGGTTCCTGGTGGTCTTTGGTCTGTGTGCTGGTGGTTGCAGTGGAGAGCAGTAGATGCAAGAAAAGAGGAGATGCAAAGAAGGAAGCGGGAGAAGGAGGTTCAGGGTCCATGTTTGCCTGAGCCTTGTCTGGACCCTTCCCTGCTTCCTTTCTTGGTGCTGAGACAGGAGGAGTCATGGATGGCAAGTCCATGGAGCATGAAAGTCTTGGAGGAGTGACTTAAAACCACACCCTGGCTCCCAGAGATTGGGATGTTGGTGTCAGGGGTGGTGTCAAGGGCCCTTAGCAGGGGAAGCCAAAGCCTCTTCTGCCTCCATAGCAGCCCAGGCCTCCTAAGCCGTAGCCATAGCCAAGGCCATAGCCAAAGCCTCCAGAGGAGACAGGCACTCCCTGGGCGCTGAGTTCGGTGCCCACGGCAGCGGATGCGGAGGATCCCACAGCGGTGCTCTGGGGGAAGGAGCTGAGGATGGGTCCTGGCAGGGTGACCAGCACAGCGGGAGGCTGGATGACAACACGGGAGTCCTCACACTGCCTGACACAGGGCTCGTTGCAGCTGTTAGCCAGCGGGGTGGGTCCGCAGGGGCTGCAGAGGGTGTTGCAGGCCATGTGTGTGGTGTGGAGGGGCCCTGGAAGAGAGGAGGTTGAGAAAGCGCAGGGGTGGAAAGGGGTGAGGGTCTGGAAGAGCTGGGCCAAGCAGGGCAGGAGCTGGAGGGGAAGGGGTTTGAGTCTCACCTTGCTGAGCGTGGAGCAGAAGGCGTCAGGAGAAGTATGTGAGGGAGAGAGGCTCTGGGTCGGCTTTTATGCTGCTCCTGGAGTGCCCGAGGCAGAGAGACAGCCTGTGTACATGGCAGGGTTATTCAGCAAGCAGGTCTTACATGCCACATCCAGGAGAGTAATGAGGTGGGGCGTGTTTTCCTGGCCACAACACTCCCTTTTAGTGTCCTCTTGTTGAAGGTCATGTCCCCTTTGCCCTGGCGGCAGCTTTGAAGGGAGAGTCAGTACCCACACTCACAGAGAATCACACAGAATAATAAGGCTGGAAAAGGCCTTTATGATCATCAAGTCCAACCCTTCCTGTCCTATGCTCAACCATATCCCTCAGTACCTCATTTACCCGTCTGTTAAACACGTCCAGGGTCGGTGATGCACAGCATGAGAGACGTGGGGTGTCCTTACTAAGGTCATGCCACAGCAGTTCTGTGGTGTGTCTCCATGAAAGGCTGGTCTGTGCACTGTATATGTGCCAGCTGAAGGCATTTGGGCCTTCTCTGCCTTGCTGCCCTGAGGCAAAGCGTGTCTTTGGGCCTGGGCGTTCCTGCTGGTTCTGCTCTGTGGTTCCTTCTTGCTGCCCCTGTCTCTAAAGTTTCTGTGTGGGAGAAAGGGGCAGCATCTGTAGGCTTGTGCCGCTGTTGGTCCATCCCTGGTGTGTGAGTACACGCAGGCAGAGGAGGGCTGCTTGTGAGAGCAGGCCATTGTCCTGGCAGCTTCAGCCCAGAGCTCCTGAGTGCTTGGCAACTGCCCGGACACAGCTCTGTGGGGCCTTGTGGGGGTTTGTCAGCATAACAGGTGAGGGTGGGAGCTGGCTGACTTCTTTGGGAGGCCCTTCTTGATTGTCTTGTAGAGGTGTTGTTGCTTGGGAGTGGTTGCTAAAGGCCTGCAGAGACTTCCTAAGACTCCTCTGTGTAAGAGGTACAGGAAGGAAGATGTGTGTTGGCAGAGACTGGTGAGCCTGTTGATTGTTCCTATGGAAGGGGATGTAGAGGTTCCTTCTGTGCAGGAGAGCCAATGCCATGAAGGGACAACAATGTGATGGTGAGTATCATCAGTGTGGAAATAGGAAGAGGAAATCAGACTTCACAGACTCCCCTCCCATCTTGTACACTGAATACCAGCTTTGTGGCTGAGACAGTTGTGGCTGGTGTTACCCAGAGTTGTTAGTAAAGCTGTTGACACTTTCTCCCCTGGCATGCTCACCACAGGCTGATAAAGGGCTGTTGTGTAAGTGGAGAGTGAGGGGGACAGCAGAGTGGTGGAAGGGCTGGGCCCAGAGCACTCTGATGAGTGGTAGAATGATGAGTTGGAGGCAAGTCTCAAGTGGGGTAGCCCAGGACTCGTATGTGGGGCCAACACTACTGAACGTGCTATACTCATTAGTGACCTGGGCAAAGTATGGGAGATCCCCACCCCCCAACTAGTTGGCAGGTGTACCCATAATGTTGAGAAAAGGTGAAAAGGAATCCCTTGTGGTAGCTACAGGCCAGTCAGTGTCACCTCCATGCCTGTCCTAGTTGTGGAGAAAATCATTCTGGAAAGGATGGTGATGCAGCTGGAACAGAGAGAGGTGGTTGGCGACAGCCAGCGTGGCTTCACAACAGCACATCGTGCCTGAGAAAATGGGGTGGCCTTCCAGAGTGGGGTGTCAGCATTTGTGGGGATGAGAAGAGGGACTGTTGTCATCAACCTAGAGGTGTGTAAAGCCTTAGACACTGTTCCACACAAAAGACTTGCCTGTAAATTGCAGAGCCATGGATTCTGCTCTACACCACGTGGTGGATCAGGAATTGCTCAGAAAAACATGTTCAAAAGACTTAAGGCCAATGTGTGTGTGTGTGTGTGTGTGTGTGTGTGTGTGTAGAGGTGTGTGTCTCTGTGATGGGTGTGATGTGTTGCTTGGTGGGTCTCAATGCTCTCTTGAGGTCCTTTCCAACCCCAACAATTCTGTGGTTCTGATTCTCTGATTCTGTCCTCATTTGGATGCACGAAGCTATTGTAATATAACCCTGACAGAGAGGCATAAGAGACAGGTGTAGAGGAGAATAAATGTATCAAAGCTTTTCCTTGAGCAATTGAAGGTCTTGTCAGGCCAGAAGTGCCCCAGGTCGTAGTGGGATGGTGTTCTCAGCATACCCATCCTAAAGAGAGCTCTGGCATCCATTGGTCAACCCATCCTGCTGGCTGCTTGAGCCCTGACTTTGTGTTGTTTGAGGTGGGATGAGCTTTGGAAGAATAAAAATACAACTGAGGAGAAGTCAAAGTCTTTGATGCAGGAGAAGTTTATTGATACACAAAAATACCTTGAAAAGGAAAGAGTTCCAAGTATGAGGGTGCCCATCTGAGATTCAGGTCAGGGGACCATCGTCCAACATCCTTTGTATACCTGAGCTCTTAGCAGAGCCAGCAGGTCTTCCCACCCCACTACAGGAGAGGCACACTGGAGGTCCCCAGTAGCCTTTGCTTTTGAGCAGGGGGTTTCAGAGGAGAGTAGTAGGCACAAGAGAAGAGGCGATTCAGAGATGGAAGAGGGAGAAGGGAAAGAGGTAGAGGGGCCATGTTGCCTCAGCCCAGGCTGTCCCTCTGCCCTGCTTGCTTGCTTCATGCTACGAGAGGAGGAGCTGTGGATGGCAGATCCATGTGCCAGGAAAGGCCTGGAGATGTGTCCTCAATCCATGACATGGCTTCAATGCTTTGGGAAGCTTGTGCCAGGGGTGGTGGTGAGCACACTTAGCAAAGGTACCCATAGCCCCTTCTGCCTCCATAGCAGCCCAGGCCTCCTAAGCCGTAGCCATAGCCAAGGCCATAGCCAAAGCCTCCAGAGGAGACAGGCACTCCCTGGGCACTGAGTTCGGTGCCCACGGCAGCGGATGCGGAGGATCCCACAGCGGTGCTCTGGGGGAAGGAGCTGAGGATGGGTCCTGGCAGGGTGACCAGCACAGCGGGAGGCTGGATGACGACCCGGGAGTCCTCACACTGCCTGACACAGGGCTCGTTGCAGCTGTTAGCCAGCGGGGTGGGTCCGCAGGGGCTGCAGAGGGTGTTGCAGGCCATGTGTGTGGTGTGGAGGGGCCCTGGAAGAGAGGAGGTTGAGAAAGCGCAGGGGTGGAAAGGGGTGAGGGTCTGGAAGAGCTGTGCCAAGCAGGGCAGGAGCTGGAGGGGAAGGGGTTTGTGTCTCACCTTGCTGAGCGTGGAGCAGAAGGCGTCAGGAGAAGTGTGTGAGGGAGAGAGGCTCTGGGTTGGCTTTTATGCTGCTCCTGGAGTGCCCGAGGCAGAGAGACAGCCTGTGCACGTGACAGGGTTATTCAGCAAGCAGGTCTTACATGCCACATCCAGGAGAGCAATGAGGTGGGGCGTGTTTTCCTGGCCACAAGGCTCCCTTTTCCTGTCCTCTTCTTGAGGTCGTGTCCCATTGGCCCTGGCGGCAGCTTTGAAGGGAGAGTCGGTCCTGGGATGGGTTTGTAGGCAAGGGGTGTGTAAAAGCATTTTGGAGGCCCGGGCAAAGCATAGGAGAGGTGGGGTGTCATGGGTGAGGTCCTCCCATGGCATTCATGTGGTGTGCTTTGTGGGTGCACTATCCAGTGGATTTCCATTTCCTCGCAGCCCTGGAAGGCTGGACTGGGCTTTGGAGTTGTGTCAGGCGTGAGGCATGCCACTTCCATCTTATTTACTGTGTCCCCACCTTGCTGACAGGTGGGTAAGCCTGGTTTTGTCCCTGCCTTTATCATTGCTTTGTGATGTCTTGGTTCCCCCTGGCCTGGCAGCTTGTAGCTCTCTGTATTGGCTTCATATTGCATGGTTTTGTTAGTGAGGGGCTGGAGGCATGGCTTCTGTTGAAGGTTCAGAAGATTGCTCTGTGTTTGATAGAGAGTCTCCATATGGCAGAAGATGACCTGGAGGGGAAGAAGAATGGTCTGGCTGAGAAGGAAGAGGAGGGAGCCTTTGGTTGTGACTTAGGAAAAAGAAGAAAGTGTATGATTTTTGGAGGAAGGGGCAGACACCTCAGGAGGCCTCCGAGGATATTGTGAGATTATTCAAAGAGAAATTGAGGAAGGTCAAACTTGACTCAAATTTCATCCAGCTATGGCCATAAAGGACCAGGAAAAGTGTTTCTATAAATACATTGGCATCCAAAGGCTAAGCAGAATCATCATCCTTGATTTGATGTGTTACAAAGGAGGGAGAAAAGGGTGACCTAGTTTATGTCTTATTTGCTTCAGGCCTTACTACTAAGACCAGTTGTTCTTTGGGCATTGAGCCCCCTTGAGGTTGAAGAAAGAGGATCATAAGGAAGACCCCATAACAGAAGCAGAAATGGTTGTTGACCTGCAACACCACTTAGCCATAGAGAAATGTAGGGAGCCAGATGGGATCCCACCCAAGGTTACTGCAGGGGCTGGTGTCAGTGCTCACCCAACCACCTTCTATCATGTCTCGGCAGCCCTAAACATTTTCAGTCAGTCCTAGTTATTGGGATAATTTCCCTCCCTACTGTGCTTCCTTTAACCAGAGTCCTGTGTTCAGCTCTGGTCCACCAGCATAAGAAGGAAAGGAACCTTCTGCATAAGGGGGGCAGAAGAGGCTATGAAGATGGTCATGTCAAAGTTTCTCCTGCTTGAGGACAGGATGAGAGTTTTGGGATTGTTTATCCTGGAGAAGTTTCCAGGGAGTTCTCAGAGCAGCCTTCCAGTATTGACAGGAGTTGTGGAGGAAGGGTGGGCAGGGACTCTTAACAGGACGTGTAGTAATACAGTAAGTGGTAAACAAGAACACTGAGTAGGGGGGTTTGGGTGAGCTATTAAGAAGGCTTTCTTTCCCATGTGGCTCGTTGTGGTGCTCCTTATTGGAGGTCCTTGTAGGAGGTCCCATTCCCCTATGGATGTTTGAGGTCCTACTTATAGAAGGCGTGAAGGAAAGATGGAGATTGACACATTATTCAGGACATGTAGTGATACCATGAGGGGTAATGAGCAAAACTGAACCAGGGTAGATTTAGGTGAGCTATTAGGAAGGCTTTCTTTACCATACATGTGGTTGGAGACTTGAAGAGGATCCCATGTGGAGTTCTGTGTACCTGTGCATGTTGAAAAGCAGCTGTGATGAGTCTTTCAGCAGCCTAGTCTAGTGGAGGGTGTCCCTGCTCATGGCAGGACAGATGCAACTGAGGTGAGTTTGAAGGTCCCTTCCAACCCAAACCATTCTCTGATTCTGTGCTGTCTCTGTCCTCATGTCACTGCACAAAGCTCTTGTCATATTTTCCCTCCCCTTCCCAGTTGTGGAGGGGCAGTGATAGAGGGGCTCTGTGCTCAGCTGGTCCCCAGGCCATGTTACCCTATCAGAGAGGCATCAGAAACATGTGTAGAACTGAATAAATGTATTGAAGCTTTTCTTTGGGCAAGTGAAGGTCTTGTGTGTCAGGCCAGAAGTGCCCCAGGTGCCAGGGGGATGGTCCTGTCAGAATACCCATACTGAAGAGAGATCTGGAATCCACTGGTCAATCCATCCTGCTGGCTGCTTGAGCCCTGACCTTGGGTTATTTGAGGTTGGATGAGCTTTGGAAGAATAAAAATACAACTGAGAAGATGTCAAAGTCTTTGATGCAGGAGAAGTTTATTGATGGAAAAAATACCATGAAAATGAAAGAGTGCCAAGTGTGAGGGTGCTGGTCTGAGATACAGGTCAGGGGACCATGAGCCAACATGCTTTGTATGCTGGAGCTCTTACCAGGGCCACAAGGTCTTCCCAGACCACCGTAGGAAAGGCACAGTAGAGGACCTTAGTGGTCTTTGTTTTTTGAGCAGGTGGTTTCAGAGGAAGTGGTAGACACAAGGGAAGAGGCGATGCAGAGAAGGAAGAGGGAGAAGGCAAGAGGTAGATGGGCAATGTTTGCCTCAGAAAAGGCTGGCTCTCTTCCCTGTGTCCTTGCTTAGTGCCTTAAGAGGATGAGTTGTAGATGGCAAGACCAAGTGCCAGAAGAGGCCTGAAGGTGCATCCTCAATCCAGGATGTGGACTGCAGGGTATAGGTGGTTGGTGTCAGGGATGGTGGTGAGAACACTTAGCAGGGGTAGCCAAAGCCTCTCCTGCCTCCATAGCAGCCCAGGCCTCCTAAGCCGTAGCCATAGCCAAGGCCATAGCCAAAGCCTCCAGAGGAGACAGGCACTCCCTGGGCGCTGAGTTCGGTGCCCACGGCAGCGGATGCGGAGGATCCCACAGCGGTGCTCTGGGGGAAGGAGGTGAGGATGGGTCCTGGCAGGGTGACCACCACGGCGGGAGGCTGGATGACGACACGGGAGTCCTGGCACTGCCTGACACAGGGCTCGTTGCAGCTGTTAGCCAGCGGGGTGGGTCCGCAGGGGCTGCAGAGGGTGTTGCAGGCCATGTGTGTGGTGTGGAGGGGCCCTGGAAGAGAGGAGGTTGAGAAAGCGCAGGGGTGGAAAGGGGTGAGGGTCTGGAAGAGCTGGGCCAAGCAGGGCAGGAGCTGGAGGGGAAGGGGTTTGAGTCTCACCTTGCTGAGCGTGGAGCAGAAGGCGTCAGGAGAAGTGTGTGAGGGAGAGAGGCTCTGGGTCGGCTTTTATGCTGCTGCTGGAGTGCCCGAGGCAGAGAGACAGCCTGTGCACATGGCAGCAGTTTTCAGACAGGCAGGGCTTGCATGCCACAGCCTGGAGAGCAATGAGGTGGGGCGTGTTTTCCTGGCCACAAGGCTCCCTTTTCCTGTCCTCTTCTTGAGGTCGTGTCCCATTGGCCCTGGTGGCAGCTTTGAAGGGAGAGTCGGTCCTGGGATGGATTTGTAGGCAAGGGGTGTGTAAAGGCATTTTGGAGGCCTGGGTAAAGCACAGGAGAGGTGGGGTGTCATGGGTGAGGTCCTCCCATGGCATGCATGTGGTGTGTGTTGTGGGTGCATTGTCCAGTGGATTTCCATTGCCTGGCAGCCCTTGAAGGCTGGACTGGGCTTTGGAGTTGTGCCAAGTATGAGGCATTCCCCTTCCATCTTATTTGCTGTGTCCACATCTTGCTGCCAGCTCAGTAAGCCTGGTTTTGTTCCTGCCTTTGTCATTGCTCTGTGATGTCTTTGTTCCCCCAGGCCTGGCTGCTTGTAGCTCTCTGTATTGGCTTCATGCTGCATGGTTTTGTTAATTAGGGGTCTAGAGGCAGGGCTTCTGTTGAAGGTTCCCAAAGATTGCTCTATGTTTGATGGAGAGTCTTCATGTGCCGAGAGATGAGCTGGACGGGAAGAAGAATGTCTGGCCCAGAAAGAAGGGGCATTTGGTTGGGACTTAGGAAAAAGGAGAGATTTTCTGGTGTTTGGAGGAAGGGGCAGATACCTCAGGAATCCTACAAGGATGTTGTGAGGTTATCCAAGGAGAAGTTGAGAAAGGACAAAGCTTAACTGAAACTTCATCCAGCTATGGCCATAAAGGACAAGGAAAGCTGTTTCTGTGAATACTTTGACAGCAAAAGGAGGGCTAAGGCGAATCTCCATCCTTGTTTTGATGTGAGGGAAACATAGTGACAAAGGAGGACGAAAAGACTGAGTTACTTTGTGCCTTATTTGCTTCAGGCCTTACTATGAAGATGAGTTTTTTAGGTGCCCAGCCCCCCTGAGATGGAAAACAAGGAAGAAGAACATAACAAAGCCACCAACAGAAACAGGAATGGCCATTGACCTGCTACACCACTTAGCCACACACAAGTGTAGGGAGCCAGATGGGATCCCCCAAGGGTGCCAGGGGGGCTGGTGTCAGTGCTATCCAATCTCCTCCTATTGAGTCTCAGCAATGCTGATTATATCAAGACAGTTCGACTTGTTGGGAAGTTGTCAAATGTGATACCCACCTGCAAGAAGATGTGGAAGGAGGAAAGCTAATCATAGGCTGTGCTACATCAAAAGCATCATGTCTATCAGGTCCAGGGAAGATATTTTGCCCCTCTTCTGTGCTCTCCTGAAACTGGAGTCCTGTGTTTAGCTCTGTGACCCCAGCATACGAATGATAGGAACCTTTTGGAGGGGAAGCAGAAGAGGCCATGAAGTTGGTGGTGTCGAAGTGTCTCCTGCTTCAGGACAGGCTGGGAGAGTTTGGGTTGTTTATCCTGAGAAGTTTCCAGGGAGTCCTTAGATCAGCCTCCTAGTACTGACAGGAGACATGGAGGGAGGGTGGGCAGGGACTCTTTACAGGATGTGTAGTGATACAGTAAGTGGTAAATGAGAAAACTGAGAAGGGAGGTTTGGGTGAGCTATTAAGAAGGTTTTTCTTTCCCCTGTGGATCATTGTCGTCCTCCTTACATGAGGTCCTTGTAGGAGGTTCCTTTCCCCTATGGATGGTTGAGGTCCTACTTATAGAAGGCGTGGAGGAAAGATGGAGATGGACTCATTATTCAGGACATGTAGTGATACCATGAGGGGTAATGAGCAAAACTGAACCAGGGTACATTTAGGTGAGCCATTAGGAATGTTTTCTTTACCATACATGTGGCTGGAGACTTGAAGAGGATCCCATGTGGAGTTCTTTGTCCCTGGATCCCTGGCAGTGTTGAAAGGCAGCTGTGATGGAGCTTTGAGCATCCTGGCCCAGTGGAGGGTGTCCCTGCTCATGGCAGGACAGATGCAACTGAGGTGAGTTTGAAGGTCCCTTCCAACCCAAACCATTCTCTGATTCTGTGCTGTCTCTGTCCTCATGTCACTGCACAAAGCTCTTGTCATATTTTCTCGCCCCTTCCCAGTTGTGGAGGGGCAGTGATAGAGGGGCTCTGTGCTCAGCTGGTCCCCAGGCCATGTTACCCTATCAGAGATGCATCAGAGACATGTGTAGAAGTGAATAAAGGTATCAAAGCTTTTCTTTGGGCAAGAGAAGGTCTTGTGTGTCAGGCCAGAAGTGCCCCAGGTGCCAGGGGGATGGTCTTCTCAGAATGCACATCCTGAGGAGCCCAATGGCTACTTGAAGCCTGCCTTTCTTGTGTTTGAGGTTGGATGATCCTTGGGAGAAGAAAACAACTGAGGAGATATCAAAGGCTTTCATGCAGGAGAAGTTTATTGATGAAAAAAATACCCTGAAAAGGAAAGAATGCCAAGTGTGAGGGTGCCCCTCTGAGATACAGGTCAGGGGACCATGAGCCAACATCCTTTGTATACCTGAGCTCTTACCAGAGCCACAAGTTCTTCCCACCCCACCATAGCAGAGGCACACTGGAGGACCATAGTAGTCTTGGGGTTTTTTGAGCAGGTGGTTTCAGGGGAGAGTAGTAGATACAAGAGAGGAGGAGATGCAGAGAAGGAAGAGGTAGAGGGGTCATGTTTGCTTCAGCCTTGGCAGGCTCTCTTCCCTACTTCCTTGCTTAGTGCTGTGAGAGGAGGAGCTGTGGACGGCAAGACCAAGAGCCAGAAGAGGCCTGGAGTGAAATCCTCATTCCACGGTACGGACTCCAGGATTTTCATGGTGGTTGATGTCAGGGGTGGTGTTGAGGGCCCTTAGCAGGGGTAGCCAAAGCCTCTTCTGCCTCCATAGCAGCCCAGGCCTCCTAAGCCATAGCCAAAGCCATGGCCATAGCCAAGGCCATAGCCAAAGCCTCCAGAGGAGACAGGCACTCCCTGGGCGCTGAGTTCGGTGCCCACGGCAGCGGATGCGGAGGATCCCACAGCGGTGCTCTGGGGGAAGGAGGTGAGGATGGGTCCTGGCAGGGTGACCAGCACAGCGGGAGGCTGGATGACGACACGGGAGTCCTGGCACTGCCTGACACAGGGCTCGTTGCAGCTGTTAGCCAGCGGGGTGGGTCCGCAGGGGCTGCAGAGGGTGTTGCAGGCCATGTGTGTGGTGTGGAGGGGCCCTGGAAGAGAGGAGGTTGAGAAAGCGCAGGGGTGGAAAGGGGTGAGGGTCTGGAAGAGCTGGGCCAAGCAGGGCAGGAGCTGGAGGGGAAGGGGTTTGAGTCTCACCTTGCTGAGCGTGGAGCAGAAGGCGTCAGGAGAAGTGTGTGAGGGAGAGAGGCTCTGGGTCGGCTTTTATGCTGCTGCCAGAGGGGTGTGACAGCCTTTGGGAGTGACCACGTTTTCATCCAACTCTTCTCTCATGCCACAGCCTGGTGAGCAATGAGCTGGGGCGTGTTTTCCTGGCCACACTTTTCTGCAATTCCATGTCCTTCTCCTGACACCATGTTCACCTGACCCTGGCGGCAGCTTTGAGATGCCAAAGGCTTCTTGGTGCTGAGTGTGTGTGTCAGGACGGGCAGAAGATGCAACCAAAGCACAGGAGAGCTGGGGTGTCGTCACTCAGGACATGCAATTTCTGTCCTGTGGTGTGGTTTGCATATATGTTGTGAAATGATTGCTTTGTTTCCTGGCAGTTTTGGAACGCTGGTCTGTGTGTTGGAGTTGTGCCAGGTGAGGTGCTGCCCCTTCCTTTGCCTTTGGCCCTTCCCCACCTTGCTGCCGTGATGCTAAGTGTGTTTTTGGACCTAGTCTTTCTTGCGGTTTGTGCTCTGTGGTTCTGTCTTGCTGCCCCTGTGTCTCCTAAGCTTGTGTCTGGGAGAAAGGGGGCTATCTCTGGTTTTGTGTCCCCATGGGTCTGTCCCTGGGGTTTCAGTGCTAGCAGACTGAGGAGGGCCACATGTAGAGTAGGCTATTGTCCTGGCAGCCTCTGACCACAGCTCAGAAGTCCCCCATGTTATTGGGAGACCTGCCAGTCTCCCCATCAGCTGGTGTTAATTGCTTCCTTGTGTTCCCTTATCTTTGGGCTCACAGGGATGTAGGCTGGTCTCTGGTGTGACACTTCCACACACCGTGGCTACTTTGCATGGGTAAGTTAGACTGTGGAGAGCCCCTGAGTGTGATGAGAGGCAGAGTGGGAACCTCAGGGAGAGGATATGGTGAGCCAGTGACATTGGGTTCTTTACTTAGGGTGTGTGCTGATGACTGAGTCCTGCTCTTGACACCATGTCCACTTCCACTGGCAGCAGCTTTGAAGTACAAGAATTAGAGGACAAAGTCTTGATGTGTGCACGTCAGGACAGGCACTTGGGTCACAACAACACCAAGGCCACGCAACATGCTTGGGAAAGAGTGGCTGGAAAGCTGCCAGGTGGAAAAGGAACTGGGGGTGTTGGTCAACAGGTGTCTGAGCAACAGCCAGCAGAGTGCCCAGGTGACCAAAACGGATAACAGCATCCTGGCTTGTATCAGAAATAGTGTGGTGAGGAGGACCATGGCAGTGACCTATACTGGGCACTGAAGAGACAATACCTTAAGTGCTGTGTTCAGTGTTGGGCACCTCAATAGAAGAAAGACACTGAGATGCTGGAGCATGTCCAGAGATGGGCCATGAAACATCTCAGGCTGGAATCATAGAAACATGGAAGGGGCCTCCAGAGATCATGTGGTCCAACCCCCCTGCCAAAGCAGGGTCCCTAGGACAGGTCACACAGGGAGACATCCAGATGGGGCTGGAATATCTCCAGAGAAGGAGACTCCACACCCCCCTGGGCAGCCTGTCCCAGGGCTCCCTCACCCTCACTGGGAAGAAGTTCTTCCCCAGATTGGTGTGGAACTCCCTGTGCTCCAACTTGAGCCCATCACCCCTTGTCCTGTCCCCACAGACACTGAGCAGAGGCTGCCCATGTCCCCCTGTGTCCCACCCTTCAGCTATTGAGGGTGATCACCCAGTGATCAGATCCCCTCTCAGGCTTCTTCTCTCCAGGCTGAACAGCCCCAGCTCCCTCTGCCTTTCCTCACCGGGGAGATGCTCCAGGCCCTTCAGCATCTCCATGTCCCTCCTCTGGACTCTCTCCAGGAGATCCCTGGCTTTTCTATCCCAGGGAGCCCAGAACTGGACACAACACTCCAGGTGGGGCCTGAGCAGGGCAGAGCAGAGGGGGAGGATCCCCTCCTGTGACCTGCTGCCCACACTCCTCCTGATGCCCCCCAGGATCCCATTGTCTCTCTCAGCCCCCAGGGCACACTGCTGGCTCATGGCCACCCTGTCACCCACCAGCACCCCCAGGTCCTTCTCCACAGAGCTCCTCTCCAGCAGGTCACCCCCAGCCTGTCCTGATTCCAGCAGTTATTCCTTCCCAGGTGCCAGACTCTCCACTTGCTGTTGTTGAATATCATCTGGTTTTTCCCTGCGCAGCTCTCCAGCCTGGCCAGGGATACAAGAGAACGTTATTGAGTGGGGGGAAAGGGAAAGGGAAGAAGTGCTAAGGAGGCAGTGAGGGGCAGGTGGGGTGACCAACAGAAGATGAGGCTAGGGAGGAGAGTGGAAAGGGGAAGGCATCAGGACGGCTGTGGCTGGGAGATGAGGGTCACACAAAGGTGACACTGATGGACCTGAACTTAACACTGGCCTTGTTTTCCACCTTTTTAAAAATAAAGAGGGTTGTCATCTGCCAGCTTGCTGGGGGTGTGGGCACGCCTTCACCTCACCATGTTATTAATGAACAAATTGAACAGGGCCAAGCCCCACATCTGAGCTTTCTTCAGGCCATTAGAAACCAATCTCATGCAAACCAGGTCGCACAACACGATTAGGACCAGCCAAAGCAGTTGGCCCTCAGGATTCTTGGTGACAGCCCCTTGCCAAGCTCTCAAACCCACTCTGAATGGTACCCCAACTCCCCAGAGTTATCAACCACACCAGACAGCTCAGTATCATCCACTACACTCAATCCCACCCTCCATTTCCCACACAAAACTTAAAAGGAAGGTCACTGTACCAACCCCAAGACAGACACCACTCATCCCCACACACAACTTGGGTCATTGACTGCAACACTGACAGTGTCTAAGGCCTCTAGAAGATAAATGAGAGGGGCTTCCAAAGGAAGTGGGCAGCTCTCTTACCCAACCATTCCTGGTGACAAACTGCCAGGCCCCACAGAGGGGTGCACATGCAGTTGGCAGGCACTTGAGAGCTGGGGACCAGTGGTGTCCCACACAAGCAGCCCTCCTCCACCTGCCTGTGTCCACACTCCAGGAATGGCCCCATGGAGGCACAAGCCATAAGATGCAGCCCCCTTTCTCCCAGACAAAAATTGAGGAGATACAGGCTCAGCAAGACAGAACTACAGAGCATGACCAGGGAAAAGACCAGGACCGAAGACATGCTTAGCATCATGGCAGCAAGATGGGGAAGGACCAAAGGCACCTGGCACACCTCCAACGCACAGACCAGCCTTCCAGGGAGGCAAGGAACTGGGGCACTTGCTTCACAACTCAAACCACACCACAAAACTGCTGTGGCATGACCTTAGTGACAACACCCCACCTCTCCTATGCTTTGGATGTGTCTTCTGCCCGTCCTGACACTCCACACCAAGAATTTGGCATTTCAAAGCTGCCGCCAGGGCCAAGTGGACATGGTGTCAGGAGAAGGACATGAAATGGCCAAATTGCAGCAAGGAAAACACACCCCAACTCATTAATTGAGAGGCTGTGGTATGCAAGACCTGCTTGAGGAAAAACACTGTCACACCCCTCTGGGAGCAGCATAAAAGCCGAGCCAGAGCCTCTCTCCCTCACACACTTCTCCTGACGCCTTCTGCTCCACGCTCAGCAAGGTGAGACTCAAACCCCTTCCCCTCCAGCTCCTGCCCGCCTTGGCCCAGCTCTTCCAGACCCTCACCCCTTTCCACCCCTGCGCTTTCTCAACCTCCTCTCTTCCAGGGCCCCTCCACACCACACACATGGCCTGCAACACCCTCTGCAGCCCCTGCGGACCCACCCCGCTGGCTAACAGCTGCAACGAGCCCTGTGTCAGGCAGTGTGAGGACTCCCGGGTCGTCATCCAGCCTTCCACCGTGGTGGTCACCCTGCCAGGACCCATCCTCAGCTCCTTCCCCCAGAGCACCGCTGTGGGATCTTCCGCATCCGCTGCCGTGGGCACCGAACTCAGCGCCCAGGGAGTGCCTGTCTCCTCTGGAGGCTTTGGCTATGGCCTTGGCTATGGACGTGGCTTTGGCTATGGCTTAGGAGGCCTGGGCTGCTATGGAGGCAGGAGAGGCTTTGGCTACCCCTGCTAAGGGCCCTCAACACCACCCCTGACATCAACCACCATGAAAATCCTGGAGTCCATACCGTGGAATGAGGATTTCACTCCAGGCCTCTTCTGGCACTTGGTCTTGCCGTCCACATCTCCTCCTCTCACAGCACTAAGCAAGGAAGCAGGGAAGAGAGCCTGCCAAGGCTGAAGCAAACATGACCCCTCTACCTCTTCCTTCTCTGCATCTCCTCCTCTCTTGTGTCTACTACTCTCCCCTGAAACCACCTGCTCAAAAAACCCCAAGACTACTATGGTCCTCCAGTGTGCCTCTCCTATGGTGGGGTGGGAAGAACTTGTGGCTCTGCTAAGAGCTCAGTTATACAAAGGATGTTGGCTCATGGTCCCCTGACCTGTATCTCCGAGGGGCACCCTCATTCTTGGCATTCTTTCCTTTTCAAGGAATTTTTTTCATCAATAAACTTCTCCTGCATGAAAGCCTTTGATATCTCCTCAGTTGTTTTCTTCTCCCAAGGATCATCCAACCTCAAACACAAGAAAGGCAGGCTTCAAGTAGCCATTGGGCTGGGTTTACCAATGGATGCCAGACTTCTCCTCAGGATGTGCATTCTGAGAAGACCATCCCCCTGGCACCTGGGGCACTTCTGGCCTGACACACAAGACCTTCTCTTGCCCAAAGAATAGCTTTGATACCTTTATTCACTTCTACACATGTCTCTGATGCCTCTCTGCTAGGGTAACATGGCCTGGGGACCAGGTGAGCACAGAGCCCCTCTATCACTGCCCCTCCACAACTGGGAAGGGGAGAGAAAATATGACAAGAGCTTTGTGCAGTGACATGAGGACAGAGACAGCACAGAATCAGAGAATGGTTTGGGTTGGAAGGGACCTTCAAACTCATGTCAGTTGCATCTGTCCTGCCATGAGCAGGGACACCCTCCACTGGGCCAGGACGCTCAAAGCTCCATCACAGCTGCCTCTGAACACTGCCAGGGTTCCAGCGACAAAGAACTCCACATGGGACCCTCTTCAAGTCTCCAACCACATGTATGGTAAAGAAAGCCTTCCTAATAGCTCACCTAAATCTACCCTGGTTCAGTTTTGCTCATTACCCCTCATGGTATCACTACATGTCCTGAACAATGAGTCCATCTTCATCTTTCCTCCACGCCTTCTATAAGTAGGACCTCAACCACACATAGGGCAAAGGGAAATCCTGCAAGGACCTCATGTAAGGAGGACCACAACGACCCACAGGGGAAAGAAAGCCTAAAGAAAGCCTTCTTAATAGCTCACCCAAACCCCCCTTCTCAGTTTTCTCGATTACCACTTACTGTATCACTACACATCCTGTAAAGAGTCCCTGCCCATCCTTCTTCCATGTTTCCTGTCAGTACTAGAAGGCTGATCTAAGGACTCCCTGGAAACTTCTCAGGATAAACAATCCAAACTCTCCCAGCCTTTCCTCAAGCAGGAGAAACTTTGACACCACCAACTTCATGGCCTCTTCTGCTTCCCCTCCAGATGGTTCCTGTCCTCCTTATGCTGGGGCCCCAGAGCTAAACACAGGACTCCAGTTTCAGGAGAGCACAGAACAGGGGCAAAATATCCTCCCTGCACCTGATAGACATGATGCTTTTGATGTAGCACAGCCTATGATTAGCTTTCCTCCTTCCACATCTTCTTGTGGGTGGGTATCACATTTGACAACTTCCCAACAAGTCGAACTGTCTGGATATAGTCAGGACTGCTGAGACACAATAGGAGGAGATTGGATAGCACTGACACCAGCCCCCCTGGCACCCTTGGGGGATCCCATCTGGCTCCCTACACTTGTGTGTGGCTAAGTGGTGTAGCAGGTCAATGGCCATTCCTGTTTCTGTTGGTGGCTTTGTTATGTTCTTCTTCCTTCTCTTCCATCTCAGGGGGGCTGGGCACCTAAAAAACTCATGTTCATAGTAAGGCCTGAAGCAAATAAGGCACGAAGTAACTCAGCCTATTCATCCTCTTTTGTCACTATGTTATCCCTACATCAAAACAAGGATGGAGAATCTCCTTTGCCCTCCTTTTGCTGCCAAAGTATTCACAGAAACAGCTTTCCTTGTCCTTTATGGCCATAGCTGGATGAAGTTTGAGTTGAGCTTTGTCCTTTCTCAATTTCTCCTTGGATAACCTCACAACATCCTTGTAGGTCTCCTGAGGTCTATGCCCCTTCCTCCAAAGTCCAGAAACTCTCTTCTTGTTCCTAAGTCCCAACCAAAGCCTCCTTCCATCTCATCCACACCATTCCTCTTCCCCTCCAGCTCGTCTCTTGGCACATGGAGACTCTCTATCAAACACAGAGCAATCTTCTGGAACCTTCGACAGAAGCCATGCCTCCAGAACCCTAATTAACAGAACCATGCAACATGAGGCCAACACAGAGAGCTACAAGCTGCCAGGCCTGGGGGAACAAAGACATCACAGAGCAATGACAAAGGCAGGAACAAAACCAAGTTTACCCACCTGGCAGCAAGGTGGGGACACAGCAAATATGATGGAAGGGGCATGCCTCACGCCTGGCACACCTCCAAAGCCCAGTCCAGCCTTCCAGGGGTGCAATAAATGGAAATCCACTGGATAATGCACCCACAAAGCACACCACATGCATGCCATGGGAGGACCTCACCCATGACACCCCACCTCTCCTATGCTTTGCCAGGGCCTCCAAAATGCTTTTACACACCCCTTGCCTATAAATCCATCCCAGGACCGACTCTCCCTTCAAAGCTGCCGCCAGGGCCAATGGGACACGACCTTAAACAAGAGGACACTAAAAGGGAGTGTTGTGGCCAGGAAAACACGCCCCACCTCATTGCTCTCCAGGCTGTGGCATGCAAGCCCTGCTTGTCTGAAAACTGCTGCCCTGTGCACAGGCTGTCTCTCTGCCTCGGGCACTCCAGGAGCAGCATAAAAGCCGACCCAGAGCCTCTCTCCCTCACACACTTCTCCTGACGCCTTCTGCTCCACGCTCAGCAAGGTGAGACTCAAACCCCTGCCCCTCCAGCTCCTGCCCTGCTTGGCCCAGCTCTTCCAGACCCTCACCCCTTTCCACCCCTGCGCTTTCTCAACCTCCTCTCTTCCAGGGCCCCTCCACACCACACACATGGCCTGCAACACCCTCTGCAGCCCCTGCGGACCCACCCCGCTGGCTAACAGCTGCAACGAGCCCTGTGTCAGGCAGTGTGAGGACTCCCGGGTCGTCATCCAGCCTTCCACCGTGGTGGTCACCCTGCCAGGACCCATCCTCACCTCCTTCCCCCAGAGCACCGCTGTGGGATCCTCCGCATCCGCTGCCGTGGGCACCGAACTCAGCGCCCAGGGAGTGCCTGTCTCCTCTGGAGGCTTTGGCTATGGCCTTGGCTATGGCTATGGCTTAGGAGGCCTGGGCTGCTATGGAGGCAGAAGGGGCTGCTACCCATGCTAATGGTTCTCACCACCCCCGCCCCTCACATCGACACCCAAAATTCTGCAGTCCGTACTGTGGACTGAGAACACAACTCATCAATAAACTTCTCCTGCATCACAGCCTTTGACTTCTCCTCAGTTGTATTTTTATTCTCCCAAAGCTCATCCCATCTCAAACAACACAAAGTCAAGGCTCAAGCAGCCAGCAGGATGGGTTGACCAATGGATGCCAGATCTTTCTTCAGTATGGGTATTCTGACAAGACCATCCCCCTGGCACCTGGGGCACCTCTGGCCTGACACACAAGACCTTCACTTGCCCAAGGAAAAGCTTCATTACTTTTATTCACTTCTACACATGTTTCTGATGCCTCTCTGATAGGGTAACATGGCCTGGGGACCAGGTTATAACACAGACCCTCTATCACTGCCCCTCCACAACTGGGAAGGGGAGGGAAAATATGACAAGAGCTTTGTGCACTGACATGAGGACAGAGACAGCACAGAATCAGAGAATGGTTTGGGTTGGAAGGGACCTTCAAAGTCATCTCAGTTGCAACTGTCCTGCCATGAGCAGGGACACCCTCCACTAGACCAGGCTGCTCAAAGCCCCATCACACCTGCTCTTGAACAATGCCAGGGACACAGACCTGTACATGGGATCCTCTTCAAGTGTCCAAATACTCTTACACTAAAGAAAGACTTCCTAATACTCCACCTAAATCTACCGTCGGTCAGTTTTGCTCATTACCCCTCAACGCATCACTACACATCCAGAATAATGAGTCCATCTTTCCTCAACGCCTCCCGTAAGAACTTAAAGGCTGCTCCAAGGGCTCCCTGGAAATATCTCCAACTAAACACCTGCAGCTCTCACAGCCTGTCCATATGCTGGAGAAACTTGGACCAGACTGTCTTCAAGGCCTCTTCTTCACCCCACTTACGCAGAAAGTTCCTGTACTTCTGCTGGGGGACGAGCTGAATACAGGACTCCAGACTCAGGAGAGGAGAGTAGAGGGGGAGAATTACCACCCTTGACCTGCTGGACATGCTTCTCTTGATGTAGCCCAGCATGTGATCAGCTTTCCTCCCTCCACACACTCTTGTAGGTGGGTATCACATTTGCTCACTTCCAGTCAACCAGGACATCCCCAGTATAGGCCAAGACTGCTGAGACATGATGGAAGGTGGTTCAGTGAGCACTGACACCAGCTCCAGTTGTACCCCTGGGGGGATCCCATCTGGCCCCCTACACTTGTATATGGCTAAGAGGTGTAGCAGGTCAACAGCCATTTCTACTTCTGCTATGGGGGCTTCCTTATGATGTCCTCCCTTGTCATCCATCTCAGGGTGACTGGACACCCAAAGCAAACAACTGGTTTTAGTATTCTGTACTGAGGCACAAAGTAACTCAGCCTTTTCCTCCTCCTTTGTCACTATGTGTCCCCCATATCAAATAAAGGATGGAGATTCTCCTAAGGATTCTCTACATCCCCTTCCAAAGGAACAATCAACAGGCTCACCAGTCTCTACCTTCCCACATCTTCCTTCCTGTACCTCTTACACAGAGGAGCCTTAGGAAGTCTCTGCAGGCCTTTAGCAACCACTCCCAAGCAACAACACCTCTACAAGACAATCAAGAAGGTCCTCCCAAAGAAGTCAGCCAGCTCCCACCCTCACCTGTTGTGCTGACAAACCCCCACAAGGCCCCACAGAGCTGTGTCCGGGCAGTTGCCAAGCACTCAGGAGCTCTGGGCTGAAGCTGCCAGGACAATGGCCTGCTCTCACAAGCAGCCCTCCTCTGCCTGCTTGGTACTCACACACCAGGGATGGAACAACAGAATACAGTTCTAAAGATGCTGCCCCTTTCTCCCAGACACACTCTGCAGACACAGGGGCAGCAGGACAGAACCACAGAGCAGAACCAGCAGGAAAGACCAGGCCCAAAGACACGCTTTGCCTCATGGCAGCAAGGCAGAGAAGGCCCAAATGCCTTGAGCTGGCACAAATACAATGCACAGACCAGCCTTTCATGGAGGCACACCACAGAACTGCTGTAGCATGAGCTTAGTAAGGACACCCCACCTCTCTCATGCTGTGCATCACCGACCCTGGACGTGTTTATCAGACGGGTAAATGAGGTACTGAGGGATATGGATGAGCATAGGGCAGGAAGGGTTGAACTGGATGATCACAAAACTGCCACAGCATGACCTTAGGAAGGACACCCCACCGCCCTCATTTTGTGCATCACCGACGTTGGACGTGTTTAACAGACGGGTAAATGAGGTACTGAGGTGTATGGTTGAGCATAGGACAGGAAGGGTTGGACTTGATGATCATAAAGGCCTTTTCCAACGTTGTGATTCTGTGTGATTCTCTGTGTGTGTGGGTACTGACTCTCACTTAAAAGCTGCCGCCAGGGCAAGGGGACACGACCTTCAAGAAGAGGACACTAAAAGGGAGTGTTGTGGCCAGGAAAACACGCCCCAGATCATTACTCTCCTGGATGTGGCATGTAAGACCTTCTTGCTGAATAACCCTGTCATGTGCACAGGCTGTCTCTTGCCTCGGGCACTCCAGGAGCAGCATAAAAGCCGACCCAGAGCCTCTCTCCCTCACACACTTCTCCTGACGCCTTCTGCTCCACGCTCAGCAAGGTGAGACTCAAACCCCTTCCCCTCCAGCTCCTGCCCTGCTTGGCCCAGATCTTCCAGACCCTCACCCCTTTCCACCCCTGCGCTTTCTCAACCTCCTCTCTTCCAGGGCCCCTCCACACCACACACATGGCCTACAACACCCTCTGCAGCCCCTGCGGACCCACCCCGCTGGCTAACAGCTGCAACGAGCCCTGTGTCAGGCAGTGTGAGGACTCCCGGGTCGTCATCCAGCCTTCCACCGTGGTGGTCACCCTGCCAGGACCCATCCTCACCTCCTTCCCCCAGAGCACCGCTGTGGGATCCTCCGCATCCGCTGCCGTGGGCACCGAACTCAGCGCCCAGGGAGTGCCTGTCTCCTCTGGAGGCTTTGGCTATGGCCTTGGCTATGGCTACGGCTTAGGAGGCCTGGGCTGCTATGGAGGCAGGAGAGGCTTTGGCTTCCCTTGCTAAGGGCCCTCCACGCCACCACTGACACCAACATCCCAGTCTCTGGAGGAGATGCTGTGGGTTGAAGACATGCCTCCTGCCACCTCCTGCCTTCTCCATGGTTCCTCCTCTCACGGCACCCAGCAGAGAAGTGCCCAGCCAACCCTGAGGCAAACACGGCCCCTTCACCTCCTCTTCTCCTACCACCTCCTTCTTTGCACCTCCACTTCTCTCTGCTACTGTCCACTGTAAAAATTGGCTCCAAATCCAAAGACCACCAGGGACCTCGACTATGCCACTCCCAGAGTGGGACAGGAACACCTCGTGGCTCTGGTAGGAGCTCCAGAAGACAACAGCATTGGCTGGTGGTCACCCGACCTGTACCTCACACAGGCCCCCAGCCACTCTCAAGTCCTCCCTCTTCACTGTATTATTTTTTCTTCAATAAACTTCTCCTGCAGCACAGCCTTTGACAGCTCCTGGGTCATTCTTTTGCCTCTCAAGGCTCATCCAACGTCACCCAGCAAAATGCCAGGGCTGAGGCCACCCGCGTGGCTCAACCAATGGCTGACAGTTCTTTCTCTAGGACGTGCACCCCAAAACACCTCCCACCTGCACCCAATGTGCTTCCAGCCCGTCACACAAGACCTTCCCTTCTCAAACAACAGCTTGGACACACGTCTGCAGTTCTACCCATGCCTCTGACCCAAGGCATCCTTTCTGCTGGGGTGAATTGCCCTGCGTGCTGGGTCACCACTGAGGTTCATAGAATCATAGAATGGTCTGGGTTGGAAGGGACCCCAAGGATCACAGAGCTCCAACCCCCTTGACACAGGCAGGGATACCAACCTCCAGGCCTGGAGCTACACAAGGCTGCCCAGGGCCCCATCCAACCTGGCCTTGAACACCTCCAGGGACGGGGAATCCACTACCTCTCTGGGCAGCCTGTTCCAGCCCCTCATCACTCTTTCTGTAAAAAACTTCCCCCTAGTATCTAATCTAAACCTTCCCTCCTTTAGCTTTAGTCCATTCTCCCTTGTCCTGCCATTATCTGCTCTTTTAAAAAGCCGAATCCCCTCCTGCCTATAAGCTCCCTTCAGGTACTGGAAGGCTGATATGAGATCCCCCCGCAGACTTCTCTTCTCCAGGCTAAACAAGCCCAGTTCCCTCAGCCTCTCTTTGTAGGGCAGGTGCTCCAGCCCTCTAAGCATCCTTGTGGCTCCTCTGAACCCTCTCCAACAGTTCCACATGCTTCTTGTATTGGGTCTCAGATCTGGACACAGGACTCCAGATGGGGCTTCACGAGGGCAGAGTAGAGAGGGACAATCCCCTCCCTGTCCCTGCTGGCCACTCCTCTCCTGATGGAGCCCAGGATACCTTTGGCCCTACGAGCTGCAAGAGCACACTGCTCGCTCATGTCAAGCTACTCATCTACCACAATCCCCAAGTCCTTCTCAGCAGGGCTACTTCTCAAGAAGGTTCTTTCACTCCCCTGTCTACAGTGGAAACGGGAGAGAAACAATGACCCAAGTTCTGTGTGTCCACAGAACAGCAGAGAAATCACAAAGTCCCAGATTTATAGAATCAGAGTGTGACAGGATCACTGAAGGGTTTGGGTAGGAAGGGACCTGAAAGATCAGTTAGTTACAACTTTCCTGAGCAGGGACTCCCTCTGCTAGACCAGGATGCTCAAAGCCCCATCCAACCTCACCCTGAACACTGCCAGGGACCCGGGGGAACACACAACTGCTGCTGGCAATCATCCTACTACCCGTGTGTTTAGGAAAGCCTTCCTAATACCTCACCTAAATCTACCCACTCAGTTTTGTTCTTAACCCCTCATCTTATCACCACACATCCTGATAAGGAGGCCCTGACCATCTTTCCTCCCATCAACTTCTTGTGGCTCCCTGCATTGGCACTGCTTTACAGAAGCATCTTCTACATCCCCTTCCACAGGAACAAGAACAGGCTCAACAGCCTCTACCTTCTCCAGACCTTCCTCCCTGCACTCCTCACACAGACAAGGCTTAGGAGCTCTCAGAGCCGTTTACCAACCCCTCCCAAGCAATATGAACTCAATGAGATAATCGAGATGCCCACTAATGAAATCAAGCCAGGTCTCTCCCACCTTCCCCACTCCTGGGGACATCCCATCAGGGCCACAGAGCTGTGTACATGCAGCTGTCAAGCACACCTTCCTACCTCTCTGTGTCATTCTTACCAACAAGGAAGTCTCCTCTGACAACCAGCCCAAAAAACACGCCCCTTGGCTAAACTGGAGCTGCCTTGCCATTCCTAAGGCCTTCAGCATTCATCACCCACCACCAGGGCCTCAGCTCTGCAGCCACATGCTGCATGCTTGCCTCCAGCTCGCCCTGGCAACCTGCAGACCCTCCTGCTGCCATCAAACACTGTGCAGAGAAGTGGCCTCACGCCCTCAGCACTCACCCTAAGTGAAGACCCCAAATGCCCAGCCTCACCACATCCTATTCCTATGGCTCTCACGCTCCTCTTTCTCTCATCACACTCAGGGGCTCTC
Organism: Gallinula chloropus; assembly: GCF_964237585.1. NCBI lineage: Eukaryota > Metazoa > Chordata > Aves > Gruiformes > Rallidae > Gallinula > Gallinula chloropus. The sequence continues at coordinate 1,466,557 of NC_140086.1, read as the reverse complement.
CACAGCCTCACCTGCCCATGCAAAGTAGCCATGGGGTGTGGCAGCATCACACCAGAGCCCAGCCTACAAACCTGTCAGCATGAGGAAAGGGCAGCACTGCTGAGGGGCTGACACCAGCCCATGGGGAGCCTGGCAGGTCTCCCAACAACACATGGATTGGCAGGCTTGGAAGTCCTGGGCTGGGGCCAGCACTCCAATGGCTTGTTCTCACAAGAGTCCCTCATCTGCCTGCTTGCACTCATGCATCAGGGATGGCCCCATGGGAGCATAAGGCTGAAGATGCAGCCTCCTTTCTCCCAGACACACCCTTAGGAGTCACAGGGGCAGCAAGACAGAACCACAGAGCACAACCTCATAGAAAGGCAAGGCCCAAAGACACACTGAGCCTCCTGGCAGCAAGGTGGGGAAGAGTTGAATGCAATGGAAAGGGCAACACCTCACGTGGCACAACTCCAATGGCCAGACCAGCCTTCCAGGTCTGCCAGAAAATGGGGCACTTGCTTCACAACACATCCGAAAACCACACAAATGCCATGGCATGACCTCAGTGACAACAACCAACCTCTCCTGTGCTTTGGTTGCATCTTCTGCCTGTCCTGACACACACACTCAACACCAAGAAGCCTTTGGCATCTCAAAGCTGCCGCCAGGGTCAGGTGAACATGGTGTCAGGAGAAGGACATGGAATTGCAGAAAAGTGTGGCCAGGAAAACACGCCCCAGCTCATTGCTCACCAGGCTGTGGCATGAGAGAAGAGTTGGATGAAAAGTGTGGTCACTCCCAAAGGCTGTCACACCCCTCTGGGAGCAGCATAAAAGCCGACCCAGAGCCTCTCTCCCTCACACACTTCTCCTGACGCCTTCTGCTCCACACTCAGCAAGGTGAGACTCAAACCCCTTCCCCTCCAGCTCCTGCCCTGCTTGGCCCAGCTCTTCCAGACCCTCACCCCTTTCCACCCCTGTGCTTTCTCAACCTCCTCTCTTCCAGGGCCCCTCCACACCACACACATGGCCTGCAACACCCTCTGCAGCCCCTGCGGACCCACCCCGCTGGCTAACAGCTGCAACGAGCCCTGTGTCAGGCAGTGCCAGGACTCTCGTGTCGTCATCCAGCCTTCCACCGTGGTGGTCACCCTGCCAGGACCCATCCTCACCTCCTTCCCCCAGAGCACCGCTGTGGGATCCTCCGCATCCGCTGCCGTGGGCACCGAACTCAGCGCCCAGGGAGTGCCTGTCTCCTCTGGAGGCTTTGGCTATGGCCTTGGCTATGGCTACGGCTTAGGAGGCCTGGGCTGCTATGGAGGCAGAAGTGGCTGCTACCCCTGCTAAGGGTTCACTCCACCCCCCATCCCACCAACACCCCAAAAACCCTGCAGTCCAAACTGTGGACTGAGAACACAACTCATCAATAAACTTCTCCTGCATCACAGCCTTTGACTTCTCCTTTGTTGTATTTTTATTCTTCCAAAGCTCATCCCACCTCAAACAACACAAAGTCAGGGCTCAAGCAGCCAGCAGGATGGGTTGACCAATGGATGCCAGACCTCTCTTTAGGATGGGTATTCTGAGAAGACCATCCCACTGCCACTTCCGGCCTGACACACAAGACCTTTGTTTGCTCAAAAAAAGCTTCAATACACTTATTTTTACATGTCTCTGATGCCTTTCTGATAGGGTAACATGGCCTGGGGACCAGGTGAGCACAGAGCCCCTCTATCACTGCCCCTCCACAACTGGCCAGAGGAGGGAAAATATGACAAGAGCTTTGTGCAGTGACATGAGGACAGAGACAGCACAGAATCAGAGAATGGTTTGGGTTGGAAGGGACCTTCAAACTCATCTCAGTTGCATCTGTCCTGCCATGAGCAGGGACACCCTCCACTAGACCAGGCTGCTCAAAGACACATCCAGTCTAAGTTTGAACACTGCCACAGACCCAGAGACACAGACCTGTACATGGCATGCTCTTCCATACTCCAATCACCCTTACAGTAAAGAAAGCCTTCCTAACAGCTCACCTAAACCTACCCTTGTCCAGGTTTACTCATTACCCCTCATCGCATCACTACACCTCCTGAATAACAACTCTGTCCCAGTCTTTTCTCCCACCTCCTGTCAGCACTAGAAGGCTGCTCTAAACTCTCCCTGTAAACGTCTCCAGGATAAACAATCCCAACTCTCACAGCCTGTCCTCAAGCAGGAGAAGCTTTGGCCTGACCATCTTCATGGCCTCTTCTGCACCCTTTTTGCAGAAGGTTCCTGTCCTTCTTATGCTGGGGGCCCAGAGCTAAACACAGGACTCCAGTTTCAGGAGAGCACAGCAGAGATGCAAAATATCCCAATAACTATGTCTGCCTGGATATAGAGCTTGGACTGCTGAGGCATGATAGAAGGTGTTTTGGTGAGCACTGAGCACTGACACCAGCACCTGCAGTACCCTTAGGGATATCCCACCTGGCCGCCTACCCTTGAGTATGGCTAAGTGGTGTAGCAGTTCAAAAAGAACTGCTGCTTGTGTTCTGGGGGATTTGTTGTGTTCCCCTTCCTTGTTTTCTATATCAGGGGAGCTGGATGCCCAAAGATTCCAATCCCATCTACCCAAAGACCCAAAGACCCATCCAATCTACCCGTGAACACAGCCAGGGACCCAGCAACACAGAGTTTAGTGTTGGATCAACCACCTTTATGGGAAAGAAACCCTTCCTAAGAGCTCACCAAAACCTCCCCTCCTTCAGTTTTGCTCATTATTCCTTCTTGTATCTCTTCACGACCTGAACAATGACTCCCTGCCCATCCTTCCTCCACACCTCTTGTTAGTACTGGAAAGATGCTCTATGGTCTCCCTGGAAACTTCTCTGGGTGAAGCCCCCCAACTCTCTCACCCTGTCCTCAAGAAGGACAAGCTTTAACATGACCATCCTCATGGCCTCTTCTGCCACCCTTATGCAGAAGAGCCCTTATGCTGGGTCCCCAGAGCTAAACACAGCACTTGAGATTCAGGAGAGCACAGTAGAGAGGCAAAACATTCCAATAACTAGGACTGTCCAGATACAGTCAGGACTGCTGAGACACGATAGAAGGTGGTTGGGTGAGCACTGACACCAGCCCCCTCAGTACCCTTGGGTGGATCCCATCTGGCTCTCTACACTTGTGTATGGCTAAGAGGTGTAGTGGGTCAATAACCATATTTGTTTCTGTTATGGTGGATTCTTTATGATCCCCATTCTTGTCTTCCATCTCAGGGGACACAAAGGCCAACTGGTCTTAGCAGTAAGGACTGAAGCAAAAGAGGCACAAAGTACCTCAGCCTTTTTCCCCCTCCTTTGTCACTATGTTACCCCACACCAAATCAAGGATGTAGATTCTCCTTAGCCCTGCATTTCCTGACAAAGTATTCACAGAAACAGTTTTCCTGGTCCTTTATGGCCATAGCTTGATGAAGTTTCAGTTGAGCTTTGGCCTTTCTCAGTTTCTCCTTGGATAAACTCACAACAGCCTCAGACGCCTCCTCAGGTGTCTGCCCCTTCCTGACAAAAATCATAAACTCTCTTCTTGTTCCTTACTCCCAACCAAAGCCTCCTCCCATCTCAGACAGACCATTATTTTTTATCTCCAGCTCATTCCCTAGTACATGGAGATTCTCTATGAAACACAGGGCAATATTCTGGAAACTTCAACAGAAGCCATGCCTCTAGACCCTCATTAACAAAATCATGCAGCATGAAGCCAACACAGAAATTGGGGCACTTGCTTCACAACACATCCAAAAACCACACAAACGCCATGGCATGACCTCAGTGACAACACCCCAGCTCTCCTGTGCTTTGGTTGCATCTTCTGCCTGTCCTGACACACACACTCAACACCAAGAAGCCTTTGGCAGTTCAAAGCTGCCGCCAGGGTCAGGTGAACATGGTGTCAGGAGAAGGACATGGAACTGCAGAACAGTGTGGCCAGGAAAACACGCCCCAGCTCATTGCTCACCAGGCTGTGGCATGAGAGAAGAGTTGGATGAAAAATGTGGTCACTCCCAAAGGCTGTCACACCCCTCTGGCAGCAGCATAAAAGCCGACCCAGAGCCTCTCTCCCTCACACACTTCTCCTGACGCCTTCTGCTCCACGCTCAGCAAGGTGAGACTCAAACCCCTTCCCCTCCAGCTCCTGCCCTCCTTGGCCCAGCTCTTCCAGACCCTCACCCCTTTCCACCCCTGCGCTTTCTCAACCTCCTCTCTTCCAGGGCCCCTCCACACCACACACATGGCCTGCAACACCCTCTGCAGCCCCTGCGGACCCACCCCGCTGGCTAACAGCTGCAACGAGCCCTGTGTCAGGCAGTGTGAGGACTCCCGTGTCGTCATCCAGCCTTCCACCGTGGTGGTCACCCTGCCAGGACCCATCCTCACCTCCTTCCCCCAGAGCACCACTGTGGGATCCTCCGCATCCGCTGCCGTGGGCACCGAACTCAGCGCCCAGGGAGTGCCTGTCTCCTCTGGAGGCTTTGGCTATGGCCTTGGCTATGGCCGTGGCTTTGGCTATGGCTTAGGAGGCCTGGGCTGCTATGGAGGCAGGAGAGGCTTTGGCTACCCCTGCTAAGGGCCCTCAACACCACCCCTGACATCAACCACCATGAAAAGCCTGGAGTCCATACTGTGGAATGAGGATTTGACTCCAGGCCTGTTCTGGCACTTGGTCTTGCCACCCACATCTCCTCCTCTCACAGCACTAAGCAAGGAAGCAGGGAAGAGAGCCTGCCAAGGCTGAAGCAAATATGGCCCCTCTACCTCTTCCTTCTCTGTATCTCCTCCTCTCTTGTGTCTGCTACTCTCCCCTGAAACCACCTGCTCAAAAAACCCCAAGACTATTATGGTCCTCCAGTGTGCCTCTCCTATGGTGGGGTGGGAAGAACTTGTGGCTCTGGTAAGAGCTCAGGTACACAAAGGATGTTGGCTCATGGTCCCCTGACCTGTATCTCAGGTGATCACCCTCATACTTGCACTCTTTCCTTTTTGTGGTATTTTTTTTTCCATCAATAAACTTCTCCTGCATCACAGCCTTCCACATGTTGTTCTTTCTTCTCCCAAGGATCATCCAACCTCAAACTCCAGAGGAAAGGCAGGGCTCAAGAAGCCATTGGGGTGGGTTGACAAACAGATACCAGACCTCTTTCAGGAAGTGCATTCTGAGAAGACCATCACTGGCACATGGTGCACTCCCAGCCTGTCACACAAGACCTTCACTTGCCCAAGGAAAAGCCTGGCCACTCTTCTGCATTTCTACCCATGCCAGTGGCACAAGATCATAGAAACCACTGGTAAAGGTTGGAAGGGACCTTTAGAGGTCATCTAGGCCAACCTCCCTGCAGTGAGCAGGGACATCTTCACTAGATCAGGTCAGCCAAAGCCCCATCAAGCCTGATCATGAACATCTCCAGGGATGGGGCCTCCACTATGTCTCTGGGCAGCCTGTGCCAGTCATCCACCAACCTCATATTGAAGAACTTCTTCCTAATATCCAACCTAAATCCCCCTTTTCTAGTTTAAAACCATCACCCCTCACCCTATCATTCCATGCCCTTGTGCAGAGTTCTTCCCCAGCTTCTTTATAGGCACCTTTCAGGGGCTGGACGCTGCTATAAGGTCCCCCTGGAGCCTTCTCCAGGCTGAGGAAGACCAACTCTCTCAGCCTGTCTTCACAGGGGAGGTGCTCCAGACCTCTGATCATTTTTGTGGCCTCCTCTGGACTTGCTCCAACAGGTCCACACCCTTCTTGTGCTGAGGGCTCCACAGCTGGACACAGCACTCAAGGTGAGGTCTCCCAGAGCAGAGGGACAGAATCCCCTCTCTCAAATCTGCTGGCCACACTTCTTGTGACACAGCCCAGGATGTGGTTGCCTGTCTGGGATGCAGATGCACATCACTGGCTCATATCCAGCTTCTCATCCACAAGGACTCTCAAGTCCTTTTCCTCAGGGCTGCTTCCCAGCACTTCATCTCCTGACCTGTATGGATAACTGGGATTGTCCTGACCCAGCTGCAGGACCCTGCACTTGGCTTTGTTGAACCTCCTGAGGTTCACCTGGACCCACTTCTCCAGCCTGTTCAGCTCCTTTCTGGATGGCATCCTGTCCCTCCAGCACATGAACTTCACACCCCAGCTTGGTGTTATCAGCAAATTTGCTGAGGGTGCACTCAAGCCCACTGCCAATAGCCTTAAGGAAGATATTAAACAGCACTGGCTCCAGTACAAACCTTTGACAAACTCCTCTTGCCACTGTCTTCCATCTAGACCATGACCACCACCCTCTGGATGCGACCATCCAAAATTCCTTACCCACTGAACAGTCACAGAATCACAATGTTGGAAAAGACCAGGACCACAGCCTGCTCTCCCAAAATGCTGTCTGCTGCCTGCCTGCACTCACACCCCCAGGCATGGCCCCAGGGCCCACAAGGTAACAGGCAGCCACCCTCCTTCCAGCTACAACCATACAACCAAGACAGGCACTAAGACATCCCAACCCACACCCAATGCTAACAGCTGTGTCAGGCAGCGCCAGGACTCCCGGGTCGTCATCCAGCCTCCCACTGTGCTGGTCACCCTGCCAGGACCCATCCTCAGCTCCTTCCCCCAGAGCACCGCTGTGGGATCCTCCGCATCCGCTGCCGTGGGCACCGAACTCAGCGCCCAGGGAGTGCCTGTCTCCTCTGGAGGCTTTGGCTATGGCCTTGGCTATGGCTACGGCTTAGGAGGCCTGGGCTGCTATGGAGGCAGAAGGGGCTATGGGTACCCCTGCTAAGGGTTCTCACCACCATCCCTGACATGAACTACCCAAAAATCCTGCTGTCCATACTGTGGACTGAGAACACAACTCATCAATAAACTTCTCCTGCATCACAGCCTTTGACTTCTCCTCAGTTGTTTCTTCATTCTTCCAAAGCTCATCCAACCTCAAATAACCCAAAATCAGGGCTCAAGCAGCCAGCAGGATGGGTTGACCAATGGATGCCAGATCTTTCTTCAGTATGGGTATTCTGACAAGACCATCCCCCTGGCACCTGGGGCACCTCTGGCCTGACACACAAGACCTTCACTTGCCCAGTGAAAAGCATCAATATTTTTATTCACTTCTACACATGTTTCTGATGCCTCTCTGATAGGGTAACATGGCCTGGGGACTAGGTTATAACACAGACCCTCTATCACTGCCCCTCCACAACTGGGAAGGTGAGGGAAAATATGACAAGAGCTTTGTGCACTGACATGAGAACAAAGACAGCACAGAATCAGAGAATGGTTTGGGTTGGAAGGGACCTTCAAACTCATCTCAGTTGCAACTGTCCTGCCATGAGCAGGGACACCCTCCACTAAACAAGGCTGCTCAAAGCCCCATCACACCTGCTCTTGAACAATGCCAGGGACACAGACCTGTACATGGGATCCTCTTCAAGTGTCCAAATACTCTTACAATAAAGAAAGACTTCCTAATACTCCACCTAAATCTACCGTCGGTCAGTTTTGCTCATTGCCCCTCATCGTATCACTACACGTCCTGAATAATGAGTCCATCTTTCCTCAACGCCTCCCGTAAGAACTTAAAGGCTGCTCTATGGTCTCCCTGGAAATATCTCCAACTAAACACCTGCAGCTCTCACAGCCTGTCCTTATGCTGGAGAAACTTGGACCAGACTGTCTTCAAGGCCTCTTCTTCACCCCACTTATGCAGAAAGTCCCTGTACTTCTGTTAGGGGACAAGAGCTAAATACAGGATGCCAGACACAGGAGAGCAGATCAGAGGGGGAGAATTACCACCCTTGACTGGCTGGACACGCTTCTCTTGCTGTAGCCCAGCATGTGATCAGCTTTCCTCCCTCCACACACTCTTGTATGTGGGTATCACATTTGCTCACTTCCAGTCAACCAGGACATCCCCAGTATAGGCCAAGACTGCTGAGACATGATGGAAGGTGGTTCGGTGAGCACTGACACCAGCTCCAGTTGTACCCTTGGGGGGATCCCATCTGGCCCCCTACACTTGTATATGGCTAAGAGGTGTAGCAGGTCAACAGCCATTTCTACTTCTGCTATGGGGGCTTCCTTATGATGTCCTCCCTTCTCATCCATCTCAGGGTGACTGGACGCCCAAAGAAAACAACTGGTTTTAGTATTCTGTACTGAGGCACAAAGTAACTCAGCCTTTTCCTCCTCCTTTGTCACTATGTGTCCCCCATATCAAATAAAGGATGGAGATTCTCCTAAGGATTCTCTACATCCCCTTCCAAAGGAACAATCAACAGGCTCACCAGTCTCTACCAACACACATCTTCCTTCCTGTACCTCTTACACAGAGGAGCCTTAGGAAGTCTCTGCAGGCCTTTAGCAACAACTCCCAAGCAACAGCTCCTCTACAAGACCATCAAGAAGGTCCTCCCAAAGAAGTCAGCCAGCTCCCACCCTCACCTGTTATGCTGACAAACCCCCACAAGGCCCCACAGAGCTGTGTCCGGGCAGTTGCCAAGCACTCAGGAGCTCTGGGCTGAAGCTGCCAGGACAATGGCCTGCTCTCACAAGCAGCCCTCCTCTGCCTGTGTGTACTCACACACCAGGGATGGAACAACAGAATACAGTTCTAAAGATGCTGCCCCTTTCTCCCAGACACACTCTGCAGACACAGGGGCAGCAGGACAGAACCACAGAGCAGAACCAGCAGGAAAGACCAGGCCCAAAGACACGCTTTGCCTCGTGGCAGCAAGGCAGAGAAGGCCAAAATGCCTTCAGCTGGCACATATACAATGCACAGACCAGCCTTTCATGGAGGCACACCACAGAACTGCTGTGGCATGACCTTAGTAAGGACACCCCACCTCTCTCATGCTGTGCATCACCGACCCTGGACGTGTTTAAGAGACGGGTAAATGAGGTACTGAGGGATATGGTTCAGCATAGGACAGGAAGGGTTGAACTGGATGATCATAAAGGCCTTTTCCAGCCTTGTGATTCTGTGTGATTCTCTGTGTGTGTGAGTACTGACTCTCACTTAAAAGCTGCCACCAGCGCAAGGGGACACGACCTTCAACAAGAGGAGACTAAAAGGGAGTGTTGTGGCCAGGAAAACACGCCCCACCTCATTACTCTCCTGGAAGTGGCATGTAAGACCTGCCTGTCTGAAAACTGCTGCCATGTGCACAGGCTGTCTCTCTGCCTCGGGCACTCCAGGAGCAGCATAAAAGCCGACCCAGAGCCTCTCTCCCTCACACACTTCTCCTGACGCCTTCTGCTCCACGCTCAGCAAGGTGAGACTCAAACCCCTTCCCCTCCAGCTCCTGCCCGCCTTGGCCCAGCTCTTCCAGACCCTCACCCCTTTCCACCCCTGCGCTTTCTCAACCTCCTCTCTTCCAGGGTCCCTCCACACCACACACATGGCCTGCAACACCCTCTGCAGCCCCTGCGGACCCACCCCGCTGGCTAACAGCTGCAACGAGCCCTGTGTCAGGCAGTGTGAGGACTCCCGTGTTGTCATCCAGCCTCCCGCTGTGCTGGTCACCCTGCCAGGACCCATCCTCAGCTCCTTCCCCTAGAGCACCGCTGTGGGATCCTCCGCATCCGCTGCCGTGGGCACCGAACTCAGCGCCCAGGGAGTGCCTGTCTCCTCTGGAGGCTTTGGCTATGGCCTTGGCTATGGCTACGGCTTAGGAGGCCTGGGCTGCTATGGAGGCAGAAGGGGCTATGGGTACCTTTGCTAAGTGTGCTCACCACCAGCCCTGGCACCAGCTTCCCTAAGCATTGAAGCCATGCCATGGATTGAGGACACATCTCCAGGCCTTTCCTGGCACAGGGACCTGCCATCCACAGCTCCTCCACTCATGGCACTAAGGAAGGAAGAAGGGAAGGGGAGCAGCCTGGGCTGAGGCAAGCATGCCCCTGCAACCTCCTCTTCTTCTTCATTTCATTGGCTTTTCTCTTGTGTCTAGTACTCCCTACTGACACCAACTTCTCTGAAGCCAAAGCCTACCATGGACCTCTGGTCTCCTTCCTCCATGGTGAGGAGGTCCTGATGCTTTTTACTGCTTGTTTTCCTTCCCTCAATAAAGTTCTTCTGCATCCCAGCCTTAGGTGTTTTGTTGCCATTCTTTGGACAGGCTCCAAAACCTCAATGTCTTCCTGGTAGTGAGAGGCCAAAACCCATCAGAGCATTCCAGGACAGACTCAGCAGTGCTGAGTGCAGCAGGACAATCACTGCCCTGATCCTGCGGGACACACCATGTCTGATACAAGCCCCCATGCTCTTGGCCTTCTTGGCCACCTTGCCACACAGCTGGCTCATGTTCAGTTGGCTGTTGACCCCCAGGTCCTTTTCCACCAGGCAGCTTTTCAGCTCCTCTTCCCCAAGCCTGTAGCCTTGCCTGGCGTTGTTGTGACCCAGCAGAGAGTGCACCCACCCAAGCCAAGAGAAGCCTGTTTCTCAAAGAAAATGCTATGGGAAACTGTGTCAAAGAGTTTAGGTAGACAACATCCACAGCCATTCCCTCATCCATTAAGCAGGTCGCCTTGTCATGGCAGCAGACCAGAAGGGTCAAGCAGAATCTGCCTTTCATATCCCATGATGACTGGGACTGGTCACCTGGTTGTCCTGTACGTGCTGCATGGTGGCACTCAAGGGGATCTGAAACATAAACTGCCCTGGGACCAAGGCCAGACTTTAGAGGCCTGTAATTCCCAGATCTTCCTTCTGGCCATTCTTGTAGCTGGGTATCACGTTTTCTCACTTGCAGTCAACCAGGACTTCTCCAGCACAGGCAAGACTGCTGAGACATGATGGAAGGTGGTTTGGTGAGCACTGACACCAGCCTCCTTGGTTCCCGTGGGGGGAATCCCATCTGGCCTCCTACACTTCTGTATGGCTAAAAGGTGTATCAGGTCAACAACCATTTCTGCTTCTGCTTTGGGGGCTTTGTTATGTTCCCCTTCCTTGTCTTCCATCTCAGGGGGGCTGGGCACCCATAACGCAACTGGTCTTAGCAGGGAGGCATGAAGCAAATAAGGCACAAAGTAGCAGCCTCTTCCCCCTCACTTGTCACTATATTTCCCCCACATCAAATAAAGGATGGGATTCTCCTTAGCCCTCATTGTGCTGCTGAAGAGTTTATAGAAACAGTTTTCCTGGTCCTTTATGGCCATAGCTGGATCAAGTTTGACTTGAGCTATGGCCTTTCTGAAATTCTTCTTGGATAACCTCACAAAAAATTTGGAGGCCTCCTGAGGTATACAAAAATCAGAAGCACTCTTCTATTTCCTAAGTCCCAACCAAAGATTCCTTCCATACAGACCATTCTTCTTGCACTCCAGCTCGTCTCTTGCCACATGGAGACTCTCTATCCAACACAGGGCAATCTTCTGGAACCTTCAACAGCAGCCACGCCTCCAGCCCTGTAATTGACACAGCCATGCAACACGAAGACCATACAACTTGAAGGAGTCAGGCCAGGGGGAACCAAGACATCACAGAGCAAGGATAAAGGCAGCCCCAAAACCAGGCTTAGTAAGCTGGCAGCAAGGTGGGGACACAGCAAATGTGATGGAAAGGGAATGCCTCACGCCTGGCACAACTCCAAAACACAGTCCAGCCTTCCAGGGCTGAAAGACTGTGCACATCCACTGGACAATGCACCCACAACTCACACCACGTGAATGCCATGGGAGGACCTCACCCATGACACCCCACCTCTCCTATGCTTTGCCCAGGCCTCCAAAATGCTTTTACACACCCCTTGCCTACAAATCCATCCCAGGACCGACTCTCCCTTCAAAGCTGCCGCCAGTACAAGGGGACATGACCTTCAACAAGAGGACACTAAAAGGAGTGTTGTGGCCAGGAAAACACGCCCCACCTCATTACTCTCCTGGATGTGGCATGTAAGACCTGCTTGCTGAATAACCCTGCCATGTGCACAGGCTGTCTCTCTGCCTCAGGCACTCCAGGAGCAGCATAAAAGCCGACCCAGAGCCTCTCTCCCTCACACACTTCTCCTGACGCCTTCTGCTCCACGCTCAGCAAGGTGAGACTCAAACCCCTTCCCCTCCAGCTCCTGCCCTACTTGGCACAGCTCTTCCAGACCCTCACCCCTTTCCACCCCTGCGCTTTCTCAACCTCCTCTCTTCCAGGGCCCCTCCACACCACACACATGGCCTGCAACACCCTCTGCAGCCCCTGCGGACCCACCCCGCTGGCTAACAGCTGCAACGAGCCCTGTGTCAGGCAGTGTGAGGACTCCCGGGTCGTCATCCAGCCTTCCACCGTGGTGGTCACCCTGCCAGGACCCATCCTCACCTCCTTCCCCCAGAGCACCGCTGTGGGATCCTCCGCATCCGCTGCCGTGGGCACCGAACTCAGCGCCCAGGGAGTGCCTGTCTCCTCTGGAGGCTTTGGCTATGGCCTTGGCTATGGCTACGGCTTAGGAGGCCTGGGCTTCTATGGAGGCAGAAGAGGCTTTGGCTACCCCTGCTAAGGGCCCTCAACACCACGCCTGACACCAACATCCCAGTCTCTGGAGGAGATGCTGTGGGTTGAAGACATGCCTCCTGCCACCTCCTGCCTTCTCCATGGTTCCTCCTCTCACGGCACCCAGCAGAGAAGTGCCCAGCCAACCCTGAGGCAAACACGGCCCCTTCACCTCCTCTTCTACTACCACGTCCTTCTTTGCACCTCCACTTCTCTCTGCTACTCTCAGGTGCAAAAATCTGCTCAGAATCCAGAGACCACCAGGGACCTCGACTGTGCCACTCCCAGAGTGGGACAGGAACACCTCCTGGCTCTGGTAGGAGCTCTGGAAGACAACAGCATTGGCTGGTGGTCACCCGACCTGTACCTCACACAGGCCCCCAGCCACTCTCAAGTCCTCCCTCTTCACTGTATTATTTTTTCTTCAATAAACTTCTCCTGCAGCACAGCCTTTGACAGCTCCTGGGTCATTCTTTTGCCTCCCAAGGCTCATCCAACCTCACCCAGCAAAATGCCAGGGCTGAGGCCACCCACGTGGCTCGACCAACAGCTGACAGTTCTTTCTCTAGGATGTGCACCCGAAAACACCTCCCACCTGCACCCAATGTGCTTCCAGCCCGTCACACAAGACCTTCCCTTCTCAAACAACAGCTTGGACACACTTCTGCAGTTCTACCCATGCCTCTGACCCAAGGCATCCTTTCTGCTGGGGTGAATTGCCCTGGGTGCTGGGTCACCACTGAGGTTTTTCTTCTCCCCTGTCTACAGAGAAAACAGGAGAGAAACAATGACCCAAATTCTGTGTGTCCACAGAACAGCAGAGAAATCACAAAGTCCCAGATTTATAGATTCAGAGTGTGACAGGATCACTGAAGGGTTTGGGTAGGAAGGGACCTGAAAGATCATTCAGTTACAACTTTCTTGAGCAGGGACTCCCTCTGCTAGACCAGGCTGCTCAAAGCCTCATTCAGCCTCACCTTGAACACTGCCTGGCACCTGGGGGGACACACAGCTTCTGCTGGAAATCATCCAACTACCCATGTCTTTTAGGGGGTTAGACTCGATGATCTATCAAGTTCCCTTCCAACCCCTTTAATTCTGTGATTTAGGAAAGCCTTCCTAATACCTCACCTAAATCTACCCACTCAGTTTTCTTCTTAACCCCTCATCTTATCGCTACACATCCTGATAAGGAGGCCCTGACCATCTTTCCTCCCATCAACTTCTTGTGGCTCCCTGCATTGGCACTGCTTTACAGAAGCATCTTCTACATCCCCTTCCACAGGAACAAGATCAGGCTCAACAGCCTCTACCTTCCCAGACCTTCCTCCCTGCACTCCTCACACAGACAAGGCTTAGGAGCTCTCTGACAGCCGTTACCAAACCCTCCCAAGCAATATGAACTCAATGAGATAATCGAGATGCCCACTAATGAAATCCAGCCAGGTCTCTCCCACCTTCACCACCACTGGGGACATCCCATCAGGACCACAGAGCTGTGTACATGCAGCTGTCAAGCACACCTTCCTACCTCTCTGTGTCATTCTTACCAACAAGGAAGTCTCCACTGAGAACCAGCCCAAAAAAGACACCCCTTGGCTAAACTGGAGCTGCCTTGCCATTCCTAAGGCCTTCAGCATTCATCACCCACCACCAGGGCCTCAGCTCTGCAGCCACATGCTGCACGCTTGGCTCCAGCTCGCCCTGGCAACCTGCAGACCCTCCTGCTGCCATCAAACGCTGGGCAGAGAAGTGGCCTCGCGCCCTCAGCACTTACCCCAAGTGAAGACCCCAAATGCCCAGCCTCACCACATCCTATTCCTATGGCTCTCACTCTCCTCTGCCTCTCATCACACTCAGGGGCTCTCCACGGCCTCACCTGCCCATGCAAAGTAGCCATGGGGTGTGGCAGCATCACACCAGAGCCCGGCCTACAAACCTGTCAGCATGAGGAAAGGGCAGCACTGCTGAGGGGCTGACACCAGCCCATGGGGAGCCTGGCAGGTCTCCCAACAGCACAGGCATTGGCAGGCTTCTAAGTCCTGGGCTGGGGGCACCACTCCAATGGCTTGTTCTCACAAGAGTCCCTCATCTGCCTGCTTGCACTCATGCATCAGGGATGGCCCCATGGGAGCATAAGGCTGAAGATGCAGCCCCCTTTCTCCCACACACAACCTTGGGAGTCACAGGGGCAGCAAGACAGAACCACAGAGCACAACCACATAGAAAGGCCAGGCCCAAAGACACACTGAGCCTCCTGGCAGCAAGGTGGGGAAGACCTGAATGCAATGGAAAGGGCAACACCTCACCTGGCACAACTCCAATGGCCAGACCAGCCTTCCAGGTCTGCCAGAAATTGGGGCACTTGCTTCACAACACATCTGAAAACCACACAAATGCCATGGCATGACCTCAGTGACAACACCCCAGCTCTCCTGTGCTTTGGTTGCATCTTCTGCCTGTCCTGACACACACACTCAACACCAAGAAGCCTTTGGCAGTTCAAAGCTGCCGCCAGGGTCAGGTGAACATGGTGTCAGGAGAAGGACATGGAATTGCAGAACAGTGTGGCCAGGAAAACACGCCCCAGCTCATTGCTCACCAGGCTGTGGCATGAGAGAAGAGTTGGATGGAAAACGTGGTCACTCCCAAAGGCTGTCACGCCCCTTGGGGACCAGCATAAAAGCCGACCCAGAGCCTCTCTTCCTCACACACTTCTCCTGACGCCTTCTGCTCCACGCTCAGCAAGGTGAGACTCAAACCCCTTCCCCTCCAGCTCCTGCCCTACTTGGCCCAGCTCTTCCAGCTCCTCACCCCTTTCCACCCCTGCGCTTTCTCAACCTCCTCTCTTCCAGGGCCCCTCCACACCACACACATGGCCTGCAACACCCTCTGCAGCCCCTGCGGACCCACCCCGCTGGCTAACAGCTGCAACGAGCCCTGTGTCAGGCAGTGTGAGGACTCCCGGGTCGTCATCCAGCCTCCCGCTGTGCTGGTCACCCTGCCAGGACCCATCCTCACCTCCTTCCCCCAGAGCACCGCTGTGGGATCCTCCGCATCCGCTGCCGTGGGCACCGAACTCAGCGCCCAGGGAGTGCCTGTCTCCTCTGGAGGCTTTGGCTATGGCCTTGGCTATGGCCGTGGCTTTGGCTACGGCTTAGGAGGCCTGGGCTGCTATGGAGGCAGGAGAGGCTTTGGCTATCCCTGCTAAGGCCTCTCAACATCACCCCTGACACCAACAACCACCAAAATCCTGGAGTCCACATCGTGGATTGAGGATGCACCTTCAGGCCTGTTCTGGCACTTGGTCTTGACATCTACATCTCCTCCTCTCATGGAAACAAGCAACAAAACAGGGAAGAGGCCCTGCCTGAGCTGGGGCAAACATCGACCCTCTACCTCTTCCCCTTCTTCTTCTTCCTTCTCTGCATCACTTCTTCCCTTGTGTCTACTACTCTCCTCTGAAACCACCTGCTCAAAAAAAAAAGACCACTGGAGACCTCCAGTCTGCCTCTCCTGTAGTGGGGGGCAGGAACACCTTGTGGCTCTGGTCAGAACTCCAGCACACAAAGGATGTTGGCTCATGGTCCCCTGACCTGATTTTTCTCCATCAATAAAGTTCTCCTGCATCAAAGCCTTTGACATCTCCTCAGTTGTTCTTTCTCATCCAGCCTTAATCACTAGAAAGACAGGGGCATTAGTCATTTAAATGTCTTCTAGTCCACCCCACCTGCAGGAAGCAACAACATCTTCACTAGATCAGATCACTCAGAGCCCATCAAGCCACACAGCACAGAATCAGAGACTCAGAGAATGGTTTCACTTGGAATGGACCTTAGAAGTCATCTAGTCAGCTCCTCTTCCCCAAGCCTGTAGCATTGCCTGGCGTTGTTGTGACCCAGTAGAGAGTGCACCCACCCAAGCCAAGAGAAGCCAGTTTCTCAAGGAGAATGCTGTGGAAAACAGTGTCAAAGGCTTTACTAAAGACCAGGTAGACAACATCCACAGCCATTCCCTCAACCATTAAGCAGGTCACCTTGTCATGGCAGCAGACCAGGAGAGTCAAGAAGAACCTGCCTTTCATAACCCATGATGACTGGGACTGAACTCCTGGCTGTACTGTGAGTGGTGGCTCTCAATGTGATCAGCAACATAAACTGCTCTGGAACCGAGGTGAGACTGAGAGGCCTGTAATTCCCAAATCTTCCTTCTGGCCATTCTTGTAGCTGGGTATCACCTTTGCTCACTTCCAGTCAACCAGGACTTCCCTAGTATAGGCCAGAATGCTGAGAGATGACAGAAGGTGACTTGGTGAGCACTGACACCAGCCCCTGCAGTACCCTTGGGGCGATTCCTTGTGACCCCCTGAACTTGTATAAGGCTAAGTGGTGTAGCAAGGCAACAACCATTTCTGGTTCTGTTATGGAGGCTTTGATATGATTCCCTTCCTTGTCTTCCATCTCACAGGGGGTGGGCACCAGAAAACAAATGATCTTACTATTCTGTACTGAGGACCAAAGTAACTCAGCCTTTTCCTCCTCCTTTGTCACTATGTGTCCCCACATCAAATAAAGGATGGAGATTCTTCTAAGGATTCTCTACATCCCCTTCCAAAGGAACAATCAACAGGCTCACCAGTCTCTACCAACACACATCTTCCTTCCCGTACCTCTTACACAGGGGAGCCTTAGGAAGTCTCTGCAGGCCTTTAGCAACCAGTCCCAAGCAACAAGACCTGCACAAGACCATCAAGAAGGGCCTCCCAAAGAAGCCAGCCAGCTCCCACCCTCACCTGTTATGCTGACAAACCCCCACAAGGCCCCACAGAGCTGTGTCCGGGCAGTTGCCAAGCACTCAGGAGCTCTGGGCTGAAGCTGCCAGGACAATGGCCTGCTCTCACAAGCAGCCCTCCTCTGCCTGATTGGTACTCACACACCAGGGATGGACCAACAGCGGCACAAGCCTACAGATGCTGCCCCTTTCTCACAGAAACAAACGTTGGAGAGACAGGGGCAGCGAGACAGAACCACAGAGCAGAACCAGCAGGAAATTCCAGGCCCAAAGACACGCTTTGCCTCATGGCAGCAAGGCAGAGAAGACCCAAATACCTTCAACTGGCACATATACAATGCACAGACCAGCCTTTCATGGAGCCTTTCACCACAAGACTGCCACGGCACAACCATAGTAAGGACACCCCACCTCTCTCATGCTGTGCATCACCGACCCTGGATGTGTTTAACAGACGGGTAAATGAGGTACTGAGGGGTATAGTTGAGCATAGGACAGGAAGGGTTGGATTTGATGATCATAAAGGCCTTTTACAGCCTTGTGATTCTGTGTGATTCTCTGTGTGTGGGTACTGACTCTCACTTAAAAGCTGCCACCAGCGCAAGGGGACACGACCTTCAACAAGAGGACACTAAAAGGGAATGTTTTGGCCAGGAAAACACGCCCCACCTCATTACTCTCCTGGATGTGGCATGTAAGACCTGCTTGCTGAATAACCCTGCCCTGTGCACAGGCTGTCTCTCTGCCTCGGGCACTCCAGGAGCAGCATAAAAGCCGACCCAGAGCCTCTCTCCCTCACACACTTCTCCTGACACCTTCTGCTCCACGCTCAGCAAGGTGAGACTCAAACCCCTTCCCCTCCAGCTCCTGCCCTGCTTGGCCCAGCTCTTCCAGCTCCTCACCCCTTTCCACCCCTGCGCTTTCTCAACCTCCTCTCTTCCAGGGCCCCTCCACACCACACACATGGCCTGCAACACCCTCTGCAGCCCCTGCGGACCCACCCCGCTGGCTAACAGCTGCAACGAGCCCTGTGTCAGGCAGTGCCAGGACTCCCGGGTCGTCATCCAGCCTCCCGCTGTGCTGGTCACCCTGCCAGGACCCATCCTCACCTCCTTCCCCCAGAGCACCGCTGTGGGATCCTCCGCATCCGCTGCCGTGGGCACCGAACTCAGCGCCCAGGGAGTGCCTGTCTCCTCTGGAGGCTTTGGCTATGGCCTTGGCTTTGGCTACGGCTTAGGAGGCCTGGGCTGCTATGGAGGCAGAAGGGGCTATGGGTACCTTTGCTAAGTGTGCTCACCACCAGCCCTGGCACCAGCTTCCCTAAGCATTGAAGCCATGCCATGAATTGAGGACACATCTCCAGGCCTTTCCTGGCACAGGGACCTGCCATCCACAGCTCCTCCACTCATGGCACTAAGGAAGGAAGAAGGGAAGGGGAGCAGCCTGGGCTGAGCCAAACATGGCCCTGCAACCTCCTCTTCTTCTTCTTCATTTCATTGGCTTTTCTCTTGTGTCTAGTACTCCCTACTGACACCATCTTCTCTGAAGCCAAAGCCTACCATGGACCTCTGGTCTCCTTCCTCCATGGTGAGGAGGTCCTGATGCTTTTTACTGCTTGTTTTCCTTCCCTCAATAAAGTTCTTCTGCATCCCAGCCTTAGGTGTTTCGTTGCCATTCTTTGGACAGGCTCCAAAACCTCAATGTCTTCCTGGTAGTGAGAGGCCAAAAACCCATCAGAGCATTCCAGGACAGACTCAGCAGTGCTGAGTGCAGCAGGACAATCACTGCCCTGGTCCTGCTGGCCACACCATTTCTGATACAAGCCCCCATGCTCTTGGCATTCTTGGCCACCTTGCCACACAGCTGGCTCATGTTCAGTTGGCTGTTGACCCCCAGGTCCTTTTCCACCAGGCAGCTTTTCAGCCTCTCTTCCCCAAGCCTGTAGCCTTGCCTGGTGATGTTGTGACCCAAGGGCAGGACCTGGCACTGAGCCTTCTTGAACATGATACATTTGGCCTCGGCCCATCGATCCAGCCTGTCCAGACCCCTCTTTGGAGGCTTCCTACCCTCGAGCTGATCAACACTTTGGCCAAGCTTGGTGTCATGTCCAAAGGTACTCAGGGTGCCCTCAATCCCCTTGTCCACATCACAGATAAAATATTACACAGAACTGGCCCCAGGACTGGGTCTTGGGGAACCACTTGTGACCGGTCTCCAACTGGATTAAACTCCATTGATCACAAGTCTTTGGCCCAGCCATCCAGCCAGGTTTTACCCAGCAGAGAGTGCACCCACCCAAGCAAAGAGAAGCCAGTTTCTCAATGAGAATGCTGTGGGAAAGAGTTACAAAGGCTTTACTGAAGACCAGGTAGACAACATCCAGAGCCATTCCCTCATCCATTAAGCAGGTCACCTTGTCTTGGCAGCAGACCAGGAGGGTCAATCAGAACCTGCCTTTCATAACCCATGATGACTGGGACTGATTACCTGGTTGTCCTGTATGTGCTGTGTGGTGGCACTGAAAGGGATCTGAAACATAAAGTCACCTTGTACCAAGGCCAGACTGAGAGGCCTGTAATTCCCAGATCTTCCTTGTGGCCATTCTTGTAGGTGGGTATCATTTTTTCTCACTTCCAGACAACCAGGACTTCTCCAGCACAGGCAAGACTGCTGAGACATGATGGAAGGTGGTTTGGTGAGCACTGACACCAGCCCCTGCAGTACCCATGGGGGGGATCCCATCTGCCCCCCTACACATGTGTATGGCTAAGAGGTTTAGCAGGTCAACAACCATTTCTGCTTCTGCTTTGGGGGCTTTGTTATGTTCCCCTTCCTTGTCTTGCATCTCAGGGGGGCTGGGCACCCATAACACAACTGGTCTTAGCAGGGAGGCATGAAGCAAATAAGGCACAAAGTAACAGCCTCTTCCCCTCACTTGTCACTATATTTCCCCCACATCAAATAAAGGATGGGATTCTCCTTAGCCCTCATTGTGCTGCTGAAGAGTTTATAGAAACAGTTTTCCTGGTCCTTTATGGCCATAGCTGGATCAAGTTTGACTTGAGCTATGGCCTTTCTGAAATTCTTCTTGGATAACCTCACAAAAAATTTGGAGGCCTCCTGAGGTATCCAAAAATCATAAGCACTCTTCTATTTCCTAAGTCCCAACCAAAGATTCCTTCCATACAGACCATTCTTCTTGCACTCCAGCTCGTCTCTTGCCACATGGAGACTCTCTATCAAACACAGGGAAATCTTCTGGAACCTTCAACAGCAGCCACGCCTCCAGCCCTGTAATTGACACAGCCAAGCAACATGAAGCCCATACAACTTGAAGGAGTCAGGCCAGTGAGAACCAAGACATCACAGGGCAAGGATAAAGGCAGCCCCAAAACCAGGCTTAGTAAGCTGGCAGCAAGGTGGGGACACAGCAAATGTGATGGAAGGGGCATGCCTCATGCCTGGCACAACTCCAAAACACAGTCCAGCCTTCCAGGGCTGAAAGACTGTGCACATCCACTGGACAATGCACCCACAACTCACACCACATGAATGCCATGGGAGGACCTCACCCATGACACCCCACCTCTCCTATGCTTTGCCCAGGCCTCCAAAATGCTTTTACACACCCCTTGCCTACAAATCCATCCCAGGACCGACTCTCCCTTCAAAGCTGCCGCCAGTACAAGGGGACATGACCTTCAACAAGAGGACACTAAAAGGAGTGTTGTGGCCAGGAAAACACGCCCCACCTCATTACTCTCCTGGATGTGGCATGTAAGACCTGCTTGCTGAATAACCCTGCCATGTGCACAGGCTGTCTCTCTGCCTCAGGCACTCCAGCAGCAGCATAAAAGCCGACCCAGAGCCTCTCTCCCTCACACACTTCTCCTGACGCCTTCTGCTCCACGCTCAGCAAGGTGAGACTCAAACCCCTGCCCCTCCAGCTCCTGCCCTGCTTGGCACAGCTCTTCCAGACCCTCACCCCTTTCCACCCCTGCGCTTTCTCAACCTCCTCTCTTCCAGGGCCCCTCCACACCACACACATGGCCTGCAACACCCTCTGCAGCCCCTGCGGACCCACCCCGCTGGCTAACAGCTGCAATGAGCCCTGTGTCAGGCAGTGTCAGGACTCCCGGGTCGTCATCCAGCCTCCCGCTGTGCTGGTCACCCTGCCAGGACCCATCCTCACCTCCTTCCCCCAGAGCACCGCTGTGGGATCCTCCGCATCCGCTGCCGTGGGCACCGAACTCAGCGCCCAGGGAGTGCCTGTCTCCTCTGGAGGCTTTGGCTATGGCCTTGGCTATGGCCTTGGCTATGGCTACGGCTTGGGAGGCCTGGGCTGCTATGGAGGCAGAAGGGGCTATGGGTACCTTTGCTAAGTGTGCTCACCACCAGCCCTGGCACCAACAATCCAAACACTACAAGCCATGCCATGGATTGAGGACACATCTCCAGGCCTTTCCTGGCACAGGGACCTGCCATCCACAGCTCCTCCACTCATGGCACCAAACAGGGAATCAGGGAAGGGGAGCAGCCTGGGCTGAGCCAAACATGGACCTGCAACCTCCTCCGCTTCTTCTTCCTTGGTTTCATCCCTTTTTCTCTTGTGTCTAGTACTCCCTACTGACACCATCTTCTCTGAAGCTAAAGCCTATCATGGACCTCTGGTCTCCTTCCTCCATGGTGAGGAGGTCCTGATGCTTTTTACTGCTTGTTTTCCTTCCCTCAATAAAGTTCTTCTGCACCCCAGCCTTAGGTGTTTCGTTGCCATTCTTTGGACAGGCTCCAAAACCTCAATGTCTTCCTGGTAGTGAGAGGCCAAAAACCCATCAGAGCATTCCAGGACAGACTCAGCAGTGCTGAGTACAGCAGGACAATCACTGCCCTGGTCCTGCTGGCCACACAATTTCTCATACAAGTCACCACGCTCTTGGCCTTCTTGGCCACCTTGCCACACAGCTGGCTCATGTTCAGTTGGCTGTTGACCCCCAGGTCCTTTTCCACCAGGCAGCTTTTCAGCTCCTCTTCCCCAAGCCTGTAGCCTTGCCTGGTGTTGTTGTGACCCAAGGGCAGGACCTGGCACTGAGCCTTCTTGAACATGATACATTTGGCCTCGGCCCATCGATCCAGCCTGTCCAGACCCCTCTTTGGAGGCTTCCTACCCTCGAGCTGATCAACACTTTGGCCAAGCTTGGTGTCATGTCCAAAGGTACTCAGGGTGCCCTCAATCCCCTTGTCCACATCACAGATAAAATATTACACAGAACTGGCCCCAGGACTGGGTCTTGGGGAACCACTTGTGACCGGTCTCCAACTGGATTAAACTCCATTGATCACAAGTCTTTGGCCCAGCCATCCAGCCAGGTTTTACCCAGCAGAGAGTGCACCCACCCAAGCAAAGAGAAGCCAGTTTCTAAAGGAGAATGCTGTGGGAAAGAGTTACAAAGGCTTTACTGAAGACCAGGTAGACAAAATCCAGAGCCATTCCCTCATCCATTAAGCAGGTCACCTTGTCTTGGCAGCAGACCAGGAGGGTCAAGCAGAACCTGCCTTTCATAACCCATGATGACTGGGACTGATTACCTGGTTGTCCTGTATGTGCTGTGTGGTGGCACTGAAAGGGATCTGAAACATAAAAGTCACCTTGTACCAAGGCCAGACTGAGAGGCCTGTAATTCCCAGATCTTCCTTGTGGCCATTCTTGTAGGTGGGTATCATTTTTTCTCACTTCCAGTCAACCAGGACTTCTCCAGCACAGGCAAGACTGCTGAGATGTGATGGAAGGTGGTTTGGTGAGCACTGACACCAGCCCCTGCAGTACCCATGGGGGGGATCCCATCTGCCCCCCTACACATGTGTACGGCTAAGAGGTTTAGCAGGTCAACAACCATTTCTGCTTCTGCTTTGGGGGCTTTGTTATGTTCCCCTTCCTTGTCTTCCATCTCAGGGGGGCTGGGCACCCATAAAACAACTGGTCTTAGCAGGGAGGCATGAAGCAAATAAGGCAGAAAGTAACAGCCTTTTCCTCTTCACTTGTCACTATGTTTTCCCCACATCAAATAAAGGATGGGATTCTCCTTAGCCCTCCTTTTGCTGCCGAAGTATTTATAGAAATAGTTTTCCTGGTCCTTTATGGCCATAGCTGGATCAAGTTTGACTTGAGCTATGGCCTTTCTGAAATTCTCCTTTGATAACCCCACAAAATTTTTGAAGGCCTCCTGAGGTATCCAAAAATCACAAGCACTCTTCTTTATCCTATATCCCAAACAAAGATTCCTTCCATCCAGACCACTCTTCCTCCTCTCCAGCTCGTCTCTTGCCACATGGAGACTCTCTATCCAACACAGGGCAATCTTCTGGAACCTTCAACAGAAGCAACGCCTCCAGCCCTGTAACTCACACAGCCAAGCAACATGAAGACCATACAACTTGAAGGAGTCAGGCCAGGGGGAACCAAGACATCACAGAACAAGCATAAAGGCAGCCCCAAAACCAGGCTTACTGACCTGGCAGCAGGGTGGGGAGACAGCAAATACGATGAAAGGCGCATACCTCACGCCTGGCACAACTCCAAAGCCCAGTCCAGCATTCCAGGGCTCCAAAGACATGGAAATCCACTGGACAATGCACCCACAACCCACACCACATGAATGCCATGGGAGGACCTCACCGATGACACCCCACCTCTCCTGTGTTTTGTCCGGGCCTCCAAAATGCTTTTACACACCCCTTGCCTACAAATCCATCCCAGGACCGACTCTCCCTTCAAAGCTGCCGCCACGGCCAATGGGACACGACCTCAAGAAGAGGACAGGAAAAGGGAGCCTTGTGGCCAGGAAAACACGCCCCAGCTCATTGCTCTCCAGGCTGTGGCATGCAAGCCCGGCCTGTCTGAAAACTGCTGCCATGTGCACAGGCTGTCTCTCTGCCTCGGGCACTCCAGCAGCAGCATAAAAGCTGACCCAGAGCCGCTCTCCCTCACACACTTCTCCTGACGCCTTCTGCTCCACGCTCAGCAAGGTGAGACTCAAACCCCTGCCCCTCCACCTCCTGCCCTGCTTGGCCCAGCTCTTCCAGACCCTCACCCCTTTCCACCCCTGCGCTTTCTCAACCTCCTCTCTTCCAGGGCCCCTCCACACCACACACATGGCCTGCAACACCCTCTGCAGCCCCTGCGGACCCACCCCGCTGGCTAACAGCTGCAACGAGCCCTGTGTCAGGCAGTGTGAGGACTCCCGGGTCGTCATCCAGCCTCCCGCTGTGCTGGTCACCCTGCCAGGACCCATCCTCAGCTCCTTCCCCCAGAGCACCGCTGTGGGATCCTCCGCATCCGCTGCCGTGGGCACCGAACTCAGCGCCCAGGGAGTGCCTGTCTCCTCTGGAGGCTTTGGCTATGGCCTTGGCTATGGCTACGGCTTAGGAGGCCTGGGCTGCTATGGAGGCAGAAGGGGCTGCTACCCCTGCTAAGGGTTCTCTCCACCATCCCTGACATGAACTACCCAAAAATCCCGCAGTCCACACTGTGGACTGAGAACACAACTCATCAATAAACTTCTCCTGCATCACAGCCTTTGACTTCTCCTCAGTTGTATTTTTATTCTTCCAAAGCTCATCCCACCTCAAACAACACAAAGTCAGGGCTCAAGCAGCCAGCAGGATGGGTTGACCAATGGATGCCAGACCTCTCTTCTCGATGCGTATTCTGGGAAGATCATCTGACTGCCACTTCTGGCCTGACACACAAGACCTTCACTTGCCCAAAGAAAAGCTTCAATACATTTATTTCTACATGTTTCTGATGCCTCTCTGAAAGGGTAACATGGCCTGGGGACCAGGTGAGCGTTCAGCCCCTCTATCACTACCCCTCCACAACTGGGAAGGGGAGAGAAAATATGACAAGAGCTTTGTGCAGTGACATGAGGACAGAGACAGCACAGTCTAAGTCTGAACGCTGCCACTGACCCAGAGTCACAGAGCTCCATGTGGATCCTCTTCAAGTGTCCAATCACCCTTACAGTATAGAAAACCTTCCTAATAGCTCACCTAAACCTACCCTCGGTCAGGTTTGCTCATTACCCCTCATCACATCACTACACGTCCTGAATAACAACTCTTTCCCAGTCTTTTCTCCCACCTCCAGTCAGCACTGGAAGGCTGCTCTAAAGTCTCCCTGGAAACGTCTCCAGGATAAACAATCCCAACTCTCACAGCCTGTCCTCAAGCAGGAGAAGCTTTGGCCTGACCATCTTCAGGGCCTCATCTGTACCCTTTTTGCAGAAGGTTCCTGTCCTTCTTATGCTGGGGGCTCACAGCTAAACACAGGACTCCAGTTTCAGGAGAGCACAGCAGAGATGTACAATATCCCAGTAACTATGTCTACCTGGATATAGAGATAGGAGTGCTGAGGTATGATAGAAGGTGTTTTGGTGAGCACTGAGTACTGACACCAGTGTCTGCAGTACCCTTGGGGGTATCCCACGTGGCCGCCTACCCTTGAGTATGGCTAAGTGGTGTAGCAGATCAACAACAACTTCTGCTTGTGTTCTGGGGGTTTTGTTATGTTCCCCTTCCTTCTCTTCTATCTCAGGGGAGCTGGATGCCCAAAGATTCCAATCCCATCTACCCAACGACCCAAAGACCCATCCAATCTACCTGTGAACACAGCCAGGGACCAGCAACACAGAGTTTAGTATTGGATCACCCACCTTTATGGGAAAGAAACCCTTCCTAAGAGCTCACCAAAACCTCCCCTCCTTCAGTTTTGCTCATTATTCCTTCTTGTATCTCTTCACGACCTGAACAATGACTCCCTGCCCATCCTTCCTCCACGCCTCCTGTTAGTACTGGAAAGCTGCTCTATGGTCTCCCCGGAAACTTGTCTGGGTGACCCCCCCCCAACTCTCTCACCCTGTCCTCAAGAAGGACAAGCTTTAACATGACCATCCTCATGGCCTCTTCTGCCACCCTTATGCAGAAGAACCCTTATGCTGGGTCCCCAGAGCTAAACACAGCACTTGAGATTCAGGAGAGCACAGCAGAGAGGCAAAACATTCCAATAACTAGGACTGTCCAGATACAGTCAGGACTGCTGAGACATGATAGAAGGTGGTTGGGTGAGCACTGACACCAGCCCCCTGGGTACCCTTGGGTGGATCCCATCTGGCTCTCTACACTTGTGTATGGCTAAGGGGTGTAGTGGGTCAATAACCGTATTTGTTTCTGTTATGGTGGCTTCTTTATGATGCCCATTCTTGTCTTCCATCTCAGGGGACATGGACACACAAACACCAACTGGTCTTAGCAGTAAGAACTGAAGCAAAAGAGGCACAAAATAACTCAGCCTTTTTCCCCCTCCTTTGTCACTATGTTACCCCACACCAAATCAAGGATGTAGATTCTCCTTAGCCCTGCATTTCCTGCCAAAGTATTCACAGAAACAGTTTTTCTGGTCCTTTATGGCCACAGCTTGATGAAGTTTCAGTTGAGCTTTGGCCTTTCCCAATTTCTCCTTGGATAACCTCACAACAGCCTCAGACGCCTCCTGAGGTGTCTGTCCCTTCTGACAAAAATCATAATCTCTCTTCTTGTTCCTAACTCCCAACCAAAGCCTCCTTCTATCTCAGCCAGACCATTATTCTTTCTCTCCAGCTCGTCCCCTGGTACATGGAGATTCTCTATGAAACACAGGGCAATATTCTAGAACCTTCAACAGCAGCCATGCCTCCAGCCCCTCACTAACAAAACCATGCAGCATGAAGCCAACACAGAAATTGGGGCACTTGCTTCACAACACATCTGAAAACCACACGAACGCCATGGCATGACCTCAGTGACAACACCCCAGCTCTCCTGTGCTTTGGATGTGTCTTCTGCCCGTCCTGACACACACACTCAACACCAAGAAGCCTTTGGCAGTTCAAAGCTGCCGCCAGGGTCAGGTGAACATGGTGTCAGGAGAAGGACATGGAATGGCAGAAAAGTGTGGCCAGGAAAACACGCCCCAGCTCATTGCTCACCAGGCTGTGGCATGAGACAAGAGTTGGATGAACAACGTGGTCACTCCCAAAGGCTGTCACACCCCTCTGGGAGCAGCATAAAAGCCGACCCAGAGCCTCTCTCCCTCACACACTTCTCCTGACGCCTTCTGCTCCACGCTCAGCAAGGTGAGACTCAAACCCCTTCCCCTCCAGCTATTCCCCTACTTGGCCCAGCTCTTCCAGCCCCTCACCCCTTTCCACCCCTGCGCTTTCTCAACCTCCTCTCTTCCAGGGCCCCTCCACACCACACACATGGCCTGCAACACCCTCTGCAGCCCCTGCGGACCCACCCCGCTGGCTAACAGCTGCAACGAGCCCTGTGTCAGGCAGTGCCAGGACTCCCGGGTCGTCATCCAGCCTTCCACCGTGGTGGTCACCCTGCCAGGACCCATCCTCACCTCCTTCCCCCAGAGCACCGCTGTGGGATCCTCCGCATCCGCTGCCGTGGGCACCGAACTCAGCGCCCAGGGAGTGCCTGTCTCCTCTGGAGGCTTTGGCTATGGCCTTGGCTATGGCTACGGCTTAGGAGGCCTGGGCTGCTATGGAGGCAGAAGGGGCTGCTACCCCTGCTAAGGGTTCTCTCCACCCCCCATCTCACCAACAGCCCAAAATCCTGCCGTCCATACTGTGGACTGAGAACACAACCCATCAATAAACTTCTCCTGCATCACAGCCTTTGACTTCTCCTCAGGTGTATTTTTATTCTCCCAAAGCTCATCCAACCTCAAACAACACAAAGTCAGGGCTCAAGCAGCCAGCAGGATGGGTTGACCAATGGATGCCAGACCTCTCTTTCAGATGGTTATTCTGAGAATACCATCCCAGTGCCACCTGGGGCACTTCTGGCCTGACACACAAGACCTTCACTTGCCCAAAGAAAAGCTTCGATACCTTTATTGACTTCCACACATGCCTGTCTGGTAGGGTAACATGGCCTGGGGACCAGCTGAGCACAGAGCCCCTCTATCACTGCCCCTGCACAACTGGGAAGGGGAGGGAAAATATGACAAGAGCTTTGTGCATCGACATGAGGACAGAGACAGCAGAGAATTAGAGAATGGTTTGGGTTGGAAGGGACCTTCAAACTCATCTCAGTCGCTTCTATCCTGCCATGAGCAGGGACACCCTCCACTTGACCAGGCTGCTCAAAGACACATCCAGTCTAAGTCTGAACACTGCCATGGACCTAGAGTCACAGAGCTCCATATGGATCCTCTTCAAGTGTCCAATCACCCTTACAGTAAAGAAAGCCTTCCTCATAGCTCACCTAAACCTACCCTTGGCCAGGTTTGCTCAATACCCCTCATCGCATCACTACATGTCCTGAATAACAACTCTGTCCCAGTCTTTTCTCCCACCTCCAGTCAATACTAGAAGGCTGCTCTAAAGTCTCCCTGGATACTTCTCCAGGATAAACAATCCCAACTCTCACAGCCTGTCCTCAAGCAGGAGAAGCTTTGGCCTGACCATCTTCATGGCCTCTTCTGCACCCTTTATGCAGAAGGTTCCTGTCCTTCTTATGCTGGGGGCCCAGAGCTAAACACAGGACTCCAGTTTCAGGAGAGCTCAGCAGAGATGCAAAATATCCCAGTAACTATGTCTGCCTGGATATAGAGCTTGGACTGCTCAGGCATAATAGAAGATGTTTTGGTGAGCACTGACACCAGCACCTGCAGTACCCGTGGGGGGATCCCACCTGGCCGCCTACCCTTGAGTATGGCTAAGTGGTGTAGCAGATCAACAACAACTTCTGCTTGTGTTCTGGGGGCTTTGTTATGTTCCCCTTCCATCTCTTCTATCTCAGGGGAGCTGGATGCCCAAAGATTCCAATCCCATCTACCCAAAGACCCAAAGACCCATCCAATCTACCCGTGAACACAGCCAGGGACCCAGCAACACAGAGTTTAGTATTGGATCAACCACCTTTATGGGAAAGAAACCCTTCCTAAGAGCTCACCAAAACCTCCCCTCCTTCAGTTATGCTCATTATTCCTTCTTGTATCACTACACGTGCTGAATAATGACTCCTTGCCCATCCTTCCTCCACACCTCTTGTTAGTACTGGAAAGCAGCTCTATGGTCTCCCTGGAAACTTGTCTGGGTGAACCCCCCCCAACTCTCTCACCCTGTCCTCAAGAAGGACAAGCTTTAACATGACCATCTTCATGGCCTCTTCTGCCACCCTTATGCAGAAGAGCCCTTATGCTGGGTCCCCAGAGTTAAACACAGCACTTGAGATTCAGGAGAGCACAGTAGAGAGGCAAAACATTCCAATAACTAGGACTGTCCAGATACAGTCAGGACTGCTGAGACACGATAGAAGGTGGTTGGGTGAGCACTGACACCAGCCCCCTGGGTACCCTTGGGTGGATCCCATCTGGCTCTCTACACTTGTGTATGGCTAAGAGGTGCAGCGGGTCAATAACCATATTTGTTTCTGTAATGGTGACTTCTTTATGATCCCCATTCTTGTCTTCCATCTCAGGGGACCTGGACACCCAAACACCAACTGGTCTTAGCAGTAAGGACTGAAGCAAAAGAGGCACAAAGTAACTCAGCCTTTTTCCCCCTCCTTTGTCACTATGTTACCCCACATCAAATCAAAGATGGAGATTCTCCTTAGCCCTGCTTTTGCTACCAGTGTGTTTATAGAAACAGTTTTCCTGGTCCTTTATGGCCATAGCTTGATGAAGTTTCAGTTGAGCTTTGGCCTTTCTCAATTTCTCCTTGGACAAACTCACAACAGCCTCAGACGCCTCCTGAGGTGTCTGCCCCTTCTGACAAAAATCATAAACTCTCTTCTTGTTCCTAACTCCCAACCAAAGCCTCCTTCCATCTCAGCCAGACCATTATTCTTTCTCTCCAGCTCATCCCCTGGTACATGGAGATTCTCTATGAAACACAGGCCAATCTTCTGGAACCTTCAACAGAAGCCATGCCTCCAGCCCCTCACTAACAAAACCATGCAGCATGAAGCCAACACAGAAATTGGGGCACTTGCTTCACAACACATCCGAAAACCACACAAATGCCATGGCATGACCTCAGTGACAACACCCCAGCTCTCCTGTGCTTTGGTTGCATCTTCTGCCCGTCCTGACACACACACTCAACACCAAGAAGCCTTTGGCATTTCAAAGCTGCCGCCAGGGTCAGGTGAACATGGTGTCAGGAGAAGGACATGGAATTGCAGAAAAGTGTGGCCAGGAAAACACGCCCCAGCTCATTGCTCTCCAGGCTGTGGCATGAGAGAAGAGTTTGATGGAAAACGTGGTCACTCCCAAAGGCTGTCACACCCCTCTGGCAGCAGCATAAAAGCCGACCCAGAGCCTCTCTCCCTCACACACTTCTCCTGACGCCTTCTGCTCCACGCTCAGCAAGGTGAGACTCAAACCCCTTCCCCTCCAGCTCCTGCCCTGCTTGGCCCAGCTCTTCCAGACCCTCACCCCTTTCCACCCCTGCGCTTTCTCAACCTCCTCTCTTCCAGGGCCCCTCCACACCACACACATGGCCTGCAACACGCTCTGCAGCCCCTGCGGACCCACCCCGCTGGCTAACAGCTGCAACGAGCCCTGTGTCAGGCAGTGCCAGGACTCCCGGGTCGTCATCCAGCCTCCCGCTGTGCTGGTCACCCTGCCAGGACCCATCCTCACCTCCTTCCCCCAGAGCACCGCTGTGGGATCCTCTGCATCTGCTGCCGTGGGCACCGAACTCAGCGCCCAGGGAGTGCCTGTCTCCTCTGGAGGCTTTGGCTATGGCCTTGGCTATGGCTACGGCTTAGGAGGCCTGGGCTGCTATGGAGGCAGAAGGGGCTATGGGTACCTTTGCTAAGTGTGCTCAACACCATCCCTGACACCAGCTTCCCAAAGCATTGAAGCCATGCCATGGATTGAGGACACATCTCCAGGCCTTTCCTGGCACATGGACCTGCCATCCACAGCTCCTCCTCTCGTAGCATGAAGCAAGCAAGCAGGGCAGAGGGACAGCCTGGGCTGAGGCAACATGGCCCCTCTACCTCTTCCCCTTCTCCCTCTTCCATCTCTGAATCGCCTCTTCTCTTGTGCCTACTACTCTCCTCTGAAACCACCTGCTCAAAATCAAAGGCTACTGGGGACCATCAGTGTGCCTCTCCTGTAGTGGGGCGGGAAGACCTGCTGGCTCTGCTAAGAGCTCAGGTATACAAAGGATGTTGGCTCATGGTCCCCTGACCTGAATCTCAGACGGGCACCCTCATACTTGGAACTCTTTCCTTTTCAAGGTATTTTTGTGCATCAATAAACTTCTCCTGCATCACAGCCTTCGACTTCTCCTCAGTTGTATTTTTATTCTTCCAAATCTCATCCCACCTCAAACAACACAAAGTCAGGGCTCAAGCAGCCAGAAGGATGGGTTGACCAATGGATGCCAGATCTCTCTTTAGGACGGGTATGCTGAGAACACCATCCCCCTGGCACCTGGGGCACTTCTGGCCTGACACACAGACCTTCGCTTGCCCAAAGAATAGCATTGATACTTCTATTAACTTCTAGAATTTATTTCCACAAGTCTTTGATGCCTCTCTGCTAGGGTAACATGGCCTGGGGACCAGGTGAGCACAGAGCCCCTCTATCACTGCCCCTCCACAACTGGCCAGAGGAGGGAAAATATGACAAGAGCTTTGTGCACTGACATGAGGACAGAGACAGCACAGAATCAGAGAATGGTTTGGGCTGGAAGGGACCTTCAAAGTCATCTCAGTTCCATCTGTCCTGCCACGAGCAGGGACACCCTCCACTTGACCAGGCTGCTCAAAGACACATCTAGCCTAATTTAAACACTGCCAGGGATCCAGAGACACAGACCTGTACATGGGATCCTCTTCAAGTGTCCAATCACCCTTACAGTAAAGAAAGCCTTCCTCATAGCTCACCTAAACCTACCCTCGGTCAGGTTTGCTCATTACCCCTCATCGCATCACTACACGTCCTGAATAACAACTCTGTCCCATTCTTTTCTCCCACCTCCAGTCAGCACTGGAAGGCTGCTCTAAAGTCTCCCTGGAAACTTCTCCAGGATAAACAATCCCAACTCTCACAGCCTGTCCTCAAGCAGGAGAAGCTTTGGCCTGACCATCTTCATGGCCTCTTCTGCACCCTTTATGCAGAAGGTTCCTGTCCTTCTTATGCTGGGGGCTCAGAGCTAAACACAGGACTCCAGTTTCAGGAGAGCACAGAACAGGGGCAAAATATCCCAATAACTATGTCTGCCTGGATATAGAGCTCGGACTGCTGAGGCATGATAGAAGGTGTTTTCGTGAGCACTGAGCACTGACACCAGCACCTGCAGTACCCGTGGGGGGATCCCACCTGGCCGCCTACCCTTGAGTATGGCTAAGTGGTGTAGCAGATCAACAACAACTTCTGCTTCTGTTCTGGGGGCTTTGTTATGTTCCCCTTCCATCTCTTCTATCTCAGGGGAGCTGGATGCCCAAAGATTCCAATCCCATCTACCCAAAGACCCAAAGACCCATCCAATCTACCCGTGAACACAGCCAGGGACCCAGCAACACAGAGTTTAGTATTGGATCAACCACCTTTATGGGAAAGAAACCCTTCCTAAGAGCTCACCAAAACCTCCCCTCCTTCAGTTTTGCTCATTACTCCTTCTTGTATCACTACACGTCCTGAATAATGACTCCTTGCCCATCCTTCCTCCACACCTCTTGTTAGTACTGGAAAGCTGCTCTATGGTCTCCCTGGAAACTTCTCTGGGTGAAACCCCCCCCCCAACTCTCTCACCCTGTCCTCAAGAAGGACAAGCTTTAACATGACCATCCTCATGGCCTCTTCTGCCACCCTTATGCAGAAGAGCCCTTATGCTGGGTCCCCAGAGTTAAACACAGCACTTGAGATTCAGGAGAGCACAGTAGAGAGGCAAAACATTCCAATAACTAGGACTGTCCAGATACAGTCAGGACTGCTGAGACATGATAGAAGGTGGTTGGGTGAGCACTGACACCAGCCCCCTGGGTACCCTTGGGTGGATCCCATCTGGCTCTCTACACTTGTGTATGCCTAAGAGGTGCAGTGGGTCAATAACCATATTTGATTCTGTTATGGTGGCTTCTTTATGATCCCCATTCTTGTCTTTATCTCACGGGACCTGGACACCCAAAGGCCAACTGGTATTAGCAGTAGGGACAGAAATAAATAAGCACAAAGTAACTCAGCCTTGTCCCCCTCCTTTGTCACTTTGTTAAGGATGTAGGTTCTCCTTAACCCTGCTTTTGCTGCCAAAATATTCACAGAAAGAGTTTACCTGGTCCTTTATGGCCACAGCTTGATGAAGTTTCAGTTGAGCTTTGGCCTTTCTCAGTTTCTCCATGGATAACCTCACAACACCCTTGGAGGCCTCCTGAGGTGTCTGCACCTTCTGACAAAAACAAGAAACTCTCTTCCTTTTCCTAAGAACCAACCAAAGCCTCCTTCCATCTCAGCCAGACCATTATTCTTTCTCTCCAGCTCCTCCCCTGGTACATGGAGATTCTCTATGAAACACAGGGCAACCTTCTGGAACCTTCAACAGCAGCCATGCCTCCAGCCCCTCACTAACAAAACCATGGAACATGAAGCCAACACAGAAATTGGGGCACTTGCTTCACAACACATCCGAAAACCACACAAATGCCATGGCATGACCTCAGTGACAACACCCCAGCTCTCCTGTGCTTTGGTTGCATCTTCTGCCCGTCCTGACACACACACTCAACACCAAGAAGCCTTTGGCATCTCAAAGCTGCCGCCAGGGTCAGGTGAACATGGTGTCAGGAGAAGGACGTGGAACTGCAGAAAAGTGTGGCCAGGAAAACACGCCCCAGCTCATTGCTCACCAGGCTGTGGCATGAGAGAAGAGTTGGATGAACAACGTGGTCACTCCCAAAGGCTGTCACACCCCTCTGGGAGCAGCATAAAAGCCGACCCAGAGCCTCTCTTCCTCACACACTTCTCCTGACGCCTTCTGCTCCACGCTCAGCAAGGTGAGACTCAAACCCCTTCCCCTCCAGCTATTCCCCTACTTGGCCCAGCTCTTCCAGCCCCTCACCCCTTTCCACCCCTGCGCTTTCTCAACCTCCTCTCTTCCAGGGCCCCTCCACACCACACACATGGCCTGCAACACCCTCTGCAGCCCCTGCGGACCCACCCCGCTGGCTAACAGCTGCAACGAGCCCTGTGTCAGGCAGTGCCAGGACTCCCGTGTCGTCATCCAGCCTTCCACCGTGGTGGTCACCCTGCCAGGACCCATCCTCAGCTCCTTCCCCCAGAGCACCGCTGTGGGATCCTCCGCATCCGCTGCCGTGGGCACCGAACTCAGCGCCCAGGGAGTGCCTGTCTCCTCTGGAGGCTTTGGCTATGGCCTTGGCTATGGCTACGGCTTAGGAGGCCTGGGCTGCTATGGAGGCAGAAGGGGCTGCTACCCCTGCTAAGGGTTCTCTCCACCCCCCATCTCACCAACAGCCCAAAATCCTGCCGTCCATACTGTGGACTGAGAACACAACCCATCAATAAACTTCTCCTGCATCACAGCCTTTGACTTCTCCTCAGGTGTATTTTTATTCTCCCAAAGCTCATCCAACCTCAAACAACACAAAGTCAGGGCTCAAGCAGCCAGCAGGATGGGTTGACCAATGGATGCCAGACCTCTCTTTCAGATGGTTATTCTGAGAATACCATCCCAGTGCCACCTGGGGCACTTCTGGCCTGACACACAAGACCTTCACTTGCCCAAAGAAAAGCTTCGATACCTTTATTGACTTCCACACATGCCTGTCTGGTAGGGTAACATGGCCTGGGGACCAGCTGAGCACAGAGCCCCTCTATCACTGCCCCTGCACAACTGGGAAGGGGAGGGAAAATATGACAAGAGCTTTGTGCATCGACATGAGGACAGAGACAGCAGAGAATTAGAGAATGGTTTGGGTTGGAAGGGACCTTCAAACTCATCTCAGTTACATCTGTCCTGCCATGAGCAGGGACACCCTCCACTTGACCAGGCTGCTCAAAGACACATCCAGTCTAAGTCTGAATACTGCCATGGACCTAGAGTCACAGAGCTCCATATGGATCCTCTTCAAGTGTCCAATCACCCTTACAGTAAAGAAAGCCTTCCTAACAGCTCACCTAAACCTACCCTTGGCCAGGTTTGCTCAATACCCCTCATCGCATCACTACATGTCCTGAATAACAACTCTGTCCCAGTCTTTTCTCCCACCTCCTGTCAGCACTAGAAGGCTGCTCTAAAGTCTCCCTGGATACTTCTCCAGGATAAACAATCCCAACTCTCACAGCCTGTCCTCAAGCAGGAGAAGCTTTGGCCTGACCATCTTCATGGCCTCTTCTGCACCCTTTATGCAGAAGGTTCCTGTCCTTCTTATGCTGGGGGCCCAGAGCTAAACACAGGACTCCAGTTTCGGGAGAGCTCAGCAGAGATGCAAAATATCCCAGTAACTATGTCTGCCTGGATATAGAGCTTGGACTGCTGAGGCATAATAGAA
Source organism: Gallinula chloropus (assembly GCF_964237585.1). Classification (NCBI taxonomy): domain Eukaryota; kingdom Metazoa; phylum Chordata; class Aves; order Gruiformes; family Rallidae; genus Gallinula; species Gallinula chloropus. The sequence continues at coordinate 1,430,701 of NC_140086.1, read as the reverse complement.
GATGTTTTGGTGAGCACTGACACCAGCACCTGCAGTACCCGTGGGGGGATCCCACCTGGCCGCCTACCCTTGAGTATGGCTAAGTGGTGTAGCAGATCAACAACAACTTCTGCTTGTGTTCTGGGGGCTTTGTTACGTTCCCCTTCCATCTCTTCTATCTCAGGGGAGCTGGATGCCCAAAGATTCCAATCCCATCTACCCAAAGACCCAAAGACCCATCCAATCTACCTGTGAACACAGCCAGGGACCAGCAACACAGAGTTTAGTATTGGATCAACCACCTTTACAGGAAAGAAACCCTTCCTAAGAGCTCACCAAAAACCCCCTCCTTCAGTTTTGCTCATTATTCCTTCTTGTATCACTAAACAACCTGAATAATGACTCCCTGCCCATCCTTCCTCCACACCTCCTGTTAGTACTGGAAAGCTGCTCTATGGTCTCCCTGGAAACTTCTCTGGGTGAACCCCCCCCAACTCTCTCACCCTGTCCTCAAGAAGGACAAGCTTTAACATGACCATCTTCATGGCCTCTTCTGCCACCCTTATGCAGAAGAGCCCTTATGCTGGGTTCCCAGAGCTAAACACAGCACTTGAGATTCAGGAGAGCACAGTAGAGAGGCAAAACATTCCAATAACTAGGACTGTCCAGATACAGTCAGGACTGCTGAGACTTGATAGAAGGTGGTTGGGTGAGCACTGACACCAGCCCCCTCGGTACCCTTGGGTGGATCCCATCTGGCTCTCTACACTTGTGTATGGCTAAGAGGTGTAGTGGGTCAATAACCATATTTGTTTCTGTTATGGTGGCTTCTTTATGATCCCCATTCTTGTCTTCCATCTCAGGGGACCTGGACACCCAAACACCAACTGGTCTTAGCAGTAAGGACTGAAGCAAAAGAGGCACAAAGTAACTCAGCCTTTTTCCCCCTCTTTGTCGCTATGTTACCCCACACCAAATCAAGGATGTAGATTCTCCTTAGCCCTGCATTTCCTGCCAAAGTATTCACAGAAACAGTTTTCCTGGTCCTTTATGGCCATAGCTTGATGAAGTTTCAGTTGAGCTTTGGCCTTTCTCAGTTTCTCCTCGGATAAACTCACAACAGCCTCAGATGCCTCCTGAGGTGTCTGTCCCTTCTGACAAAAATCATAAACTCTCTTCTTGTTCCTAACTCCCAACCAAAGCCTCCTTCCATCTCAGCCAGACCATTATTCTTTCTGTCCAGATCGTCCCCTGGTACATGGAGATTCTCTATGAAACACAGGGCAATATTCTGGAACCTTCAACAGAAGCCATGCCTCCAGCCCCTCACTAACAAAACCATGCAGCATGAAGCCAACACAGAAATTGGGGCACTTCCTTCACAACACATCTGAAAACCACACAAACGCCATGGCATGACCTCAGTGACAACACCCCAGCTCTCCTGTGCTTTGGATGTGTCTTCTGCCTGTCCTGACACACACACTCAACACCAAGAAGCCTTTGGCATCTCAAAGCTGCCGCCAGGGTCAGGTGAACATGGTGTCAGGAGAAGGACATGGAATTGCAGAAAAGTGTGGCCAGGAAAAAACGCCCCAGCTCATTGCTCACCAGGCTGTGGCATGAGAGAAGAGTTGGATGAAAAACGTGGTCACTCCCAAAGGCTGTCACACCCCTCTGGGAGCAGCATAAAAGCCGACCCAGAGCCTCTCTCCCTCACACACTTCTCCTGACGCCTTCTGCTCCACGCTCAGCAAGGTGAGACTCAAACCCCTTCCCCTCCAGCTCCTGCCCTGCTTGGCACAGCTCTTCCAGACCCTCACCCCTTTCCACCCCTGCGCTTTCTCAACCTCCTCTCTTCCAGGGCCCCTCCACACCACACACATGGCCTGCAACACCCTCTGCAGCCCCTGCGGACCCACCCCGCTGGCTAACAGCTGCAACGAGCCCTGTGTCAGGCAGTGTGAGGACTCCCGGGTCGTCATCCAGCCTTCCACCGTGGTGGTCACCCTGCCAGGACCCATCCTCACCTCCTTCCCCCAGAGCACCGCTGTGGGATCCTCCGCATCCGCTGCCGTGGGCACCGAACTCAGCGCCCAGGGAGTGCCTGTCTCCTCTGGAGGCTTTGGCTATGGCCTTGGCTATGGCTACGGCTTAGGAGGCCTGGGCTGCTATGGAGGCAGGAGAGGCTTTGGCTACCCCTGCTAAGGGCCCTCAACACCACCCCTGACACCAACATCCCAATCTCTGGGAGCCATGGTGTGGTTTTAAGTCACTCCTCCAAGCCTTTCATGCTCCATGGACTTGCCATCCATGACTCCTCCTGTCTCAGCATCAAGAAAGGAAGCAGGGAAGGGACCAGACCAGGCTCAGGCAAACATGGACTCTGAACCTCCTTCTCCCGCTTCCTTCTTTGCGTCTCCTCTGCTCTTGTATCTACTACTCTCCACTGCAACCACCAGCACACAGACCAAAGACCACCAGGAACCTCGACTGTGCCACTCCCACAGTGGGGCAGGAACACCTCCTGGCTCTGGGAAGAACTCCTACATACAAAGGATGTTGCCTGATGGTCACTCGACCTGTTCCTCACACGGGTGCCCCTCTTCTGGGCACTCCTCCCTTTTCACTGGATTGTTGTCCTTCAATAAACTTCTCCTGCAGCACAGCATTCAACATGTCCTCACTCAGTCTTTCTTCTCCCAAGGCTCAGCCAGCCTCACCCATTAAATAGACAGGGCTCCAAAGGCCATGGAGGCGGCTTGACCAAAGGCTGCCAAGACCTCTCTTGGAAAGTACATCCCCAGACATGACTCCCATTGGCACCCAGTGGCTTTTCAGCCTGTCACATGAGACCTTCACATTCCCAGGCATAACCTTGGACACACTTAGGCACTTCTGAACCCCAGTCACCTTGGGGCTTCCCCAGGGTTCCATTCCAGGTCCAGTTCTTTTCAACATTTTCATAAATGTCCTGGATTCAGGACTAGAGGGTGTCTTAAACCTGCACATGACACCGATTTGAGATGAGCTGTTGACTCCAGAGAGTCCACACACAGAGACCTGGGAAGGTGCAACCAGTTTCAGGAGAGCAGAGCAGAGGGGCAGAATGACATCCTTTGACCTTATCAATACAATTCTCTTGGTGCAGCAAAGCCAAGGATCAGCTTTCTGGCCTGCAGACACATATTGCTGGCTCACAGTCAGGTTTCCATTCACCAAAATCCCCAAGTCCATCTCCACAGAGCTGCTTGCCACTGCCAAGCATCTATCCTTGTTCAACATCGCCCCAACCCAGACATGGGACCGAGCACTTGGCCTTGTTGAACTCCAGGAGATTCACACATCAGGCCCCACCTCCCCAGCCTGTCAAAGACCCTCTGGATGGTGGCCCTTCCCTCCAGTGTGTCAACTGTACCACACAGCTTGATGCCATCTACAACAAAGCTTGGTGTCAGCTTCTGCGATCCTGTCTAGCATCTAGCTCATAGCCCCATCCATCCTGTCCTTGAACACTGCCAGGAACCCAGGGACAAACACAGCTTCTGTTGGCACCCTCTTCAATTGTCCTGTCTCACAGCAAAGAAAGCCTTCCTAATAGCTCAGCTAGATCTACCTTCTTTCAGCTTTGTTTTTTGAACCCCTCATCTTATCACCACACATCCTGAAAACAATGAGACCAGGACCATAGTTCCTCCTATCAACTTCTCATGTCACCCTGCATTGGCACTCCTTTACAGAAGCATCTTCTACATCCCCTTCCACAGGAACAAGAACAGGCTCAACAGCCTCTACTGTCCCAGATCTTCCTTCCTAAACTCCTCACACAGACAAGGCTTAGGGGCTCTCTGACAGACGTTACCAACCCCTCCCAAGCAATAAGAACTCAATGAGATAATCGAGATGCCCACTAATGAAATCAAGCCAGGTCTCTCCCACCTTCACCACTCCTGGGGACATCCCATCAGGGCCACAGAGCTGTGTACATGCAGCTGTCAAGCACACCTTCCTACCTCTCTGTGTCATTCTTACCAACAAGGAAGTCTCCTCTGACAACCAGCCCAAAAAACACGCCCCTTGGCTAAACTGGAGCTGCCTTGCCATTCCTAAGGCCTTCAGCATTCATCACCCACCACCAGGGCCTCAGCTCTGCAGCCACATGCTGCACGCTTGGCTCCAGCTCGCCCTGGCAATCTGCAGACCCTCCTGCTGCCATCAAACACTCTGCAGAGAAGTGGCCTCGCGCCCTCAGCACTCACCCCAAGTGAAGCCCCCAAATGCCCAGCCTCACCACATCCTATTCCTATGGCTCTCACAACCCTCTGCCTCTCATCACACTCAGGGGCTCTCCACAGCCTCAGCTGCCCATGCAAAGTAGCCATGGGGTGTGGCAGCATCACACCAGAGCCCGGCCTACAAACCTGTCAGCATGAGGAAAGGGCAGCACTGCTGAGGGGCTGACACCAGCCCATGGGGAGCCTGGCAGGTCTCCCAACAACACAGGGATTGGCAGGCTTGTAAGTCCTGGGCTGGGGCCACCACTCCAATGGCTTGTTCTCACAAGAGTCCCTCATCTGCCTGCTTGCACTCATGCATCAGGGATGGCCCCATGGGAGCATAAGGCTGAAGATGCAGCCCCCTTTCTCCCAGACACACCCTTAGGAGACACAGGGGCAGCAAGACAGAACCACAGAGCACGACCACATAGAAAGGCCAGGCCCAAAGACACACTGAGCCTCCTGGCAGCAAGGTGGGGAAGAGCTGAATGCAATGGAAAGGGCAACACCTCACCTGGCACAACTCCAACGCCCAGACCAGCCTTCCAGGTCTGCCAGAAATTGGGGCACTTGCTTCACAACACATCTGAAAACCACACAAATGCCATGGCATGACCTCAGTGACAACACCCCAGCTCTCCTGTGCTTTGGTTGCATCTTCTGCCCGTCCTGACACACACTCTCAACACCAAGAAGCCTTTGGCATTTCAAAGCTGCCGCCAGGGTCAGGTGAACATGGTGTCAGGAGAAGGACATGGAATGGCAGAAGAGTGTGGCCAGGAAAACACGCCCCAGCTCATTGCTCACCAGGCTGTGGCATGAGAGAAGAGTTGGATGAAAAACGTGGTCACACCCAAAGGCTGTCACGCCCCTTGGGGACCAGCATAAAAGCCGAGCCAGAGCCTCTCTCCCTCACACACTTCTCCTGACGCCTTCTGCTCCACGCTCAGCAAGGTGAGACTCAAACCCCTTCCCCTCCAGCTCCTGCCCTGCTTGGCCCAGCTCTTCCAGACCCTCACCCCTTTCCACCCCTTTCCACCCCTGCGCTTTCTCAACCTCCTCTCTTCCAGGGCCCCTCCACACCACACACATGGCCTGCAACACCCTCTGCAGCCCCTGCGGACCCACCCCGCTGGCTAACAGCTGCAACGAGCCCTGTGTCAGGCAGTGTGAGGACTCCCGGGTCGTCATCCAGCCTTCCACTGTGGTTGTCACCCTGCCAGGACCCATCCTCAGCTCCTTCCCCCAGAGCACTGCTGTGGGATCCTCCGCATCCGCTGCCGTGGGCACCGAACTCAGCGCCCAGGGAGTGCCTGTCTCCTCTGGAGGCTTTGGCTATGGCCTTGGCTATGGCTACGGCTTAGGAGGCCTGGGCTGCTATGGAGGCAGAAGGGGCTATGGGTACCTTTGCTAAGTGTGCTCACCAACAGCCCTGGAACCAGCTTCCCTAAGCATTGAAGCCATGCCATGGATTGAGGACACATCTCCAGGCCTTTCCTGGCACAGGGACCTGCCATCCACAGCTCCTCCACTCATGGCACTAAGGAAGGAAGAAGGGAAGGGGAGCAGCCTGGGCTGAGGCAAGCATGCCCCTGCAACCTCCTCTTCTTCTTCTTCATTTCATTGGCTTTTCTCTTGTGTCTAGTACTCCCTACTGACACCAACTTCTCTGAAGCCAAAGCGTACCATGGACCTCTGGTCTCCTTCCTCCATGGTGAGGAGGTCCTGATGCTTTTTACTGCTTGTTTTCCTTCCCTCAATAAAGTTCTTCTGCATCCCAGCCTTAGGTGTTTCGTTGCCATTCTTTGGCAACCATTCTTGGCTCCAAAACCTCAATGTCTTCCTGGTAGTGAGAGGCCAAAACCCATCAGAGCATTCCAGGACAGACTCAGCAGTGCTGAGTACAGCAGGACAATCACTGCCCTGGTCCTGCTGGCCACACCATTTCTGATACAAGCCCCCATGCTCTTGGCCTTTTTGGCCACCTTGCCACACAGCTGGCTCACGTTCAGTTGGCTGTTGACCCCCAGGTCCTTTTCCACCAGGCAGCTTTTCAGCTCCTCTTCCCCAAGCCTGTAGCCTTGCCTGGCGTTGTTGTGACCCAGCAGAGAGTGCACCCACCCAAGCCAAGAGAAGCCAGTTTCTCATGGAGAATGCTGTGGAAAACTGTGTCAAAGGGTTTACAAAAGACCAGACAGACAACATCCACAGCCATTCCCTCATCCATTAAGCAGGTCACCTTGTCATGGCAGCTGACCAGAAGGGTCAAGCAGAACCTGCCTTTCATAACCCATGATGACTGGGACTGGTCACCTGGTTGTCCTGTATGTGCTGAATGGTGGCACTCAAGGGGATCTGAAACACAAACTCCCCTGGTATCAAGGACAGACTGAGAGGCCTGTAATTCCCAGATCTTTCTTCTGGCCATTCTTTTAGGTGGGTATCACGTTTGCTCACTTCCAGTCATCGAGCATTCTCCAGCACAGGCAAGACTGCTGAGACACGATGGAAGGTGGTTTGTTGAGCACTGACACCAGCCCCTGCAGTACCCATGGGGGAATCCCATCCAGCCCCTACACTTGTGTATGGCTTAGAGGTGTAGCAGGTCAACAATCATTTCTGCTTCTGCTTTGGGGGCTTTGTTATGTTCCCCTTCCTTGTCTTCCATCTCAGTTGGGCTGGGCACCCAGAACACAACTGGTCTTAGCAAAGAGGCATGAAGCAAATAAGGCACAAAGTAACAGCCTCTTCCCCCTCACTTGTCACTATATTTCCCCCACATCAAATAAAGGATGGGATTCTCCTTAGCCCTCATTGTGCTGCCGAAGTATTTATAGAAACAGTTTTCCTGGTCCTTTATGGCCATAGCTGGATCAAGTTTGACTTGAGCTATGGCCTTTCTGAAATTCTCCTTGGATAACCTCACAAAAATTTTGGAGGCCTCCTGAGGTATCCAAAAATCACAAGCACTCTTCTTTTTCTTAAGTCCCAACCAAAGATTCCTTCCATACAGACCATTCTTCTTGCACTCCAGCTCGTCTCTTGCCACATGGAGACTCTCTATCCAACACAGGGAAATCTTCTGGAACCTTCAACAGCAGCCACGCCTCCAGCCCTGTAATTCACACAGCCATGCAACATGAAGCCCATACAACTTGAAGGAGTCAGGCCAGGGGGAACCAAGACATCACAGAGCAAGGATAAAGGCAGCCCCAAAACCAGGCTTACTGACCTGGCAGCAAGGTGGGGACACAGTAAATGTGATGGAAGGGGCATGCCTCAAGCCTGGCACAACTCCAAAGCCCAGTCCAGCATTCCAGGGCTGAAAAAGTATGGACCTCCACTGGATAACGCAGCCATAACCCACACCACATGAATGCCATGGGAGGACCTCACCCATGACACCCCACCTCTCCTATGCTTTGCCCAGACCTCCAAAATGCTTTTACACACCCCTTGCCTACAAATCCATCCCAGGACCGACTCTCCCTTCAAAGCTGCCGCCAGGGCCAATGGGACACGACCTCAAGAAGAGGACAGGAAAAGGGAGACTTGTGGCCAGGAAAACACGCCCCAGCTCATTGCTCTCCAGGCTCTGGCATGCAAGCCCTGCCTGTCTGAAAACTGCTGCCCTGTGAAACCACCTGCTCAAAAAACAAAGACCACTGGAGACCTCCAGTCTGCCTCTCCTGCAGCAGGGGTGGGAAGACCTTGTGGCTCTGGTCAGACCTCCAGCATACAAAGGATGTTGGCTCATGGTCCCCTGACCTGATTTTTCTCCATCAATAAAGTTCTCCTGCATCAAAGCCTTTGACGTCTCCTCAGTTGTTCTTTCTCATCCAGCCTTAATCACAAGAAAGACAGGGACATTAGTCATTTAAATGTCTTCTAATCCAGCCCACATCCAGGAAGCAACAACATCTTCACTAGATCAGATCACTCAGAGCCCATCAAGCCACACAGCACAGAATCAGAGACTCAGAGAATGGTTTCCGTTGGAAAGGACCTTAGAAGTCATCTAGTCAGCTCCTCTTCCCCAAGCCTGTAGCGTTGCCTGGCGTTGTTGTGACCCAGCAGAGAGTGCACCCACCCAAGCCAAGAGAAGCCAGTTTCTCAAGGAGAATGCTGTGAGAAATAGTTACAAAGGCTTTACTATAGACCAGGTAGACAACATTCACAGCCATTCTGTTCTCCATTAAGCCGGTCGCCTTGTCGTGGCAGCAGAGCAGGAGAGTCAAGCAGAACCTGCCTTTCATAACCCATGATGACTGGGACTGAACTCCTGGCTGTCCTGTGAGTGGTGGCACTCAATGAGATCTGCAACATAAACTGCCCTGGGACCGAGGTCAGACTGAGAGGCCTGAAATTCCCAGATCTTCCTTCTGGCCATTCTTGTAGTTGGGTATCACCTCTGCTCACTTCCAGTCAACCAGGACTTCCCCAGTATAGGCAAGAATGCTGAGAGATGATAGAAGGTGATTTGGTGAGCACTGACTCCAGTCCTCTGCAGTACCCTTGGGGGGATTCCTTGTGACCCCCTGAACTTGTGTATGGGTAAGTGGTGTAGCAGGGCAACAACCATTTCTGGTTCTGTTATGGAGGCTTTCATATGTTCCCCTTCCTTGTCTTCCATCTCACAGGGGGTGGGCACCAGAAAACAAATGATCTGACTATTCTGTGCTGAGGACCAAAGTAACTCAGCCTTTTCCTCCTCCTTTGTCACTATGTTTCCCCCACATCAAATAAAGGATGAAGATTCTCCTAAGGATTTTCTACATCCCCTTCCAAAGGAACAATCAACAGGCTCACCAGTCTCTGCCAACACACATCTTCCTTCCCATACCTCTTACACAGAGGAGCCTTAGGAAGTCTCTGCAGGCCTTTAGCAACCACTCCCAAGCAACAACACCTCTACAAGACCATCGAGAAGGGCCTCCCAAAGAAGCCAGCCAGCTCCCACCCTCACCTCTTATGCTGACAAACCCCCACAAGGCCCCACAGAGGTGTGTCTGGGCAGTTGCCAAGCACTCAGGAGCTCTGGGCTGAAGCTGCCAGGACAATGGCCTGCTCTCACAAGCAGCCCTCCTCTGCCTGCTGGGTACTCACACACCAAAGGCAGCCCAATCTGGGAACAAGCCTAAAGATGCTGCCCCCTTTCTCCCAGACTCAAACTCTGCAGACACAGAGACAGCAAGACAGAACCACACAGAGCACAAGCACCTAGAAACGCCAGGCCCAAGGACACGCTTTGCCTCATGGCAGCAAGGCAGAGAAGGCCTAAATGCCTTCAACTGGCACATATACAATGCACAGACCAGCCTTTCATGGAGCCTTTCACCACAAAACTGCCACGGCACGACCTTAGTAAGGACACCCCACCTCTCTCATGCTGTGCATCACCGACCCTGGATGTGTTTATCAGACGGGTAAATGAGGTACTGAGGGGTATAGTTGAGCATAGGACAGGAAGGGTTGGAATTGATGATCATAAAGGCCTTTTCCAGCCTTGTGATTCTGTGTGATTCTGTGTGTGTGGGTACTGACTCTCCCTTCAAAGCTGCCACCAGGGCAAGGGGACACGACCTTCAACAAGAGGACACTAAAAGGGAATGTTGTGGCCAGGAAAACACGCCCCACCTCATTACTCTCCTGGATGTGGCATGTAAGACCTGCTTGCTGAATAACCCTTCCCTGTGCACAGGCTGTCTCTCTGCCTCGGGCACTCCAGGAGCAGCATAAAAGCCGACCCAGAGCCTCTCTCCCTCACACACTTCTCCTGACGCCTTCTGCTCCACACTCAGCAAGGTGAGACTCAAACCCCTTCCCCTCCAGCTCCTGCCCTGCTTGGATCAGCTCTTCCAGACCCTCACCCCTTTCCACCCCTGCGCTTTCTCAACCTCCTCTCTTCCAGGACCCCTCCACACCACACACATGGCCTGCAACACCCTCTGCAGCCCCTGCGGACCCACCCCGCTGGCTAACAGCTGCAACGAGCCCTGTGTCAGGCAGTGTGAGGACTCCCGGGTCATCATCCAGCCTCCCGCTGTGCTGGTCACCCTGCCAGGACCCATCCTCACCTCCTTCCCCCAGAGCACCGCTGTGGGATCCTCCGCATCCGCTGCCGTGGGCACCGAACTCAGCGCCCAGGGAGTGCCTGTCTCCTCTGGAGGCTTTGGCTATGGCCTTGGCTATGGCTACGGCTTAGGAGGCCTGGGCTGCTATGGAGGCAGGAGAGGCTTTGGCTTCCCCTGTTAAGGGCCCTCGACACCACCCCTGACATCAACATCCCAATCTCTGGAGGAGATGCTGTGGGTTGAAGACATGCCTCCTGCCACCTCCTGCCTTCTCCATGGTTCCTCCTCTCACGGCACCCAGCAGAGAAGTGCCCAGACAACCCTGAGGCAAACACGGCCCCTTCACCTCCTCTTCTCCTACCACCTCCTTCTTTGCACCTCCACTTCTCTCTGCTACTCTACAGTGCAAAAATCTGCTCAAAATCCAAAGACCACCAGGGACCTCGACTGTGCCACTCCCAGAGTGGGACAGGAACACCTCGTGGCTCTGGAAAGAGCTCCAGAAGACAACAGCATTGGCTGGTGGTCACCCGACCTGTACCTCACACAGGCCCCCAGCCACTCTCAAGTCCTCCCTCTTCACTGTATTATTTTTTCTTCAATAAACTTCTCCTGCAGCACAGCCTTTGAGAGCTCCTGGGTCATTCTTTTGCCTCTCAAGGCTCATCCAACCTCACCCAGCAAAATGCCAGGGCTGAGGCCACCCACATGGCTCAACCAATGGCTGACAGTTCTTTCTCTAGGACGTGCACCCCAAAACACCTCCCACCTGCACCCAATGTGCTTCCAGCCTGTCACACAAGACCTTCACCTCCCAAACAACAGCTTGGACACACTTCTGCAGTTCTACCCATGCCTCTGACCCAAGGCATCCTTTCTGCTGGGGTGAATTGCCCTGCGTGCTGGGTCACCACTGAGGTTCTTTCACTCCCCTGCCTACAGTGGAAACGGGACAGAAACAATGACCCAAGTTCTGTGTGTCCACAGAACAGCAGAGACAACACAAAGTCCCAGATTTATAGAATCAGAGTGTGACAGGATCACTGAAGGGTTTGTGTTGGAAGGAACCTGAAAGATCAGTTAGTTGCAACTTTCCTGAGCAGGGACTCCCTCTGCTAGACCAGGCTGCTCAAAGCCTCATCCAATCTCACCTTTAACACTGCCAGGGACCCCAGGACAAACAGAGCTTCTGCTGGGATCCTCTTCAAGTGTCCAACTACTTCTGTCATTAGGAAAGCCTTCTGAATAGCTCAGCTAAATCGACCCTCTCTCAGTTTTTTTCTTACCTCCTCATCTTATTACTACACCTCCTGCTAAGCAGGCCCTGCCCATCTTTCCTTCACACCTCCTGCAAGTTCTCGCAGGCTGCTATGGGTTCTCTCTAGAATCTTCTCCAGGACAAAAACCCCCAAATCATTTTAAGTCTGTCCTCAAGAAGGAGAAGCTCCAACACAGCCATTTTATGGCCTCTTCTGATCTGATCTGTGGCTGATAGTCAGGTTTTCATCCACCAAAACCCCAAAGTCCATCTCTGCAGAGCTGCTTGCCGTTGCTCAGCTTGTACCCATGCCTGGCATTACCCCAACTCAGTCACAGTACAGAGCCCTTGGCCTTCATGGGATTCACACATGAGGACCCACCTACTGGGCCTGGCAAAATCAAGCTGCACAGTAGGCCTTCCCTCTAAGACATCTACCACATCACTCAGCTTCCCACCTCCCCAGCCTGTAAATGACCCACTGACCCTTCCCTCCAGTGTGTCAACTGTACCACACGGCTTGGGGTCATCCACAAACCTGCTGAGGCTGCACTCAATCCCACTCTCCTCTTCCCTGACAAAGATGTGAAGTAGGACTGGACTCTATACTGACCCCAGACAGACAGAATTCAGTACTCCCAAAACACACATTGAACCACTGACCACAACACTTGGAGCATGACCATCCAGTCAATTCCTAACTCCACCAGCTGTTTCACCCATCCAATCCACAGCTCTCCAATTTACAAGCAAGCATGTTGTGTGGCACCATGTCTGAGCCCTTTCACAAGTCCATGTTGATGAAAACATTGATGGAAGGTGGTTGGGTGAGCACTGACACCAGCTCCAGTTGTACCCTTGGGGGGATCCAATCTGGCCCCCTACACTTGTCTTTGGGTAAGAGGTGTAGCAGGTTAAAAAACATTTCTGCTTCTGTTCAGGGGGCTCTGTTATGTTCCTTTTCTTCCATCTCAGGGGGGCTGGGTACCAGAAAACAACTGGTCTTAGTATTCAGTGCTGAGGCACAAAGTAACTCAGCCTTTTCCTCCACTTTTGTCACTATGTCTCCCCCACATCAAATGAAGGATGGAGATTCTCCTAAGGATTCTCTACATCCCCTTCCAAAGGAACAATCACCAGGCTCACCAGTCTCCACCTTCCCACATCTTCCTTCCCGTACCTCTCACACAGAGGAGCCTTAGGAAGTTTCTGCAGGCCTTTAGCAACCACTCCCAAGCAACAACACCTCTACAAGAGCATTAAGAAGGGCCTCCCAAAGAAGCCAGCCAGCTCCCACCCTCACCTGTTATGCTGACAAACCCCCACAAGGCCCCACAGAGCTGTGTCCGGGCAGTTGCCAAGCACTCAGGAGCTCTGGGCTGAAGCTGCCAGGACAATGGCCTGCTCTCACAAGCAGCCCTCCTCTGCCTGCTGGGTACTCACACACCAGGGATGGAACAACAGCGGCACAAGCCTACAGATGCTGCTCCTTTCTCCCAGAAACAAACGTTTGAGACACAGGGACAGCAGGGCAGAGCCACAGAGCAGAACCAGCAGGAAAGACCAGGCCCAAAGACACGCTTTGCCTCATGGCAGCAAGGCAGAGAAGGCCCAAATGCCTTCAACTGGCACATATACAATGCACAGACCTGCCTTTCATGGAGGCACACCACAGAACTGCTGTGGTATGACCTTAATAACGACACCCCACCTCTCCTGTGGTTTGGATGTGTCTTCTGCCCGTCCTGACACACACACTCAACACCAAGAAGCCTTTGGCATTTCAAAGCTGCCGCCAGGGTCAGGTGAACATGGTGTCAGGAGAAGGACATGGAATGGCAGAAAAGTGTGGCCAGGAAAACACACCCCAGCTCATTGCTCTCCAGGATGTGGGATGAGAGAAGAGTTGGATGAACAACGTGGTCACTCCCAAAGGCTGTCACACCCCTCTGGGAGCAGCATAAAAGCCGACCCAGAGCCTCTCTCCCTCACACACTTCTCCTGACGCCTTCTGCTCCACGCTCAGCAAGGTGAGACTCAAACCCCTGCCCCTCCAGCTCCTGCCCTGCTTGGCCCAGCTCTTCCAGACCCTCACCCCTTTCCACCCCTGCGCTTTCTCAACCTCCTCTCTTCCAGGGCCCCTCCACACCACACACATGGCCTGCAACACCCTCTGCAGCCCCTGCGGACCCACCCCGCTGGCTAACAGCTGCAACGAGCCCTGTGTCAGGCAGTGTGAGGACTCCCGGGTCGTCATCCAGCCTCCCGCTGTGCTGGTCACCCTGCCAGGACCCATCCTCAGCTCCTTCCCCCAGAGCACCGCTGTGGGATCCTCCGCATCCGCTGCCGTGGGCACCGAACTCAGCGCCCAGGGAGTGCCTGTCTCCTCTGGAGGCTTTGGCTATGGCCTTGGCTATGGCTACGGCTTGGGAGGCCTGGGCTGCTATGGAGGCAGAAGAGGCTTTGGCTACCCCTGCTAAGGTCCCACGACACCACGCCGGACACCAACATCCCAGTTTCTGGAGGAGATGCTGTGGGTTGAAGACATGCCTCCTGCCACCTCCTGCCTTCTCCATGGTTCCTCCTCTCACGGCACCTAGCAGAGAAGTGCCCAGCCAACCCTGAGGCAAACACGGCCCCTTCACCTCCTCTTCTCCTACCACCTCCTTCTTTGCACCTCCACTTCTCTCTGCTACTCTACAGTGCAAAAATCTGCTCAAAATCCAAAGACCACCAGGGACCTCGACTGTGCCACTCCCAGAGTGGGACAGGAACACCTCATGGCTCTGGTAGGAGCTCTGGAAGACACCAGCATTGGCTGGTGGTCACCCGACCTGTACCTCACACAGGCCCCCAGCCACTCTCAAGTCCTCCCTCTTCACTGTATTATTTTTTCTTCAATAAACTTCTCCTGCAGCACAGCCTTTGACAGCTCCTGGGTCATTCTTTTGCCTCCCAAGGCTCATCCAACCTCACCCAGCAAAATGCCAGGGCTGAGGCCACCCACGTGGCTCGACCAATGGCTGAGAGTTCTTTCTCTAGGACGTGCACCCCAAAACACCTCCCACCTGCACCCAATGTGCTTCCAGCCCATCACACAAGACCTTCCCTTCTCAAACAACAGCTTGGACACACTTCTGCAGTTGTACCCATGCCTCTGACCCAAGGCTTCCTTTCTGCTGGGGTGAATTGCCCTGCGTGCTGGGTCACCACTGAGGTTCTTTCTCTCCCCTGACTACAGAGGAAACAGTAGAGAAACAATGACCCAAGTTCTGTGTGTCCACAGAACAGCAGAGCAATCACAAAGACCCATATTTATAGAATCAGAGTGTGACAGGATCACTGAAGTGTTAGGGTAGGAAGGCACCTGAAATATCATTCAGTTAACACTTTCCTGAGCAGGGATTCCCTCTGCTAGACCAGGCTGCTCAAAGCCCCGTTCAGCCTCACCTTGAACACTGCCTGGGACCCGGGGGGACACACAGCTTCTGCTGGAAATCATCCAACTATCCCTGTCTGTAGGGGGTTAGACTCGATGATCTATCAAGTTCCCTTCCAACCCCTACAATTCTGTGATTTAGCAAAGCCTTCCTAATAGCTCACCTAAATCTATCCACTCAGTTTTGTTCTTAAACTCTCATCTTATCACCACACATCCTGATAAGGAGGCCCTGACCATCTTTCCTCCCATCAACTTCTTGTGGCTCCCTGCATTGGCACTGCTTTACAGAAGCATCTTCTACATCCCCTTCCACAGGAACAAGACCAGGCTCAACAGCCTCTACCTTCCCAGATCTTCCTCCCTGCACTCCTCACACAGACAAGGCTTAGGAGCTCTCGGAGCCGTTTACCAACCCCTCCCAAGCAATAAGAACTCAATGAGGTAATCGAGATGCCCACTAATGAAATCAAGCCAGGTCTCTCCCACCTTCACCACTCCTGGCAACATCCCATCAAGTCCACAGAGCTGTGTACATGCAGCTGTCAAGCACACCTTCCTACCTCTCTATGTCATTCTTACCAACAAGGAAGTCTCCTCTGACAACCAGCCCAAAAAACACGCCCCTTGGCTAAACTGGAGCTGCCTTGCCATTCCTAAGGCCTTCAGCATTCATCACCCACCCCCAGGGCCTCAGCTCTGCAGCCACATGCTGCACGCTTGGCTCCAGCTCGCCCTGGCAACCTGCAGACCCTCCTGCTGCCATCAAACACTGTGTAGAGAAGTGGCCTCACGCCTCAGTACACTCCCTAAGTAAAGACCTCAATGTTCCTGCAGAACCACATCCTCTCCCTGCACCTTCCACTCTCCTCTGCCTCTCATCACACTCAGGGACTCTCCACAGCCTCAGCTGCCCATGCAAAGTAGCCATGGGGTGTGGCAGCATCACACCAGAGCCCGGCCTACAAACCTGTCAGCATGAGGAAAGGGCAGCACTGCTGAGGGGCTGACACTAGCCCATGGGGAGCCTGGCAGGTCTCCCAACAACACATGGATTGGCAGGCTTGTAAGTCCTGGGCTGGGGCCAGCACTCCAATGGCTTGTTCTCACAAGAGTCCCTCATCTGCCTGCTTGCACTCATGCATCAGGGATGGCCCCATGGGAGCATAAGGCTGAAGATGCAGCCCCCTTTCTCCCAGACACACCCTTAGGAGTCACAGGGGCAGCAAGACAGAACCACAGAGCACAACCACATAGAAAGGCCAGGCCCAAAGACACACTGAGCCTCCTGGCAGCAAGGTGGGGAAGAGCTGAATGCAATGGAAAGGGCAACACCTCACCTGGCACAACTCCAATGGCCAGACCAGCCTTCCAGGTCTGCCAGAAATTGGGGCACTTGCTTCACAACACCTCTGAAAACCACACAAATTCCATGGCATGACCTCAGTGACAACACCCCAGCTCTCCTGTGCTTTGGTTGCATCTTCTGCCCGTCCTGACACACACACTCAACACCAAGAAGCCTTTGGCATTTCAAAGCTGCCGCCAGGGTCAGGTGAACATGGTGTCAGGAGAAGGACATGGAAGTGCAGAACAGTGTGGCCAGGAAAACACACCCCACCTCATTGCTCACCAGGCTGTGGCATGAGAGAAGAGTTTGATGAAAAACGTGGTCACTCCCAAAGGCTGTCACACCCCTCTGGGAGCAGCATAAAAGCCGACCCAGAGCCTCTCTCCCTCACACACTTCTCCTGACGCCTTCTGCTCCACGCTCAGCAAGGTGAGACTCAAACCCCTGCCCCTCCAGCTCCTGCCCTACTTGGCCCAGCTCTTCCAGACCCTCACCCCTTTCCACCCCTGCGCTTTCTCAACCTCCTCTCTTCCAGGGCCCCTCCACACCACACACATGGCCTGCAACACCCTCTGCAGCCCCTGCGGACCCACCCCGCTGGCTAACAGCTGCAACGAGCCCTGTGTCAGGCAGTGCCAGGACTCCCGTGTCGTCATCCAGCCTTCCACCGTGCTGGTCACCCTGCCAGGACCCATCCTCACCTCCTTCCCCCAGAGCACCGCTGTGGGATCCTCCGCATCCGCTGCCGTGGGCACCGAACTCAGCGCCCAGGGAGTGCCTGTCTCCTCTGGAGGCTTTGGCTATGGCCTTGGCTATGGCCGTGGCTTTGGCTACGGCTTAGGAGGCCTGGGCTGCTATGGAGGCAGGAGAGGCTTTGGCTACCCCTGCTAAGGGCCCTCAACACCACCCCTGACACCAACATCCCAATCTCTGGCAGCCATGGGGTGGTTTTAAGTCACTCCTCCAAGCCTTTCATGGCCCATGGACTTGCCATCCATGACTCCTCCTGTCTCAGCACCAACAAAGGAAGCAGGGAAGGGGCCTGACCAGGCTGAGACAAACATGGACCCTGGACCTCCTTCTCCCACTTCCTTCTTTGATTCTCCTCTTCTTTTGCATCTACTACTCTCCACTGCAACCACCAGCACACAGACCAAAGACCACCAGGAACCTCGACTGTGCCGCTCCCACAGTGGGGCAGGAACACCTCATGGCTCTGGGAAGAACTCCTACATACAAAGGATGTTGCCTGATGGTCACTCGACCTGTTCCTCACACGGGTGCCCCTCTTCTGGGCACTCCTCCCTTTTCACTGGATTGTTGTCCTTCAATAAACTTCTCCTGCATCACAGCATTCAACATGTCCTCATTCAGTCTTTCTTCTCCCAAGGCTCAGCCAGCCTCACCCATTAAATAGACAGGGCTCCAAAGGCCATGGAGGTGGCTTGACCAATGGCTGCCAGACCTCTCTTGGAAAGTACATCCCCAGAAACGACTCCCATTGGCACCCAGTGCCTTTTCAGCCTCTCACATGAGACCTTCACATTCCCAGGCATAACCTTGGACACACTTAGGCACTTCTGAACCCCAGTCACTTGGGGGCTTCCCCAGGGTTCCATTCTAGGTCCAGTTCTTTTTGACATTTCAATAAATGACCTGGACTCAGGACTAGAGGGTGTCTTAAACAAATCTGCACATGACACTGATTTGAGATGAGCTGTTGACTCCACAGAGTCCACACACAGAGACCTGGGAAGGTGCAACCAGTTTCAGGAGAGCAGAGCAGAGGGGCAGAATAACCTCCTTTGACCTTATCAATACACTTATCTTGGTGCAGACAAACATACGATGGGCTTTTCAGACACCAAAACCCCCAAGTCCAGCTCCATGGAGCTGCTCACCATCGCCCAGGCTGTATCCATGTCTGGCACTGCCCCAACCCAGACATGGGACCGACCACTCGGCCTTGTTGAACTCCATGAGATTCACACATCAGGCCCCAGCTCCCCAGCCTGTCAAAGACCCTCTGGATGGTGGCCCTTCCCTCCAGTGTGTCAACTGTACCACACGGCTTGGGGTCATCCACAAACCTGCTGAGGCTGCACTCAATCCCACTCTCCTCTTCCCTGACACAGATGTGAAGTAGGACTGGACTCTATACCCACGCAGACAGACAGAATTCAGTACTCCCAAAACACACATTGAACCACTGAACAACAACACTCTGAGCATGACCATCCAGCCAATTCCTAATCCACCAGCTGGTTCATCCATCCAATCCACAGCTCTCCAGTTTCCAGGCAAGCAAGTCGTGAGACACCATGTCTAAGATTTTCACAAGTCCATGTTGATGAAAACATTCACTCTTCCCTTACCCACCAACGATGTGACCCTGTTGTGGAAGGCCACAGCATTTGTCAGGCACAGGGTGCCCTTCCTGAAACCATGCTGGCTGCCAGCAGCCACCTCTCCTGATTCCAGGGGGCTCAGCTTGGTTTCCAAAAGCATTTGCTCCATCACCATGACAGGCACAGAGGTGACACTGACCGGCCTCTGCTTACCCAGGGAATTCCTTTACACCTTATTTTTTCCAAAATCAGGGTTCCATGTGCCAACTTGCTGCAGGGGTGGGGACTTGATTACGTTGCCCAGCTCATTAATGAGCATGTTCAACAGTGTTGGCCCCACATAAGAGTCTTGGGCTACACCTCTTGAGACTCTCCTCCAATGGACTTTGAGCCACACAGCAGAGTGCTGTGGGCCCAGCCCTTCAACCACTCTGCACTCCACTCACTCTACACTGACACAACAGCTACTTTGGCAGCCTGTAGTGAGCATGCCAAGGGAGAAAGCATCATCAACTGCTTTATGAGAAGCTGGAGGGCAACACCAGCCAAGGCTCACTAAGCCTTAAAACATCCACTTCAACATAAAGGATGGGGGGGAATCAACCAAGCCTAATGTCCCCTCTGTCAGTTCACACTGACGACTCCACATCACCCTCTCATGATTCCCTGCATTGTCCCTGCTTTACAGAAGCATCTTCTACATCCCCTTCCAAAGGAACAAGACCAGGCACACCAGCCTCTACTTTCCCAGCTCTTCCTTCCTGCACTCCTTACACAGAGGACACTCAGGAGCTCTCTGACAGCCCTTATGACCTCTACAAGATAATTGAGAGGCCCACCCACCCCCCAGGAATTCAGGCAGCTCCCTCCCTCACCACTCCTGCAGAAATCCCATAGGACCCCACACAGCTGCACACATGCAGTTGTGGAGCACTCCTTTCTACCTCCATGTGTCTTCCTCAGCAACAAGGAAGTCTGACTTGAAAACGAGCCTACAGAACTGTCCCCTTGGCTGAACTGGGCTCATCTTCCCCTTCCTCAAGTCCTCAGGATTCATCCCTGCTGGGGAAGGCCTGAATGCAATGGAAGGGACAGCACCTCACCTGGCTCATCTCCAACACACAGACCAGACTTTCAATGAGCCAAGGAAATGGGACACTTGCTTAACAAGACATCTGCAAACCACACCACACAAATGCCATGACATGACCACAGTGGCAACACCCAACCTCTCTTATGCCTGTCCTGACACACACACTCAACACCAAGAAGCCTTTGGCATTTCAAAGCTGCCGCCAGGGTCAGGTGAACATGGTGTCAGGAGAAGGACATGGAATTGCAGAACAGTGTGGCCAGGAAAACACGCCCCAGCTCATTGCTCACCAGGCTGTGGCACGAGAGAAGAGTTTGATGGAAAACGTGGTCACTCCCAAAGGCTGTCACACCCCTCTGGGAGCAGCATAAAAGCCGAGCCAGAGCCTCTCTCCCTCACACACTTCTCCTGACGCCTTCTGCTCCACGCTCAGCAAGGTGAGACTCAAACCCCTTCCCCTCCAGCTCCTGCCCACCTTGGCCCAGCTCTTCCAGACCCTCACCCCTTTCCACCCCTGCGCTTTCTCAACCTCCTCTCTTCCAGGGCCCCTCCACACCACACACATGGCCTGCAACACCCTCTGCAGCCCCTGCGGACCCACCCCGCTGGCTAACAGCTGCAACGAGCCCTGTGTCAGGCAGTGTGAGGACTCCCGGGTCGTCATCCAGCCTCCCGCTGTGCTGGTCACCCTGCCAGGACCCATCCTCAGCTCCTTCCCCCAGAGCACCGCTGTGGGATCCTCCGCATCCGCTGCCGTGGGCACCGAACTCAGCGCCCAGGGAGTGCCTGTCTCCTCTGGAGGCTTTGGCTATGGTCTTGGCTATGGCCGTGGCTTTGGTTATGGCTTAGGAGGCCTGGGCTGCTATGGAGGCAGGAGAGGCTTTGGCTACCCCTGCTAAGGGCCCTCAACACCACCCCTGACACCAACATCCCAATCTCTGGCAGCCAGGGTGTGGTTTTAAGTCACTCCTCCAAGCCTTTCATGCTCCATGGACTTGCCATCCATGACTCCTCCTGTCTCAGCACCAACAAAGGAAGCAGGGAAGGGACCAGACCAGGCTGAGACAAACATGGACCCTGGACCTCCTCTTCCCGCTTCCTTCTTTGCTTCTCCTCTTCTCTTGCATCTACTACTCTCCACTGCAACCACCAGCACACAGACCAAAGACCACCAGGAACCTCGACTGTGCCACTCCCACAGTGGGGCAGGAACACCTCATGGCTCTGGGAAGAACTCCTACATACAAAGGATGTTGCCTGATGGTCACTCGACCTGTTCCTCACACGGGTGCCCCTCTTCTGGGCACTCCTCCCTTTTCACTGGATTGTTGTCCTTCAATAAACTGCATCACAGCATTCAACATGTTCTCATTCAGTCTTTCTTCTCCCAAGGCTCAGCCAGCCTCACCCATTAAATAGACAGGGCTCCAAAGGCCATGGAGGTGGCTTGAACAACGGCTGCCAGACCTCTCTTAGAAATTACATCCCCCGAAACGACTCCCATTGGCACCCAGTGGCTTTTCAGCCTGTCACATGAGACCTTGGACACACTTAGGCACTTCTGAACCCCAGTCACTTGGGGGCTTCCCCAGGGTTCCATTCTCGGTCCAGTTCTTTTTGACATTTTCATAAACAACCTGGACTCAGGACTAAAGGGTGTCTTAAATAAATATGCAGGTGACTCCAAATTGAGACAAGCTATTGCCTCTCTTCATCGTGGAGAAGCCTTACACAGAGACCTGGGCAGATTAGAGAGCTGGGCAGTCATCAACAGTGTGAAGGTTAGAAAGGTTAAGCACTGGATTCTCCACCTGGGAAGGGACAACCCTGGCTGTGCACCCAGCCTGGATGGCCAGGCACTGGTGCTGAAAGGGATTTGGGGTTTTGGTTGACAGCAAGTTAACCATGAGCCAGCAGTGTGCCCAGGCAGTCAGGAGGGGCAACCATATCCTGGGGTGCTTCAAGCATGGCATGGCCAAGCGGTCCAGGAAGGCGATTGTCCCACTCTACACTGTCCTGGTGCAGCTTCACCTTGAGTTCTGAGTGCAGTTTTGGGTGCAACAGTACAAGAGGGACACCAAACTGTTGGAGAGTGTCTGGAGGGGTATAACATGGATGGGGAAGGCTATGGACACCTAGTCTTCTTACCCAGAGAGCCTGCAGTCCCTTGGTTTAGACAGCGTGGAGAAGAGGAGGTTGAGGGAAGACTTCATGAAGGTCTGTGGCTTCCTGACGAGGGGGAGCGAAGGGGCAGGCACCTATCTCCACTCTCTGGGACCAGGGATAGAACCCGAGGGAATAGCAGGAACCTATAGGGTTTAGGCTGGGTGTCAGGAAGAAGTTCTGTCCAGAGAGGGGGGTCAGGCACTGGCACAGGCTCCCCAGGGAAGGGGTCACAGCCCTGAGCTGGGCTGAGGTCAGGAAGCATCTGGACGACGCCCTCAATCCCATGCCCTGACTCAACTGGTCCTGTGTGGAGCCAGGAGTTGGACTCAGTGATGCTTAGAGGTCCCTTCCAACACATGCATATATCATTATCCCCATACCTCTAAGACAAGAGCCTCCTGTCTGTTGACATCAATTGGCCTGGATGTCAGGAGACCACACAGCTCCTCTGTCACTGCCCCTCCTTACCTGGAAATGGGATGGAAAATGGGACAAACACTTTGTGGGTCGACATAAGGTCACCAACATCCCAAACCCATAGAATGAGAGCATGACAGAAGCACAGAATCATACCGTATCCTGACTTGGAGGGGACACATAAGGATCAAACAGCTTCTGCATATGGGATCCTCTTCAAGTGCCCAGCCACCCTCACAGGAAAGAAAGCCTTCCTAAGAGCTCACCTAAATCTATCTGCTCATTTTTGGTCTTAGCCCCTCATCACTACACATCCTGATAACGAGGCCCTTCCAATCTTTCCTCCACGCCTCCGGTAAGTCCCTGAAGGCTGCTTTAGAGACTCCCTGTAACCTTCCCCATGCTGAACCATCCCAATACTCTCAGCCAGTCCTCAAGAAGGAGAACCTCCACCAGGTCCATCTTTAAGGCCTGTTCTGTTCCCCCTCCAAGAGGAGTCAGAGGCCACCCCAGGAATTCAGTCAGCTCCCACCTTCAACACTCCTGGGGTCATCCATAGGACCCCACACAGCTGCATCCCTGTGGCTGTCGAGAACTTCTTTCTACCTCCCTGTGTCTTCCTCAGCAACAAGGAAGTCTCACTTGAAAATGAGCCTACAGAACCATCCCCTTGGCTGAACTGGAGCCAGCTTTGCCATTCCTCAAACCTCCAGCATTCATCCCTGTTGGGGAAGGCCTGAATGCCATGGAAAGACCAGCACCTCACCTGGCTCATCAACACACAGAGCAGACTTTCAATGAGCCAAGGAAATGGGGCACCTGCTTCACAACACATCTGCAAACCACAAGACATGACTGCTGTGGCATGATCTCAGTGGCCACACCCCACCTCTCCTGTGCTTCGGTTGTGTCTTCTGCCTGTCCTGACACACACACTCAACACCAAGAAGCCTTTGGCATCTCAAAGCTGCCGCCAGGGTCAGGTGAACATGGTGTCAGGAGAAGGACATGGAATTGCAGAAAAGTGTGGCCAGGAAAACACGCCCCAGCTCATTGCTCACCAGGCTGTGGCATGAGAGAAGAGTTTGCTGAAAAACGTGGTCACTCCCAAAGGCTGTCACACCCCTCTGGGAGCAGCATAAAAGCCGACCCAGAGCCTCTCTCCCTCACACACTTCTCCTGACGCCTTCTGCTCCACGCTCAGCAAGGTGAGACTCAAACCCCTTCCCCTCCAGCTCCTGCCCTGCTTGGCACAGCTCTTCCAGACCCTCACCCCTTTCCACCCCTGCGCTTTCTCAACCTCCTCTCTTCCAGGGCCCCTCCACACCACACACATGGCCTGCAACACCCTCTGCAGCCCCTGCGGACCCACCCCGCTGGCTAACAGCTGCAACGAGCCCTGTGTCAGGCAGTGCCAGGACTCCCGGGTCGTCATCCAGCCTCCCGCTGTGCTGGTCACCCTGCCAGGACCCATCCTCAGCTCCTTCCCCCAGAGCACCGCTGTGGGATCCTCCGCATCCGCTGCCGTGGGCACCGAACTCAGCGCCCAGGGAGTGCCTGTCTCCTCTGGAGGCTTTGGCTATGGCCTTGGCTATGGCTACGGCTTGGGAGGCCTGGGCTGCTATGGAGGCAGAAGGGGCTGCTACCCCTGCTAAGGGTTCTCTCCACCCCTGTTCACACCAACACCCCAAAATCCTGCCGTCCATACTGTGGACTGAGAACACAACTCATCAATAAACGTCTCCTGCATCACAGCCTTTGACTTCTCCTCAGTTGTATTTTTATTCTTCCAAAGCTCATCCCACCTCAAACAACACAAAGTCAGGGCTCAAGCAGCCAGCAGGATGGGTTGACCAATGGATGCCAGACCTCTCTTCATGATGTTTATTCTGAGAAGACCATCCCACTATCTCCTGGGCACTTCTGGCCTGACACACAAGACATTAGCTTGCCCAAATAAAAGCTTCGATACCTTTATTCACTTCCACACATGCCTGTCTGATAGGGTAACATGGCCTGGGGATCAGGTGAGCACAGAGCCCCTCTATCACTGCCCCTCCACAACTGGGAAGGGGAGGGAAAATATGACAAGAGCTTTGTGCCCTGACATGAGGACAGAGACAGCACAGAATCAGAGAATGGTTTGGGTTGGAAGGGACCTTCAAAGTCATCTCAGTTGCATCTGTCCTGCCATGAGCAGGGACACCCTCCTCTAGACCAGGCTGCTCAAAGACACATCCAGTCTATGTTTGAACACTGCTACAGACCCAGAGACACAGAGCTCCATGTGGATCCTCTTCAAGTGTCCAATCACCCTTACAGTAAAGAAAACCTTCCTATTAGCTCACCTAAACCTACCCTCGGTCAGGTTTGCTCATTACCCCTCATCGCATCACTACATGTCCTGACTAATAAGTCTGTCCCAGTCTTTTCTCCCACCTCCAGTCAGTACTGGAAGGCTGCTGTAAAGTCTCCCTGGATACTTCTCCAGGATAAACAATCCCAACTCTCACAGCCTGTCCTCAAGCAGGAGAAGCTTTGGCCTGACCATCTTCATGGCCTCTTCTGCACCCTTTATGCAGAAGGTTCCTGTCCTTCTTATGCTGGGGGCCCAGAGCTAAACACAGGACTCCAGTTTCAGGAGAGCACAGCAGAGATGCAAAATATCCCAGTAACTATGTCTGCCTGGATGTAGAGATAGGAGTGCTGAGGCATGATAGAAGGTGTTTTGGTGAGCACTGAGCACTGACACCAGCATCTGCAGTACCCTTAGGGGTATCCCACCTGGCCACCTGCCCTTGAGTATGTCTAAGTGGTGTAGCAGATCAACAACAACTTCTGCTTGTGTTCTGGGGGCTTTGTTATGTTCCCCTTCCTTGTCTTCTATCTCAGGGGAGCTGGATGCCCAAAGATTCCAATCCCAACTACTCAAAGACCCAAAGACCCATCCAGACTACCTGTGAACACAGCCAGGGACCCAGCAACACAGAGTTTAGTATTGGATCAACCACCTTTATGGGAAAGAAACCCTTCCTAAGAGCTCACCAAAACCTCCCCTCCTTCAGTTTTGCTCATTACTCCTTCTTGTATCACTACACGACCTGAATAATGACTCCCTGCCCATCCTTCCTCCACACCTCTTGTTAGTACTGGAAAGCTGCTCTATGGTCTCCCTGGAAACTTGTCTGGGTGAACCCCCCCAACTCTCTCACCCTGTCCTCAAGAAGGACAAGCTTTAACATGACCATCCTCATGGCCTCTTCTGCCACCCTTATGCAGAAGAGCCCTTATGCTGGGTCCCCAGAGCTAAACACAGCACTTGAGATTCAGGAGAGCACAGTAGAGAGGCAAAACATTCCAATAACTAGGACTGTCCAGATACAGTCAGGACTGCTGAGACACGATAGAAGGTGGTTGGGTGAGCACTGACACCAGCCCCCTGGGTACCCTTGGGAGGATCCCATCTGGCTCTCTACACTTGTGTATGGCTAAGAGGTGTAGTGGGTCAATAACCATATTTGTTTCTGTTAGGGTGGCTTCTTTATGATCCCCATTCTTGTCTTCCATCTCAGGGGACATGGACACATAAACACCAACTGGTCTTAGCAGTAAGAACTGAAGCAAAAGAGGCACAAAGTAACTCAGCCTTTTTCCCCCTCCTTTGTCACTATGTTACCCTCACACCAAATCAAGGATGTAGATTCTCCTTAGCCCTGCATTTCCTGCCAAAGTATTCACAGAAACAGTTTTCCTGGTCCTTTATGGACATAGCTTGATGAAGTTTCAGTTGAGCTTTGGCCTTTCTCAATTTCTCCTTGGAAAAACTCACAACAGCCTCAGAGGCCTCCTGAGGTGTCTGCACCTTCTGACAAAAATCATAAACTCTCTTCTTGTTCCTAACTCCCAACCAAAGCCTCCTTCCATCTCAGCCAGATCATTATTCTTTCTCTCCAGCTCCTCCCCTGGTACATGTAGATTCTCTATGAAACACAGGGCAATATTCTGGAACCTTCAACAGAAGCCATGCCTCCAGCGCCCTCACTAACAAAGCCATGCAGCATGAAGCCAACACAGAAATTGGGGCACTTGCTTCACAACACATCTGAAAACCACACAAATGCCATGGCATGACCTCAGTGACAACACCCCAGCTCTCCTGTGCTTTGGATGTGTCTTCTGCCCGTCCTGACACACACACTCAACACCAAGAAGCCTTTGGCATTTCAAAGCTGCCGCCAGGGTCAGGTGAACATGGTGTCAGGAGAAGGACATGGAATTGCAGAACTGTGTGGCCAGGAAAACACACCCCAGCTCATTGCTCAGGATCCTGTGGCATGAGAGAAGAGTTTGATGGAAAACGTGGTCACTCCCAAAGGCTGTCACACCCCTCTGGGAGCAGCATAAAAGCCGACCCAGAGCCTCTCTCCCTCACACACTTCTCCTGACGCCTTCTGCTCCACGCTCAGCAAGGTGAGACTCAAACCCCTGCCCCTCCAGCTCCTGCCCTGCTTGGCCCAGCTCTTCCAGACCCTCACCCCTCTCCACCCCTGCGCTTTCTCAACCTCCTCTCTTCCAGGGCCCCTCCACACCACACACATGGCCTGCAACACCCTCTGCAGCCCCTGCGGACCCACCCCGCTGGCTAACAGCTGCAACGAGCCCTGTGTCAGGCAGTGCCAGGACTCCCGTGTCGTCATCCAGCCTTCCACCGTGGTGGTCACCCTGCCAGGACCCATCCTCACCTCCTTCCCCCAGAGCACCGCTGTGGGATCCTCCGCATCCGCTGCCGTGGGCACCGAACTCAGCGCCCAGGGAGTGCCTGTCTCCTCTGGAGGCTTTGGCTATGGCCTTGGCTATGGCCTTGGCTATGGCTACGGCTTAGGAGGCCTGGGCTGCTATGGAGGCAGAAGAGGCTTTGGCTACCCCTGCTAAGGGCCCTCAACACCACCCCTGACACCAACATCCCAATCTCTGGCAGCCATGGGGTGGTTTTAAGTCACTCCTCTAAGCCTTTCATGCTCCATGGACTTGCCATCCATGACTCCTCCTGTCTCAGCACCAAGAAAGGAAGCAGGGAAGGGACCAGACCAGGCTCAGGCAAACATGGACCCTGAACCTCCTTCTCCCGCTTCCTTCTTTGCATCTCCTCTACTCTTGTATCTACTACTCTCCACTGCAACCACCAGCACACAGACCAAAGACCACCAGGAACCTCGACTGTGCCACTCCCACAGTGGGGCAGGAACACCCCATGGCTCTGGGAAGAACTCCTACACACAAAGGATGTTGCCTGATGGTCACTCGACCTGTTCCTCACACGGGTGCCCCTCTTCTGGGCACTCCTCCCTTTTCACTGGATTGTTGTCCTTCAATAAACTTCTCCTGCATCACAGCATTCAACATGTCCTCATTCAGTCTTTCTTCTCCCAAGGCTCAGCCAGCCTCACCCATTAAATAGACAGGGCTCCAAAAGCCATGGAGGTGGCTTGACCAATGGCTGCCAGACCTCTCATGGAAAGTACATCCCCAGAAACGACTCCCATTGGCACCCAGTGGCTTTTCAGCCTGTCACATGAGAGCTTGGACACACTTAGGCACTTCTGAACTCCAGTCACTTGGGGGCTTCCCCAGGGTTTCATTCTCGGTCCAGTTCTTTTTGACATTTTCATAAACAACCTGGACTCAGGACTAAAGGGTGGCCTACTATGGACCTCTGGTCTCCTTCCTCCATGGTGAGGAGGTCCTTATGCTTTTCACTGCTTGTTTTCCTTCCCTCAATAAAGTTCTTCTGCATCCCAGCCTTAGGTGTTTCGTTGCCATTCTTTGGACAGGCTCCAAAACCTCAATGTCTTCCTGGTAGTGAGAGGCCAAAAACCCATCAGAGCATTCCAGGACAGACTCAGCAGTGCTGAGTACAGCAGCACAATCACTGCCCTGGTCCTGCTGGCCACACCATTTCTGATACAAGCCCCCATGCTCTTGGCCTTCTTGGCCACCTTGCCACACAGCTGGCTCATGTTCAGATGGCTGTGAACCCTCAGGACCTTTTATGCCAGGCAGCTTTTCAGCTCCTCTTCCCCAAGCCTGTAGTGTTGCCTGGCGTTGTTTTGACCCAGCAGAGAGTGCACCCACCCAAGCCAAGAGACACCAGTTTCTCAAGGAGAATGCTGTGGGAAACAGTGTCAAAGGCTTTACTAAAGTCCAGGTAGACAACATCCACAGCCATTCCCTCATCCATTAAGCAGGTTGCCTTGTCATGGCAACAGACCAGAAAGGTCAAGCAGAACCTGCCTTTCATAACCCGCCTTTCATAACCCGCCTTTCATAACCCATGATGACTGGGACTGATCGTCTGATTTTCCTCTATGTGCTATGTAGTTGCACTCAAAGGTGATCTGGAACGTGAACCCTCCTGGCACCAATGTCTAGACTGAGAGGCCTGTAATTCCCAGATATTCCTTGTGGCCATTCTTATAGCTGGGTATCACATTTGCTCACTTCCAGTGAACTAGGACTTGCCAGTATAGGCAAGACTGGTGAGATCTGATAGAATGTGTTTTGGTGAGCACTGACACCAGCCTCCTTGTTTCCCATGGGCGGGATCCCATCTGGCCCCCTACACTTGGGTATGGTTAAGTGGTGTAGCAGGTCAAGAATAATTTCTGCTTCTGATCTGGGGGATTTCTTATGTTCCCCTTCTTTGTCTTCCATCTCAGGGGGGCTGGGCACACAAAGAATAACTGGTCTTAGTTGTAAGGACTGAAGCAAAAAAGGCGCAAAGTAACTCATAGTCATCGTCTTTCTTTATCACTGTTTACCCACCATCAAATAAAGGATGGAGATTCCCCATAGCCCTCCTTTTGCTGCCAGTGTGTTTACATAATGTTCTCTTATCCTTTAAGGCCAGAGCTGGATGAAGTTTGAGTTGAGGTTTGGCCTTTCTCAATTTCTCCCTGGATAACCTCACAACATCCTTGGAGGCCTCCTGAGGTGTCTGCCCCTTCCTCCAAAAATCAAACTCTCTTCTTTTTCCTAAGTCCCAACCACAGGCTCCTTCATGCTCAGCCAGACCATTCTTCTTCTCCTCAAGCTTGTATTTTGGCACATTGAGACTCTCTATAACACACAGGCCAAACTTCTAGATCCTTCAACAGAAGCCATGCCTCTAGTCCCTCACTAACAAAACCATGCAGCATGAAGCCAATACAGAGAGATACAAGCTGACACGCCTAGGGGAACAAAGACATCACAGAACAATGATAAAAGCTGGCCCAAAAACAGGCATAGTGACCTGACAGCAAGGTGAGGACACAACAAATGTGATGGAAGGCGCATACCTCACACCTGGCACAAGTCCAAAGCCACTTCCAGGGGTGCAAGGAAATGGAAATCCACTGGCCAATGCACCCACAAACCACACCACATGAATGCCATGGGAGGACCTCACCCATGACACCCCAGCTCTACTATGCTTTGCCCGGGCCTCCAAAATGCTTTTACACACCCCTTGACCACAAATCCATCCCAGGACTGACTCTCCCTTCAAAGCTGCCGCCAGGGCCAATGGGACACGACCTGAAGAAGAGGACAGGAAAAGGGAGCCTTGTGGCCAGGAAAACACGCCCCACCTCATTGCTCTCCAGGCTGTGGCATGCAAGCCCTGCCTGTCTGAAAACTGCTGCCCTGTGCACAGGCTGTCTCTCTGCCTCGGGCACTCCAGGAGCAGCATAAAAGCCGACCCAGAGCCTCTCTCCCTCACACACTTCTCCTGACGCCTTCTGCTCCACGCTCAGCAAGGTGAGACTCAAACCCCTTCCCCTCCAGCTCCTGCCCTGCTTGGCCCAGCTCTTCCAGACCCTCACCCCTTTCCACCCCTGCGCTTTCTCAACCTCCTCTCTTCCAGGGCCCCTCCACACCACACACATGGCCTGCAACACCCTCTGCAGCCCCTGCGGACCCACCCCGCTGGCTAACAGCTGCAACGAGCCCTGTGTCAGGCAGTGTGAGGACTCCCAGGTCGTCATCCAGCCTCCCGCTGTGCTGGTCACCCTGCCAGGACCCATCCTCAGCTCCTTCCCCCAGAGCACCGCTGTGGGATCCTCCGCATCCGCTGCCGTGGGCACTGAACTCAGCGCCCAGGGAGTGCCTGTCTCCTCTGGAGGCTTTGGCTATGGCCTTGGCTATGGCTACGGCTTAGGAGGCCTGGGCTGCTATGGAGGCAGAAGGGGCTATGGGTACCTTTGCTAAGTGTGCTCACCACCAGCCCTGGCACCAGCTTCCCTAAGCATTGAAGCCATGCCATGGATTGAGGACACATCTCCAGGCCTTTCCTGGCACAGGGACCTGCCATCCACAGCTCCTCCACTCATGGCACTAAGGAAGGAAGAAGGGAAGGGGAGCAGCCTGGGCTGAGGCAAGCATGCCCCTGCAACCTCCTCTTCTTCTTCACTTCATTTCATTGGCTTTTCTCTTGTGTCTAGTACTCCCTACTGACACCAACTTCTCTGAAGCCAAAGCCTACCATGGACCTCTGGTCTCCTTCCTCCATGGTGAGGAGGTCGTGATGCTTTTCACTGCTTGTTTTCCTTCCCTCAATAAAGTTCTTCTGCATCCCAGCCTTAGGTGTTTCGTTGCCATTCTTTGGACAGGCTCCAAAACCTCAATGTCTTCCTGGTAGTGAGAGGCCAAAAACCCATCAGAGCATTCCAGGACAGACTCAGCAGTGCTGAGTGCAGCAGGACAATCACTGCCCTGATCCTGCGGGACACACCATTTCTGATACAAGCCCCCATGCTCTTGGCCTTCTTGGCCACCTTGCCACACAGCTGGCTCATGTTCAGTTGGCTGTTGACCCCCAGGTCCTTTTCCACCAGGCAGCTTTTCAGCTCCTCTTCCCCAAGGCTGTAGCCTTGCCTGGCGTTGTTGTGACCCAGCAGAGAGTGCACCCACCCAAGACAAGAGAAGCCTGTTTCTCAAAGAAAATGCTATGGGAAACTGTGTCAAAGAGTTTAGGTAGACAACATCCACAGCCATTCCCTCATCCATTAAGCAGGTCGCCTTGTCATGGCAGCAGACCAGAAGGGTCAGCCAGAATCTGCCTTTCATAACCCATGATGGCTGGGAGTGGTCACCTGGTTCTCCTGCATGTGCTGCATGGTGGCACTCAAGGTGATCTGAAACATAAACTGCCCTGGGACCAAGGCCAGACTTTAGAGGCCTGTAATTCCCAGATCTTCCTTCTGGCCATTCTTGTAGCTGGGTATCACGTTTTCTCACTTGCAGTCAACCAGGACTTCTCCAGCACAGGCAAGACTGCTGAGATGTGATGGAAGGTGGTTTGGTGAGCACTGACACCAGCCTCCTTGGTTCCCATGGGGGGGATCCCATCTGGCCTCCTACACTTCTGTATGGCTAAAAGGTGTATCAGGTCAACAACCATTTCTGCTTCTGCTTTGGGGGCTTTGTTATGTTCCCCTTCCTTGTCTTCCATCTCAGGGGGGCTGGGCACCCATAACACAACTGGCCTTAGCAGGGAGGCATGAAGCAAATAAGGCACAAAGTAACAGCCTCTTCCCATTCATTTGTGACTATATTTCCCCCACATCAAATAAAGGATGGGATTCTCCTTAGCCCTCATTGTGCTGCTGAAGAGTTTATAGAAACAGTTTTCCTGGTCCTTTATGGCCAAAGCTGGATCAAGTTTGACTTGAGCTATGGCCTTTCTGAAATTCTTCTTGGATAACCTCACAAAAAATTTGGAGGCCTCCTGAGGTATACAAAAATCATAAGCACTCTTCTATTTCCTAAGTCCCAGCCAAAGATTCCTTCCATACAGACCATTCTTCTTGCACTCCAGCTCGTCTCTTGCCACATGGAGACTCTCTATCCAACACAGGGCAATCTCCTGGAACCTTCAACAGCAGCCACGCCTCCAGCCCTGTAATTGACACAGCCATGCAACATGAAGCCCATACAACTTGAAGGAGTCAGGCCAGTGAGAACCAAGACATCACAGAGCAAGGATAAAGGCAGCCCCAAAACCAGGCTTAGTAAGCTGGCAGCAAGGTGGGGACACAGCAAATGTGATGGAAAGGGAATGCCTCACGCCTGGCACAACTCCAAAACACAGTCCAGCCTTCCAGGGCTGAAAGACTGCACATCCACGGGACAATGCACCCACAACTCACACCACGTGAATGCCATGGGAGGACCTCACCCATGACACCCCACCTCTCCTATGCTTTGCCCAGGCCCCCAAAATGCTTTTACACACCCCTTGCCTACAAATCCATCCCAGGACCGACTCTCCCTTCAAAGCTGCCGCCAGTACAAGGGGACATGACCTTCAACAAGAGGACACTAAAAGGAGTGTTGTGGCCAGGAAAACACGCCCCACCTCATTACTCTCCTGGATGTGGCACATAAGACCTGCTTGTTGAATAACCCTGCCATGTGCACAGGCTGTCTCTCTGCCTCGGGCACTCCAGGAGCAGCATAAAAGCCGACCCAGAGCCTCTCTCCCTCACACACTTCTCCTGACGCCTTCTGCTCCACGCTCAGCAAGGTGAGACTCAAACCCCTGCCCCTCCAGCTCCTGCCCTACTTGGCCCAGCTCTTCCAGACCCTCACCCCTTTCCACCCCTGCGCTTTCTCAACCTCCTCTCTTCCAGGGCCCCTCCACACCACACACATGGCCTGCAACACCCTCTGCAGCCCCTGCGGACCCACCCCGCTGGCTAACAGCTGCAACGAGCCCTGTGTCAGGCAGTGTGAGGACTCCCGGGTCGTCATCCAGCCTCCCGCTGTGCTGGTCACCCTGCCAGGACCCATCCTCAGCTCCTTCCCCCAGAGCACCGCTGTGGGATCCTCCGCATCCGCTGCCGTGGGCACCGAACTCAGTGCCCAGGGAGTGCCTGTCTCCTCTGGAGGCTTTGGCTATGGCCTTGGCTATGGCTACGGCTTAGGAGGCCTGGGCTGCTATGGAGGCAGAAGGGGCTATGGGTACCTTTGCTAAGTGTGCTCACCACCAGCACTGGCACCAGCTTCCCAAAGCATTGAAGCCATGCCATGGATTGAGGACACATCTCCAAGACTTTCCTGGCACATGGACCTGCCATCCACAGCTCCTCCTCTCGTAGCATGAGGCAAGCAAGCAGGGAAGAAGGACAGCCTGGGCTGAGGCAACATGGCCCCTCTACCTCTTCCCCTTCTCCCTCTTCCATCTCTGAATCGCCTCTTCTCTTGTGCCTACTACTCTCCTTTGAAACCACCTGCTCAAAATCAAAGGCTACTGGGGACCTCCAGTGTGCCTCTCCTGTAATGGGGCGGGAAGACCTGCTGGCTCTGCTAAGAGCTCAGGTATACAAAGGATTTTGGCTCATGGTCCCCTGACCTGAATCTCAGATGGGCACCCTCATACTTGGAACTCTTTCCTTTTCAAGGTATTTTTGTGCATCAATAAACTTCTCCTGCATCAAAGACTTTGACATCTTCTCTGTTGTTTGTTCATTCTCCCAAAGCTCATCCAACCTCAAACAACACAAAGTCAGGGCTCAAGCAGCCAGCAGGATGGGTTGACCAATGGATGCCAGACCTCTCTTTAGGATGGGTATTCTGAGAAGACCATCCCACTTCCAGCTGGGGCACTTCTGGCCTGACACACAAGACCTTCACTTGCCCAAGGAAAAGCTTTGATACATTTTTTCTCCTCTACCCCTGTCTCTGATGCCTCTCTGTCAGGGTTATATTACAAGAGCTTCGTGCAACCACAAGAGGACAGAATCAGAGAATCAGAACCACAGAATTGTTGGGGTTGGAAGGGACCTCAAGAGAGCACTGAGACCCACCCAGAAACACACCACACCCATCCCAGAGACACACAACTCTCCACACACACACACACACATTGGCCTTAAGTCTTTTGAACATGTTTTTCTCGCCAATTCCTGATCCACCACGTGGTGTAGAGCAGAATCCATGGCTCTGCAATTTACAGGCAAGTCTGTTGTGTGGAACAGTGCCTAAGGCTTTACACACCTCTAGGTTGATGACAATAGTCCCTCTTCTCCTCCCCACAAATGCTGACACCCCACTCTGGAAGGCCACCCCATTTTCTCAGGCACAATGTGCTGTTGTGAAGCCACGCTGGCTGTCGCCAACCACCTCTCTCTGTTCCAGCTGCATCACCATCCTTTCCAGAATGATTTTCTCCACAACTAGGACAGGCATGGAGGTGACACTGACTGGCCTGTACCTACCACAAGGGATTCCTTTTCACCTTTTCTCAAAATTATGGGTACACCTGCCAACTAGTTGGGGGATGGGGAACTTCCTTACTGTCCCCAGGTCATTAATGAGTACAGCACGTTCAGTAGTGTTGGCCACACATACGAGTCCTGGGCTACCCCACTTGAGACTTGCCTCCAACTCATCATTCTACCACTCATCAGAGCGCTCTGGGCCCAGCCCCTCCACCACTCTGCTGTCCCCCTCACTCTCCACTTACACAACAGGCCCTTTGTCAGCCTGTGGTGAGCATGCCAGGGGAGAAAGTGTCAACAGCTTTACTAACAACTCTGGGTAACACCAGCCACAACTGTCTCAGCCACAAAGCTGGTCACTTCAGTGTACAAGATGGGAGGGGAGTCTGTGAAGTCTGATTTCCTCTTCATATCTCCACACTGATGATACTCACCATCACCTTCTTGTACCTTCTCTCAATGGCTCTGCTGTACAGAAGGATTCTCTACATCCCCTTCCAAAGGAACAATAAACAGGCTCACTAGTCTCTACCAACACACATCTTCCTTCCCATACCTCTTACACAGAGGAGCCTTAGGAAGTCTCTGCAGGCCTTTAGCAACCACTCCCAAGCAACAACACCTCTACAAGAGCATTAAGAAGGGCTTCCCAAAGAAGCCAGCCAGCTCCCACCCTCACCTGTTATGCTGACAAACCCCCACAAGGCCCCACAGAGCTGTGTCCGGGCAGTTGCCAAGCACTCAGGAGCTCTGGGCTGAAGCTGCCAGGACAATGGCCTGCTCTCACAAGCAGCCTTCCTCTGCCTGCTGGGTACTCACACACCAGGGATGGAACAACAGCGGCACAAGCCTACAGATGCTGCTCCTTTCTCCCAGAAACAAACGTTTGAGACACAGGGACAGCAGGGCAGAGCCACAGAGCAGAAGCAGCAGGAAAGACCAGGCCCAAAGACACGCGTTGCCTCATGGCAGCAAGGCAGAGAAGGCCCAAATGCCTTCAGCTGGCACATATACAATGCACAGACCAGCCTTTCATGGAGGCACACCACAGAACTGCTGTGACATGACCTTAATAACGACACCCCACCTCTCCTGTGGTTTGGTTGTGTCTTCTGCCCGTCCTGACACACACACTCAACACCAAGAAGCCTTTGGCATTTCAAAGCTGCCGCCAGGGTCAGGTGAACATGGTGTCAGGAGAAGGACATGGAATGGCAGAAAAGTGTGGCCAGGAAAACACGCCCCAGTTCATTGCTCTCCAGGCTGTGGCATGAGAGAAGAGTTTGATGGAAAACGTGGTCACTCCCAAAGGCTGTCACACCCCTCTGGGAGCAGCATAAAAGCCGACCCAGAGCCTCTCTCCCTCACACACTTCTCCTGACGCCTTCTGCTCCACGCTCAGCAAGGTGAGACTCAAACCCCTTCCCCTCCAGCTCCTGCCCTGCTTGGCACAGCTCTTCCAGACCCTCACCCCTTTCCACCCCTGCGCTTTCTCAACCTCCTCTCTTCCAGGGCCCCTCCACACCACACACATGGCCTGCAACACCCTCTGCAGCCCCTGCGGACCCACCCCGCTGGCTAACAGCTGCAACGAGCCCTGTGTCAGGCAGTGTGAGGACTCCCGGGTCGTCATCCAGCCTCCCGCTGTGCTGGTCACCCTGCCAGGACCCATCCTCACCTCCTTCCCCCAGAGCACCGCTGTAGGATCCTCCGCATCCGCTGCCGTGGGCACCGAACTCAGCGCCCAGGGAGTGCCTGTCTCCTCTGGAGGCTTTGGCTATGGCCTTGGCTATGGCCTTGGCTATGGCTACGGCTTAGGAGGCCTGGGCTGCTATGGAGGCAGGAGAGGCTTTGGCTACCCCTGCTAAGGGCCCTCAACACCACCCCTGACACCAACATCGGAATCTCTGGCAGCCATGGTGTTGTTTTAAGTCACTCCTCCAAGACTTTCATGCTCCATGGTCTTGCCATCCATGACTCCTCCTGGCTCAGCACCAAGAAATGAAGCAGGGAAGGGACCAGACCAGGCTCAGGCAAACATGGACCCTGAACCTCCTTCTCCCACTTCCTTCTTTGCATCTCCTCTGCTCTTGTATCTACTACTCTCCACTGCAACCACCAGCACACAGACCAAAGACCACCAGGAACCTCCACTGTGCCACTCCCACAGTGGGGCAGGAACACCTCATGGCTCTGGGAAGAACTCCTACACACGAAGGATGTTGGCTGATGGTCACTCGACCTGTTCCTCACACAGGTGCCCCTCTTCTGGGCACTCCTCCCTTTTCACTGTACTGTTGTCCTTCAATAAACTTCTCCTGCATCACAGCATTCAACATGTCCTCATTTAGTCTTCCTTCTCCCAAGGCACAGCCAGCCTCACCCATTAAATAGACAGGGCTCCAAAGGCCATGGAGGTGGCTTGACCAATGGCTGCCAGACCGCTCTTGGAAAGTACATCCCCAGAAACGACTCCCACTGGCACCCAGTGGCTTTTCAGCCTGTCACATGAGACCTTCACATTCCCAGGCGTAACCTTGGACACACTTAGGCACTTCTGAACCCAAATCACCTTGGGGCTTCCCCAGGGTTCCATTCTAGGTCCAGTTCTTTTCAACTTTTTCATAAACAACCTGGACTCAGGACTAAAGGTGTCTTAAATAAATCTGCAGATGACACCAAATTGAGACAAGCTATTGCCTCTCTTCAGCGTGGAGAAGCCTTACACAGAGACCTGGGCAGATTAAAGAGCTGGGCAGTCATCAACAGTGTGAAGGTTAGAAAGGTTAAGCACTGGATTCTCCACCTGGGAAGGGACAACCCTGGCTGTGCACCCAGCCTGGATGTCCAGGCACTGGTGCTGAGAGGGATTTGGGGTTTTGGTTGACAGCAAGTTAACCATGAGCCAGCAGTGTGCCCAGGCAGTCAGGAGGGGCAACCATATCCTGGGGTGCTTCAAGCATGGCATGGCCAAGCGGTCCAGGAAGGAGATTGTCCCACTCTACACTGTCCTGGTGCTGCTTCACCTTGAGTTCTGAGTGCAGTTTTGGGTGCAACAGTACAAGAGGGACAGCAAACTGTTGGAGAGTGTCTGGAGGGGAGGAACATGGATGGGGAAGGCTATGGACACCTAGTCTTCTTACCCAGAGAGCCTGCAGTCCCTTGTTTTAGACAGTGTGGAGAAGAGGAGGTTGAGGGAAGACTTCATGAACGTCTGTGGCTTCCTGACGAGGGGGAGCGAAGGGGCAGGCACCTATCTCCACTCTTTGGGACCAGGGATAGAACCCCAGGGAATAGCAGGAAGCTGCACCAGGGGAGGTTTAGGCTGGATGTCAGGAAGAGGTTCTGTCCAGAGAGGGGGGGTCAGACACTGGCACAGGCTCCCCAGGGAAGGGGTCACAGCCCTGAGCTGGGCTGAGGTCAGGAAGCATCTGGATGACACCCTCAATCCCATGCCCTGACTTAACTGGTCCTGTGTGGAGCCAGGAGTTGGACTCAGTGATGCTTAGAGGTCCCTTCCAACACATGCATATATCATTATCCCCATACCTCTAAGACAAGAGCCTCCTGTCTGTTGACATCAATTGGCCTGGATGCCAGGAGACCACACAGCTCCTCTGTCACTGCCCCTCCTTACCTGGAAATGGGATGGAAAATGGGACAAACACTTTGTGGGTCAACATAAGGTCACCAACATCCCAGACCCATAGAATGAGAGCATGACAGAAGCACAGAATCATTCCGTATCCCGACTTGGAGGGGACACATAAGGATCCAACAGCTTCTGCATATGGGATCCTCTTCAAGTGCCCAGCCACCCTCACAGGAAAGAAAGCCTTCCTAAGAGCTCACCTAAATGTACCTGTTCACTTTTGGTCTTAGCCCCTCATCACTACACATCCTGATAACGAGGCCCTTCCAATCTTTCCTCCACGCCTCCTGTAAGTCCCTGAAGGCTGCTTTAGAGACTCCCTGGAATCTTCCCCACGCTGAACAAACCCAATACTCTCAGCCAGTCCTCAAGAAGGAGAAGCTCCAACAGGTCCATCTCTAAGGCCTGTTCTGGTCCCCCTCCAAGAGGAGTCAGATGCCACCCCAGGAATTCAGTCAGCTCCCACCTTCAATACTCCTGGGGTCATCCCATAGGACCCCACACAGCTGCATCCCTGTGGCTGTCAAGAACTTCTTTCTACCTCCCTGTGTCTTCCTCAGCAACAAGGAAGCCTCACTTGAAAACGAGCCTACAGAACCATCCCCTTGGCTGAACTGGAGCCAGCTTTGCCATTCCTCAAACCTCCAGCATTGATCCCTGCTGGGGAAGGCCTGAATGCCATGGAAAGACCAGCACCTCACCTGGCTCATCAACACACAGAGCAGACTTTCAATGAGCCAAGGAAATGGGGCACCTGCTTCACAACACATCTGCAAACACCACCACAGAAATGCCATGGCATGACCTCAGCGATATCCCAGCTCTCCTGTGCTTTGGTTGCATCTTCTGCCCGTCCTGACACACACACTCAACACCAAGAAGCCTTTGGCATCTCAAAGCTGCCGCCAGGGTCAGGTGAACATGGTGTCAGGAGAAGGACATGGAATTGCAGAACAGTGTGGCCAGGAAAACACGCCCCAGCTCATTGCTCACCAGGCTGTGGCATGAGAGAAGAGTTTGATGAAAAATGTGGTCACTCCCAAAGGCTGTCACACCCCTCTGGGAGCAGCATAAAAGCCGACCCAGAGCCTCTCTCCCTCACGCACTTCTCCTGACGCCTTCTGCTCCACGCTCAGCAAGGTGAGACTCAAACCCCTTCCCCTCCAGCTCCTGCCCTACTTGGCCCAGCTCTTCCAGACCCTCACCCCTTTCCACCCCTGCGCTTTCTCAACCTCCTCTCTTCCAGGGCCCCTCCACACCACACACATGGCCTGCAACACCCTCTGCAGCCCCTGCGGACCCACCCCGCTGGCTAACAGCTGCAACGAGCCCTGTGTCAGGCAGTGTGAGGACTCCCGGGTCGTCATCCAGCCTTCCACCGTGCTGGTCACCCTGCCAGGACCCATCCTCACCTCCTTCCCCCAGAGCACCGCTGTGGGATCCTCCGCATCCGCTGCCGTGGGCACCGAACTCAGTGCCCAGGGAGTGCCTGTCTCCTCTGGAGGCTTTGGCTATGGCCTTGGCTATGGCTACGGCTTGGGAGGCCTGGGCTGCTATGGAGGCAGAAGGGGCTTTGGCTATCCCTGCTAAGGTCCCTCGACACCATCCCTGACACCAACAACCACCAAAATCCTGGACTCCACATCATGGATTGTGGATGCACCTTCAGGCCTGTTCTGGCACTTGGTCTTGACATCTACATCTCCTCCTCTCATGGAACCAAGCAACAAAACAGGGAAGAGGCCCTGCCTATGCTGGGGCAAACATCGACCCTGTACCTCTTCCCCTTCTTCCTCTCCCTTCTCTGCATCACTTCTTCCCTTGTGTCTACTACTCTCCTCTGAAACCACCTGCTCAAAAAACAAAGACCACTGGAGACCTCCAGTCTGCCTCTCCTATGGTGGGGGTGGGAAGACCTTGTGGCTCTGGTCAGAGCTCCAGCACACAAGGATGTTGGCTCATGGTCCCCTGACCTGATTTTTCTCCATCAATAAAGTTCTCCTGCATCAAAGCCTTTGACATCTCCTCAGTTGTTCTTTCTCATCCAGCCTTAATCACAAGAAAGACAGGGACATTAGTCATTTAGATGTCTTCTAATCCACCCCACATCCAGGAAGCAACAACATCTTCACTAGATCAGATCACTCAGAGCCCATCAAGCCACTCAGCACAGAATCAGAGACTCAGAGACTCAGAGAATGGTTTCACTTGGAATGGACCTTAGAAGTCATCTAGTCAGCTCCTCTTCCCCAGGCCTGTACTGGTGCCTGGTGTTGTTGTGACCCAGCAGAGAGTGCACCCACACAAGCCAAGAGAAGCCAGTTTCTCAAGGAGAATGCTGTGGAAAACAGTGCCAAAGGCTTTACTAAAGACCAGGTAGACAACATCCACTGCCATTCCCTCAACCATTAAGCAGGTCACCTTGTCATGGCAGCAGACCAGGAGAGTCAAGCAGAACCTGCCTTTCATAACCCATGGTGATTGGGACTGATCTCCTGGCTGTACTGTGTGTGGTGGCACTCAAGATGAACAGCAACATAAAGTCCCCTGGGACCAAAGGCAGAGTGAGAGGCCTGAAATTCCCAGATCTCCCCTTTGGCCATTCTTGTATGTGGGCATCACGTTTGATCCCTTCCAGAGCACTATAGCACTTCCCCAGTATAGACAAGACTGCTGAGGCAAGACAGAACATGGTTTGGTGAGCACTGACACCAGTCCCCTCAGTACCCTGGGGGGGATCCCATCTGACACGCTACACTTGTGTATGGCTAAGTGGTGTAGCAGGACAACAACCATTTCTGCTTCTGCTATGGGGGCTTCCTTATGATGTTCTTCCTTGTCATCCAACAGGTCTGATTATTCTGTACTGAGGCACAAAGTACCACAGCCTTTTCCTCCTCCTTCGTCACAATGTTTCCCCCACAGCAAATCTAGGATGGAGATTCTCCTTAGTCCAACTTTTCCTGCAAATGTATTTCTAGAAACAGCTTTCCTTCTCCTTTACAGCCATAGCTGGATGAAGGTTCAGTTGACATTTGGCCTTTCTCAATTTCTCTATGGATAACCTCACAAAATCTTTGGAGGCCTCCTGAGCTGTCTTCCTCTACCATCCAAAAACCAGAAACTCTCTTCTTTTCCCTAAGTCCCAACCAAAGCCTCCTTCCTTCTCAGCCAGACCATTATTCTTCAAGTCCAGCTCACCTCCCGGTACAGGAAGACTCTCCAAAAAAACCAGGGCAATCTTCTGGAACCGTCAACAGAAGCCATGCCTCTAGTCCCCTCACTAGCAAACCCATGCAACATGAAGCCAATACAGAGAGCTACAAGCTGCCAGGCCTGGGGGAACCAAGACATCACAAAGTAATGGTAAAGACAGGAACAAAACAGGCTCACCAAGCTGGCGGTAAGGTGGCAAGACAGCAAATATGATGGAAGGGGCATGCCTCACACCCGGCACAACTCCAAAACACAGTCCAGCCTTCCAGGGATGCAAGGAAATGGCAATCCACTGGACAATGCACCCACAACCCACACCACATGAATGCCATGGGAGGACCTCACCCATGACACCCCACCTCTCCTATGCTTTGCCCGGGCCTCCAAAATGCTTTTACACACCCCTTGCCTACAAATCCATCCCAGGACCGACTCTCCCTTCAAAGCTGCCGCCAGGGCCAATGGGACACGACCTCAAGAAGAGGACAGGAAAAGGGAGCCTTGTGGCCAGGAAAACACGCCCCACCTCATTGCTCTCCAGGATGTGGCATGCAAGCCCTGCCTGTCTGAAAACTGCTGCCCTGTGCACAGGCTGTCTCTCTGCCTCGGGCACTCCAGGAGCAGCATAAAAGCTGACCCAGAGCCTCTCTCCCTCACACACTTCTCCTGACACCTTCTGCTCCACGCTCAGCAAGGTGAGACTCAAACCCCTTCCCCTCCAGCTCCTGCCCTGCTTGGCCCAGCTCTTCCAGACCCTCACCCCTTTCCACCCCTGCGCTTTCTCAACTTCCTCTCTTCCAGGGCCCCTCCACACCACACACATGGCCTGCAACACCCTCTGCAGCCCCTGCGGACCCACCCCGCTGGCTAACAGCTGCAACGAGCCCTGTGTCAGGCAGTGTGAGGACTCCCGGGTCGTCATCCAGCCTCCCGCTGTGCTGGTCACCCTGCCAGGACCCATCCTCAGCTCCTTCCCCCAGAGCACCGCTGTGGGATCCTCCGCATCCGCTGCCGTGGGCACCGAACTCAGCGCCCAGGGAGTGCCTGTCTCCTCTGGAGGCTTTGGCTATGGCCTTGGCTATGGCCGTGGCTTTGGCTATGGCTTAGGAGGCCTGGGCTGCTATGGAGGCAGGAGAGGCTTTGGCTATCCCTGCTAAGGTCCCTTGACACCATCCCTGACACCAACAACCATCAAAATCCTGGAGTCCACATCATGGATTGAGGATGCACCTTCAGGCCTCTTCTGGCACTTGGTCTTGACATCTACATCTCCTCCTCTCATGGAACCAAGCAACAAAACAGGGAAGAGGCCCTGCCTGAGCTGGGGCAAACATCGACCCTGTATCTCTTCCCCTTCTTCTTCTTCCTTCTCTGCATCACTTCTTCCCTTGTGTCTACTACTCTCCTCTGAAACCACCTGCTCAAAAAACAAAGACCACTGGAGACCTCCAGTCTGCCTCTCCTGTAGTGGGGGGCAGGAACACCTTGTGGCTCTGGTCAGAGCTCCAGCACACAAAGGATGTTGGCTCATGGTCCCCTGACCTGATTTTTCTCCATCAATAAAGTTCTCCTGCATCAAAACCTTTGACGTATCCTCAGTTGTTCTTTCTCATCCAGCCTTAATGACAAGAAAGAAAGGCTCATTAGTTATTTAGATGTCTTCTAATCCACCCCACCTGCAGGAAGCAACAACATCTTCACTAGATCAGATCACTCAGAGCCCATCAAGCCACACAGCACAGAATCAGAGACTCAGAGAATGGTTTTGGTCGGAACAGACCTTAGAAGTCATCTAGTCAGCTCCTCTTCCCCAAGCCTGTAGCGTTGCCTGGCGTTGTTGTGACCCAGCAGAGAGAGCACCCACCCAAGCCAAGAGAAGCCAGTTTCTAAAGAAGAATGCTGTGGCTTTACTAAAGACCAGGAAGACAACATCCACAGCCATTCCCTCATCCGTTAAGCAGGTCGCCTTGTCATGGCAGCAGACCAGGACTGTAAAGCAGAACCTGCCTTTCATAACCCATGGTGACTGGGACTGGTCACCTGGCTGTACTGTGTGTGGTGGCACTCAAGTTGAACAGCAACATAAACTCCCCTGGGACCAAGGGTAGACTGAGAGGCCTCAAATTCCCAGATCTCCCTTCTGGCCATTCTTGTACGTGGGCATCACGTTTGATCCCTTCCAGAGCACTATAGCACTTCCCCAGTATAGACAAGACTGCTGAGGCAAGACAGAACATGGTTTGGTGAGCACTGACACCAGTCCCCTCAGTACCCTTGGGGGGATCCCATCTGACACGCTACACTTGTGTATGGCTAAGTGGTGTAGCAGGACAACAACCATCTCTGCTTCTGCTATGGGGGCTTCCTTATGATGTCCTTCCTTGTCATCCAAAAGGTCTGAGTATTCTGTACTGAGGCACAAAGTAACTCAGCCTTTTCCTCCTCCTTCGTCACAATGTTTCCCCCACAGCAAATCTAGGGTGGAGATTCTCCTTAGTCCACCTTTTCCTGCAAATGTATTTCTAGAAACAGCTTTCCTTCTCCTTTACAGCCATAGCTGGATGAAGTTTCAGTTGAGATTTGGCCTTTCTCAATTTCTCTATGGATAACCTCACAAAATCTTTGGAGGCCTCCTGAGCTGTCTTCCTCTACCATCCAAAAACCAGAAACTCTCTTCTTTTCCCTAAGTCCCAACCAAAGCCTCCTTCCTTCTCAGCCAGACCATTATTCTTCAAGTCCAGCTCACCTCCCGGTACAGGAAGACTCTCCAAAAAAACCAGGGCAATCTTCTGGAACCGTCAACAGAAGCCATGCCTCTAGTCCCCTCACTAGCAAACCCATGCAACATGAAGCCAATACAGAGAGCTACAAGCTGCCAGGCCTGGGGGAACCAAGACATCACAAAGTAATGGTAAAGACAGGAACAAAACAGGCTCACCAAGCTGGCGGTAAGGTGGCAAGACAGCAAATATGATGGAAGGGGCATGCCTCACACCTGGCACAACTCCAAAACACAGTCCAGCCTTCCAGGGATGCAAGGAAATGGCAATCCACTGGACAATGCACCCACAACCCACACCACATGAATGCCATGGGAGGACCTCACCCATGACACCCCACCTCTCCTATGCTTTGCCCGGGCCTCCAAAATGCTTTTACACACCCCTTGCCTACAAATCCATCCCAGGACCGACTCTCCCTTCAAAGCTGCCGCCAGGGCCAATGGGACACGACCTCAAGAAGAGGACAGGAAAAGGGAGCCTTGTGGCCAGGAAAACACGCCCCACCTC
The DNA here is from genome assembly GCF_964237585.1 of Gallinula chloropus. NCBI lineage: Eukaryota > Metazoa > Chordata > Aves > Gruiformes > Rallidae > Gallinula > Gallinula chloropus. Next base: position 1,385,881 of record NC_140086.1, on the reverse strand, counting down.
ATTGCTCTCCAGGATGTGGCATGCAAGCCCTGCCTGTCTGAAAACTGCTGCCCTGTGCACAGGCTGTCTCTCTGCCTCGGGCACTCCAGGAGCAGCATAAAAGCTGACCCAGAGCCTCTCTCCCTCACACACTTCTCCTGACACCTTCTGCTCCACGCTCAGCAAGGTGAGACTCAAACCCCTTCCCCTCCAGCTCCTGCCCTGCTTGGCCCAGCTCTTCCAGACCCTCACCCCTTTCCACCCCTGCGCTTTCTCAACTTCCTCTCTTCCAGGGCCCCTCCACACCACACACATGGCCTGCAACACCCTCTGCAGCCCCTGCGGACCCACCCCGCTGGCTAACAGCTGCAACGAGCCCTGTGTCAGGCAGTGTGAGGACTCCCGGGTCGTCATCCAGCCTCCCGCTGTGCTGGTCACCCTGCCAGGACCCATCCTCAGCTCCTTCCCCCAGAGCACCGCTGTGGGATCCTCCGCATCCGCTGCCGTGGGCACCGAACTCAGCGCCCAGGGAGTGCCTGTCTCCTCTGGAGGCTTTGGCTATGGCCTTGGCTATGGCCGTGGCTTTGGCTATGGCTTAGGAGGCCTGGGCTGCTATGGAGGCAGGAGAGGCTTTGGCTATCCCTGCTAAGGTCCCTTGACACCATCCCTGACACCAACAACCATCAAAATCCTGGAGTCCACATCATGGATTGAGGATGCACCTTCAGGCCTCTTCTGGCACTTGGTCTTGACATCTACATCTCCTCCTCTCATGGAACCAAGCAACAAAACAGGGAAGAGGCCCTGCCTGAGCTGGGGCAAACATCGACCCTGTATCTCTTCCCCTTCTTCTTCTTCCTTCTCTGCATCACTTCTTCCCTTGTGTCTACTACTCTCCTCTGAAACCACCTGCTCAAAAAACAAAGACCACTGGAGACCTCCAGTCTGCCTCTCCTGTAGTGGGGGGCAGGAACACCTTGTGGCTCTGGTCAGAGCTCCAGCACACAAAGGATGTTGGCTCATGGTCCCCTGACCTGATTTTTCTCCATCAATAAAGTTCTCCTGCATCAAAACCTTTGACGTATCCTCAGTTGTTCTTTCTCATCCAGCCTTAATGACAAGAAAGAAAGGCTCATTAGTTATTTAGATGTCTTCTAATCCACCCCACCTGCAGGAAGCAACAACATCTTCACTAGATCAGATCACTCAGAGCCCATCAAGCCACACAGCACAGAATCAGAGACTCAGAGAATGGTTTTGGTCGGAACAGACCTTAGAAGTCATCTAGTCAGCTCCTCTTCCCCAAGCCTGTAGCGTTGCCTGGCGTTGTTGTGACCCAGCAGAGAGAGCACCCACCCAAGCCAAGAGAAGCCAGTTTCTAAAGAAGAATGCTGTGGCTTTACTAAAGACCAGGAAGACAACATCCACAGCCATTCCCTCATCCGTTAAGCAGGTCGCCTTGTCATGGCAGCAGACCAGGACTGTAAAGCAGAACCTGCCTTTCATAACCCATGGTGACTGGGACTGGTCACCTGGCTGTACTGTGTGTGGTGGCACTCAAGTTGAACAGCAACATAAACTCCCCTGGGACCAAGGGTAGACTGAGAGGCCTCAAATTCCCAGATCTCCCTTCTGGCCATTCTTGTACGTGGGCATCACGTTTGATCCCTTCCAGAGCACTATAGCACTTCCCCAGTATAGACAAGACTGCTGAGGCAAGACAGAACATGGTTTGGTGAGCACTGACACCAGTCCCCTCAGTACCCTTGGGGGGATCCCATCTGACACGCTACACTTGTGTATGGCTAAGTGGTGTAGCAGGACAACAACCATCTCTGCTTCTGCTATGGGGGCTTCCTTATGATGTCCTTCCTTGTCATCCAAAAGGTCTGAGTATTCTGTACTGAGGCACAAAGTAACTCAGCCTTTTCCTCCTCCTTCGTCACAATGTTTCCCCCACAGCAAATCTAGGGTGGAGATTCTCCTTAGTCCACCTTTTCCTGCAAATGTATTTCTAGAAACAGCTTTCCTTCTCCTTTACAGCCATAGCTGGATGAAGTTTCAGTTGAGATTTGGCCTTTCTCAATTTCTCTATGGATAACCTCACAAAATCTTTGGAGGCCTCCTGAGCTGTCTTCCTCTACCATCCAAAAACCAGAAACTCTCTTCTTTTCCCTAAGTCCCAACCAAAGCCTCCTTCCTTCTCAGCCAGACCATTATTCTTCAAGTCCAGCTCACCTCCCGGTACAGGAAGACTCTCCAAAAAAACCAGGGCAATCTTCTGGAACCGTCAACAGAAGCCATGCCTCTAGTCCCCTCACTAGCAAACCCATGCAACATGAAGCCAATACAGAGAGCTACAAGCTGCCAGGCCTGGGGGAACCAAGACATCACAAAGTAATGGTAAAGACAGGAACAAAACAGGCTCACCAAGCTGGCGGTAAGGTGGCAAGACAGCAAATATGATGGAAGGGGCATGCCTCACACCTGGCACAACTCCAAAACACAGTCCAGCCTTCCAGGGATGCAAGGAAATGGCAATCCACTGGACAATGCACCCACAACCCACACCACATGAATGCCATGGGAGGACCTCACCCATGACACCCCACCTCTCCTATGCTTTGCCCGGGCCTCCAAAATGCTTTTACACACCCCTTGCCTACAAATCCATCCCAGGACCGACTCTCCCTTCAAAGCTGCCGCCAGGGCCAATGGGACACGACCTCAAGAAGAGGACAGGAAAAGGGAGCCTTGTGGCCAGGAAAACACGCCCCACCTCATTGCTCTCCAGGATGTGGCATGCAAGCCCTGCCTGTCTGAAAACTGCTGCCCTGTGCACAGGCTGTCTCTCTGCCTCGGGCACTCCAGGAGCAGCATAAAAGCTGACCCAGAGCCTCTCTCCCTCACACACTTCTCCTGACACCTTCTGCTCCACGCTCAGCAAGGTGAGACTCAAACCCCTTCCCCTCCAGCTCCTGCCCTGCTTGGCCCAGCTCTTCCAGACCCTCACCCCTTTCCACCCCTGCGCTTTCTCAACTTCCTCTCTTCCAGGGCCCCTCCACACCACACACATGGCCTGCAACACCCTCTGCAGCCCCTGCGGACCCACCCCGCTGGCTAACAGCTGCAACGAGCCCTGTGTCAGGCAGTGTGAGGACTCCCGGGTCGTCATCCAGCCTCCCGCTGTGCTGGTCACCCTGCCAGGACCCATCCTCAGCTCCTTCCCCCAGAGCACCGCTGTGGGATCCTCCGCATCCGCTGCCGTGGGCACCGAACTCAGCGCCCAGGGAGTGCCTGTCTCCTCTGGAGGCTTTGGCTATGGCCTTGGCTATGGCCGTGGCTTTGGCTATGGCTTAGGAGGCCTGGGCTGCTATGGAGGCAGGAGAGGCTTTGGCTATCCCTGCTAAGGTCCCTTGACACCATCCCTGACACCAACAACCATCAAAATCCTGGAGTCCACATCATGGATTGAGGATGCACCTTCAGGCCTCTTCTGGCACTTGGTCTTGACATCTACATCTCCTCCTCTCATGGAACCAAGCAACAAAACAGGGAAGAGGCCCTGCCTGAGCTGGGGCAAACATCGACCCTGTATCTCTTCCCCTTCTTCTTCTTCCTTCTCTGCATCACTTCTTCCCTTGTGTCTACTACTCTCCTCTGAAACCACCTGCTCAAAAAACAAAGACCACTGGAGACCTCCAGTCTGCCTCTCCTGTAGTGGGGGGCAGGAACACCTTGTGGCTCTGGTCAGAGCTCCAGCACACAAAGGATGTTGGCTCATGGTCCCCTGACCTGATTTTTCTCCATCAATAAAGTTCTCCTGCATCAAAACCTTTGACGTATCCTCAGTTGTTCTTTCTCATCCAGCCTTAATGACAAGAAAGAAAGGCTCATTAGTTATTTAGATGTCTTCTAATCCACCCCACCTGCAGGAAGCAACAACATCTTCACTAGATCAGATCACTCAGAGCCCATCAAGCCACACAGCACAGAATCAGAGACTCAGAGAATGGTTTTGGTCGGAACAGACCTTAGAAGTCATCTAGTCAGCTCCTCTTCCCCAAGCCTGTAGCGTTGCCTGGCGTTGTTGTGACCCAGCAGAGAGAGCACCCACCCAAGCCAAGAGAAGCCAGTTTCTAAAGAAGAATGCTGTGGCTTTACTAAAGACCAGGAAGACAACATCCACAGCCATTCCCTCATCCGTTAAGCAGGTCGCCTTGTCATGGCAGCAGACCAGGACTGTAAAGCAGAACCTGCCTTTCATAACCCATGGTGACTGGGACTGGTCACCTGGCTGTACTGTGTGTGGTGGCACTCAAGTTGAACAGCAACATAAACTCCCCTGGGACCAAGGGTAGACTGAGAGGCCTCAAATTCCCAGATCTCCCTTCTGGCCATTCTTGTACGTGGGCATCACGTTTGATCCCTTCCAGAGCACTATAGCACTTCCCCAGTATAGACAAGACTGCTGAGGCAAGACAGAACATGGTTTGGTGAGCACTGACACCAGTCCCCTCAGTACCCTTGGGGGGATCCCATCTGACACGCTACACTTGTGTATGGCTAAGTGGTGTAGCAGGACAACAACCATCTCTGCTTCTGCTATGGGGGCTTCCTTATGATGTCCTTCCTTGTCATCCAAAAGGTCTGAGTATTCTGTACTGAGGCACAAAGTAACTCAGCCTTTTCCTCCTCCTTCGTCACAATGTTTCCCCCACAGCAAATCTAGGGTGGAGATTCTCCTTAGTCCACCTTTTCCTGCAAATGTATTTCTAGAAACAGCTTTCCTTCTCCTTTACAGCCATAGCTGGATGAAGTTTCAGTTGAGATTTGGCCTTTCTCAATTTCTCTATGGATAACCTCACAAAATCTTTGGAGGCCTCCTGAGCTGTCTTCCTCTACCATCCAAAAACCAGAAACTCTCTTCTTTTCCCTAAGTCCCAACCAAAGCCTCCTTCCTTCTCAGCCAGACCATTATTCTTCAAGTCCAGCTCACCTCCCGGTACAGGAAGACTCTCCAAAAAAACCAGGGCAATCTTCTGGAACCGTCAACAGAAGCCATGCCTCTAGTCCCCTCACTAGCAAACCCATGCAACATGAAGCCAATACAGAGAGCTACAAGCTGCCAGGCCTGGGGGAACCAAGACATCACAAAGTAATGGTAAAGACAGGAACAAAACAGGCTCACCAAGCTGGCGGTAAGGTGGCAAGACAGCAAATATGATGGAAGGGGCATGCCTCACACCTGGCACAACTCCAAAACACAGTCCAGCCTTCCAGGGATGCAAGGAAATGGCAATCCACTGGACAATGCACCCACAACCCACACCACATGAATGCCATGGGAGGACCTCACCCATGACACCCCACCTCTCCTATGCTTTGCCCGGGCCTCCAAAATGCTTTTACACACCCCTTGCCTACAAATCCATCCCAGGACCGACTCTCCCTTCAAAGCTGCCGCCAGGGCCAATGGGACACGACCTCAAGAAGAGGACAGGAAAAGGGAGCCTTGTGGCCAGGAAAACACGCCCCACCTCATTGCTCTCCAGGATGTGGCATGCAAGCCCTGCCTGTCTGAAAACTGCTGCCCTGTGCACAGGCTGTCTCTCTGCCTCGGGCACTCCAGGAGCAGCATAAAAGCTGACCCAGAGCCTCTCTCCCTCACACACTTCTCCTGACACCTTCTGCTCCACGCTCAGCAAGGTGAGACTCAAACCCCTTCCCCTCCAGCTCCTGCCCTGCTTGGCCCAGCTCTTCCAGACCCTCACCCCTTTCCACCCCTGCGCTTTCTCAACTTCCTCTCTTCCAGGGCCCCTCCACACCACACACATGGCCTGCAACACCCTCTGCAGCCCCTGCGGACCCACCCCGCTGGCTAACAGCTGCAACGAGCCCTGTGTCAGGCAGTGTGAGGACTCCCGGGTCGTCATCCAGCCTCCCGCTGTGCTGGTCACCCTGCCAGGACCCATCCTCAGCTCCTTCCCCCAGAGCACCGCTGTGGGATCCTCCGCATCCGCTGCCGTGGGCACCGAACTCAGTGCCCAGGGAGTGCCTGTCTCCTCTGGAGGCTTTGGCTATGGCCTTGGCTATGGCCGTGGCTTTGGCTATGGCTTAGGAGGCCTGGGCTGCTATGGAGGCAGGAGAGGCTTTGGCTATCCCTGCTAAGGTCCCTTGACACCATCCCTGACACCAACAACCATCAAAATCCTGGAGTCCACATCATGGATTGAGGATGCACCTTCAGGCCTCTTCTGGCACTTGGTCTTGACATCTACATCTCCTCCTCTCATGGAAACAAGCAACAAAACATGGAAGAGGCCCTGCCTATGCTGGGTCAAACATCGACCCTGTACCTCTTCCCCTTCTTCCTCTCCCTTCTCTGCATCACTGCTTCCCTTGTGTCTACTACTCTCCTCTGAAACCACCTGCTCAAAAAACAAACACCACTACTATCCTCCAGTCTGCCTCTCCTGCAGCGGGGGTGGGAAGACCTTGTGGCTCTGGTCAGACCTCCAGCATACAAAGGATGTTGGCTCATGGTCCCCTGACCTGATTTTTCTCCATCAATAAAGTTCTCCTGCATCAAAGCCTTTGACGTATCCTCAGTTGTTCTTTCTCATCCAGCCTTAATCACAAGAAAGACAGGGACATTAGTCATTTAAATGTCTTCTAATCCACCCCACCTGCAGGAAGCAACAACATCTTCACTAGATCAGATCACTCAGAGCCCATCAAGCCACACAGCACAGAATCAGAGACTCAGAGAATGGTTTCTGTCGGAACAGACCTTAGAAGTCATCTAGTCAGCTCCTCTTCCCCAAGCCTGTAGCGTTGCCTGGCGTTGTTGTGACCCAGCAGAGAGTGCACCCACCCAAGCCAAGAGAAGCCAGTTTCTCAAGGAGAATGCTGTGGAAAACAGTGTCAAAGACTTTACTAAAGACCAGGTAGACAACATCCACAGCCATTCCCTCAACCATTAAGCAGGTCACCTTGTCATGGCAGCAGACCAGGAGAGTCAAGCAGAACCTGCCTTTCATAACCCATGATGACTGGGACTGATGTCCTGGCTGTACTGTGAGTGGTGGCTCTCAATGTGATCAGCAACATAAACTGCTCTGGAACCGAGGTGAGACTGAGAGGCCTGTAATTCCCAAATCTTCCTTCTGGCCATTCTTGTAGCTGGGTATCACCTTTGCTCACTTCCAGTCAACCAGGACTTCCCTAGTATAGGCCAGAATGCTGAGAGATGACAGAAGGTGACTTGGTGAGCACTGACACCAGCCCCTGCAGTACCCTTGGGGCGATTCCTTGTGACCCCCTGAACTTGTATAAGGCTAAGTGGTGTAGCAAGGCAACAACCATTTCTGGTTCTGTTATGGAGGCTTTGATATGATTCCCTTCCTTGTCTTCCATCTCACAGGGGGTGGGCACCAGAAAACAAATGATCTTACTATTCTGTACTGAGGACCAAAGTAACTCAGCCTTTTCCTCCTCCTTTGTCACTATGTGTCCCCACATCAAATAAAGGATGGAGATTCTTCTAAGGATTCTCTACATCCCCTTCCAAAGGAACAATAAACACCCTCACCAGTCTCTACCAACACACATCTTCCTTCCCGTACCTCTTACACAGGGGAGCCTCAGGAAGTCTCTGCAGGCCTTTAGCAACTACTCCCAAGCAACAAGACCTGCACAAGACCATCAAGAAGGGCCTCACAAAGAAGTCAGCCAGCTCCCACCCTCACCTGTTATGCTGACAAACCCCCACAAGGCCCCGCAGAGCTGTGTCCGGGCAGTTGCCAAGCACTCAGGAGCTCTGGGCTGAAGCTGCCAGGACAATGGCCTGCTCTCACAAGCAGCCCTCCTCTGCCTGCTTGGTACTCACACACCAGGGATGGACCAACAGCGGCACAAGCCTACAGATGCTGCCCCTTTCTCACAGAAACAAACGTTGGAGAGACAGGGGCAGCGAGACAGAACCACAGAGCAGAACCAGCAGGAAATTCCAGGCCCAAAGACACACTTTGCCTCATGGCAGCAAGGCAGAGAAGACCCAAATGCCTTCAACTGGCACATATACAATGCACAGACCAGCCTTTCATGGAGCCTTTCACCACAAGACTGCCACGGCACAACCATAGTAAGGACACCCCACCTCTCTCATGCTGTGCATCACCGACCCTGGATGTGTTTAACAGACAGGTAAATGAGGTACTGAGGGGTATGGTTGAGCATAGGACAGGAAGGGTTGGACTTGATGATCATAAAGGCCTTTTCCAGCTTTGTGATTCTGTGTGATTCTCTGTGTGTGTGTGGGTACTGACTCTCCCTTCAAAGCTGCCACCAGCGCAAGGGGACACGACCTTCAACAAGAGGACACTAAAAGGGAATGTTGTGGCCAGGAAAGCACGCCCCACCTCATTGCTCTCCAGGATGTGGCATGTAAGACCTGCTTGCTGAATAACCCTGTCATGTGCACAGGCTGTCTCTCTGCCTCGGGCACTCCAGGAGCAGCATAAAAGCCGACCCAGAGCCTCTCTCCCTCACACACTTCTCCTGACGCCTTCTGCTCCACGCTCAGCAAGGTGAGACTCAAACCCCTTCCCCTCCAGCTCCTGCCCTGCTTGGCCCAGCTCTTCCAGACCCTCACCCCTTTCCACCCCTGCGCTTGCTCAACCTCCTCTCTTCCAGGGCCCCTCCACACCACACACATGGCCTGCAACACCCTCTGCAGCCCCTGCGGACCCACCCCGCTGGCTAACAGCTGCAACGAGCCCTGTGTCAGGCAGTGCCAGGACTCCCGTGTCGTCATCCAGCCTCCCGCTGTGCTGGTCACCCTGCCAGGACCCATCCTCAGCTCCTTCCCCCAGAGCACCGCTGTGGGATCCTCCGCATCCGCTGCCGTGGGCACCGAACTCAGCGCCCAGGGAGTGCCTGTCTCCTCTGGAGGCTTTGGCTATGGCCTTGGCTATGGCTACGGCTTAGGAGGCCTGGGCTGCTATGGAGGCCGGAGGGGCTATGGGTACCTTTGCTAAGTGTGCTCACCACCAGCCCTGACACCAGCTTCCCTAAGCATTGAAGCCATGCCATGGATTGAGGACACATCTCCAGGCCTTTCCTGGCACAGGGACCTGCCATCCACAGCTCCTCCACTCATGGCACTAAGCAAGGAAGAAGCGAAGGGGAGCAGCCTGGGCTGAGGCAAGCATGCCCCTGCAACCTCCTCTTCTTCTTCTTCATTTCATTGGCTTTTCTCTTGTGTCTAGTACTCCCTACTGACACCAACTTCTCTGAAGCCAAAGCCTACCATGGACCTCTGGTCTCCTTCCTCCATGGTGAGGAGGTCCTGATGCTTTTTACTGCTTGTTTTCCTTCCCTCAATAAAGTTCTTCTGCATCCCAGCCTTAGGTGTTTCCTTGCCATTCTTTGGACAGGCTCCAAAACCTTAATGTCTTCCTGGTAGTGAGAGGCCAAAACCCCATCAGAGCATTCCAGGACAGACTCAGCAGTGCTGAGTGCAGCAGGACAATCACTGCCCTGATCCTGCGGGACACACCATTTCTGATACAAGCCCCCATGCTCTTGGCCTTCTTGGCCACCTTGCCACACAGCTGGCTCATGTTCAGTTGGCTGTTGACCCCCAGGTCCTTTTCCACCAGGCAGCTTTTCAGCTCCTCTTCCCCAAGCCTGTAGCCTTGCCTGGCGTTGTTGTGACCCAGCAGAGAGTGCACCCACCCAAGACAAGAGAAGCCTGTTTCTCAAAGAAAATGCTATGGGAAACTGTGTCAAAGAGTTTAGGTAGACAACATCCACAGCCATTCCCTCATCCATTAAGCAGGTCGCCTTGTCATGGCAGCAGACCAGAAGGGTCAGCCAGAATCTGCCTTTCATAACCCATGATGGCTGGGAGTGGTCACCTGGTTCTCCTGCATGTGCTGCATGGTGGCACTCAAGGGGATCTGAAACATAAACTGCCCTGGGACCAAGGCCAGACTTTAGAGGCCTGTAATTCCCAGATCTTCCTTCTGGCCATTCTTGTAGCTGGGTATCACGTTTTCTCACTTGCAGTCAACCAGGACTTCTCCAGCACAGGCAAGACTGCTGAGATGTGATGGAAGGTGGTTTGGTGAGCACTGACACCAGCCTCCTTGGTTCCCATGGGGGGGATCCCATCTGGCCTCCTACACTTCTGTATGGCTAAAAGGTGTATCAGGTCAACAACCATTTCTGCTTCTGCTTTGGGGGCTTTGTTATGTTCCCCTTCCTTGTCTTCCATCTCAGGGGGGCTGGGCACCCATAACACAACTGGCCTTAGCAGGGAGGCATGAAGCAAATAAGGCACAAAGTAACAGCCTCTTCCCCCTCACTTGTCACTATATTTCCCCCACATCAAATAAAGGATGGGATTCTCCTTAGCCCTCATTGTGCTGCTGAAGAGTTTATAGAAACAGTTTTCCTGGTCCTTTATGGCCAAAGCTGGATCAAGTTTGACTTGAGCTATGGCCTTTCTGAAATTCTTCTTGGATAACCTCACAAAAAATTTGGAGGCCTCCTGAGGTATACAAAAATCATAAGCACTCTTCTATTTCCTAAGTCCCAGCCAAAGATTCCTTCCATACAGACCATTCTTCTTGCACTCCAGCTCGTCTCTTGCCACATGGAGACTCTCTATCCAACACAGGGCAATCTTCCGGAACCTTCAACAGCAGCCACGCCTCCAGCCCTGTAATTGACACAGCCATGCAACAAGAAGACCATACAACTTGAAGGAGTCAGGCCAGGGGGAACCAAGACATCACAGAGCAAGGATAAAGGCAGCCCCAAAACCAGGCTTAGTAAGCTGGCAGCAAGGTGGGGACACAGCAAATGTGATGGAAAGGGAATGCCTCACGCCTGGCACAACTCCAAAACACAGTCCAGCCTTCCAGGGCTGAAAGACTGTGCACATCCACTGGACAATGCACCCACAACTCACACCACGTGAATGCCATGGGAGGACCTCACCCATGACACCCCACCTCTCCTATGCTTTGCCCAGGCCTCCAAAATCCTTTTACACACCCCTTGCCTACAAATCCATCCCAGGACCGACTCTCCCTTCAAAGCTGCCGCCAGTACAAGGGGACATGACCTTCAACAAGAGGACACTAAAAGGAGTGTTGTGGCCAGGAAAACACGCCCCACCTCATTACTCTCCTGGATGTGGCATGTAAGACCTGCTTGCTGAATAACCCTGCCATGTGCACAGGCTGTCTCTCTGCCTCGGGCACTCCAGCAGCAGCATAAAAGCCGACCCAGAGCCTCTCTCCCTCACACATTCCTCCTGACGCCTTCTGCTCCACGCTCAGCAAGGTGAGACTCAAACCCCTTCCCCTCCAGCTCCTGCCCTGCTTGGCCCAGCTCTTCCAGACCCTCACCCCTTTCCACCCCTGCGCTTTCTCAACCTCCTCTCTTCCAGGGCCCCTCCACACCACACACATGGCCTGCAACACCCTCTGCAGCCCCTGCGGACCCACCCCGCTGGCTAACAGCTGCAACGAGCCCTGTGTCAGGCAGTGTGAGGACTCCCGTGTCGTCATCCAGCCTCCCGCTGTGCTGGTCACCCTGCCAGGACCCATCCTCACCTCCTTCCCCCAGAGCACCGCTGTGGGATCCTCCGCATCCGCTGCCGTGGGCACCGAACTCAGCGCCCAGGGAGTGCCTGTCTCCTCTGGAGGCTTTGGCTATGGCCTTGGCTATGGCTACGGCTTAGGAGGCCTGGGCTGCTATGGAGGCAGGAGAGGCTTTGGCTTCCCCTGCTAAGGTCCCTCGACACCACCCCCGATACCAACATCCCAGTCTCTGGAGGAGATGCTGTGGGTTGAAGACATGCCTCCTGCCACCTCCTGCCACCTCCTGCCTTCTCCATGGTTCCTCCTCTCACGGCACCCAGCAGAGAAGTGCCCAGACAACCCTGAGGCAAACACGGCCCCTTCACCTCTTCTCCTACCACCTCCTTCTTTGCCCCTCCACGACTCTCTGCTACTCTCAGGTGCAAAAATCTGCTCAAAACCCAAAGACCACCAGGGACCTCGACTGTGCCACTCGCAGAGTGGGACAGGAACACCTCGTGGCTCTGGTAGGAGCTCCAGAAGACAACAGCATTGGCTGGTGGTCACGCGACCTGTACCTCACACAGGCCCTCAGCTACTCTCAAGTCCTCCCACTTCACTGTATTATTTTTTCTTCAATAAACTTCTCCTGCAGCACAGCCTTTGACAGCTCCTGGGTCATTCTTTTGCCCCTCAAGGCTCATCCAACCTCACCCAGCAAAATGCCAAGGCTGAGGCCACCCGCGTGGCTCGACCAATGGCTGACAGTTCTTTCTCTAGGACGTGCACCCCAAAACACCTCCCACCTGCACCCAATGTGCTTCCAGCCTGTCACACAAGACCTTCCCTTCCCAAACAACAGCTTGGACACACTTCTGCAGTTCTACCCATGCCTTTGACCCAAGGCATCCTTTCTGCTGGGGTGAATTGTCCTGCATGCTGGGTCACCACTGAGGTTCTTCCTCTCCCCTGTCTGCAGGGGAAACAGGAGAGAAACAATGACCCAAGTTCTGTGTGTCCACAGAACAGCAGAGACAACACAAAGTCCCAGATTTATAGAATCAGAGTGTGACAGGATCACTGAAGGGTTTGGGTAGGAAGGGACCTGTTAGTTACAACTTTCCTGAGCAGGGTCTCCCTCTGCTAGACCAGGCTGCTCAAAGCCCCATCTAACCTGCCCTTCAACACTACCAGGGACCCCAGGACATACAGAGCTTCTGCTGGGATCCTCTTCAAGTGTCCAACTACTTGTGTCGTTAGGAATGCCTTCCTGATAGCTCAGCTAAATCTCCCCTCTTTCAGTTTTGTACTTAACCCCTCATCTTATCACTACACATCCTGCTAAGCAGGCCCTGCCCATCTTTCCTTCATGCCTCCTGCAAGTTCTTGTAGGCTGCCTTGGGGTCTCTCTGGAATCTTCTCCAGGACAAAAACCCCCAACTCACTCTAAGCCTGTCCTCAAGAAGGAGAAGCTCCAACACAACCATTTTATGGCCTTGTCTGATCTGATCCATGGCTGATAGTCAGGTTTTCATCCACCAAAACCCCAAAGTCCATCTCTGCAGAGCTGCTTGCCTTTGCTCAGCTTGTACCCATGCCTGGCATTACCCCAACTCAGTCACAGTACAGAGCCCTTGGCCTTCATGGGATTCACACATGAGGACCCACCTACTGAGCCTGTCGAAGTCAAGCTGCACAGTAGGCCTTCCCTCTAAGACATCTACCACATCACTCAGCTTCCCACCTCCCCAGCCTGTAAATGACCCTCTGACCCTTCCCTCCAGTGTGTCAACTGTACCACACGGCTTGGGGTCATCCACAAACCTGCTGAGACTGCACTCAATCCCACTCTCCTCTTCCCTGACACAGATGTGAAGTAGGACTGGACTCTATACCGACCCCAGAAAGTGAGAATTTATCACCACTCTCAAAACACACATTGAACCACTAAACAACAACACTCTGAGCGTGACCATCCAGCCAATTCCTAAATCCACCAGCTGGTTCATCCATCCAATCCACAGCTCTCCAGTTTCCAGGCAAGCAAGTCATGAGACACAATGTCTGAGCCCTTTCAGAAGTCCATGTTGATGAAAACATTCACTCTTCCCTTACCCACCAATGTCACCCTGTTGTGGAAGGACACAGCATTTGTCGGGCACAGGGTGCCCTTCCTGAAACCATGCTGGCTGCCAGCAGCCACCTCTCCTGATTCCAGGTGACTCAGCTTGGTTTCCAAAAGCATTTGCTCCATGACCATGACAGGCACAGAGGTGACACTGACCGGCCTCTGCTTACCCAGGGGATTCCTTTACACCTTATTTTTTCCAAAATCAGGGTTCCAGCTGCTACTTGTTGCAGGGGTGGGGACTTGATTACATTGCCCAGGTCATTAATGAGCATGTTCAACAGTGTTGGCCCCACATAAGAGTCTTGGGCTACACCTCTTGAGACTCTCCTCCAATGGACTTTGAGCCACTCAGCAGAGTGCTGTGGGCCCAGCCCTTCAACCACTCTGCACTCCACTCACTCTACACTGACACAACAGGTACTTTGGCAGCCTGCAGTGAACATGCCAAGGGAGAAAGCATCATCAACTGCTTTATGAGAAGCTGGAGGGCAACACCAGCCAAGGCTCACTAAGCCTTAAAACACCCACTTCAACATAAAGGATGGGGAATCAACCAAGCCTAATGTCCCCTCTGTCAGTTCGCACTGACGACTCCACATCACCCTCTCATGATTCCCTGCATTGTCCCTGCTTTACAGAAGCATCTTCTACATCCCCTTCCAAAGGAACAAGACCAGCTCACCAGCCACTACTTTTCCAGCTCTTCCTTCCTGCACTCCTTACATAGAGGACACTCAGGAGCTCTCTGACAGCCCTTATGACCTCTACAAGATAATTGAGAGCCCCACCCACCCCCCAGAAATTCAGGCAGCTCCCTCCCTCACCACTCCTGCAGAAATACCATAGGACCCCACACAGCTGCATACATGCAGTTGTGGAGCAACTCCATGTGTCTTCATCAGCAACAAGGAAGTCTCACTTGAAAACGAGCCAACAGAACTGTCCCCTTGGCTGAAATGGGCCAATCTTCCCCTTCCTCAAGCCCTCAGGATTCATCCCTGCTGGGGAAGGCCTGAATGCAATGGAAGGGACAGCACCTCACCTGGCTCATCTCCAACACACAGACCAGACTTTCAATGAGCCAAGGAAGTGGGACACCTGCTTAACAACACATCTGCAAACCACAACACACAAATGCCATGGCATGACCACAGTGGCAACACCCAACCTCTCTTATGCCCATCCTGACACACACACTCAACACCAAGAAGCCTTTGGCATCTCAAAGCTGCCGCCAGAGTCAGGTGAACATGGTGTCAGGAGAAGGACATGGAATTGCAGAAAAGTGTGGCCAGGAAAACACGTCCCAGCTCATTGCTCACCAGGCTGTGGCAGGCAAGACCTGCTTGATGAAAAACGTGGTCACTCCCAAAGGCTGTCACACCCCTTGGGGACCAGCATAAAAGCCGACCCAGAGCCTCTCTCCCTCACACACTTCTCCTGACGCCTTCTGCTTCACGCTCAGCAAGGTGAGACTCAAACCCCTTCCCCTCCAGCTCCTGCCCTGCTTGGCCCAGCTCTTCCAGACCCTCACCCCTTTCCACCCCTGCGCTTTCTCAACCTCCTCTCTTCCAGGGCCCCTCCACACCACACACATGGCCTGCAACACCCTCTGCAGCCCCTGCGGACCCACCCCGCTGGCTAACAGCTGCAACGAGCCCTGTGTCAGGCAGTGTGAGGACTCCCGTGTCGTCATCCAGCCTTCCACCGTGGTGGTCACCCTGCCAGGACCCATCCTCACCTCCTTCCCCCAGAGCACCGCTGTGGGATCCTCCGCATCCGCTGCCGTGGGCACCGAACTCAGCGCCCAGGGAGTGCCTGTCTCCTCTGGAGGCTTTGGCTATGGCCTTGGCTATGGCTACGGCTTAGGAGGCCTGGGCTGCTATGGAGGCAGAAGGGGCTTTGGCTACCCCTGCTAAGGGTTCTCTCCACCCCCCATCCCACCAACAGCCCAAAATTATGCCGTCCATACTGTGGACTGAGAACACAACTCATCATTAAACTTCTCCTGCATCACAGCCTTTGACTTCTCCTCAGTTGTATTTTTATTCTCCCAAATCTCATCCCAACTCAAACAACACAAAGTCAGGGCTCAAGCAGCCAGCAGGATGGGTTGACCAATGGATGCCAGACCTCTCTTTAGGACAAGTATGCTGAGAATACCATCTCACTTCCACCTGGGGCACTTCTGGCCTGACACACAAGACCTACACTTGCCCAAATAAAAGCTTCGATACCTTTATTGACTTCCACACGTGCCTGTCTGGTAGGGTAACATGGCCTGGGGACCAGGTGAGCACAGAGCCCCTCTATCACTGCCCCTTCACAACTGGGAAGGGGAGGGAAAATATGACAAGAGCTTTGTGCAGTGACATGAGGACAGAGACAGCACAGAATCAGAGAATGGTTTGGCTTGGAAGGGACCTTCAAAGTCATCTCAGTTCCATCTGTCCTGCCATGAGCAGGGACACCCTCCACTAGACCAGGCTGCTCAAAGACACATCCAGTCTAAGTTTGAACACTGCCACGGACCCAGAGTCACAGAGCTCCATATGGAGCCTCTTCAAGTGTCCAATCACCCTTACAGTAAAGAAAGCCTTCCTAATAGCTCACCTAAACCTACACTTGGTCAGGTTTGCTCATTACCCCTCATCGCATCACTACATGTCCTGAACAATAACTCTGTCCCAGTCTTTTCTCCCACCTCCAGTCAGTACTGGAAGGCTGCTCTAAAGTCTCCCTGTAAACGTCTCCAGGATAAACAATCCCAACTCTCACACCCTGTCCTCAAGCAGGAGAAGCTTTGGCCTGACCATCTTCATGGCCTCTTCTGCACCCTTTTTGCAGAAGGTTCCTGTCCTTCTTATGCTGGGGGCTCAGAGCTAAACACAGGACTCCAGTTTCAGGAGAGCACAGAAGAGGGGCAAAATATCCCAATAACTATGTCTGCCTGGATATAGAGCTTGGACTGCTGAGGCATGATAGAAGGTGTTTTGGTGAGCACTGAGCACTGACACCAGCACCTGCAGTACCCTTACGGATATCCCACCTGGCCGCCTACCCTTGAGTATGGCTAAGTGGTGTAGCAGATCAAAAAGAACTGCTGCTTGTGTTCTGGGGGATTTGTTGTGTTCCCCTTCCTTGTTTTCTATATCAGGGGAGCTGGATGACCAAAGATTCCAATCCCATCTACCCAAAGACCCAAAGACCCATCCAATCTACCCGTGAACACAGCCAGGGACCCAGCAACACAGAGTTTAGTGTTGGATCAACCACCTTTATGGGAAAGAAACCCTTCCTAAGAGCTCACCAAAACCTCCCCTCCTTCAGTTTTGCTCATTATTCCTTCTTGTATCTCTTCACGACCTGAACAATGACTCCCTGCCCATCCTTCCTCCACACCTCTTGTTAGTACTGGAAAGCTGCTCTATGGTCTCCCTGGAAACTTCTCTGGGTGAACCCCCCCAACTCTCTCACCCTGTCCTCAAGAAGGACAAGCTTTAACATGACCATCCTCATGGCCTCTTCTGCCACCCTTATGCAGAAGAGCCCTTATGCTGGGTCCCCAGAGCTAAACACAGCACTTGAGATTCAGGAGAGCACAGTAGAGAGGCAAAACATTCCAATAACTAGGACTGTCCAGATACAGTCAGGACTGCTGAGACACGATAGAAGGTGGTTGGGTGAGCACTGACACCAGACCCCTCGGTACCCTTGGGTGGATCCCATCTGGCTCTCTACACTTGTGTATGCCTAAGAGGTGCAGTGGGTCAATAACCATATCTGTTTCTGTTATGGTGGCTTCTTTATGATGCCCATTCTTGTCTTCCATCTCAGGGGACCTGGACACCCAAACACCAACTGGTCTTAGCAGTAAGGACTGAAGCTAAAGAGGCACAAAGTAACTCAGCCTTTTTCCCCCTCCTTTGTCACTATGTTACCCTCACATCAAATCAAGGATGTAGATTCTCCTTAGCCCTGCATTTCCTGCCAAAGTATTCACAGAAACAGTTTTCCTGGTCCTTTATGGCCATAGCTTGATGAAGTTTCAGTTGAGCTTTGGCCTTTCTCAGTTTCTCCTTGGATAAACTCACAACAGCCTCAGACACCTCCTCAGGTGTCTGCCCCTTCCTGACAAAAATCATAAACTCTCTTCTTGTTCCTTACTCCCAACCAAAGCCTCATTCCATCTCAACCAGACCATTATTTTTTATCTCCAGCTCATTCCCTAGTACATGGAGATTCTCTATGAAACACAGGGCAATATTCTGGAACCTTCAACACGAGCCATGCCTCTAGACCCTCATTAACAAAATCATGCAGCATGAAGCCAAGACAGAAATTGGGGCACTTGCTTCACAACACATCCAAAAACCACACAAACGCCATGGCATGACCTCAGTGACAACACCCCAGCTCTCCTGTGCTTTGGTTGCATCTTCTGCCTGTCCTGACACACACACTCAACACCAAGAAGCCTTTGGCAGTTCAAAGCTGCCGCCAGGGTCAGGTGAACATGGTGTCAGGAGAAGGACATGGAATTGCAGAAAAGTGTGGCCAGGAAAACACGCCCCAGCTCATTGCTCACCAGGCTGTGGCATGAGAGACGAGTTGGATGAAAAACGTGGTCACTCCCAAAGGCTGTCACACCCCTCTGGGAGCAGCATAAAAGCCGACCCAGAGCCTCTCTCCCTCACACACTTCTCCTGACGCCTTCTGCTCCACGCTCAGCAAGGTGAGACTCAAACCCCTTCCCCTCCAGCTCCTGCCCTGCTTGGCCCAGCTCTTCCAGACCCTCACCCCTTTCCACCCCTGCGCTTTCTCAACCTCCTCTCTTCCAGGGCCCCTCCACACCACACACATGGCCTGCAACACCCTCTGCAGCCCCTGCGGACCCACCCCACTGGCTAACAGCTGCAACGAGCCCTGTGTCAGGCAGTGCCAGGACTCCCGTGTCGTCATCCAGCCTTCCACCGTGGTGGTCACCCTGCCAGGACCCATCCTCACCTCCTTCCCCCAGAGCACCGCTGTGGGATCCTCCGCATCCGCTGCCGTGGGCACCGAACTCAGCGCCCAGGGAGTGCCTGTCTCCTCTGGAGGCTTTGGCTATGGCCTTGGCTATGGCCGTGGCTTTGGCTATGGCTTAGGAGGCCTGGGCTGCTATGGAGGCAGAAGAGGCTTTGGCTACCCCTGCTAAGGGCCCTCAACACCACCCCTGACACCAACATCCCAATCTCTGGCAGACAGGGTGTCGTTTTAAGTCAGTCCTCCAAGCCTTTCTTGCTCCATGGACTTGCCATCCATGACTCCTCCTGTCTCAGCACCAAGAAAGGAAGCAGGGAAGGGACCATACCAGGCTCAGGCAAACATGGACCCTGAACCTCCTTCTCCCGCTTCCTTCTTTGCATCTCCTCTGCTCTTGTATCTACTACTCTCCACTGCAACCACCAGCACACAGACCAAACACCACCAGGAACCTCGACTGTGCCGCTCCCACAGTGGGGCAGGAACACCTCATGGCTCTGGGAAGAACTCCTACACACAAAGGATGTTGCCTGATGGTCACTCGACCTGTTCCTCATACGGGTGCCCCTCTTCTGGGCACTCCTCCCTTTTCACTGGATTGTTGTCCTTCAATAAACTTCTCCTGCCTCACAGCTTTCAACATGTCCTCACTCAGTCTTTCTTCTCCCAAGGCTCAGCCAGCCTCACCCATTAAATAGACTGGGCTCCAAAGGCCATGGAGCTGGCTTGACCAATGGCTGCCAGACCTCTCTTGGAAAGTACATCCCCAGAAACGACTCCCATTGGCACCCAGTGGCTTTTCAGCCTGTCACATGAGACCTTCACATTCCCAGGCAAAACTTTGGACACACTTAGGCACTTCTGAACCCCAGTCACTTGGGGGCTTCCCCAGGGTTCCATTCTAGATCCAGTTCTTTTCAACATTTTCATAAGTGTCCTGGACTCAGGACTAGAGGGTGTCTTAAATAAATCTGCACATGACACCGATTTGAGATGAGCTGTTGACTCCAGAGAGTCCACCCACAGAGACCTGGGAAGGTGCATCCAGTTTCAGGAGAGCAGAGCAGAGGGGCAGAATGACATCCTTTGACCTTATCAATACAATTCTCTTGGTGCACCGAAGCCAAGGATCAGCTTTCTGGCCTGCAGACACATATTGCTGGCTCACAGTCAGGTTTTCATCCACCAAAACCCCCACGTCCATCTCCACAGAGCTGCTTGCCACTGCCAAGCATCTATCCCTGGTCAACATTGCCCCAACCCAGACATGGGACCGAGCACTCGGCCTTGTTGAACTCCAGGAGATTCACACATCAGGCCCCAACTCCTCAGCCTGTCAAAGACCCTCTGGATGGTGGCCCTTCCCTCCAGTGTGTCAACTGCACCACACAGCTTGATGCCATCTACAACAAAGCTTGGTGTCCTCTTCTGTGACCCTGTCCAGCATCTAGATCACAGCCCCATCCATCCTGTCCTTGAACACTGCCAGGAACCCAGGGACAAACACAGCTTCTGCTGGCACCCTCTCCAAGTGTCCTGTCTCACAGGAAAGAAAGCCTTCCTAATAGCTCAGCTAGATCTACCTTCTTTCAGTTTTGTGTTTTGAACCCCTCATCTTATCACCACACGTCCTGAGAACAATGAGACCAGGACCAGATTTCCTCCCATCAACTTCTCATGCCACCCTGCATTGGCTCTCCTTTACAGAAGGACCTTCAACATCCCCTTCCACAGGAACAAGAACAGGCTCAACAGACTCTACCTTCTGCAGACCTTCCTTCCTAAACTCCTCACACAGACAAGGCTTAGGGGCTCCCTGACAGCCGTTACCAACCCCTCCTGAGCAACACAACCTCAATGAGATAATAGAAAGACCCACTGAAGAGATTCAGCCACGTCTCTCCCTCACCACTCCTGGGGACATCCCATCAGGGCCACAGAGCTGTGCACATGCAGCTGTCAAGCACACCTTCCTACCTCTCTGTGTCATTCTTACCAACAAGGAAGTCTCCTCTGACAACCAGCCCAAGAAACACGTCCCTTGGCTAAACTGGAGCTGCCTTGCCATTCCTAAGGCCTTCAGCATTCATCACCCACCACCAGGGCCTCAGCTCTGCAGCCACATGCTGCACGCTTGGCTCCAGCTCGCCCTGGCAACCTGCAGACCCTCCTGCTGCCATCAAACACTGTGCAGAGAAGTGGCCTCACGCCCTCAGCACTCACCCCAAGTGAAGCCCCCAAATGCCCAGCCTCACCACATGGTATTCCTATGGCTCTCACGCTCCTCTTTCTCTCATCACACTCAGGGGCTCTCCACAGCCTCAGCTGCCCATGCAAAGTAGCCATGGGGTGTGGCAGCATCACACCAGAGCCCGGCCTACAAACCTGTCAGCATGAGGAAAGGGCAGCACTGCTGAGGGGCTGACACCAGCCCATGGGGAGCCTGGCAGGTCTCCCAGCAACACATGGATGGGCAGGCTTGTAAGTCCTGGGCTGGGGCCACCACTCCAATGGCTTGTTCTCACAAGAGTCCCTCATCTGCCTGCTTGCACTCATGCATCAGGGATGGCCCCATGGGAGCATAAGGCTGAAGATGCAGCCCCCTTTCTCCCAGACACAACCTTAGGAGTCACAGGGGCAGCAAAACAGAACCACAGAGCACGACCACATAGACAGGCCAGGCCCAAAGACACACTGAGCCTCCTGGCAGCAAGGTGGGGAAGAGCTGAATGCAATGGAAAGGGCAACACCTCACCTGGCACAACTCCAATGGCCAGACCAGCCCTCCAGGTCTGCCAGAAATTGGGGCACCTGCTTCACAACACACCTAAAAACCACACCACACGACTGCTGTGGCATGACCTCAGTGACAACACCCCAGCTCTCCTGTGCTTTGGTTGCATCTTCTGCCCGTCCTGACACACACACTCAACACCAAGAAGCCTTTGGCAGTTCAAAGCTGCCGCCAGGGTCAGGTGAACATGGTGTCAGGAGGACATGGAATGGCAGAAAAGTGTGGCCAGGAAAACACACCCCAGCTCATTGCTCACGATCCAGGCTGTGGCATGAGAGAAGAGTTTGATGGAAAACGTGGTCACTCCCAAAGGCTGTCACACCCCTCTGGGAGCAGCATAAAAGCCGACCCAGAGCCTCTCTCCCTCACACACTTCTCCTGACGCCTTCTGCTCCACGCTCAGCAAGGTGAGACTCAAACCCCTTCCCCTCCAGCTCCTGCCCTGCTTGGCCCAGCTCTTCCAGACCCTCACCCCTTTCCACCCCTGCGCTTTCTCAACCTCCTCTCTTCCAGGACCCCTCCACACCACACACATGGCCTGCAACACCCTCTGCAGCCCCTGCGGACCCACCCCGCTGGCTAACAGCTGCAACGAGCCCTGTGTCAGGCAGTGTGAGGACTCCCGGGTCGTCATCCAGCCTCCCGCTGTGCTGGTCACCCTGCCAGGACCCATCCTCACCTCCTTCCCCCAGAGCACCGCTGTGGGATCCTCCGCATCCGCTGCCGTGGGCACCGAACTCAGCGCCCAGGGAGTGCCTGTCTCCTCTGGAGGCTTTGGCTATGGCCTTGGCTATGGCTACGGCTTAGGAGGCCTGGGCTGCTATGGAGGCAGAAGGGGCTATGGGTACCTTTGCTAAGTGTGCTCACCACCGTCCCTGACACCAACAACCACCAAAACCCTGCAGTCCACATCCTGGATTGAGGATGCACCTTCAGGCCTCTTCTGGCACTTGGTGTTGCCATCTACAACACATCCTCTTATGGCACTAAGCAAGGGCACAGGGTAGAGGGCCAGCCTTTTCTGAGGCAAACAATGACCCTCTACCTCTTGCCTTCTCCCTCTTCCTTCTCTGCATCGCCTCTTCTCTTGTGTCTACCACTTCCTCTGAAACCACCTCCTCAAAAAAACAAAGACCACTAAGGTCCTCTAATGTGCCTTTCCTACGGTGGTCTGGGAAGACCTTGTGGCTCTGGTAAGAGCTCCAGCATACAAAGGACGTTGGCTCATGTTCCCCTGACCTGTATCTCAGACCAGCACCCTCACACTTGGCACACTTTCATTTTCATGGTGTTTTTTCCATCAATAAACTTCTCCTGCATCAAAGACTTTGACATCTTCTCTGTTGTTTGTTCATTCTCCCAAAGCTCATCCAACCTCAAACAACACAAAGTCAGGGCTCAAGCAGCCAGCAGGATGGGTTGACCAATGGATGCCAGACCTCTCTTTAGGATGGGTATTCTGAGAAGACCATCCCACTTCCAGCTGGGGCACTTCTGGCCTGACACACAAGACCTTCACTTGCCCAAGGAAAAGCTTTGATACATTTATTCTCCTCTACCCCTGTCTCTGATGCCTCTCTGTCAGGGTTATATTACAAGAGCTTCGTGCAACCACAAGAGGACAGAATCAGAGAATCAGAATCACAGAATTGTTGGGGTTGGAAGGGACCTCAAGAGAGCACTGAGACCCACCCAGAAACACACCACACCCATCCCAGAGACACACAACTCTCCACACACACACACACACATTGGCCTTAAGTCTTTTGAACATGTTTTTCTCGCCAATTCCTGATCCACCACGTGGTGTAGAGCCGAATCCATGGCTCTGCAATTTACAGGCAAGTCTGTTGTGTGGAACAGTGCCTAAGGCTTTACACACCTCTAGGTTGATGACAACAGTCCCCTTCTCCTCCCCACAAATGCTGACACCCCACTCTGGAAGGCCACCCCATTTTCTCAGGCACGATGTGCTGTTGTGAAGCCACGCTGGCTGTCGCCAACCACCTCTCTCTGTTCCAGCTGCATCACCATCCTTTCCAGAATGATTTTCTCCACAACTAAGACAGGCAGGGAGGTGACTCTGACTGGCCTGTACCTACCACAAGCGATTCCTTTTCACCTTTTCTCAAAATTACGGGTACATCTGCCAACTAGTTGGGGGATGGGGAACTTCCTTACTGTGCCCAGGTCATTAATGAGTATAGCATGTTCAGTAGTGTTGGCCCCACATACGAGTCCTGGGCTACCCCACTTGAGACTTGCCTCCAACTCATCTTTGTACCACTCAGAGCACTCTGGGCCCAGCCCTTCCACCACTCTGCTGTCCCCCTCACTCTCCACTTACACAACAGGCCCTTTGTCAGCCTGTGGTGAGCATGCCAGGGGAGAAAGTGTCAACAGCTTTACTAACAACTCTGGGTAACACCAGCCACAACTGTCTCAGCCACAAAGCTGGTCACTTCAGTGTACAAGATGGGAGGGGAGTCTGTGAAGTCTGATTTCCTCTTCATATCTCCACACTGATGATACTCACCATCACCTTCTTGTACCTTCTCTCAATGGCTCTGCTGTACAGAAGGATTCTCTACATCCCCTTCCAAAGGAACAATCAACACCCTCACCAGTCTCTACCAACACACATCTTCCTTCCCGTACCTCTTACGCAGAGGAGCCTTAGGAATTCTCTGCAGGCCTTTAGCAACCACTCCCAAGCAACACCACCTCTACAAGAGCATTAAGAAGGGCCTCCCAAAGAAGTCAGCCAGCTCCCACCCTCACCTGTTATGCTTACAAACCCCCACAAGGCCCCACAGAGCTGTGTCCGGGCAGTTGCCAAGCACTCAGGAGCTCTGGGCTGAAGCTGCCAGGACAATGGCCTGCTCTCACAAGCAGCCCTCCTCTGCCTGCTGGGTACTCACACACCAGGGATGGAACAACAGCGGCACAAGCCTACAGATGCTGCTCCTTTCTCCCAGAAACAAACGTTTGAGACACAGGGACAGCAGGGCAGAGCCACAGAGCAGAACCAGCAGGAAAGACCAGGCCCAAAGACACGCTTTGCCTCATGGCAGCAAGGCAGAGAAGGCCCAAATGCCTACAGCTGGCACATATACAATGCACAGACCAGCCTTTCATGGAGGCACACCACAGAACTGCTGTGTTATGACCTTAATAACGACACCCCACCTCTCCTGTGGTTTGGTTGTGTCTTCTGCCCGTCCTGACACACACACTCAACACCAAGAAGCCTTTGGCATTTCAAAGCTGCCGCCAGGGTCAGGTGAACATGGTGTCAGGAGAAGGACATGGAATGGCAGAAAAGTGTGGCCAGGAAAACACGCCCCAGCTCATTGCTCTCCAGGCTGTGGCATGAGAGAAGAGTTGGATGAACAACGTGGTCACTCCCAAAGGCTGTCACACCCCTCTGGGAGCAGCATAAAAGCCGACCCAGAGCCTCTCTCCCTCACACACTTCTCCTGACGCCTTCTGCTCCACGCTCAGCAAGGTGAGACTCAAACCCCTTCCCCTCCAGCTCCTGCCCTGCTTGGCCCAGCTCTTCCAGACCCTCAGCCCTTTCCACCCCTGCGCTTTCTCAACCTCCTCTCTTCCAGGGCCCCTCCACACCACACACATGGCCTGCAACACCCTCTGCAGCCCCTGCGGACCCACCCCGCTGGCTAACAGCTGCAACGAGCCCTGTGTCAGGCAGTGTGAGGACTCCCGGGTCGTCATCCAGCCTTCCACCGTGGTGGTCACCCTGCCAGGACCCATCCTCAGCTCCTTCCCCCAGAGCACCGCTGTGGGATCCTCCGCATCCGCTGCCGTGGGCACCGAACTCAGCGCCCAGGGAGTGCCTGTCTCCTCTGGAGGCTTTGGCTATGGCCTTGGCTATGGCTACGGCTTGGGAGGCCTGGGCTGCTATGGAGGCAGAAGGGGCTGCTACCCCTGCTAAGGGTTCTCTCCACCCCCCATCCCACCAACAGCCCAAAATCCTGCCGTCCATACTGTGGACTGAGAACACAACCCATCAATAAACTTCTCCTGCATCACAGCCTTTGACTTCTCCTCAGTTGTATTTTTATTCTTCCAAAGCTCATCCCACCTCAAACAACACAAAGTCAGGCCTCAAGCAGCCAGCAGGATGGGTTGACCTATGGATGCCAGACCTCTCTTTAGGACGGGTATTCTTAGAAGATCATCCCAGTGCCACCTGGGGCACTTCTGGCCTGACACACAAGACCTACACTTGCCCATAGAAAATCTTCAATACCTTTATTGACTTCCACACATGCCTGTCTGATAGGGTAACATGGCCTGGGGACCAGCTGAGCACAGAGCCCCTCTATCAGTGCCCCTTCACAACTGGGAAGGGGAGGGAAAATATGACAAGAGCTTTGTGCAGTGACATGAGGACAGAGACAGCACAGAATCAGAGAATGGTTTGGGTTGGAAGGGACCTTCAAACTCATCTCAGTTGCATCTGTCCTGCCATGAGCAGGGACACCCTCCACTAGACCAGGCTGCTCAAAGACACATCCAGCCTAATTTGAATACTGTCAGGTATCCAGAGACACAGACCTGTACATGGGATCCTCTTCAAGTGTCCAGTCACCCTTACAGTAAAGAAAGCCTTCCTCATAGCTCACCTAAACCTACCCTCGGTCAGGTTTGCTCATTACCCCTCATCACATCACTACACGTCCTGAATAACAACTCTGTCCCAGTCTTTTCTGCCCCCTCCAGTCAGCACTGGAAGGCTGCTCTAAAGTCTCCCTGGAGTCTTCTCCAGGATAAACAATCCCAACTCTCACAGCCTGTCCTCAAGCAGGAGAAGCTTTGGCCTGACCATCTTCATGGCCTCTTTTGCACCCTTTTGCAGATAGTTCCTGTCCTTCTTATGCTGGGGGCCCAGAGCTAAACACAGGACTCCAGTTTCAGGAGAGCACAGCAGAGATGCAAAATATGCCAATAACTATGTCTGCCTGGATATAGAGCTTGGACTGCTGAGGCATGATAGAAGGTGTTTTGGTGAGCACTGAGCACTGACACCAGTGTCTGCAGTACCCTTGGGGGTATCCCACCTGGCCGCCTGCCCTTGAGTATGGCTAAGTGGTGTAGCAGATCAACAACAACTTCTGCTTCTGTTCTGGGGGCTTTGTTTTGTTCCCCTTCCATCTCTTCTATCTCAGGGGAGCTGGATGCCCAAAGATTCCAATCCCATCTACCCAAAGACCCAAAGACCCATCCAATCTACCCGTGAACACAGCCAGGGACCAGCAACACAGAGTTTAGTATGGGATCACCCACCTTTATGGGAAAGAAACCCTTCCTAAGAGCTCACCAAAACCTCCCCTCCTTCAGTTTTGCTCATTACTCCTTCTTGCATCACTACACGTCCTGAATAATGACTCCCTGCCCATCCTTCCTCCATGCCTCCTGTTAGTACTGGAAAGCTGCTCTATGGTCTCCCTGGAAACTTGTCTGGGTGAACCCCCCCAACTCTCTCATCCTGTCCTCAAGAAGGACAAGCTTTAACATGACCATCTTCATGGCCTCTTCTGCCACCCTTATGCAGAAGGGCCCTTATGCTGGGTCCCCAGAGATAAACACAGCACTTGAGATTCAGGAGAGCACAGTAGAGAGGCAAAACATTCCAATAACTAGGACTGTCCAGATACAGTCAGGACTGCTGAGACACGATAGAAGGTGGTTGGGTGAGCACTGACACCAGCCCCCTCGGTACCCTTGGGTGGATCCCATCTGGCTCTCTACACTTGTGTATGGCTAAGAGGTGTAGTGGGTCAATAACCATATTTGTTTCTGTTATGCTGGCTTCTTTGTGATCCCCATTCTTGTCTTCCATCTCAGGGGACCTGGACACCCAAAACACCAACTGGTCTTAGCAGTAAGGACTGAAGCAAAAGAGGCACAAAGTAACTCAGCCTTTTTCCCTCTCCTTTGTCACTATGTTACACTCACACCAAATCAAGGATGTAGATTTGGCATTTCCTGCCAAAGTATTCACAGAAACAGTTTTCCTGGTCCTTTATGGCCATAGCATGATGAAGTTTCAGTTGAGCTTTGGCCTTTCTCAGTTTCTCCATGGATAAACTCACAACAGCCTCAGACGCCTCCTGAGGTGTCTGCACCTTCTGACAAAAATCATAAACTCTCTTCTTGTTCCTAACTCCCAACCAAAGCCTCCTTCCATCTCAGCCAGACCATTATTCTTTCTCTCCAGCTCGTCCCCTGGTACATGGAGATTCTCTATGAAACACAGGGCAATCTTCTGGAACCTTCAACAGAAGCCATGCCTCCAGCCCCTCACTAACAAAACCATGCAGCATGAAGCCAACACAGAAATTGGGGCACTTGCTTCACAACACATCCAAAAACCACACAAATGCCATGGCATGACCTCAGTGACAACACCCCAGCTCTCCTGTGCTTTGGTTGCATCTTCTGCCCGTCCTGACACACACACTCAACACCAAGAAGCCTTTGGCAGTTCAAAGCTGCCGCCAGGGTCAGGTGAACATGGTGTCAGGAGAAGGACATGGAATGGCAGAAAAGTGTGGCCAGGAAAACACACCCCAGCTCATTGCTCACCAGGCTGTGGCATGAGAGAAGAGTTGGATGAAAAACGTGGTCACTCCCAAAGGCTGTCACACCCCTCTGGGAGCAGCATAAAAGCCGACCCAGAGCCTCTCTCCCTCACACACTTCTCCTGACGCCTTCTGCTCCACGCTCAGCAAGGTGAGACTCAAACCCCTTCCCCTCCAGCTCCTGCCCTGCTTGGCCCAGCTCTTCCAGACCCTCACCCCTTTCCACCCCTGCGCTTTCTCAACCTCCTCTCTTCCAGGGCCCCTCCACACCACACACATGGCCTGCAACACCCTCTGCAGCCCCTGCGGACCCACCCCGCTGGCTAACAGCTGCAACGAGCCCTGTGTCAGGCAGTGTGAGGACTCCCGGGTCGTCATCCAGCCTCCCGCTGTGCTGGTCACCCTGCCAGGACCCATCCTCAGCTCCTTCCCCCAGAGCACCACTGTGGGATCCTCCGCATCCGCTGCCGTGGGCACCGAACTCAGCGCCCAGGGAGTGCCTGTCTCCTCTGGAGGCTTTGGCTATGGTCTTGGCTATGGCCGTGGCTTTGGTTATGGCTTAGGAGGCCTGGGCTGCTATGGAGGCAGGAGAGGATTTGGCTACCCCTGCTAAGGGCCCTCAACACCACCCCTGACACCAACATCCCAATCTCTGGCAGCCATGAGGTGGTTTTAAGTCACTCCTCCAAGCCTTTCATGCTCCATGGACTTGCCATCCATGACTCCTCCTGGCTCAGCACCAAGAAAGGAAGCAGGGAAGGGACCAGACCAGGCTGAGACAAACATGGACCCTGGACCTCCTCTTCCCGCTTCCTTCTTTGCATCTCCTCTGCTCTTGCATCTACTACTCTCCACTGCAACCACCAGCACACAGACCAAAGACCACCAGGAACCTCGACTGTGCCACTCCCACAGTGGGGCAGGAACACCTCATGGCTCTGGGAAGAACTCCTACATACAAAGGATGTTGGCTGATGGTCACTCAACCTGTTCCTCACACGGGTGCCCCTCTTCTGGGCACTCCTCCCTTTTCACTGGATTGTTGTCCTTCAATAAACTGCATCACAGCATTCAACATGTTCTCATTCAGTCTTTCTTCTCCCAAGGCTCAGCCAGCCTCACCCATTAAATAGACAGGGCTCCAAAGGCCATGGAGGTGTCTTGACCAATGGCTGCCAGACCTCTCTTAGAAAGTACATCCCCAGAAATGACTCCCATTGGCACCCAGTGGCTTTCAGCCTGTCACATGAGAGCTTGGACACACTTAGGCACTTCTGAACCCCAGTCACTTGGGGGCTTCCCCAGGGTTCCATTCTCGGTCCAGTTCTTTTCAACATTTTCATAAACAACCTAGTCTCAGGACTAGAGGGTGTCTTAAATAAATCTGCAGATGACACCAAATTGAGACAAGCTATTGCCTCTCTTCATCGTGGAGAAGCCTTACACAGAGACCTGGGCAGATTAGAGAGCTGGGCAGTCATCAACAGTGTGAAGGTTAGAAAGGTTAAGTACTGGATTCTCCACCTGGGAAGGGACAACCCTGGCTGTGCACCCAGCCTGGATGTCCAGGCACTGGTGCTGAGAGGGATTTGGGGTTTTGGTTGACAGCAAGTTAACCATGAGCCAGCACTGTGCCCAGGCAGTCAGGAGGGGCAACCATATCCTGGGGTGCTTCAAGCATGGCATGGCCAAGCAGTCCAGGAAGGAGATTGTCCCACTCTACACTGTCCTGGTGCAGCTTCACCTTGAGTTCTGAGTGCAGTTTTGGGTGCAACAGTACAAGAGGGACAGCAAACTGTGGGAGAATGTCTGGAGTGGTATAACATGGATGGGCAAGGCTATGGACACCTAGTCTTCTCACACAGAGAGCCTGCAGTCCCTTGGTTTAGACAGCGTGGAGAAGAGGAGGTTGAGGGAAGACTTCATGAAGGTCTGTGGCTTCCTGACAAGGGAGAGCGAAGGGGCAGGCACCTATCTTCACTCTTTGGCACCAGGGATAGAACCCAAGGGAAGAGCAGGAAGCTGCACCAGGGGAGATTTAGGTAGCATGTTAGGAAGAGGTTCTGTCCAGAGAGGGGGGTCAGACACTGGCACAGGCTCCCCAGGGAAGGGGTCACAGCCCTGAGCTGGGCTGAGGTCAGGAAGCATCTGGACAACGCCCTCAATCCCATGCCCTGACTCAACTGGCACTGTGTGGAGCCAGGAGTTGGACTCAGTGATGCTTAGAGGTCCCTTCCAACACATGTATGTATCATTATTCCCATACCTCTAAGACAAGAGCCTCCTGTCTGTTGACATCAATTGGCCTGGATGCCAGGAGACCACACAGCTCCTCTGTCACTGCCCCTCCTTACCTGGAAATGGGATGGAAAATGGGACAAACACTTTGTGGGTCAACATAAGGTCACCAACATCCCAGACCCATAGAATGAGAGCATGACAGAAGCACAGAATCATTCCGTATCCCGACTTGGAGGGGACACATAAGGATCCAACAGCTTCTGCATATGGGATCCTCTTCAAGTGTCCAGCCACCCTCACAGGAAAGAAAGCCTTCCTAAGAGCTCACCTAAATCTACCTGCTCACTTTTGGTCTTAGCCCCTCATCACTGCACATCCTGATAACGAGGCCCTTCCAATCTTTCCTCCATGCCTCCTGTAAGTTCCTGAAGGCTGCTTTAGAGACTCCCTGGAATCTTCCCCACGCTGAACAACCCCAATACTCTCAGCCAGTCCTCAAGAAGGAGAGGCTCCAACAGGTCCATCTCTAAGGCCTGTTCTGGTCCCCCTCCAAGAGGAGTCAGATGCCACCCCAGGAATTCAGTCAGCTCCCACCTTCAATACTCCTGGGGTCATCCCATAGGACCCCACACAGCTGCATCCCTGTGGCTGTCAAGAACTTCTTTCTACCTCCCTGTGTCTTCCTCAGCAACAAGGAAGCCTCACTTGAAAACGAGCCTACAGAACCATCCCCTTGTCTGAACTGGAGCCAGCTTTGCCATTCCTCAAACCTCCAGCATTGATCCCTGCTGGGGAAGGCCTGAATGCCATGGAAAGACCAGCACCTCACCTGGCTCATCAACACACAGAGCAGACTTTCAATGAGCCAAGGAAATGGGGCACCTGCTTCACAACACATCTGCAAACACCACCACAGAAATGCCATGGCATGACCTCAGCGATATCCCAGCTCTCCTGTGCTTTGGTTGCATCTTCTGCCTGTCCTGACACACACACTCAACACCAAGAAGCCTTTGGCATCTCAAAGCTGCCGCCAGGGTCAGGTGAACATGGTGTCAGGAGAAGAACATGGAATTGCAGAAAAGTGTGGCCAGGAAAACACGCCCCAGCTCATTGCTCACCAGGCTGTGGCATGAGAGAAGAGTTTGATGAAAAATGTGGTCACTCCCAAAGGCTGTCACACCCCTCTGGGAGCAGCATAAAAGCCGAGCCAGAGCCTCTCTCCCTCACGCACTTCTCCTGACGCCTTCTGCTCCACGCTCAGCAAGGTGAGACTCAAACCCCTTCCCCTCCAGCTCCTGCCCTACTTGGCCCAGCTCTTCCAGACCCTCACCCCTTTCCACCCCTGCGCTTTCTCAACCTCCTCTCTTCCAGGGCCCCTCCACACCACACACATGGCCTGCAACACCCTCTGCAGCCCCTGCGGACCCACCCCGCTGGCTAACAGCTGCAACGAGCCCTGTGTCAGGCAGTGTGAGGACTCCCGTGTCGTCATCCAGCCTTCCACCGTGGTGGTCACCCTGCCAGGACCCATCCTCAGCTCCTTCCCCCAGAGCACCGCTGTGGGATCCTCCGCATCCGCTGCCGTGGGCACCGAACTCAGCGCCCAGGGAGTGCCTGTCTCCTCTGGAGGCTTTGGCTATGGCCTTGGCTATGGCCTTGGCTATGGCTACGGCTTAGGAGGCCTGGGCTGCTATGGAGGCAGGAGAGGCTTTGGGTACCCCTGCTAAGGGCCCTCAACACCACCCCTGACACCAACATCCCAATCTCTGGCAGCCATGGTGTGGTTTTAAGTCACTCCTCCAAGACTTTCATGCTCCATGGTCTTGCCATCCATGACTCCTCCTGGCTCAGCACTAAGAAAGGAAGCAGGGAAGGGACCAGACCAGGCTCAGGCAAACATGGACCCTGAACCTCCTTCTCCCACTTCCTTCTTTGCATCTCCTCTGCTCTTGTATCTACTACTCTCCACTGCAACCACCAGCACACAGACCAAAGACCACCAGGAACCTCGACTGTGCCACTCCCACAGTGGGGCAGGAACACCTCATGGCTCTGGGAAGAACTCCTACACACAAAGGATGTCAGCTGATGGTCACTCGACCTGTTCCTCACACAGGTGCCCCTCTTCTGGGCACTCCTCCCTTTTCACTGTACGGTTGTCCTTCAATAAACTTCTCCTGCATCACAGCATTCAACATGTCCTCATTTAGTCTTCCTTCTCCCAAGGCACAGCCAGCCTCACCCATTAAATAGACAGGGCTCCAAAGGCCATGGAGGTGGCTTGACCAATGGCTGCCAGACCGCTCTTGGAAAGTACATCCCCAGAAACGACTCCCACTGGCACCCAGTGGCTTTTCAGCCTGTCACATGAGACCTTCACATTCCCAGGCATAACCTTGGACACTCTTAGGCACTTCTGAACCCAAATCACCTTGGGGCTTCCCCAGGGTTCCATTCTAGGTCCAGTTCTTTTCAACTTTTTCATAAACAACCTGGACTCAGGACTAAAGGGTGTCTTAAATAAATATGCAGGTGACACCAAATTGAGACAAGCTATTGCCTCTCTTCATCGTGGAGAAGCCTTACACAGAGACCTGGGCAGATTAGAGAGCTGGGCAGTCATCAACAGTGTGAAGGTTAGAAAGGTTAAGTACTGGATTCTCCACCTGGGAAGGGACAACCCTGGCTGTGCACCCAGCCTGGATGTCCAGGCACTGGTGCTGAGAGGGATTTGGGGTTTTGGTTGACAGCAAGTTAACCATGAGCCAGCAGTGTGCCCAGGCAGTCAGGAGGGGCAACCATATCCTGGGGTGCTTCAAGCATGGCATGGCCAAGCGGTCCAGGAAGGCGATTGTCCCACTCTACACTGTCCTGGTGCAGCTTCACCTTGAGTTCTGAGTGCAGTTTTGGGTGCAACAGTACAAGAGGGACACCAAACTGTTGGAGAATGTCTGGAGGGGTGTTACATGGATGGGGAAGGCTATGGACACCTAGTCTTCTTACCCAGAGAGCCTGCAGTGCCTTGGTTTAGACAGCGTGGAGAAGAGGAGGTTGAGGGAAGACTTCATGAAGGTCCGTGTCTTCCTGACGAGGGACAGTGAAGGGGCAGGCACCTGTCTCCACTCTTTGGGACCAGGGAGAGAACCCAAGGGAAAAGCAGGAAGCTGCACCAGGGGAGATTTAGGTAGCATGTCAGGAAGAGGTTCTGTGCTGGAGGGGGGTCAGACACTGGCACAGGCTCCCCAGGCAAGGGGTCACAGCCCTGAGCTGGGCTGAGGTCAAGAAGCATCTGGACGACGCCCTCAATCCCATGCCCTGACTCAACTGGTCCTGTGTGGAGCCAGGAGTTGGACTCACTGATGCTCAGAGGTCCCTTCCAACACATGTATCTATCATTATCCCCATACCTCTAAGACAAGAGCCTCCTGTCTGTTGACATCAATTGGCCTGGATGCCAGGAGACCACACAGCTCCTCTGTCACTGCCCCTCCTTACCTGGAAATGGGATGGAAAATGGGACAAACACTTTGTGGGTCAACATAAGGTCACCAACATCCCAGACCCATAGAATGAGAGCATGACAGAAGCACAGAATCATACCGTATCCTCACTTGGAGGGGACACATAAGGATCAAACAGCTTCTGCATATGGGATCCTCTTCAAGTGCCCAGCCACCCTCACAGGAAAGAAAGCCTTCCTAATAGCTCACCTAAATCTACCTGCTCACTTTTGGTCTTAGCCCCTCATCACTACACATCCTGATAACGAGGCCCTTCCAATCTTTCCTCCACGCCTCCTGTAAGTCCCTGAAGGCTGCTTTAGAGACTCCCTGTAACCTTCCCCATGCTGAACAGCCCCAATACTCTCAGCCAGTCCTCAAGAAGGAGAAGCTCCAACAGGTCCATCTCTAAGGCCTGTTCTGGTCCCCCTCCAAGAGGAGTCAGAGGCCACCCCAGGAATTCAGTCAGCTCTCACCTTCAACACATCTGCAGGAATCCCATAGGACCCCACACAGCTGCATCCCTGTGGCTTTTGAGAACTTCTCTCTACCTCCCTGTGTCTTCCTCAGCAACAAGGAAGTCTCACTTGAAAACGAGCCTGAACTGGAGTCTGAACCGGAGCCAGCTTTGCCATTCCTCAAACCTCCAGCATTGATCCCTGCTAGGGAAGGCCTGAATGCCATGGAAAGACCAGCACCTCACCTGGCTCATCAACACACAGACCAGACTTTCAATGAGCCAAGGAAATGGGGCTCTTGCTTAAAAACACATCTGCAAAACATACCACACAAATGCCATGGCATGACCTCAGTGGCAACACCCAACCTCTCTTATGCTTCAGTTGTGTCTTCTGCCCATCCTGACACACACATTCAACACCAAGAAGCCTTTGGCATTTCAAAGCTGCCGCCAGGGTCAGGTGAACATGGTGTCAGGAGAAGGACATGGAATTGCAGAACAGTGTGGCCAGGAAAACACGCCCCAGCTCATTGCTCACCAGGCTGTGGCATGAGAGAAGAGTTTGGTGGAAAACGTGGTCACTGCCAAAGGCTGTCACACCCCTCTGGGAGCAGCATAAAAGCCGAGCCAGAGCCTCTCTCCCTCACACACTTCTCCTGACGCCTTCTGCTCCACGCTCAGCAAGGTGAGACTCAAACCCCTTCCCCTCCAGCTCCTGCCCTGCTTGGCCCAGCTCTTCCAGACCCTCACCCCTTTCCACCCCTGCGCTTTCTCAACCTCCTCTCTTCCAGGGCCCCTCCACACCACACACATGGCCTGCAACACCCTCTGCAGCCCCTGCGGACCCACCCCGCTGGCTAACAGCTGCAACGAGCCCTGTGTCAGGCAGTGCCAGGACTCCCGTGTCGTCATCCAGCCTCCCGCTGTGCTGGTCACCCTGCCAGGACCCATCCTCACCTCCTTCCCCCAGAGCACCGCTGTGGGATCCTCTGCATCCGCTGCCGTGGGCACCGAACTCAGCGCCCAGGGAGTGCCTGTCTCCTCTGGAGGCTTTGGATATGGCCTTGGCTATGGCCGTGGCTTTGGCTATGGCTTAGGAGGCCTGGGCTGCTATGGAGGCAGAAGGGGCTTTGGGTACCCCTGCTAAGGTCCCTCGACACCATCCCTGACACCAACAACCACCAAAATCCTGGAGTCCACATCATGGATTGAGGATGCACCTTCAGGCCTGTTCTGGCACTTGGTCTTGACATCTACATCTCCTCCTCTCATGGAACCAAGCAACAAAACAGGGAAGAGGCCCTGCCTATGCTGGGGCAAACATCGACCCTGTACCTCTTCCCCTTCTTCCTCTCCCTTCTCTGCATCACTTCTTCCCTTGTGTCTACTACTCTCCTCTGAAACCACCTGCTCAAAAAACAAAGACCACTGGAGACCTCCAGTCTGCCTCTCCTATGGTGGGAAGACCTTGTGGCTCTGGTCAGAGCTCCAGCACACAAGGATGTTGGCTCATGGTCCCCTGACCTGATTTTTCTCCATCAATAAAGTTCTCCTGCATCAAAGCCTTTGACATCTCCTCAGTTGTTCTTTCTCATCCAGCCTTAATCACAAGAAAGACAGGGACATTAGTCATTTAGATGTCTTCTAGTCCACCCCACATCCAGGAAGCAATAACATCTTCACTAGATCAGATCACTCAGAGCCCATCAAGCCACACAGCACAGAATCAGAGACTCAGAGACTCAGAGAATGGTTTCACTTGGAATGGACCTTAGAAGTCATCTAGTCAGCTCCTCTTCCCCAGGCCTGTACTGTTGCCTGGTGTTGTTGTGATCCAGCAGAGAGTGCACCCACACAAGACAAAAGAAGCCAGTTTCTCAAGGAGAATGCTGTAGAAAACAGTGTCAAAGGCTTTAATAAAGACCAGGAAGACAACACACACAGCCATTCCCTCATCCATTAAGCAGGTCGCCTTGTCATGGCAGCAGACCAGGAGTGTAAAGCAGAACCTGCCTTTCATAACCCATGGTGACTGGGACTGGTCACCTGGCTGTACTGTGTTTAGTGGCACTCAAGTTGAACAGCAACATAAACTCCCCTGGGACCAAGGTAGACTGAGAGGCCTGAAATTCCCAGATCTCCCTTCTGGCCATTCTTGTACGTGGGCATCACGTTTGATCCCTTCCAGAGCACTATAGCACTTCCCCAGTATAGACAAGACTGCTGAGGCAAGACAGAACATGGTTTGGTGAGCACTGACACCAGCCCCCTCAGTACCCTGGGGGGGATCCCATCTGGCTCTCTACACTTGTGTATGGCTAAGTGGTGTAGCAGGACAACAACCATTTCTGCTTCTGCTATGGGGGCTTCCTTATGATGTCCTTCCTTGTCATCCATCTCAGGGTGACTGGATGCCCAAAGAAAACACCTGATTTTAGTATTCTGTACTGAGGCACAAAGTAACTCAGCCTTTTCCTCCTCCTTTGTCAGTATGTTTACCTCACATCAAATCAACCATGGAGATTCTCCTTAGCCCACATCTTCCTGCAAATGTATTTCTAGAAACAGCTTTCCTTCTCCTTTATGGCCATAGCTGGATGAAGTTTCTCTTGAGATCTGGCCTTTCTGAATTTCTCCTTGGATAACCTCACAACATCTTTGGAAGCCTCCTGAGGTGTCTGATCCTTCTGACAAAAATGATACCCTCTCTTCTTTTTCCTAAGTCCCAACCAAAGCCTCCTTCCATCTCAGCCAGACCGTTATTCTTCCCTCCACCCCGTCTCCTGGTGCAGGAAGACTCTCCATCAAACACAGAGCAATCTTCTGGAACCTTCAACAGAAGCCATGCCTCTAGACCCCTCACTAACAAAACCATGCAACATGAAGCCAACACAGAGAGCTACAAGCTGCCAGGCCTGGGGGAAACAAGAGATCACAGAGGAACGAGAAAGGCAAACCCAAAACCAGTCCTAGTCAGATGGCAGCATGGAGAGG
This sequence comes from Gallinula chloropus, assembly GCF_964237585.1. Lineage (NCBI taxonomy): Eukaryota > Metazoa > Chordata > Aves > Gruiformes > Rallidae > Gallinula > Gallinula chloropus. Next base: position 1,348,549 of record NC_140086.1, on the reverse strand, counting down.
AGACAACAAAGAAGATGGAAGGGGCATGCCTCACGCCTGGCACAACTCCAAAGCTTAGTCCAGCCTTCAAGGGCTGCCAGACAATGGAAATCCAACAAACAATGCACCCACAACCCACACCATGTGAATGCCATGAGAGAACATCACCGATGACACCCCACCTCTCCTATGCTTTGCCCAGGCCTCCAAAATGCTTTTACACACCCCTTGCCTACAATCAGAGGGCTGGAGCACCTGCCCTACAAAGAGAGGCTGAGGGAGCTGGGCTTCTTCAGCCTGGAGAAGAGAAGGTTGTGGGGGGACCTCATTGCAGCCTTCCAGTCCCTGAAGGGAACATACAAACAGGAGGGGAATCAACTTTTTAAAAGGGTAGGTAATGTCAGGACAAAGGGGAATGGATTGAAGCTGAAGGAGGGAAGGTTTGGATTAGATATTAGGGGGCAGTTTTTTACGGAGAGAGTGGTGAGGGGCTGGAACAGGCTGCCCAGAGAGGTGGTGGATGCCCCATCCCTGGAGGTGTTCAAGGCCAGGTTGGATGGGGCCCTGGGCAGCCTTGTGTAGATTCAGGCCTGGAAGTTGGTGTCCCTGCCTGTGGCAGGGGGGTTGGAGCTCTATGATCCTTGGGGTCCCTTCCAACCCAGACCATTCTATGATTCTAAGTCCAATAGGACCCCACACAGCTGCATACATGCAGTTGTGGAGCACTCCTTTCTACCTGCCTGTGTCTTCCTCAGCAGCAAGGAAGTCTGACTTGAAAACGAGCTGACAGAACTGTCCCCTTGGCTGAACTGGGCCAATCTTCCCCTTCCTCAAACCTTCAGGATTCATCCCTACTAGGGAAGGCATGAATGCAATGGAAGGGGCCTCACCTGGCTCATCTCCAACACACAGACCAGACTTTCAATGAGCCAAGGAAATGGGGCACCTGCTTAACAACACATCTGCAAACCACACCACACAAATGCCATGGCATGACCTCAGTGACAACACCCCAGCTCTCCTGTGCTTTGGTTGCATCTTCTGCCCGTCCTGACACACACACTCAACACCAAGAAGCCTTTGGCATCTCAAAGCTGCCGCCAGGGTCAGGTGAACATGGTGTCAGGAGAAGGACATGGAATTGCAGAACAGTGTGGCCAGGAAAACACACCCCAGCTCATTGCTCACCAGGCTGTGGCATGAGAGAAGATTTGGATGAAAAACGTGGTCACTGCCAAAGGCTGTCACACCCCTCTGGGAGCAGCATAAAAGCCGACCCAGAGCCTCTCTCCCTCACACACTTCTCCTGACGCCTTCTGCTCCACACTCAGCAAGGTGAGACTCAAACCCCTGCCCCTCCAGCTCCTGCCCTGCTTGGCCCAGCTCTTCCAGACCCTCACCCCTTTCCACCCCTGCGCTTTCTCAACCTCCTCTCTTCCAGGGCCCCTCCACACCACACACATGGCCTGCAACACCCTCTGCAGCCCCTGCGGACCCACCCCGCTGGCTAACAGCTGCAACGAGCCCTGTGTCAGGCAGTGTGAGGACTCCCGGGTCGTCATCCAGCCTTCCACCGTGGTGGTCACCCTGCCAGGACCCATCCTCACCTCCTTCCCCCAGAGCACCGCTGTGGGATCCTCTGCATCCGCTGCCGTGGGCACCGAACTCAGCGCCCAGGGAGTGCCTGTCTCCTCTGGAGGCTTTGGCTATGGCCTTGGCTATGGCCGTGGCTTTGGCTATGGCTTAGGAGGCCTGGGCTGCTATGGAGGCAGGAGAGGCTTTGGCTACCCCTGCTAAGGGCCCTCAACACCACCCCTGACACCAACATCCCAATCTCTGGCAGCCATGGTGTTGTTTTAAGTCACTCCTCCAAGCCTTTCATGCTCCATGGACTTGCCATCCATGACTCCTCCTGTCTCAGCACCAACAAAGGAAGCAGGGAAGGGGCCAGACCAGGCTGAGACAAACATGGACCCTGGACCTCCTTCTCCCACTTCCTTCTTTGCATCTCCTCTTCTCTTGTATCTACTACTCTCCACTGCAACCACCAGCACACAGACCAAAGACCACCAGGAACCTCGACTGTGCCACTCCCACAGTGGGGCAGGAACACCTCATGGCTCTGGGAAGAACTCCTACATACAAAGGATGTTGCCTGATGGTCACTCGACCTGTTCCTCACACGGGTGCCCCTCTTCTGGGCACTCCTCCCTTTTCACTGGATTGTTGTCCTTCAATAAACTTCTCCTGCATCACAGCATTCAACATGTCCTCATTCAGTCTTTCTTCTCCCAAGGCTCAGCCAGCCTCACCCATTAAATAGACAGGGCTCCAAAGGCCATGGGGGTGGCTTGACCAATGGCTGCAAGACCTCTCTTGGAAAGTACATCCCCAGAAACTACTCCCATTGGCACCCAGTGGCTTTTCAGCCTGTCACATGAGACCTTGGACACACTTAGGCACTTCTGAACTCCAGTCACTTGGGGGCTGCCCAAGGGTTCCATTCTAGGTCCAGTTCTTTTCGACATTTTCATAAATGACCTGGACTCAGGACTAGAGGGTGTCTTAAATAAATCTGCACATGACACTGATTTGAGATGAGCTGCTGACTCCAGAGAGTCCAGAGACCTGGGAAGGTGCAACCAGTTTCAGGAGAGCAGAGCAGAGGGGCAGAGTCACCTCCTTTGACCTTATCAATACAATTCTCTTGGTGCAGCAAAGCCAAGTATCAGCTTTCTGGCTTGCAGACACATATTGCTGGCTCATAGTCAGGTTTTCATCCACCAAAACCCCCACGTCCATCTCCACAGAGCTGCTTGCCACTGCCAAGCATCTATCCCTGTTCAACATTGCCCCAACCCAGACATGGGACTGAGCACTCGGCCTTGTTGAACTCCAGGAGATTCACACATCAGGCCCCATCTCCCCAGCCTGTCAAAGACCCTCTGGATGGTGGCCCTTCCCTCCAGTGTGTCAACTGCACCACACAGCTTGATGCCATCTACAACAAAGCTTGGTGTCAGCTTCTGTGATCCTGTCCAGCATCTAGATCACAGCCCCATCCATCCTGTCCTTGAACATTGCCAGGAACCCAGGGACAAACAGAGCTTCTGCTGGCACCCTCTCCAAGTGTCCTGTCTCACAGCAAAGAAAGCATTCCAATAGCTCAGCTAGATCTACCTTTTTTCAGTTTTGTTTTTTGAACCCCTCATCTTATCACCACACATCCTGAAAACAATAAGACCAGGACTATATTTCCTCCCATCAACTTCTCATGCCACCCTGCATTGGCACTCCTTTACAGAAGGACTTTCAACATCCCCTTCCACAGGAACAAGAACAGGCTCAACAGCCTCTACCTTCTCCAGACCTTCCTTCCTAAACTCCTCACACAGACAAGGCTTAGGGGCTCCCTGACAGCCGTTACCAACCCCTCCTGAGCAACACAACCTCAATGAGATAATAGAGAGACCCACTGAAGAGATTCAGCCACGTCTCTCCCTCACCACTCCTGGGGACATCCCATCAGGGCCACAGAGCTGTGTACATGCAGCTGTCAAGCACACCTTCCTACCTCTCTGTGTCATTCTTACCAACAAGGAAGTCTCCTCTGACAACCAGCCCAAAAAACACGCCCCTTGGCTAAACTGGAGCTGCCTTGCCATTCCTAAGGCCTTCAGCATTCATCACCCACCACCAGGGCCTCAGCTCTGCAGCCACATGCTGCACGCTTGGCTCCAGCTCGCCCTGGCAACCTGCAGACCCTCCTGCTGCCATCAAACACTGGGCAGAGAAGTGGCCTCACGCCTCAGTACACTCCCTAAGTAAAGATCTCAATGTAACTGCAGAACCACATCCTCTCCCTGCGGCTTCCACTCTCCTCTGCCTCTCATCACACTCAGGGGCTCTCCACAGCCTCACCTGCCCATGCAAAGTAGCCATGGGGTGTGGCAGCATCACACCAGAGCCCGGCCTACAAACCTGTCAGCATGAGGAAAGGGCAGCACTGCTGAGGGGCTGACACCAGCCCATGGGGAGCCTGGCAGGTCTCCCAACAACACATGCATTGGCAGGCTTGTAAGTCCTGGGCTGGGGCCACCACTCCAATGGCTTGTTCTTACAAGAGTCCCTCATCTGCCTGCTTGCACTCATGCATCAGGGATGGCCCCATGAGAGCATAAGGCTGAAGATGCAGCCCCCTTTCTCCCAGACACACCCTTAGGAGTCACAGGGGCAGCAAGACAGAACCACAGAGCACAACCATATAGAAAGGCCAGGCCCAAAGACACACTGAGCCTCCTGGCAGCAAGGTGGGGAAGAGCTGAATGCAATGGAAAGGGCAACACCTCACCTGGCACAACTCCAATGGCCAGACCAGCCTTCCAGGTCTGCCAGAAATTGGGGCACTTGCTTCACAACACATCCAAAAACCACACAAATGCCATGGCATGACCTCAGTGACAGCACCCCAGCTCTCCTGTGCTTTGGTTGCATCTTCTGCCCGTCCTGACACACACACTCAACACCAAGAAGCCTTTGGCATTTCAAAGCTGCCGCCAGGCTCAGGTGAACATGGTGTCAGGAGAAGGACATGGAATTGCAGAAAAGTGTGGCCAGGAAAACACGCCCCAGCTCATTGCTCACCAGGCTGTGGCATGAGAGAAGAGTTGGATGAAAAACGTGGTCACTCCCAAAGGCTGTCACACCCCTCTGGGAGCAGCATAAAAGCCGACCCAGAGCCTCTCTCCCTCACACACTTCTCCTGACGCCTTCTGCTCCACGCTCAGCAAGGTGAGACTCAAACCCCTGCCCCTCCAGCTCCTGCCCTGCTTGGCCCAGCTCTTCCAGACCCTCACCCCTTTCCACCCCTGCGCTTTCTCAACCTCCTCTCTTCCAGGGCCCCTCCACACCACACACATGGCCTGCAACACCCTCTGCAGCCCCTGCGGACCCACCCCGCTGGCTAACAGCTGCAACGAGCCCTGTGTCAGGCAGTGTGAGGACTCCCGGGTCGTCATCCAGCCTTCCACCGTGCTGGTCACCCTGCCAGGACCCATCCTCAGCTCCTTCCCCCAGAGCACCGCTGTGGGATCCTCCGCATCCGCTGCCGTGGGCACCGAACTCAGCGCCCAGGGAGTGCCTGTCTCCTCTGGAGGCTTTGGCTATGGCCTTGGCTATGGACGTGGCTTTGGCTATGGCTTAGGAGGCCTGGGCTGCTATGGAGGCAGAAGGGGCTTTGGCTACCCCTGCTAAGGTCCCTCGACACCATCCCTGACACCAACAACCACCAAAATCCTGGAGTCCACATCATGGATTGAGGATGCACCTTCAGGCCTCTTCTGGCACTTGGTCTTGACATCTACATCTCCTCCTCTCATGGAACCAAGCAACAAAACAGGGAAGAGGCCCTGCCTATGCTGGGGCAAACATCGACCCTGTACCTCTTCCCCTTCTTCCTCTCCCTTCTCTGCATCACTTCTTCCCTTGTGTCTACTACTCTCCTCTGAAACCACCTGCTCAAAAAACAAAGACCACTGGAGACCTCCAGTCTGCCTCTCCTATGGTGGGGGTGGGAAGACCTTGTGGCTCTGGTCAGAGCTCCAGCACACAAGGATGTTGGCTCATGGTCCCCTGACCTGATTTTTCTCCATCAATAAAGTTCTCCTGCATCAAAGCCTTTGACATCTCCTCAGTTGTTCTTTCTCATCCAGCCTTAATCACAAGAAAGACAGTCTCATTAGACCTTTAGATGTCTTCTAGTCCACCCCACATCCAGGAAGCAACAACATCTTCACCAGATCAGATCACTCAGAGCCCATCAAGCCACACAGCACAGAATCAGAGACTCAGAGAATGGTTTCGGTCGGAACAGACGTTAGAAGTCATCTAGTCAGCTCCTCCTCCCCAAGCCTGTAGCTTTGCCTGGTGTTGTTGTGACCCAGCAGAGAGTGCACCCACCCAAGCCAAGAGAAGCCAGTTTCTCAAGGAGAATGCTGTGGAAAACAGTGTCAAAGGCTTTACTAAAGACCAGGAAGACAACATCCACAGCCATTCCCTCAACCATTAAGCAGGTCACCTTGTCATGGCAGCAGACCAGGAGAGTCAAGCAGAACCTGCCTTTCATAACCCATGGTGACTGGGACTGAACTCCTGGCTGTACTGTGAGTGGTGGCTCTCAATGTGATCAGCAACATAAACTGCTCTGGAACCGAGGTGAGACTGAGAGGCCTGTAATTCCCAAATCTTCCTTCTGGCCATTCTTGTAGCTGGGTATCACCTTTGCTCACTTCCAGTCAACCAGGACTTCCCTAGTATAGGCCAGAATGCTGAGAGATGACAGAAGGTGACTTGGTGAGCACTGACACCAGCCCCTGCAGTACACTTGGGGGGATTCCTTGTGACCCCCTGAACTTGTATAAGGCTAAGTGGTGTAGCAAGGCAACAACCATTTCTGGTTCTGTTATGGAGGCTTTGATATGATTCCCTTCCTTGTCTTCCATCTCACAGGGGGTGGGCACCAGAAAACAAATGATCTTACTATTCTGTACTGAGGACCAAAGTAACTCAGCCTTTTCCTCCTCCTTTGTCACTATGTGTCCCCACATCAAATAAAGGATGGAGATTCTTCTAAGGATTCTCTACATCCCCTTCCAAAGGAACAATAAACACCCTCACCAGTCTCTACCAACACACATCTTCCTTCCCGTACCTCTTACACAGGGGAGCCTTAGGAAGTCTCTGCAGGCCTTTAGCAACTAGTCCCAAGCAACAAGACCTCTACAAGACCATCAAGAAGGGCCTCACAAAGAAGTCAGCCAGCTCCCACCCTCACCTGTTATGCTGACAAACCCCCACAAGGCCCCACAGAGCTGTGTCCGGGCAGTTGCCAAGCACTCAGGAGCTCTGGACTGAAGCTGCCAGGACAATGGCCTGTTCTCACAAGCAGCCCTCCTCGGCCTGTGTGTACTCACACACCAGGGATGGAACAACAGCGGCACAAGCCTACAGATGCTGCCCCTTTCTCACAGAAACAAACGTTGGAGAGACAGGGGCAGCGAGACAGAACCACAGAGCAAAACCAGCAGGAAATTCCAGGCCCAAAGACACACTTTGCCTCATGGCAGCAAGGCAGAGAAGATCCAAATGCCTTCAACTGGCACATATACAATGCACAGACCAGCCTTTCATGGAGCCTTTCACCACAAGACTGCCACGGCACAACCATAGTAAGGACACCCCACCTCTCTCATGCTGTGCATCACCGACCCTGGATGTGTTTAACAGACGGGTAAATGAGGTACTGAGGGGTATAGTTGAGCATAGGACAGGAAGGGTTGGACTTGATGATCATAAAGGCCTTTTCCAGCCTTGTGATTCTGTGTGATTCTCTGTGTGTGTGTGAGTACTGACTCTCACTTAAAAGCTGCCACCAGCGCAAGGGGACACGACCTTCGACAAGAGGACACTAAAAGGGAGTGTTGTGGCCAGGAAAACACGCCCCACCTCATTAGTCTCCAGGCTGTGGCATGTAAGACCTGCTTGCTGAATAACCCTGTCATGTGCACAGGCTGTCTCTCTGCCTCGGGCACTCCAGGAGCAGCATAAAAGCCGAGCCAGAGCCTCTCTCCCTCACACACTTCTCCTGACGCCTTCTGCTCCACGCTCAGCAAGGTGAGACTCAAACCCCTGCCCCTCCAGCTCCTGCCCTGCTTGGCCCAGCTCTTCCAGACCCTCACCCCTTTCCACCCCTGCGCTTGCTCAACCTCCTCTCTTCCAGGGCCCCTCCACACCACACACATGGCCTGCAACACCCTCTGCAGCCCCTGCGGACCCACCCCGCTGGCTAACAGCTGCAACGAGCCCTGTGTCAGGCAGTGTGAGGACTCCCGGGTCGTCATCCAGCCTTCCACCGTGGTGGTCACCCTGCCAGGACCCATCCTCACCTCCTTCCCCCAGAGCACCGCTGTGGGATCCTCCGCATCCGCTGCCGTGGGCACCGAACTCAGCGCCCAGGGAGTGCCTGTCTCCTCTGGAGGCTTTGGCTATGGCCGTGGCTTTGGCTATGGCTTAGGAGGCCTGGGCTGCTATGGAGGCAGGAGAGGCTTTGGCTACCCCTGCTAAGGGCCCTCAACACCACCCCTGACACCAACATCCCAATCTCTGGGAGCCGTGGTGTGGTCTTAAGTCACTCCTCCAAGCCTTTCATGCTCCATGGACTTGCCATCCATGACTCCTCCTGTCTCAGCACCAAGAAAGGAAGCAGGGAAGGGGCCTGACCAGGCACAGGCAAACATCGACCCTGGACCTCCTTCTCCCGCTTCCTTCTTTGCATCTCCTCTGCTCTTGTATCTACTACTCTCCACTGCAACCACCAGCACACAGACCAAAGACCACCAGGAACCTCGACTGTGCCACTCCCACAGTGGGGCAGGAACACCTCATGGCTCTGGGAAGAACTCCTACATACAAAGGATGTTGGCTGATGGTCACTCGACCTGTTCCTCACACGGGTGCCCCTCTTCTGGGCACTCCTCCCTTTTCACTGGATTGTTGTCCTTCAATAAACTTCTCCTGCCTCACAGCATTCAACATGTCCTCATTCAGTCTTTCTTCTCCCAAGGCTCAGCCAGCCTCACCCATTAAATAGACAGGGCTCCAAAGGCCATGGAGGTGTCTTGACCAATGGCTGCCAGACCTCTCTTAGAAAGTACATCCCCAGAAACGACTCCCATTGGCACCCAGTGGCTTTTCAGCCTGTCACATGAGACCTTCACATTCCCAGGCGTAACCTTGGACACACTTAGGCACTTCTGAACCCCAGTCACTTGGGGGCTTCCCCAGGGTTCCATTCTAGATCCAGTTCTTTTCAACATTTTCATAAGTGTCCTGGACTCAGGACTAGAGGGTGTCTTAAATAAATCTGCACATGACACCGATTTGAGATGAGCTGTTGACTCCAGAGAGTCCACCCACAGAGACCTGGGAAGGTGCATCCAGTTTCAGGAGAGCAGAGCAGAGGGGCAGAATGACATCCTTTGACCTTATCAATACAATTCTCTTGGTGCACCGAAGCCAAGGATCAGCTTTCTGGCCTGCAGACACATATTGCTGGCTCACAGTCAGGTTTTCATCCACCAAAACCCCCACGTCCATCTCCACAGAGCTGCTTGCCACTGCCAAGCATCTATCCCTGGTCAACATTGCCCCAACCCAGACATGGGACCGAGCACTCGGCCTTGTTGAACTCCAGGAGATTCACACATCAGGCCCCACCTCCCCAGCCTGTCAAAGACCCTCTGGATGGTGGCCCTTCCCTCCAGTGTGTCAACTGCACCACACAGCTTGATGCCATCTACAACAAAGCTTGGTGTCAGCTTCTGTGATCCTGTCTAGCATCCAGCTCACAGCCCCATCCATCCTGTCCTTGAACACTGCCAGGAACCCAGGGACAAACACAGCTTCTGCTGGCACCCTCTCCAAGTGTCCTGTCTCACAGCAAAGAAAGCATTCCAATAGCTCAGCTAGATCTACCTTCTTTCAGTTTTGTTTTTTTGAACCCCTCATCTTATCACCACACATCCTGAAAACAATGAGACAAGGACCATAGTTCCTCCTATCAACTTCTCATGCCACCCTGCATTGGCACTCCTTTACAGAAGGACCTTCAACATCCCCTTCCACAGGAACAAGACCAGGCTCAACAGCCTCTACCTTCCCAGAACTTCCCTCCTAAACTCCTCACACAGACAAGGCTTAGGAGCTCTCTGACAGCCTTTACCAACCCCTCCCAAGCAATATGAACTCAATGAGATAATAGAGAGGCCCACTGAAAAGATTCAGCCACGTCTCTCCCTCACCACTCCTGGGGACATCCCATCAGGACCACAGAGCTGTGTACATGCAGCTGTCAAGCACACCTTCCTACCTCTCTGTGTCATTCTTACCAACAAGGAAGTCTCCTCTGACAACCAGCCCAAAAAACACGCCCCTTGGCTAAACTGGAGCTGCCTTGCCATTCCTAAGGCCTTCAGCATTCATCACCCACCACCAGGGCCTCAGCTCTGCAGCCACATGCTGCACGCTTGGCTCCAGCTCGCCCTGGCAACCTGCAGACCCTCCTGCTGCCATCAAACACTGTGCAGAGAAGTGGCCTCACGCCCTCAGCACTCACCCCAAGTGAAGACCACAAATGCCCAGCCTCACCACATACTATTCCTATGGCTCTCACAACCCTCTCCCTCTCATCACACTCAGGGGCTCTCCACAGCCTCACCTGCCCATGCAAAGTAGCCATGGGATGTGGCAGCATCACACCAGAGCCCGGCCTACAAACCTGTCAGCATGAGGAAAGGGCAGCACTGCTGAGGGGCTGACACCAGCCCATGGGGAGCCTGGCAGGTCTCCCAACAACACATGCATTGGCAGGCTTGGAAGTCCTGGGCTGGGGCCACCACTCCAACGGCTTGTTCTCACAAGAGTCCCTCATCTGCCTGCTTGCACTCATGCATCAGGGATGGCCCCATGGGAGCATAAGGCTGAAGATGCAGCCCCCTTTCTCCCAGACACACCCTTAGGAGTCACAGGGGCAGCAAGACAGAACCACAGAGCACAACCTCATAGAAAGGCCAGGCCCACAGACACACTGAGCCTCCTGGCAGCAAGGTGGGGAAGAGCTGAGTGCAATGGAAAGGGCAACACCTCACCTGGCACAACTCCAATGCCCAGACCAGCCTTCCAGGTCTGCCAGAAATTGGGGCACTTGCTTCACAACACATCTGAAAACCACACAAATGCCATGGCATGACCTCAGTGACAACACCCCAGCTCTCCTGTGCTTTGGTTGCATCTTCTGCCCATCCTGACACACACACTCAACACCAAGAAGCCTTTGGCATTTCAAAGCTGCCGCCAGGCTCAGGTGAACATGGTGTCAGGAGAAGGACATGGAATTGCAGAAAAGTGTGGCCAGGAAAACACGCCCCAGCTCATTGCTCACCAGGCTGTGGCATGAGAGAAGAGTTGGATGAAAAACACAGTCACACACAAAGGCTGTCACACCCCTCTGGCAGCAGCATAAAAGCCGACCCAGAGCCTCTCTCCCTCACACACTTCTCCTGACGCCTTCTGCTCCACGCTCAGCAAGGTGAGACTCAAACCCCTGCCCCTCCAGCTCCTGCCCTGCTTGGCCCAGCTCTTCCAGACCCTCACCCCTTTCCACCCCTGCGCTTGCTCAACCTCCTCTCTTCCAGGGCCCCTCCACACCACACACATGGCCTGCAACACCCTCTGCAGCCCCTGCGGACCCACCCCGCTGGCTAACAGCTGCAACGAGCCCTGTGTCAGGCAGTGCCAGGACTCCCGGGTCGTCATCCAGCCTTCCACCGTGGTGGTCACCCTGCCAGGACCCATCCTCAGCTCCTTCCCCCAGAGCACCGCTGTGGGATCCTCCGCATCCGCTGCCGTGGGCACCGAACTCAGCGCCCAGGGAGTGCCTGTCTCCTCTGGAGGCTTTGGCTATGGCCTTGGCTATGGCCGTGGCTTTGGCTATGGCTTAGGAGGCCTGGGCTGCTATGGAGGCAGGAGAGGCTTTGGCTACCCCTGCTAAGGGCCCTCAACACCATCCCTGACACCAACAACCATCAAAATCCTGGAGTCCACATCATGGATTGAGGATGCACCTTCAGGCCTGTTCTGGCACTTGGTCTTGACATCTACATCTCCTCCTCTCATGGAACCAAGCAACAAAACAGGGAAGAGGCCCTGCCTATGCTGGGGCAAACATCGACCCTGTACCTCTTCCCCTTCTTCCTCTCCCTTCTCTGCATCACTTCTTCCCTTGTGTCTACTACTCTCCTCTGAAACCACCTGCTCAAAAAACAAAGACCACTGGAGACCTCCAGTCTGCCTCTCCTATGGTGGGGGTGGGAAGATCTTGTGGCTCTGGTCAGAGCTCCAGCACACAAGGATGTTGGCTCATGGTCCCCTGACCTGATTTTTCTCCATCAATAAAGTTCTCCTGCATCAAAGCCTTTGACATCTCCTCAGTTGTTCTTTCTCATCCAGCCTTAATCACAAGAAAGACAGGGACATTAGTCATTTAGATGTCTTCTAATCCAGCCCACATCCAGGAAGCAACAACATCTTCACTAGATCAGATCACTCAGAGCCCATCAAGCCACACAGCACAGAATCAGAGACTCAGAGACTCAGAGAATGGTTTCAGTTGGAATGGACCTTAGAAGTCATCTAGTCAGCTCCTCTTCCCCAGGCCTGTACTGTTGCCTGGTGTTGTTGTGATCCAGCAGAGAGTGCACCCACACAAGACAAAAGAAGCCAGTTTCTCAAGGAGAATGCTGTGGAAAACAGTGTCAAAGGCTTTACTAAAGACCTGGTAGACAACATCCACAGCCATTCCCTCATCCATTAAGCAGGTCGCCTTGTCATGGCAGCAGACCAGGAGAGTCAAGCAGAACCTGCCTTTCATAACCCATGGTGACTGGGACTGGTCACCTGGCTGTACTGTGTTTAGTGGCACTCAAGTTGAACAGCAACATAAACTCCCCTGGGACCAAGGTAGACTGAGAGGCCTGAAATTCCCAGATCTCCCTTCTGGCCATTCTTGTACATGGGCATCACGTTTGATCCCTTCCAGAGCACTATAGCACTTCCCCAGTATAGACAAGACTGCTGAGGCAAGACAGAACATGTTTTGGTGAGCACTGACACCAGCCCCCTCAGTACCCTTGGGGGGATCCCATCTGGCTCTCTACACTTGTGTATGGCTAAGAGGTGTAGCAGGACAACAACCATTTCTGCTTCTGCTATGGGGGCTTCCTTATGATGTTCTTCCTTGTCATCCAACAGGTCTGAGTATTCTGTACTGAGGCACAAAGTACCACAGCCTTTTCCTCCTCCTTCGTCACAATGTTTCCCCCACAGCAAATCTAGGATGGAGATTCTCCTTAGTCCACCTTTTCCTGCAAATGTATTTCTAGAAAGAGCTTTCCTTCTCCTATACAGCCATAGCTGGATGAAGTTTCAGTTGAGATTTGGCCTTTCTCAATTTCTCTATGGATAACCTCACAAAATCTTTGGAGGCCTCCTGAGCTGTCTTCCCCTATCATCCAAATACCAGAAACTCTCTTCTTTTCCCTAAGTCCCAACCAAAGCCTCCTTCCTTCTCAGCCAGACCATTATTCTTCACATCCAGCTCACCTCCTGGTACAGGAAGACTCTCCATCAAACACAGGGCAATCTTCTGGAACCGTCAACAGAAGCCATGCCTCTAGTCCCCTCACTAGCAAACCCATGCAACATGAAGCCAATACAGAGAGCTACAAGCTGCCAGGCCTGGGGGAACCAAGACATCACAAAGTAATGGTAAAGACAGGACCAAAAACAGGCTCACCAAGCTGGCAGTAAGGTGGCAAGACAGCAAATATGATGGAAGGGGCATGCCTCACACCTGGCACAACTCCAAAACACAGTCCAGCCTTCCAGGGATGCAAGGAAATGGCAATCCACTGGACAATGCACCCACAAACCACACCACATGAATGCCATGGGAGGACCTCACTGATGACACCCCACCTCTCCTATGCTTTGCCCGGGCCTCCAAAATGCTTTTACACACCCCTTGCCTACAAATCCATCCCAGGACCGACTCTCCCTTCAAAGCTGCCGCCACGGCCAATGGGACACGACCTCAAGAAGAGGAAAGGAAAAGGGAGCCTTGTGGCCAGGAAAACACGCCCCACCTCATTGCTCTCCAGGCTGTAGCATGCAAGCCCTGCCTGTCTGAAAACTGCTGCCATGTGCACAGGCTGTCTCTCTGCCTCGGGCACTCCAGGAGCAGCATAAAAGCTGACCCAGAGCCTCTCTCCCTCACACACTTCTCCTGACGCCTTCTGCTCCACGCTCAGCAAGGTGAGACTCAAACCCCTTCCCCTCCAGCTCCTGCCCTGCTTGGCCCAGCTCTTCCAGACCCTCACCCCTTTCCACCCCTGCGCTTTCTCAACCTCCTCTCTTCCAGGGCCCCTCCACACCACACACATGGCCTGCAACACCCTCTGCAGCCCCTGCGGACCCACCCCGCTGGCTAACAGCTGCAACGAGCCCTGTGTCAGGCAGTGCCAGGACTCCCGGGTCGTCATCCAGCCTCCCGCTGTGCTGGTCACCCTGCCAGGACCCATCCTCAGCTCCTTCCCCCAGAGCACCGCTGTGGGATCCTCCGCATCCGCTGCCGTGGGCACCGAACTCAGCGCCCAGGGAGTGCCTGTCTCCTCTGGAGGCTTTGGCTATGGCCTTGGCTATGGCTACGGCTTGGGAGGCCTGGGCTGCTATGGAGGCAGGAGAGGCTTTGGCTACCCCTGCTAAGGGCCCTCAACACCACCCCTGACACCAGCATCCCAATCTCTGGCAGCCATGGTGTGGTTTTAAGTCACTCCTCCAAGCCTTTCATGCTCCATGGACTTGCCATCCATGACTCCTCCTGGCTCAGCACCAAGAAAGGAAGCAGGGAAGGGACCAGACCAGGCTCAGGCAAACATGGACCCTGGACCTCCTTCTCCCGCTTCCTTCTTTGCATCTCCTCTACTCTTGCATCTACTACTCTCCACTGCAACCACCAGCACACAGACCAAAGACCACCAGGAACCTCGACTGTGCCACTCCCACAGTGGGGCAGGAACACCTCATGGCTCTGGGAAGAACTCCTACACACAAAGGATGTTGCCTGATGGTCACTCGACCTGTTCCTCACACGGGTGCCCCTCTTCTGGTCACTCCTCCCTTTTCACTGTATTGTTGTCCTTCAATAAACTTCTCCTGCATCACAGCCTTTGACTTCTCAGTTGTATTTTTATTCTCCCAAAGCTCATCCCACCTCAAACAACACAAAGTCAGTGCTCAAGCAGCCAGCAGGATGGGTTGACCAATGGATGCCAGACCTCTTTTCACGATGTGTATTCTGAGAAGATCATCCCACTGCCACTTCTGGCCTGACAAACAAGACCTTCGCTTGCCCAAAGAAAAGCTTCAATTCATTTATTTCTACGTCTCTGATGCCTCTCTGATAGGGTAACATGGCCTGGGGATCAGGTGAGCACAGAGCCCCTCTATCACTGTCCCTCCACAACTGGGGAGGCGAAGGAAAATATGACAAAAGCTTTGTGCATCGACATGAGGACAGAGACAGCACAGAATCAGAGAATGGTTTGGGTTGGAAGGGACCTTCAAAGTCATCTCAGTTGCTTCTGTCCTGCCATGAGCAGGGACACCCTCCACTAGACTAGGCTGCTCAAAGACACATCCAGCATAAGTTTGAACACTGCCACAGATCCAGACACACAGAGCTCCATGTGGATCCTCTTCAAGTGTCCAATCACCCTTACAGTAAGGGAAGCCTTCCTAATAACTCACCTAAACCTACCCTCGGTCAGGTTTGCTCATTACCCCTCATCGCATCACTACACGTCCTGAAAAACAACTCTGTCCCAGTCTTTTCTCCCACCTCCAGTCAGCATTGGAAGGCTGCTCTAAAGTCTCCCTGGAAACTTCTCCAGGATAAACAATCCCAACTCTCACAGCCTGTCCTCAAGCAGGAGAAGCTTTGGACTGACCATCCTCATGGCCTCTTCTGCACCCTTTTTGCAGAAGGTTCCTGTCCTTCTTATGCTGGGGGCCCAGAGCTAAACACAGGACTCCAGTTTCAGGAGAGCACAGAAGAGGGGCAAAATATCCTCCCTGCACCTGATAGACATGTTGCTTTTGATGGAGCCCAGCATATGATAAACTTTTCTCCTTCCAAATCTTCTTGTAGGTGGGTGTCACATTTGACAACTTCTCAGCAACTAGAACTGTCTGGATATAGTCAGGACTGCTGAGACACAATAGGTTGTTTGGTGAGCCCCTTCGGTACCCTTGGGTAGATACCATCTGTCCCCCTACACTTGTGTATGGCTAAGTGGTGTAGCAGGTCAACCACCATTTCTGCTTCTCTTATGGGGACTTCCATATGATCCCCATTCCTGTCTTCTGTCTCAGGGGACCTGGATGCCCAAAGAATAAATGGTCTTAACAGTAACAGCTGAAGCAAATAAAGCATAAAGTAATTCAGCCTTTTCCTCCTCCATTGTCACTATGCTTTCCCCACATCAACTAAAGAATGGAGCTTTTCCTTTGCCCTCCTTTGGTTGCCAAACTATTTTGAGAAACATTTTTTTCTTCTCCTATATGGCCATAGCTGGATGAATTTTGAGTTGACCTTTGGCCTTTCTGTGGCCAAAATCTATGCAATATGAGCTAGGGAGCCTGCTTTGGCAGCGGGGTTGGATCCAATGAACTCTTGAGGTCCCTTCCAAACCCTATGTTTCTATGTTCACAACACTGACAAGCTGCTGATAAATCTGACTACCACAGAAGTAAATGGAATTTTTCCTTGGATAACCTCACAACACATTTAGCTCACCTAAACCTACCCTCAGTCAGTTTTGCTCATTACCCCTCATCGCATCACTACACACCCAGAATAATGAGTCCATCTTTCCTCAACGCCTCCTGTAAGAACTTAAAGGCTGCTCTAAGGTCTCCCTGGAAATATCTCCAATTAAACACCTGCAGCTCTCACAGCCTGTCCTTACGCAGGAGGAACTTGGACCAGACTGTCTTCAAGGTCTCTTCTTCACCCCACTTATGCAGAAAGTTCCTGTACTTCTGCTGTGGGACGAGCTGAATACAGGACTCCAGACTCAGGAGAGCAGAGTAGAGGGGGAGAATTACCACCCTTGACCTGCTGGACACGCTTCTCTTGATGTAGCACAGCATGTGATCAGCTTTCCTCCCTCCACACACTCTTGTAGGTGGGTATCATATTTGCTCACTTCCAGTCAAACAGGACATCCCCAGTATAGGCCAAGACTGCTGAGACATGATGGCAGGTGGTTGGGTGAACACTGACACCGGCTCTAGTTGTACCCTTGGGGGGATCCCATCTGGCCCCCTACACTTGTCTATGGCTAAGAGGTGTAGCAGGTTAAAAAACATTTCTACTTCTGTTCTTGAGGCTCTGTTATGTTCCTTTTCTTCCATCTCAAGGGGGCTGGGAACCCAGAAAAATACTGGTCTTAGTATTCAGTGATGAGGCACAAAGAAACTCAGCCTTTTCCTCCTCCTTTGTCACTATGTTTCCCCCACGTCAAATAAAGGATGGAGATTCTCCTAAGGATTCTCTACATCCCCTTCCAAAGGCACAATAAACACCCTCACCAGTCTCTACCTTCCCACATCTTCCTTCCCATACCTCTTACACACAGGAGCCTCAGGAAGTCTCTGCAGGCCTTTAGCAACCACTCCCAAGCAACAACACCTCTACAAGACCATCAAGAAGGGCCTCCCAAAGAAGCCAGCCAGCTCCCACCCTCACCTGTTATGCTGACATACCCCCACAAGGCCCCACAGAGCTGTGTCCGGGCAGTTGCCAAGCACTCAGGAGCTCTGGACTGAAGCTGCCAGGACAATGGCCTGTTCTCACAAGCAGCCCTCCTCGGCCTGTGTGTACTCACACACCAGGGATGGACCAACAGCGGCACAAGCCTACAGATGCTGCTCCTTTCTCCAAGAAACAAACTCTGTAGACACAGAGACAGCGAGACAGAACCACACAGAGCAAAAGCACCTAGAAATGCCAGGCCCAAAGACACGCTTTGCCTCATGGCAGCAAGGCAGAGAAGACCCAAATGCCTTCAACTGGCACATATACAATGCACAGACCAGCCTTTCATGGAGCCTTTCACCACAAGACTGCCACGGCACAACCATAGTAAGGACACCCCACCTCTCTCATGCTGTGCATCACTGACCCTGGACGTGTTTAACAGACGGGTAAATGAGGTACTGAGGGGTATAGTTGAGCATAGGACAGGAAGGGTTGGACTTGATGATCATAAAGGCCTTTTCCAGCCTTGTGATTCTGTGTGATTCTCTGTGTGTGTGTGAGTACTGACTCTCCCTTCAAAGCTGCACCAGGGCAAGGGGACATGACCTTCAACAAGAGGACACTAAAAGGGAGTGTTGTGGCCAGGAAAACACGCCCCACCTCATTACTCTCCTGGATGTGGCATGTAAGACCTGCTTGCTGAATAACCCTGTCATGTGCACAGGCTGTCTCTCTGCCTCGGGCACTCCAGCAGCAGCATAAAAGCCGAGCCAGAGCCTCTCTCCCTCACACACTTCTCCTGACGCCTTCTGCTCCACGCTCAGCAAGGTGAGACTCAAACCCCTTCCCCTCCAGCTCCTGCCCTGCTTGGCCCAGCTCTTCCAGACCCTCACCCCTTTCCACCCCTACGCTTTCTCAACCTCCTCTCTTCCAGGGCCCCTCCACACCACACACATGGCCTGCAACACCCTCTGCAGCCCCTGCGGACCCACCCCGCTGGCTAACAGCTGCAACGAGCCCTGTGTCAGGCAGTGTGAGGACTCCCGTGTCGTCATCCAGCCTCCCGCTGTGCTGGTCACCCTGCCAGGACCCATCCTCAGCTCCTTCCCCCAGAGCACCGCTGTGGGATCCTCCGCATCCGCTGCCGTGGGCACCGAACTCAGCGCCCAGGGAGTGCCTGTCTCCTCTGGAGGCTTTGGCTATGGCTTTGGCTATGGCTACGGCTTAGGAGGCCTGGGCTGCTATGGAGGCAGAAGGGGCTATGGGTACCTTTGCTAAGTGTGCTCACCACCAGCCCTGACACCAACATCCCAAACACTACAAGCCATGCCATGGATTGAGGACACATCTCCAGGCCTTTCCTGGCACAGGGACCTGCCATCCACAGCTCCTCCACTCATGGCACTAAGGAAGGAAGAAGGGAAGGGGAGCAGCCTGGGCTGAGGCAAGCATGCCCCTGCAACCTCCTCTTCTTCTTCTTCATTTCATTGGCTTTTCTCTTGTGTCTAGTACTCCCTACTGACACCAACTTCTCTGAAGCCAAAGCCTACCATGGACCTCTGTTCTCCTTCCTCCATGGTGAGGAGGTCCTGATGCTTTTTACTGCTTGTTTTCCTTCCCTCAATAAAGTTCTTCTGCATCCCAGCCTTAGGTGTTTCCTTGCCATTCTTTGGACAGGCTCCAAAACCTCAATGTCTTCCTGGTAGTGAGAGGCCAAAAACCCATCAGAGCATTCCAGGACAGACTCAGCAGTGCTGAGTGCAGCAGGACAATCACTGCCCTGATCCTGCGGGACACACCATGTCTGATACAAGCCCCCATGCTCTTGGCCTTCTTGGCCACCTTGCCACACAGCTGGCTCATGTTCAGTTGGCTGTTGACCCCCAGGTCCTTTTCCACCAGGCAGCTTTTCAGCTCCTCTTCCCCAAGCCTGTAGCCTTGCCTGGCGTTGCTGTGACCCAGCAGAGAGTGCACCCACCCAAGACAAGAGAAGCCTGTTTCTCAAAGAAAATGCTATGGGAAACTGTGTCCAAGAGTTTAGGTAGACAACATCCACAGCCATTCCCTCATCCATTAAGCAGGTCGCCTTGTCATGGCAGTAGACCAGAAGGGTCAAGCAGAATCTGCCTTTCATATCCCATGATGACTGGGACTGGTCACCTGGTTGTCCTGTACGTTCTGCATGGTGGCACTCAAGGGGATCTGAAACATAAACTGCCCTGGGACCAAGGCCAGACTTTAGAGGCCTGTAATTCCCAGATCTTCCTTCTGGACATTCTTGTAGCTGGGTATCACGTTTTCTCACTTGCAGTCAACCAGGACTTCTCCAGCACAGGCAAGACTGCTGAGATGTGATGGAAGGTGGTTTGGTGAGCACTGACACCAGCCTCCTTGGTTCCCATGGGGGGGATCCCATCTGGCCTCCTACACTTCTGTATGGCTAAAAGGTGTATCAGGTCAACAACCATTTCTGCTTCTGCTTTGGGGGCTTTGTTATGTTCCCCTTCCTTGTCTTCCATCTCAGGGGGGCTGGGCACCCATAACACAACTGGCCTTAGCAGGGAGGCATGAAGCAAATAAGGCACAAAGTAACAGCCTCTTCCCCCTCACTTGTCACTATATTTCCCCCACATCAAATAAAGGATGGGATTCTCCTTAGCCCTCATTGTGCTGCTGAAGAGTTTATAGAAACAGTTTTCCTGGTCCTTTATGGCCAAAGCTGGATCAAGTTTGACTTGAGCTATGGCCTTTCTGAAATTCTTCTTGGATAACCTCACAAAAAATTTGGAGGCCTCCTGAGGTATACAAAAATCATAAGCACTCTTCTATTTCCTAAGTCCCAGCCAAAATTCCTTCCATACAGACCATTCTTCTTGCACTCCAGCTCGTCTCTTGCCACATGGAGACTCTCTATCCAACACAGGGCAATCTCCTGGAACCTTCAACAGCAGCCACGCCTCCAGCCCTGTAATTGACACAGCCATGCAACATGAAGACCATACAACTTGAAGGAGTCAGGCCAGTGAGAACCAAGACATCACAGAGCAAGGATAAAGGCAGCCCCAAAACCAGGCTTAGTAAGCTGGCAGCAAGGTGGGGACACAGCAAATGTGATGGAAAGGGAATGCCTCACGCCTGGCACAACTCCAAAACACAGTCCAGCCTTCCAGGGCTGAAAGACTGCACATCCACCGGACAATGCACCCACAACTCACACCACGTGAATGCCATGGGAGGACCTCATCCATGACACCCCACCTCTCCTATGCTTTGCCCAGGCCCCCAAAATGCTTTTACACACCCCTTGCCTACAAATCCATCCCAGGACCGACTCTCCCTTCAAAGCTGCCGCCAGTACAAGGGGACATGACCTTCAACAAGAGGACACTAAAAGGAGTGTTGTGGCCAGGAAAACACGCCCCACCTCATTACTCTCCTGGATGTGGCACGTAAGACCTGCTTGTTGAATAACCCTGCCATGTGCACAGGCTGTCTCTCTGCCTCGGGCACTCCAGGAGCAGCATAAAAGCCGACCCAGAGCCTCTCTCCCTCACACACTTCTCCTGACGCCTTCTGCTCCACGCTCAGCAAGGTGAGACTCAAACCCCTGCCCCTCCAGCTCCTGCCCTACTTGGCCCAGCTCTTCCAGACCCTCACCCCTTTCCACCCCTGCGCTTTCTCAACCTCCTCTCTTCCAGGGCCCCTCCACACCACACACATGGCCTGCAACACCCTCTGCAGCCCCTGCGGACCCACCCCGCTGGCTAACAGCTGCAACGAGCCCTGTGTCAGGCAGTGTGAGGACTCCCGGGTCGTCATCCAGCCTCCCGCTGTGCTGGTCACCCTGCCAGGACCCATCCTCAGCTCCTTCCCCCAGAGCACCGCTGTGGGATCCTCCGCATCCGCTGCCGTGGGCACCGAACTCAGTGCCCAGGGAGTGCCTGTCTCCTCTGGAGGCTTTGGCTATGGCCTTGGCTATGGCTACGGCTTAGGAGGCCTGGGCTGCTATGGAGGCAGAAGGGGCTATGGGTACCTTTGCTAAGTGTGCTCACCACCAGCACTGGCACCAGCTTCCCAAAGCATTGAAGCCATGCCATGGATTGAGGACACATCTCCAAGACTTTCCTGGCACATGGACCTGCCATCCACAGCTCCTCCTCTCGTAGCATGAGGCAAGCAAGCAGGGAAGAAGGACAGCCTGGGCTGAGGCAACATGGCCCCTCTACCTCTTCCCCTTCTCCCTCTTCCATCTCTGAATCGCCTCTTCTCTTGTGCCTACTACTCTCCTCTGAAACCACCTGCTCAAAATCAAAGGCTACTGGGGACCTCCAGTGTGCCTCTCCTGTAGTGGGGCGGGAAGACCTGCTGGCTCTGCTAAGAGCTCAGGTATACAAAGGATTTTGGCTCATGGTCCCCTGACCTGAATCTCAGATGGGCACCCTCATACTTGGAACTCTTTCCTTTTCAAGGTATTTTTGTGCATCAATAAACTTCTCCTGCATCACAGCCTTTGACTTCTCCTCAGTTGTATTTTTATTCTTCCAAAGCTCATCCCACCTCAAACAACACGAAGTCGGGGCTCAGGCAGCCAGCAGGATGGGTTGACCAATGGATGCCAGACCTCTCTTTAGGACGGGTATGCTGAGAACACCATCCCCCTGGCACCTGGGGCACTTCTGGCCTGACACACAGACCTTCGCTTGCCCAAAGAATAGCATTGATACTTCTATTAACTTCTAGAATTTATTCCCACAAGTCTTTGATGCCTCTCTGATAGGGTAACATGGCCTGGGGACCAGGTTATAACACAGTCCCTTTATCACTACCCCTCCTCAACTGGGAAGGGGAGGGAAAATATGACAAGAGCTTTGTGCATTGACATGAGGACAGAGACAGCACAGAATCAGAGAATGGTTTGGGTTGACAGGGACCTTCAAACTCATCTCAGTTGCTTCTGTCCTGCCATGAGCAGGGACACCCTCCACTAGACCAGGCTGCTCAAAGACACATCCAGTCTATGTCTGAACACTGACACAGACCCAGAGTCACAGAGCTCCATATGGATCCTCTTCAAGTGTCCAGTCACCCTTACAGTATAGAAAACCTTCCTAATAGCTCACCTAAACCTACCCTTGGCCAGGTTTGCTCATTACCCCTCATCGCATCACTACACGTCCTGAATAATAACTCTGTCCCAGTCTTTTCTGCCACCTCCAGTCAGCACTGGAAGGCTGCTCTAAAGTCTCCCTGGAAACTTCTCCAGGATAAATAATCCCAACTCTCACAGCCTGTCCTCAAGCAGGAGAAGCTTTGGCCTGACCATCTTCATGGCCTCTTCTGCAACCTTTTGCAGAAGGTTCCTGTCCTTCTTATGCTGGGGGCCCAGAGCTAAACACAGGACTCCAGTTTCAGGAGAGCACAGAAGAGGGGCAAAATATCCTCCCTGCACCTGATAGACATGCTGCTTTTGATGGAGCCCAGCATATGATAAACTTTTCTCCTTCCAAATCTTCTTGTAGGTGGGTATCACATTTGACAACTTCTCAACAACTAGAACTGTCTGGATATAGTCAGGACTGCTGAGACACAATAGGTTGTTTGGTGAGCCCCTTCGGTACCCTTGGGTAGATACCATCTGTCCCCCTACACTTGTTTATGGCTAAGTGGTGCAGCAGGTCAACCACCATTTCTGCTTCTCTTATGGGGACTTCCTTATGATCCCCATTCCTGTCTTCTATCTCAGGGGAGCTGGATGCCCAAAGAATAACTGGTCTTAGCAGTAAGGACTGAAGCAAATAAAGCATAAATTACTCAGCCTTTTTCTCCTCCATTGTCACTATGTTTTCCTCACATCAACTAAAGAATGGACCTTTTCCTTTGCCCTCCTTCGGTTGCCAAACTATTTAGAGAAACATTTTTTTCTTGTCCTTTATGGCCACAGCTGGATGAAGTTCAAGTTGAGCTATGGCATTTCTGTGGCCAAAATCTATTCAATATGAGCTAGGGAGCCTGCTTTGGCTATGGGGTTGGATCCAATGAACTCCTGAGGTCCTTTCCAAACGCTATGATTCTATGATTCTATGTTCACAACACTGACAAGCTGCTGATAAATCTGGCTACCACAGAAGTAAATGGAATTTTCACTTGGATAAACTCACAACACACTTGGAGTCCTCCTGAGGTGTCTGCACCTTCCTCCAAAAACCATACGCTTTCTTCTTGTTCCTAAGTCCCAACTAAAGCCTCCTTCCATCTCAGCCAGAACTTTATTCTTCCCTCCAGTTCACCTCCTGCTACAAGAAGACTCTCTATCAAACACAGGGCAATCTTCTGGAACCTTCAACAGAAGCCTTGCCTCTAGACCCCTAATTAACACAAACATACAAAATGAAGACAATACAGCGAGCTACAAGCTGCCAGGCCTGGGGGAACAAAGACATCACAGAGCAATGACAAAGGCAGGAACAAAACCAAGTTTACCCACCTGGCAGCAAGGTGGGGACACAGCAAATATGATGGAAGGGGCATGCCTCACGCCTGGCACAACTCCAAAGCCCAGTCCAGCCTTCCAGGGATGCAAGGATATGGAAATCCACTGGATAATGCACCCACAAAGCACACCACATGCATGCCATGGGAGGACCTCACCCATGACACCCCACCTCTCCTATGCTTTGCCCAGGCCTCCAAAATGCTTTTACACACCCCTTGCCTACAAATCCATCCCAGGACCGACTCTCCCTTCAAAGCTGCCGCCAGGGCCAATGGGACACGACCTCAAGAAGAGGACACTAAAAGGGAGTGTTGTGGCCAGGAAAACACGCCCCACCTCATTGCTCTCCAGGCTGTGGCATGCAAGCCCTGCTTGTCTGAAACCTGCTGCCCTGTGCACAGGCTGTCTCTCTGCCTCGGGCACTCCAGCAGCAGCATAAAAGCCGAGCCAGAGCCTCTCTCCCTCACACACTTCTCCTGACGCCTTCTGCTCCACGCTCAGCAAGGTGAGACTCAAACCCCTTCCCCTCCAGCTCCTGCCCTGCTTGGCCCAGCTCTTCCAGACCCTCACCCCTTTCCACCCCTGCGCTTTCTCAACCTCCTCTCTTCCAGGACCCCTCCACACCACACACATGGCCTGCAACACCCTCTGCAGCCCCTGCGGACCCACCCCGCTGGCTAACAGCTGCAACGAGCCCTGTGTCAGGCAGTGTGAGGACTCCCGTGTCGTCATCCAGCCTCCCGCTGTGCTGGTCACCCTGCCAGGACCCATCCTCACCTCCTTCCCCCAGAGCACCGCTGTGGGATCCTCCGCATCCGCTGCCGTGGGCACCGAACTCAGCGCCCAGGGAGTGCCTGTCTCCTCTGGAGGCTTTGGCTATGGCCTTGGCTATGGCCTTGGCTATGGCTTAGGAGGCCTGGGCTGCTATGGAGGCAGAAGGGGCTATGGGTACCTTTGCTAAGTGTGCTCACCACCGTCCCTGACACCAACAACCACCAAAACCCTGGAGTCCACATCCTGGATTGAGGATGCACCTTCAGTCCTCTTCTGGCACTTGGTGTTGCCATCTACAACACATCCTCTTATGGCACTAAGCAAGGGCACAGGGTAGAGGGCCAGCCTTTTATGAGGCAAACAATGACCCTCTACCTCTTGCCTTCTCCCTCTTCCTTCTCTGCATCGCCTCTTTCTTGTGTCTACCACTTCCTCTGAAACCACCTCCTCAAAAAAACAAAGACCACTATGGTCTTCTACTGTGCCTTTCCTACGGTGGTCTGGGAAGACCTTGTGGCTCTGGTAAGAGCTCCAGCATACAAAGGACGTTGGCTCATGGTCCCCTGACCTGTATCTCAGACCAGCACCCTCACACTTGGCACTCTTTCATTTTCATGGTGTTTTTTCCATCAATAAACTTTTCCTGCATCAAAGACTTTGGCATGTTCTCAGTTGTATTTTTATTCTCCCAAAGCTCAACCAACCTCAAATAACCCAAAATCAGGCCTCAAGCAGCCAGCAGGATGGGTTGATCAGTGGATTCCAGATCTCTCTTTAGGATGTGCATTCTGAGAAGACCATCCCCTGGCACCTGGGGCACTTCTGGCCTGACACACAAGACCTTCACTTGCCCAAAGAAAAGCTTCAATACATTTATTCACTTCTACACATGTTTCTGATGCCTCTCTGATAGGGTAACATGGCCTGGGGACCAGGTGAGCACAGAGCCCCTCTATCACTGCCCCTCCACAACTGGGAAGGAAAATATGACAAGAGCCTTGTGCAGTGACATGAGGACAGAGACAGCACAGAATCAGAGAATGGTTTGGGTTGGAAGGGACCTTCAAACTCACCTCAGTTGCATCTGTCCTGCCATGGACAGGGACACCCTCCACTGGGCCAGGATGCTCAAAGCTCCATCACAGCTGCTCTTGAACAATGCTAGGGACACAGACCTGTACATGGGATCCTCTTCAAGTGTCCAAATACTCTTACACTAAAGAAAGACTTCCTAATAGTCCACCTAAATCTACCCTCGGTCAGTTTTGCTCATTGCCCCTCATCGTATCACTAGACATCCAGAATAATGAGTCCATCTTTCCTCAACGCCTCCTGTAAGAACTTAAAGGCTGCTCTGAGGTCTCCCTGGAAATATCTCCAACTAAACACCTGCAGCTCTCACAGCCTGTCCATATGCTGGAGAAACTTGGACCAGACTTTCTTCAAGGCCTCTTCTTCACCCCACTTATGCAGAAAGTTCCTGTACTTCTGCTGGGGGACGAGCTGAATACAGGACTCCAGACTCAGGAGAGGAGAGTAGAGGGGGAGAATTACCACCCTTGACCTGCTGGACACGCTTCTCTTGATGTAGCCCAGCATGTGATCAGCTTTCCTCCCTCCACACACTCTTGTAGGTGGGTATCACATTTGCTCACTTCCAGTCAACCAGGACATCCCCAGTATAGGCCAAGACTGCTGAGACATGATGGAAGGTGGTTGGGTGAGCACTGACACCAGCTCCAGTTGTACCCTTGGGGGGATCCCATCTGGCCCCCTACACTTGTATATGGCTAAGAGGTGTAGCAGGTCAACAGCCATTTCTACTTCTGCTATGGGGGCTTCCTTAAGATGTCCTCCCTTGTCATCCATCTCAGGGTGACTGGACGCCCAAAGAAAACAACTGGTTTTAGTATTCTGTACTGAGGCACAAAGTAACTCAGCCTTTTCCTCCTCCTTTGTCACTATGTGTCCCCCATATCAAATGAAGGATGGAGATTCTCCTAAGGATTCTCTACATCCCCTTCCAAAGGAACAATAAACACCCTCACCAGTCTCTACCAACACACATCTTCCTTCCTGTACCTCTTACACAGAGGAGCCTTAGGAAGTCTCTGCAGGCCTTTAGCAACCACTCCCAAGCAACAACACCTCTACAAGACCATCAAGAAGGTCCTCCCAAAGAAGTCAGCCAGCTCCCACCCTCACCTGTTATGCTGACAAACCCCAACAAGGCCCCACAGAGGTGTGTCCGGGCAGTTGCCAAGCACTCAGGAGCTCTGGGCTGAAGCTGCCAGGACAATGGCCTGCTCTCACAAGCAGCCCTCCTCTGCCTGGTTGGTACTCACACACCAGGGATGGAACAACAGAATACAGTTCTAAAGATGCTGCCCCTTTCTCCCAGACACACTCTGCAGACACAGGGGCAGCAGGACAGAACCACAGAGCAGAACCAGCAGGAAAGACCAGGCCCAAAGACACGCTTTGCCTCATGGCAGCAAGGCAGAGAAGGCCCAAATGCCTTCAGCTGGCACAAATACAATGCACAGACCAGCCTTTCCTGGAGGCACGCCACAAAACTGCCACATCATGACCTTAGTAAGGACACCCCACCTCTCTCATGCTGTGCATCACCGACGTTGGACGTGTTTAAGAGACGGGTACATGAGGTACTGAGGGGTATGGTTGAGCATAGCACAGGAAGGTTTGGACTGGATGATCATAAAGGCCTTTTCCAGCCTTGTGATTCTGTGTGATTCTCTGTGTGTGTGGGTACTGACTCTCCCTTCAAAGCTGCCACCAGGGCAAGGGGACACGACCTTCAACAAGAGGACACTAAAAGGGAGTGTTGTGGCCAGGAAAACACGCCCCACCTCATTACTCTCCTGGATGTGGCATGTAAGACCTGCTTGCTGAATAACCCTGTCATGTGCACAGGCTGTCTCTCTGCCTCGGGCACTCCAGGAGCAGCATAAAAGCCGACCCAGAGCCTCTCTCCCTCACACACTTCTCCTGACGCCTTCTGCTCCACGCTCAGCAAGGTGAGACTCAAACCCCTGCCCCTCCAGCTCCTGCCCTCCTAGGCTCAGCTCTTCCAGACCCTCACCCCTTTCCACCCCTGCGCTTTCTCAACCTCCTCTCTTCCAGGGCCCCTCCACACCACACACATGGCCTGCAACACCCTCTGCAGCCCCTGCGGACCCACCCCGCTGGCTAACAGCTGCAACGAGCCCTGTGTCAGGCAGTGTGAGGACTCCCGGGTCGTCATCCAGCCTCCCGCTGTGCTGGTCACCCTGCCAGGACCCATCCTCAGCTCCTTCCCCCAGAGCACCGCTGTGGGATCCTCCGCATCCGCTGCCGTGGGCACCGAACTCAGCGCCCAGGGAGTGCCTGTCTCCTCTGGAGGCTTTGGCTATGGCTTTGGCTATGGCTACGGCTTAGGAGGCCTGGGCTGCTATGGAGGCAGAAGGGGCTATGGGTACCTTTGCTAAGTGTGCTCACCACCAGCCCTGGCACCAGCTTCCCTAAGCATTGAAGCCATGCCATGGATTGAGGACACATCTCCAGGCCTTTCCTGGCACAGGGACCTGCCATCCACAGCTCCTCCACTCATGGCACTAAGGAAGGAAGAAGGGAAGGGGAGCAGCCTGGGCTGAGGCAAGCATGCCCCTGCAACCTCCTCTTCTTCATTTCATTGGCTTTTCTCTTGTGTCTAGTACTCCCTACTGACACCAACTTCTCTGAAGCCAAAGCCTACCATGGACCTCTGGTCTCCTTCCTCCATGGTGAGGAGGTCCTGATGCTTTTTACTGCTTGTTTTCCTTCCCTCAATAAAGTTCTTCTGCATCCCAGCCTTAGGTGTTTCGTTGCCATTCTTTGGACAGGCTCCAAAACCTCAATGTCTTCCTGGTAGTGAGAGGCCAAAAACCCATCAGAGCATTCCAGGACAGACTCAGCAGTGCTGAGTGCAGCAGGACAATCACTGCCCTGATCCTGCGGGACACACCATGTCTGATACAAGCCCCCATGCTCTTGGCCTTCTTGGCCACCTTGCCACACAGCTGGCTCATGTTCAGATGGCTGTTGACCCCCAGGTCCTTTTCCACCAGGCAGCTTTTCAGCTCCTCTTCCCCAAGCCTGTAGCCTTGCCTGGCGTTGTTGTGACCCAGCAGAGAGTGCACCCACCCAAGACAACAGAAGCCTGTTTATCAAAGAAAATGCTATGGGAAACTGTGTCAAAGAGTTTAGGTAGACAACATCCACAGCCATTCCCTCATCCATTAAGCAGGTCGCCTTGTCATGGCAGCAGACCAGAAGGGTCAGCCAGAATCTGCCTTTCATAACCCATGATGGCTGGGAGTGGTCACCTGGTTCTCCTGCATGTGCTGCATGGTGGCACTCAAGGGGATCTGAAACATAAACTGCCCTGGGACCAAGGCCAGACTTTAGAGGCCTGTAATTCCCAGATCTTCCTTCTGGGCATTCTTGTAGCTGGGTATCACGTTTTCTCACTTGCAGTCAACCAGGACTTCTCCAGCACAGGCAAGACTGCTGAGATGTGATGGAAGGTGGTTTGGTGAGCACTGACACCAGCCTCCTTGGTTCCCATGGGGGGGATCCCATCTGGCCTCCTACACTTCTGTATGGCTAAAAGGTGTATCAGGTCAACAACCATTTCTGCTTCTGCTTTGGGGGCTTTGTTATGTTCCCCTTCCTTGTCTTCCATCTCAGGGGGGCTGGGCACCCATAACACAACTGGCCTTAGCAGGGAGGCATGAAGCAAATAAGGCACAAAGTAACAGCCTCTTCCCATTCATTTGTGACTATATTTCCCCCACATCAAATAAAGGATGGGATTCTCCTTAGCCCTCATTGTGCTGCTGAAGAGTTTATAGAAACAGTTTTCCTGGTCCTTTATGGCCATAGCTGGATCAAGTTTGACTTGAGCTATGGCCTTTCTGAAATTCTTCTTGGATAACCTCACAAAAAATTTGGAGGCCTCCTGAGGTATACAAAAATCAGAAGCACTCTTCTATTTCCTAAGTCCCAACCAAAGATTCCTTCCATACAGACCATTCTTCTTGCACTCCAGCTCGTCTCTTGCCACATGGAGACTCTCTATCCAACACAGGGCAATCTCCTGGAACCTTCAACAGCAGCCATGCCTCCAGCCCTGTAATTGACACAGCCATGCAACATGAAGCCCATACAACTTGAAGGAGTCAGGCCAGTGAGAACCAAGACATCACAGAGCAAGGATAAAGGCAGCCCCAAAACCAGGCTTAGTAAGCTGGCAGCAAGGTGGGGACACAACAAATGTGATGGAAAGGGAATGCCTCACGCCTGGCACAACTCCAAAGCACAGTCCAGCCTTCCAGGGCTGAAAGACTGTGCACATCCACTGGATAATGCACCCACAACTCACACCACGTGAATGCCATGGGAAGACCTCACCCATGACACCCCACCTCTCCTGTGCTTTGCCCAGGCCTCCAAAATGCTTTTACACACCCCTTGACCACAAATCCATCCCAGGACCGACTCTCCCTTCAAAGCTGCCGCCAGGGCCAATGGGACATGACCTTCAACAAGAGGACACTAAAAGGAGTGTTGTGGCCAGGAAAACACACCCCACCTCATTGCTCTCAAGGCTGTGGCATGCAAGCCCTGCCTGTCTGAAAACTGCTGCCATGTGCACAGGCTGTCTCTCTGCCTCGGGCACTCCAGGAGCAGCATAAAAGCCGACCCAGAGCCTCTCTCCCTCACACACTTCTCCTGACGCCTTCTGCTCCACGCTCAGCAAGGTGAGACTCAAACCCCTTCCCCTCCAGCTCCTGCCCTGCTTGGCACAGCTCTTCCAGACCCTCACCCCTTTCCACCCCTGCGCTTTCTCAACCTCCTCTCTTCCAGGGCCCCTCCACACCACACACATGGCCTGCAACACCCTCTGCAGCCCCTGCGGACCCACCCCGCTGGCTAACAGCTGCAACGAGCCCTGTGTCAGGCAGTGTCAGGACTCCCGGGTCGTCATCCAGCCTCCCGCTGTGCTGGTCACCCTGCCAGGACCCATCCTCAGCTCCTTCCCCCAGAGCACCGCTGTGGGATCCTCCGCATCCGCTGCCGTGGGCACTGAACTCAGCGCCCAGGGAGTGCCTGTCTCCTCTGGAGGCTTTGGCTATGGCCTTGGCTATGGCTACGGCTTAGGAGGCCTGGGCTGCTATGGAGGCAGAAGGGGCTATGGGTACCTTTGCTAAGTGTGCTCACCACCAGCCCTGACACCAGCTTCCCAAAGCATTAAAGCCATGCCATGGATTGAGGACACATCTCCAGGCCTTTCCTGGCACATGGACCTGCCATCCACAGCTCCTCCACTCATGGCACCAAACAGGGAAGCAGGGAAGGGAAGCAGCCTGGGCTGAGCCAAACATGGCCCTGCAACCTCCTCCGCTTCTTCTTCCTTTGTTTCACCCCTTTTCTCTTGTGTCTAGTACTCCCTACTGACACCATCTTCTCTGAAGCCAAAGCCTACCATGGACCTCTGGTCTCCTTCCTCCATGGTGAGGAGGTCCTGATGCTTTTTACTGCTTGTTTTCCTTCCCTCAATAAAGTTCTTCTGCATCCCAGCCTTAGGTGTTTCGTTGCCATTCTTTGGACAGGCTCCAAAACCTCAATGTCTTCTTGGTAGTGAGAGGCCAAAAACCCATCAGAGCATTCCAGGACAGACTCAGCAGTGCTGAGTGCAGCAGGACAATCACTGCCCTGGTCCGGCTGGCCACACCATTTCTGATACAAGCCCCCATGCTCTTGGCCTTCTTGGCCACCTTGCCACACAGCTGGCTCATGTTCAGTTGGGTGTTGACCCCCAGGTCCTTTTCCACCAGGCAGCTTTTCAGCTCCTCTTCCCCAAGCCTGTAGCCTTGCCTGGCGTTGTTGTGACCCAAGGGCAGGACCTGGCACTGAGCCTTCTTGAACATGATACATTTGGCCTCGGCCCATCAATCCAGCCTGTCCAGACCCCTCTTTGGAGGCTTCCTACCCTCGAGCTGATCAACACTTTGGCCAAGCTTGGTGTCATGTCCAAAGGTACTCAGGGTGCCCTCAATCCCCTTGTCCACATCACAGATAAAATATTACACAGAACTGGCCCTAGGACTGGGTCTTGGGGAGCACCACTTGTGACCGGTCTCCAACTGGATTAAACTCCATTGATCACAAGTCTTTGGCCCAGCCATCCAGCCAGGTTTTACCCAGCAGAGAGTGCACCCACCCAAGCAAAGAGAAGCCAGTTTCTCAATGAGAATGCTGTGGGAAAGAGTTACAAAGGCTTTACTGAAGACCAGGTAGACAACATCCAGAGCCATTCCCTCATCCATTATGCAGGTCACCTTGTCTTGGCAGCAGACCAGGAGGGTCAAGCAGAACCTGCCTTTCATAACCCACGATGACTGGGACTGATTACCTGGTTGTGCTGTATGTGCTGTGTGGTGGCACTGAAAGGGATCTGAAACATAAAAGTCACCTTGTACCAAGGCCAGACTGAGAGGCCTGTAATTCCCAGATCTTCCTTCTGGCCATTCTTGTAGGTGGGTATCATTTTTTCTCACTTCCAGACAACCAGGACTTCTCCAGCACAGGCAAGACTGCTGAGACATGATGGAAGGTGGTTTGGTGAGCACTGACACCAGCCCCTGCAGTACCCATGGGGTAGGGATCCCATCTGCCCCCCTACACACGTGTATGGCTAAGAGGTGTATCAGGTCAACAACCATTTCTGCTTCTGCTTTGGGGGCTTTGTTATGTTCCCCTTCCTTGTCTTCCATCTCAGGGGGGCTGGGCACCCATAAAACAACTGGTCTTAGCAGTAAGGCATGAAGCAAATAAGGCAGAAAGTAACAGCCTTTTCCTGGTCCTTTATGGCCATAGCTGGATCAAGTTTGACTTGAGCTATGGCCTTTCTGAAATTCTTCTTGGATAACCTCACAAAAATTTTGGAGGCCTCCTGAGGTATCCAAAAAATCATAAGCACTCTTCTATTTCCTAAGTCCCAACAAAATATTCCTTCCATACAGACCATTCCTCTTCCCCTCCAGCTCGTCTCTTGGCACATGGAGACTCTCTATCCAACACAGGGAAATGTTCTGGAACATTCAACAGCAGCCACGCCTCCAGCCCTGTAACTCACACAGCCACGCAACATGAAGCCAATACAACTTTAAAGAGTCAGGCCAGGGAGAACCAAGACATCACAGAGCAAGGATAAAGGCAGCCCCAAAACCAGGCTTAGTAAGCTGGCAGCAAGGTGGGGACACATCAAATGTGATGGAAAGGGAATGCCTCACGCCTGGCACAACTCCAAAACACAGTCCATACTTCCAGGGCTGAAAGACTGTGCACATCCACTGGACAATGCACCCACTACCCACACCACATGAATGCCATGGGAGGACCTCACCCATGACACCCCACCTCTCCTGTGCTTTGCCCAGGCCTCCAAAATGCTTTTACACACCCCTTGCCTACAAATCCATCCCAGGACCGACTCTCCCTTCAAAGCTGCCGCCAGGGCCAATGGGACACGACCTTCAACAAGAGGACACTAAAAGGAGTGTTGTGGCCAGAAAAACACGCCCCACCTCATTACTCTCCTGGATGTGGCACGTAAGACCTGCTTGCTGAATAACCCTGTCATGTGCACAGGCTGTCTCTCTGCCTCGGGCACTCCAGGAGCAGCATAAAAGCCGACCCAGAGCCTCTCTCCCTCACACACTTCTCCTCACGCCTTCTGCTCCACGCTCAGCAAGGTGAGACTCAAACCCCTTCCCCTCCAGCTCCTGCCCTGCTTGGCCCAGCTCTTCCAGACCCTCACCCCTTTCCACCCCTGCGCTTTCTCAACCTCCTCTCTTCCAGGACCCCTCCACACCACACACATGGCCTGCAACACCCTCTGCAGCCCCTGCGGACCCACCCCGCTGGCTAACAGCTGCAACGAGCCCTGTGTCAGGCAGTGTGAGGACTCCCGGGTCGTCATCCAGCCTCCCGCTGTGCTGGTCACCCTGCCAGGACCCATCCTCACCTCCTTCCCCCAGAGCACCGCTGTGGGATCCTCCGCATCCGCTGCCGTGGGCACCGAACTCAGTGCCCAGGGAGTGCCTGTCTCCTCTGGAGGCTTTGGCTATGGCCTTGGCTATGGCTACGGCTTAGGAGGCCTGGGCTGCTATGGAGGCAGAAGGGGCTATGGTTACCTTTGCTAAGTGTGCTCACCACCAGCCCTGGCACCAGATTCCCTAAGCATTGAAGCCATGCCATGGATTGAGGACACATCTCCAGGCCTTTCCTGGCACAGGGACCTGCCATCCACAGCTCCTCCACTCATGGCACTAAGGAAGGAAGAAGGGAAGGGGAGCAGCCTGGGCTGAGGCAAGCATGCCCCTGCAACCTCCTCTTCTTCTTCTTCATTTCATTGGCTTTTCTCTTGTGTCTAGTACTCCCTACTGACACCAACTTCTCTGAAGTCAAAGCCTACCATGGACCTCTGGTCTCCTTCCTCCATGGTGAGGAGGTCCTTATGCTTTTTGCTGCTTGTTTTCCTTCCCTCAATAAAGTTCTTCTGCATCCCAGCCTTAGGTGTTTCGTTGCCATTCTTTGGACAGGCTCCAAAACCTCAATGTCTTCCTGGTAGTGAGAGGCCAAAAACCCATCAGAGCATTCCAGGACAGACTCAGCAGTGCTGAGTACAGCAGGACAATCTCTGACCTGGTCCTGCTGGCCACACCATTTCTGATACAATCCCC
Source organism: Gallinula chloropus (assembly GCF_964237585.1). Lineage (NCBI taxonomy): Eukaryota > Metazoa > Chordata > Aves > Gruiformes > Rallidae > Gallinula > Gallinula chloropus. The sequence continues at coordinate 1,314,081 of NC_140086.1, read as the reverse complement.
CATGCTGTTGGCCTTCTTGGCCACCGTGCCACACAGCTGGCTCATGTTCAGTTGGCTGTTGACCCCCAGGTCCTTTTCCACCAGGCAGCTTTTCAGCTCCTCTTCCCCAAGCCTGTAGTGTTGCCTGGCGTTGCTGTGACCCAGCAGAGAGTGCACCCACCCAAGGTAAGAGAAGCCAGTTTCTCAAGGAGAAAGCTGTGGGAAACTGTGTCAAAGGGTTAAAAAACCAGGCAGACAACATCCACAGCCATTCCCTCATCCATTAAGCAGGTCGCCTTGTTATGGCAGCTGACCAGAAGGGTCAAGCAGAACCTGCCTTTCATAACCCATGATGACTGGGACTGGTCACCTGGTTGTCCTGCATGTGCTACATGGTGGCACTCAAGGGGATCTGAAACACAAACTCCCCTGGTATCAGGACCAGACTGAGAGGCCTGTAATTCCCAGATCTTCCTTCTAGCCATTCTTGTAGGTGGGTATCACGTTTTCTCACTTCCAGTCAACCAGGACTTCTCCAGCACAGGCAAGACTGCTGAGACATGATGGAAGGTGGTTTGTTGAGCACTGACACCAGCCCCTGCAGTACCCATGGGGGGGATCCCATCTGCCCCCCTACACATGTGTATGGCTAAGAGGTTTAGCAGGTCAACAACCATTTCTGCTTCTGCCCTGGGGGCTTTGTTATGTTCCCCTTCCTTGTCTTCCATCTCAGGGGGGCTGGGCACCCATAAAACAACTGGTCTTAGCAGAAAGGCATGAAGCAAATAAGGCAGAAAGTAACAGCCTTTTCCTCCTCACTTGTCACTATGTTTCCCCCACATCAAATAAAGGATGTGATTCTCCTTAGCCCTCCTTTTGCTGCCAAAGTATTTATAGAAGCAGTTTTCCTGGTCCTTTATGGCCAAAGCTGGATCAAGTTTGACTTGAGCTATGGCCTTTCTGAAATTCTCCTTTGATAACCCCACAAAATTTTTGAAGGCCTCCTGAGGTATCCAAAAATCACAAGCACTCTTCTTTATCCTAAATCCCAAACAAAGATTCCTTCCATCCAGATCACTCTTCTTCCCCTCCAGCTCGTCTCTTGCCACATGGAGACTCTCTATCCAACACAGGGCAATCTTCTGGAACCTTCAACAGAAGCAACGCCTCCAGCCCTGTAACTCACACAGCCAAGCAACATGAAGACCATACAACTTGAAGGAGTCAGGCCAGGGGGAACCAAGACATCACAGAACAAGGATAAAGGCCATCCCAAAACCAGGCTTACTGACCTGGCAGCAGGGTGGGGAGACAGCAAATGTGATGGAAGGCGCATACCTCACGCCTGGCACAACTCCAAAGCCCAGTCCAGCATTCCAGGGCTCCAAAGACATGGAAATACACTGGATAATGCACCCACAACCCACACCACATGAATGCCATGGGAGGACCTCACCCATGACACCCCACCTCTCCTGTGTTTTGTCCGGGCCTCCAAAATGCTTTTACACACCCCTTGCCTACAAACCCATCCCAGGACCGACTCTCCCTTCAAAGCTGCCGCCACGGCCAATGGGACACGACCTCAAGAAGAGGACAGGAAAAGGGAGCCTTGTGGCCAGGAAAACACTCCCCACCTCATTGCTCTCCAGGCTGTGGCATGCAAGCCCTGCCTGTCTGAAAACTGCTGCCCTGTGCACAGGCTGTCTCTCTGCCTCGGGCACTCCAGGAGCAGCATAAAAGCCGACCCAGAGCCTCTCTCCCTCACACACTTCTCCTGACGCCTTCTGCTCCACGCTCAGCAAGGTGAGACTCAAACCCCTTCCCCTCCAGCTCCTGCCCTGCTTGGCCCAGATCTTCCAGCCCCTCACCCCTTTCCACCCCTGCGCTTTCTCAACCTCCTCTCTTCCAGGGCCCCTCCACACCACACACATGGCCTGCAACACCCTCTGCAGCCCCTGCGGACCCACCCCGCTGGCTAACAGCTGCAACGAGCCCTGTGTCAGGCAGTGTCAGGACTCCCGGGTCGTCATCCAGCCTCCCGCTGTGCTGGTCACCCTGCCAGGACCCATCCTCACCTCCTTCCCCCAGAGCACCGCTGTGGGATCCTCCGCATCCGCTGCTGTGGGCACCGAACTCAGCGCCCAGGGAGTGCCTGTCTCCTCTGGAGGCTTTGGCTATGGCCTTGGCTATGGCTACGGCTTAGGAGGCCTGGGCTGCTATGGAGGCAGAAGGGGCTATGGGTACCTTTGCTAAGTGTGCTCACCACCAGCCCTCGCACCAGCTTCCCAAAGCCTTGAAGCCATGCCATGGATTGAGGACACATCTCCAAGACTTTCCTGGCACATGGACCTGCCATCCACAGCTCCTCCTGTCTTAGCATGAAGCAAGCAAGCAGGGAAGAAGGACAGCCTGGGCTGAGGCAGCATGGCCCCTCTACCTCTTTCCCTTCTCCCTCTTCCATCTCTGAATCGCCTCTTCTCTTGTGCCTACTACTCTCCTTTGAAACCACCTGCTCAAAATCAAAGGCTAGTGGGGACCTCCAGTGTGCCTCTCCTGTAATGGGGCGGGAAGACCTGCTGGCTCTGCTAAGAGCTCAGGTATACAAAGGATTTTGGCTCATGGTCCCCTGACCTGAATCTCAGATGGGCACCCTCATACTTGGAACTCTTTCCTTTTCAAGGTATTTTTGTGCATCAATAAACTTATCCTGCATCAAAGACTTTGACATCTTCTCTGTTGTTTGTTCATTCTCCCAAAGCTCATCCAACCTCAAACAACACAAAGTCAGGGCTCAAGCAGCCAGCAGGATGGGTTGACCAATGGATGCCAGACCTCTCTTTAGGATGGGTATTCTGAGAAGACCATCCCACTTCCAGCTGGGGCACTTCTGGCCTGACACACAAGACCTTCACTTGCCCAAGGAAAAGCTTTGATACATTTTTTCTCCTCTACCCCTGTCTCTGATGCCTCTCTGTCAGGGTTATATTACAAGAGCTTCGTGCAACCACAAGAGGACAGAATCAGAGAATCAGAACCACAGAATTGTTGGGGTTGGAAGGGACCTCAAGAGAGCACTGAGACCCACCCAGAAACACACCACACCCATCCCAGAGACACACAACTCTCCACACACACACACACACACATTGGCCTTAAGTCTTTTGAACATGTTTTTCTGGCCAATTCCTGATCCACCACGTGGTGTAGAGCAGAATCCATGGCTCTGCAATTTACAGGCAAGTCTGTTGTGTGGAACAGTGCCTAAGGCTTTACACACCTCTAGGTTGATGACAATAGTCCCTCTTCTCCTCCCCACAAATGCTGACACCCCACTCTGGAAGGCTACCCCATTTTCTCAGGCACGATGTGCTGTTGTGAAGCCACGCTGGCTGTCGCCAACCACCTCTCTCTGTTCCAGCTGCATCACCATCCTTTCCAGAATGATTTTCTCCACAACTAGGACAGGCATGGAGGTGACACTGACTGGCCTGTACCTACCACAAGGGATTCCTTTTCACCTTTTCTCAAAATTATGGGTACACCTGCCAACTAGTTGGGGGATGGGGAACTTCCTTACTGTCCCCAGGTCATTAATGAGTATAGCATGTTCAGTAGTGTTGGCCCCACATACGAGTCCTGGGCTACCCCACTTGAGACTTGCCTCCAACTCATCATTCTACCACTCATCAGAGCGCTCTGGGCCCAGCCCCTCCACCACTCTGCTGTCCCCCTCACTCTCCACTTACACAACAGGCCCTTTGTCAGCCTGTGGTGAGCATGCCAGGGGAGAAAGTGTCAACAGCTTTACTAACAACTCTGGGTAACACCAGCCACAACTGTCTCACCCACAAAGCTGGTCACTTCAGTGTACAAGATGGGAGGGGAGTCTGTGAAGTCTGATTTCCTCTTCATATCTCCACACTGATGATACTCACCATCACCTTCTTGTACCTTCTCTCAATGGCTCTGCTGTACAGAAGGATTCTCTACATCCCCTTCCAAAGGAACAATAAACAGGCTCACTAGTCTCTACCAACACACATCTTCCTTCCCGTACCTCTTACACAGAGGAGCCTTAGGAAGTCTCTGCAGGCCTTTAGCAACCACTCCCAAGCAACAACACCTCTACAAGAGCATTAAGAAGGGCTTCCCAAAGAAGCCAGCCAGCTCCCACCCTCACCTGTTATGCTGACAAACCCCCACAAGGCCCCACAGAGCTGTGTCCGGGCAGTTGCCAAGCACTCAGGAGCTCTGGGCTGAAGCTGCCAGGACAATGGCCTGCTCTCACAAGCAGCCCTCCTCTGCCTGCTGGGTACTCACACACCAGGGATGGAACAACAGCGGCACAAGCCTACAGATGCTGCCCCTTTCTCACAGAAACAAACGTTTGAGACACAGGGACAGCAGGGCAGAGCCACAGAGCAGAACCAGCAGGAAAGACCAGGCCCAAAGACACGCTTTGCCTCATGGCAGCAAGGCAGAGAAGGCCCAAATGCCTTCAGCTGGCACATATACAATGCACAGACCAGCCTTTCATGAAGGCACACCACAGAACTGCTGTGACATGACCTTAATAACGACACCCCAGCTCTCCTGTGCTTTGGTTGTGTCTTCTGCCCGTCCTGACACACACACTCAACACCAAGAAGCCTTTGGCATTTCAAAGCTGCCGCCAGGGTCAGGTGAACATGGTGTCAGGAGAAGGACATGGAATTGCAGAAAAGTGTGGCCAGGAAAACACGCCCCAGCTCATTGCTCTCCAGGCTGTGGCATGAGAGAAGAGTTTGATGGAAAACGTGGTCACTCCCAAAGGCTGTCACACCCCTCTGGGAGCAGCATAAAAGCCGACCCAGAGCCTCTCTCCCTCACACACTTCTCCTGACGCCTTCTGCTCCACGCTCAGCAAGGTGAGACTCAAACCCCTTCCCCTCCAGCTATTCCCCTACTTGGCCCAGCTCTTCCAGACCCTCAGCCCTTTCCACCCCTGCGCTTTCTCAACCTCCTCTCTTCCAGGGCCCCTCCACACCACACACATGGCCTGCAACACCCTCTGCAGCCCCTGCGGACCCACCCCGCTGGCTAACAGCTGTAACGAGCCCTGTGTCAGGCAGTGTGAGGACTCCCGGGTCGTCATCCAGCCTTCCACCGTGGTGGTCACCCTGCCAGGACCCATCCTCAGCTCCTTCCCCCAGAGCACCGCTGTGGGATCCTCCGCATCCGCTGCCGTGGGCACCGAACTCAGCGCCCAGGGAGTGCCTGTCTCCTCTGGAGGCTTTGGCTATGGCCTTGGCTATGGACGTGGCTTTGGTTATGGCTTAGGAGGCCTGGGCTGCTATGGAGGCAGCAGAGGCTTTGGCTACCCCTGCTAAGGGCCCTCAACACCACCCCTGACACCAACATCCCAATCTCTGGCAGCCATGGTGTGGTTTTAAGTCACTCCTCCAAGCCTTTCATGCTCCATGGACTTGCCATCCATGAATCCTCCAGTCTCAGCACCAAGAAAGGAAGCAGGGAAGGGACCAGACCAGGCTCAGGCAAACATGGACCCTGAACCTCCTTCTCCCGCTTCCTTCTTTGCATCTCCTCTGCTCTTGTATCTACTACTCTCCACTGCAACCACCAGCACACAGACCAAAGACCACCAGGAACCTCAACTGTGTCACTCCCACAGTGGGGCAGGAACACCTCATGGCTCTGGGAAGAACTCCTACACACAAAGGATGTTGGCTGATGGTCACTCGACCTGTTCCTCACACGGGTGCCCCTCTTCTGGGCACTCCTCCCTTTTCACTGGATTGTTGTCCTTCAATAAACTTCTCCTGCATCACAGCATTCAACATGTCCTCATTCAGTCTTTCTTCTCCCAAGGCTCAGCCAGCCTCACCCATTAAATAGACAGGGCTCCAAAGGCCATGGGGGTGGCTTGACCAATGGCTGCCAGACCTCTCTTAGAAAGTACATCCCCAGACACGACTCCCATTGGCACCCAGTGGGTTTTCAGCCTGTCACATGAGACCTTGGACACACTTAGGCACTTCTGAACCACAGTCACTTGGGGCTTCCCCAGGGTTCCATGCTCGGTCCAGTTCTTTTTGACATTTTCACAAACAACCTGGACTCAGGACTAGAGGGTGTCTTAAATAAAGCTGCAGATGACACCAAATTGAGACAAGCTATTGCCTCTCTTCATCGTGGAGAAGCCTTACACAGAGACCTGGGCAGATTAAAGAGCTGGGCAGTCACCAACAGTGTGAAGGTTAGAAAGGTTAAGTACTGGATTCTCCACCTGGGAAGGGACAACCCTGGCTGTGCACCCAGCCTGGATGTCCAGGCACTGGTGCTGAGAGGGATTTGGGGTTTTGGTTGACAGCAAGTTTACCATGAGCCAGCAGTGTGCCCAGGCAGTCAGGAGGGGCAACCATATCCTGGGGTGCTTCAAGCATGGCATGGCCAAGCGCTCCAGGAAGGCAATTGTCCCACTCTACACTGTCCTGGTGCAGCTTCACCTTGAGTTCTGAGTGCAGTTTTGGGTGCAACAGTACAAGAGGGACACCAAACTGTTGGAGAGTGTCTGGAGGGATGGAACATGGATGGGCAAGGCTATGGACACCTAGTCTTCTTACACAGAGAGCCTGCAGTCCCTTGGTTTAGACAGCGTGGAGAAGAGGAGCTTGAGGGAAGACTTCATGAAGGTCCGTGGCTTCCTGACGAGGGGGAGCGAAGGGGCAGGCACCTATCTCCACTCTTTGGGACCAGGGATACAACCCGAGGGAAGTGCAGGAATCTGCACCAGGGGAGGTTTAGGCTGGATGTCAGGAAGAGGTTCTGTCCAGAGAGGGGGGTCAGGCACTGGCACAGGCTCCCCAGGGAAGGGGTCAAAGCCCCAAGATGGGCTGAGGTTAAGAAGCATCTGGACAATGCCCTCAATCCCATGCCCTGACTCAACTGGTCCTGTGTGGAGCCAGGAGTTGGACTCAGTGATGCTTAGAGGTCCCTTCCAACACATGTATGTATCATTATCCCCATACCTCTAAGACAAGAGCCTCCTGTCTGTTGACATCAATTGGCCTGGATGCCAGGAGACCACACAGCTCCTCTGTCACTGCCCCTCCTTCCCTGGAAATGGGATGGAAAATGGGACAAACACTTTGTGGGTCAACATAAGGTCAACAGCATCCCAGACCCATAGAATGAGAGCATGACAGAAGCACAGAATCATACCGTATCCTGACTTGGAGGGGACACATAAGGATCAAACAGCTTCTGCATATGGGATCCTCTTCAAGTGCCCAGCCACCCTCACAGGAAAGAAAGCCTTCCTAAGAGCTCACCTAAATCTAACTGCTCACTTTTGGTCTTAGCCCCTCATCACTACACATCCTGATAACGAGGCCCTTCCAATCTTTCCTCCACACCTCCTGTAAGTCCCTGAAGGCTGCTTTAGAGACTCCCTGGAATCTTCTCCATGCTGAACAACCCCAATACTCTCAGCCAGTCCTCAACAAGGAGAAGCTCCAACAGGTCCATCTCTAAGGCCTGTTCTGGTCCCCCTCCAAGAGGAGTCAGAGGCCACCCCAGGAATTCAGTCAGCTCTCACCTTCAACACATCTGCAGAAATCCCATAGGACCCCACACAGCTGCATACCTGTGGCATTTGAGAACTTCTCTCTACCTCCCTGTGTCTTCCTCAGCAACAAGGAAGTCTCACTTGAAAACGAGCCTACAGAACCATCCCCTTGTCTGAACTGGAGCCAGCTTTGCCATTCCTCAAACCTCCAGCATTGATCCCTGCTGGGGAAGGCCTGAATGCCATCGAAAGACCAGCACCTCACCAGGCTCATCAACACACAGACCAGACTTCCAATGAGCCAAGGAAATGGGGCACCTGCTTCACAACACATCTGCAACCCACAAGACATGACTGCTGTGGCATGACCTCAGTGGCAACACCCAACCTCTCCTGTGCTTCGGTTGTGTCTTCTGCCTGTCCTGACACACACACTCAACACCAAGAAGCCTTTGGCATCTCAAAGCTGCCGCCAGGGTCAGGTGAACATGGTGTCAGGAGAAGGACATGGAATTGCAGAAAAGTGTGGCCAGGAAAACACGCCCCAGCTCATTGCTCACCAGGCTGTGGCATGAGAGAAGAGTTGGATGAAAAACGTGGTCACTCCCAAAGGCTGTCACACCCCTCTGGGAGCAGCATAAAAGCCGACCCAGAGCCTCTCTCCCTCACACACTTCTCCTGACGCCTTCTGCTCCACGCTCAGCAAGGTGAGACTCAAACCCCTTCCCCTCCAGCTCCTGCCCTGCTTGGCCCAGCTCTTCCAGACCCTCAGCCCTTTCCACCCCTGCGCTTTCTCAACCTCCTCTCTTCCAGGGCCCCTCCACACCACACACATGGCCTGCAACACCCTCTGCAGCCCCTGCGGACCCACCCCGCTGGCTAACAGCTGCAACGAGCCCTGTGTCAGGCAGTGTGAGGACTCCCGTGTTGTCATCCAGCCTCCCGCTGTGCTGGTCACCCTGCCAGGACCCATCCTCAGCTCCTTCCCCCAGAGCACCGCTGTGGGATCCTCCGCATCCGCTGCCGTGGGCACCGAACTCAGCGCCCAGGGAGTGCCTGTCTCCTCTGGAGGCTTTGGCTATGGCCTTGGCTATGGCTACGGCTTGGGAGGCCTGGGCTGCTATGGAGGCAGAAGGGGCTGCTACCCCTGCTAAGGGTTCTCAACACCACCCCTCACTCCAACACCTAAAAATCCTGCAGTCCATACTGTGGACTGAGAACACAACTCATCAATAAACTTCTCCTGCATCACAGCCTTTGACTTCTCCTCAGTTGTATTTTTATTCTTCCAAAGCTCATCCCACCTTAAACAACACAAAGTCAGGGCTCAAGCAGCCAGCAGGAGTGGTTGGCCAATGGATGCCAGACCTCTCTTCAGGGCGTGTATTCTGGCAAGATCATCCCACTGCCACTTCTGGCCTGACACACAAGACCTTCGTTTGCTCAAAAAAAGCTTCAATACATTTATTTCTACATGTCTCTGATGCCTCTCTGGTAGGGTAACATGACCAGGAGACCAGATGAGCACAGAGCCCCTCTATCACTACCCCTCAACAACTTGGAAGAGGAGGGAAGATATGACAAGAGCTTTGTGCAGTGACATGAGGACAGAGACAGCACAGAATCAGAGAATGGTTTGGGTTGGAAGGGACCTTCAAACTCATCTCAGTTGCATCTGTCCTGCCATGAGCAGGGACACCCTCCACTAGACCAGGCTGCTCAAAGACCCATCACAGCTGCCTTTCAACACTGCCAGGGACCCAGAGACACAGAACTCCACATCAGACCCTCTTCAAGTCTCCAACCACATGAATGGTAAAGAAAGCCTTCCTAATAGTTCACCTAGAATCTACTCTGGTTCAGTTTTGCTCATTACCCCTCATGGTATCACTACATGTCCTGAATAATGAGTCCACCTCTATCTTTCCTCCACGCCTTCTATGAGTAGGACCACAACCATCCATAGGGGAAAGGAACCTCCTACAAGGACGTCCTATAAGGAGCACCACAACGACTCACAGGGGAAAGAGACTTCTTAATATCTCACCCAAAGCTCCCTACTCAGTTTTTTGTCGTTAACCACTTATTGTATCACTACACGTCCTGTAAAGAGTCCCTGCCCACCCTTCCTCCACACCTCCTGTCAGTACTGGAAGGCTGCTCTAAGAACTCCCTGGAAACTTCTCTAGGATAAACAATCCCAAATCTCTCATCCTGTCCTCAAGCAGGAGAAACTTTGACATGACCATCTTCATAGCCTCTTCTGCCCCCCTTATGCAGAAGGTTCCTTTCCTTCTTATGCTGGTGGACCAGAGCTGAACACAGGACTCTGGTTAAAGAAAGCACTGTAGGGAGGGAAAATATCCCAATAACTATGACTGACTGAAAATGAATAGGGCTGCTGAGACATGATAGAAGGTGGTTGTGTGAGCACTGACACCAGCCCCTGCAGTAACCTTGGGGGGGGTCCCCATCGGGCTCCCTACATTTCTGTTTGGCTAAGTGGTGTTGCAGGTCAACAAGCATTTCTGCTTCTGTTATGGGGTCTTCCTTATGATCCTCTTTCTTCAACCTCAAGGGGGGTCAATGCCCAAAGAACAACTGGTCTTAGTAGTAAGGCCTGAAGCAAATAAGACAACAACTAGGTCACCCTTTTCTCCCTCCTTTGTCACACATCAAATCAAGGATGGAGACTCTGCTTAGCCTTTGCTTGCCAATGTATTTATAGAAACACTTTTCCTGGTCCTTTATGGCCAGAGCTGGATGAAGTTTCAGTCGAGCTTTCACCTTTCTCAATTTCTCCTTGAATAACCTCATAACATCCTTGGAGGTCTCTTGAGGTGTCTGCCCCTTCCTCAAAAAATCATACACTCTCTTCTTTTTCCTAAGTCACAACCAAAGGCTCCTTCCTTCTGAGTTAGAGCATTCTTCTTCCTATGCAGCTTGTATCTTGGCACATGGAGACTCTCTATCAAACACAGGGCAATCTTCTGAACCTTCAATAGAAGCCATGCCTCTAGTCCCTCACTAACAAAACCATGCAGCATGAAGCCAATACAGACAGCTACAAGCTGCCAGGCCAAGGGGAACCAAGACATCATAGAAATCATAGAATTGTAGGGGTTGGAAGGGACCTCAGGAGATCATCAGGTCCAACCCCCTGCCAAAGCAGCTCCCCAGGACAGGGCACACAGGGAGGCGTCCAGACGGGTCTTGAATGTCTCCAGAGATGGAGACTCCACCACCTCCCTGGGCAGCCTGTGCCAGGGCTCTGTCACCCTCACTGTTAAAAAGTTTTTCCCCATGTTGGTGTGGAACTTCCTGTGCTCCAACTTGCAGCCATTGCCCCTTGTCCTGTCCCCACAGACACTGAAAAGGGGCTGGCTGATTCCCCCTGCATCCCCTGCTTCAGATAATTATAGACTTCAATTAGGTCCCCCCTTAGTCTTCTGTTCTCAAGGCTGAACAGTCCGAACTTAGCCTTTCCTCATAGGGGAGATGTTCCCGGCCCTTAATCATCTTCGTAGCCCTTCTTTGGACTCTCTCCAGGAGATCCCTGTCCTTTTAAAACCAAGAAGCCCAGAACTGGACACCACACTCCAGGTGGGGCCTGACCAGGGCAGAGTAGAGGGGGAGGATCCCCTCCTTTGACCTGCTGGCTACACTCCTCTTGATGCTCCCCAGGATCCCATTGGCTCTCTCAGCCCCCCAGGGCACACTGATGGCTCATGGCCACCCTGTCACCCACCAGGACCCCCAGGACATCACAGAGCAATTGTAGAGGCAGGACCAAAAACAGGCTTACCAAGCAGGCAGCAAGGTGGGGAGAGGGGGAATATGATGGAAGGGGCATGCCTCACGCCTGGCACAACTCCAAACCCAATCCAGCCTTCCAGAGATGCAAGGACATAGACAAACACTGGACAACGCACCCACAAACCACACCACATGAATGCCATGGGAGGACCTCACTGATGACACCCCACCTCTCCTATGCTTTGCCCGGGCCTCCAAAATGCTTTTACACACCCCTTGCCTACAAATCCATCCCAGGACCGACTCTCCCTTCAAAGCTGCCGCCAGGGCCAATGGGACACGACCTCAAGAAGAGGACAGGAAAAGGGAGTGTTGTGGTCAGGAAAACACGCCCCAGCTCATTGCTCTCCAGCCTGTGGCATGCAAGCCCTGCCTGTCTGAAAACTGCTGCCCTGTGCACAGGCTGTCTCTCTGCCTCGGGCACTCCAGGAGCAGCATAAAAGCCGACCCAGAGCCTCTCTCCCTCACACACTTCTCCTGACGCCTTCTGCTCCACGCTCAGCAAGGTGAGACTCAAACCCCTTCCCCTCCAGCTCCTGCCCTGCTTGGCCCAGCTCCTCCAGACCCTCACCCCTTTCCACCCCTGCGCTTTCTCAACCTCCTCTCTTCCAGGGCCCCTCCACACCACACACATGGCCTGCAACACCCTCTGCAGCCCCTGCGGACCCACCCCGCTGGCTAACAGCTGCAACGAGCCCTGTGTCAGGCAGTGTGAGGACTCCCGTGTCGTCATCCAGCCTCCCGCTGTGCTGGTCACCCTGCCAGGACCCATCCTCAGCTCCTTCCCCCAGAGCACCGCTGTGGGATCCTCCGCATCCGCTGCCGTGGGCACCGAACTCAGCGCCCAGGGAGTGCCTGTCTCCTCTGGAGGCTTTGGCTATGGCCTTGGCTATGGCTACGGCTTGGGAGGCCTGGGCTGCTATGGAGGCAGAAGGGGCTTTGGCTTCCCCTGCTAAGGGCCCTCAACACCATCCCTGACACCAAGATCCCAGTCTCTGGAGGAGATGCTGTGGGTTGAAGACATGCCTCCTGCCACCTCCTGCCTTCTCCATGGTTCCTCCTCTCATGGCACCCAGCAGAGAAGTGCCCAGCCAACCCTGAGGCAAACACGGCCCTTTCACCTCCTCTTCTCCTACCACCTCCTTCTTTGCACCTCCACTTCTCTCTGCTACTCTCAGGTGCAAAAATCTGCTCAAAATCCAAAGACCACCAGGGACCTCAACTGTGCCACTCCCAGAGTGGGACAGGAACACCTCGTGGCTCTGGTAGGAGCTCCGGAAGACAACAGCATTGGCTGGTGGTCACCCGACCTGTACCTCACACAGGCCCCCAGCCACTCTCAAGTCCTCCCTCTTCACTGTATTATTTTTTCTTCAATAAACTTCTCCTGCAGCACAGCCTTTGACAGCTCCTGGGTCATTCTTTTGCCTCCCAAGGCTCATCCAACCTCACCCAGCAAAATGCCAGGGCTGAGGCCACCCGCGTGGCTCAACCAACGGCTGACAGTTCTTTCTCTAGGACGTGCACCCCAAAACACCTCCCACCTGCACCCAATGTGCTTCCAGCCCATCACACAAGACCTTCCCTTCTCAAACAACAGCTTGGACACACTTCTGCAGTTGTACCCATGCCTCTGACCCAAGGCTTCCTTTCTGCTGGGGTGAATTGCCCTGCGTGCTGGGTCACCACTGAGGTTCTTTCTCTCCCCTGACTACAGAGGAAACAGTAGAGAAACAATGACCCAAGTTCTGTGTGTCCACAGAACAGCAGAGCAATCACAAAGACCCATATTTATAGAATCAGAGTGTGACAGGATCACTGAAGTGTTAGGGTAGGAAGGCACCTGAAAGATCATTCAGTTAACACTTTCCTGAGCAGGGATTCCCTCTGCTAGACCAGGCTGCTCAAAGCCCCGTTCAGCCTCACCTTGAACACTGCCTGGGACCCGGGGGGACACACAGCTTCTGCTGGAAATCATCCAACTACCCCTGTCTGTAGGGGGTTAGACTCGATGAGCTATCAAGTTCCCTTCCAACCCCTACAATTCTGTGATTTAGCAAAGCCTTCCTAATAGCTCACCTAAATCTACCCACTCAGTTTTGTTCTTAAACTCTCATCTTATCACCACACATCCTGATAAGGAGGCCCTGACCATCTTTCCTCCCATCAACTTCTTGTGGCTCCCTGCATTGGCACTGCTTTACAGAAGCATCTTCTACATCCCCTTCCACAGGAACAAGACCAGGCTCAACAGCCTCTACCTTCCCAGATCTTCCTCCCTGCACTCCTCACACAGACAAGGCTTAGGAGCTCTCAGAGCCGTTTACCAACCCCTCCCAAGCAATAAGAACTCAATGAGGTAATCGAGATGCCCACTAATGAAATCAAGCCAGGTCTCTCCCACCTTCCCCACTCCTGGCAACATCCCATCAAGGCCACAGAGCTGTGTACATGCAGCTGTCAAGCACACCTTCCTACCTCTCTATGTCATTCTTACCAACAAGGAAGTCTCCACTGACAACCAGCCCAAAAAACACGCCCCTTGGCTAAACTGGAGCTGCCTTGCCATTCCTAAGGCCTTCAGCATTCATCACCCACCACCAGGGCCTCAGCTCTGCAGCCACATGCTGCACGCTTGGCTCCAGCTCGCCCTGGCAACCTGCAGACCCTCCTGCTGCCATCAAACACTGTGTAGAGAAGTGGCCTCACGCCTCAGTACACTCCCTAAGTAAAGACCTCAATGTTCCTGCAGAACCACATCCTATCCCTGCGGCTTCCACTCTCCTCTGCCTCTCATCACACTCAGGGACTCTCCACAGCCTCACCTGCCCATGCAAAGTAGCCATGGGGTGTGGCAGCATCACACCAGAGCCCGGCCTACAAACCTGTCAGCATGAGGAAAGGGCAGCACTGCTGAGGGGCTGACACTAGCCCATGGGGAGCCTGGCAGGTCTCCCAACAACACATGCAGTGGCAGGCTTGTAAGTCCTGGGCTGGGGCCAGCACTCCAATGGCTTGTTCTCACAAGAGTCCCTCATCTGCCTGCTTGCACTCATGCATCAGGGATGGCCCCATGGGAGCATAAGGCTGAAGATGCAGCCCCCTTTCTCCCAGACACACCCTTAGGAGTCACAGGGGCAGCAAGACAGAACCACAGAGCACAACCACATAGAAAGGCCAGGCCCAAAGACACACTTAGCCTCCTGGCAGCAAGGTGGGAAAGAGCTAAATGCAATGGAAAGGGCAACACCTCACCTGGCACAACTCCAATGCCCAGACCAGCCTTCCAGGTCTGCCAGAAATTGGGGCACTTGCTTCACAACACCTCTGAAAACCACACAAATTCCATGGCATGACCTCAGTGACAACACCCCAGCTCTCCTGTGCTTTGGTTGCATCTTCTGCCCGTCCTGACACACACACTCAACAACAAGAAGCCTTTGGCATTTCAAAGCTGCCGCCAGGGTCAGGTGAACATGGTGTCAGGAGAAGGACATGGAATTGCAGAAAAGGGTGGCCAGGAAAACACGCCCCACCTCATTGCTCACCAGGCTGTGGCATGAGAGAAGAGTTTGATGAAAAACATGGTCACTCCCAAAGGCTGTCACACCCCCTGGGGACCAGCATAAAAGCCGACCCAGAGCCTCTCTCCCTCACACACTTCTCCTGACGCCTTCTGCTCCACGCTCAGCAAGGTGAGACTCAAACCCCTTCCCCTCCAGCTCCTGCCCTACTTGGCCCAGCTCTTCCAGACCCTCACCCCTTTCCACCCCTGCGCTTTCTCAACCTCCTCTCTTCCAGGGCCCCTCCACACCACACACATGGCCTGCAACACCCTCTGCAGCCCCTGCGGACCCACCCCGCTGGCTAACAGCTGCAACGAGCCCTGTGTCAGGCAGTGTGAGGACTCCCGGGTCGTCATCCAGCCTTCCACCGTGGTGGTCACCCTGCCAGGACCCATCCTCAGCTCCTTCCCCCAGAGCACCGCTGTGGGATCCTCCGCATCCGCTGCCGTGGGCACCGAACTCAGCGCCCAGGGAGTGCCTGTCTCCTCTGGAGGCTTTGGCTATGGCCTTGGCTATGGCCGTGGCTTTGGCTACGGCTTAGGAGGCCTGGGCTGCTATGGAGGCAGGAGAGGCTTTGGCTACCCCTGCTAAGGGCCCTCAACACCACCCCTGACACCAACATCCCAATCTCTGGCAGCCAGGGTGTGGTTTTAAGTCACTCCTCCAAGCCTTTCATGGCCCATGTACTTGCCATCCATGACTCCTCCTGTCTCAGCACCAACAAAGGAAGCAGGGAAGGGGCCAGACCAGGCTGAGACAAACATGGACCCTGGACCTCCTTCTCCCACTTCCTTCTTTGATTCTCCTCTTCTTTTGCATCTACTACTCTCCACTGCAACCACCAGCACACAGACCAAAGACCACCAGGAACCTCGACTGTGCCGCTCCCACAGTGGGGCAGGAACACCTCATGGCTCTGGGAAGAACTCCTACATACAAAGGATGTTGCCTGATGGTCACTCGACCTGTTCCTCACACGGGTGCCCCTCTTCTGGGCACTCCTCCCTTTTCACTGGATTGTTGTCCTTCAATAAACTTCTCCTGCCTCACAGCATTCAACATGTCCTCATTCAGTCTTTCTTCTCCCAAGGCTCAGCCAGCCTCACCCATTAAATAGACAGGGCTCCAAAGGCCATGGAGGTGGCTTGACCAATGGCTGCCAGACCTCTCTTGGAAAGTACATCCCCAGAAACGACTCCCATTGGCACCCAGTGCCTTTTCAGCCTCTCACATGAGACCTTCACATTCCCAGGCATAACCTTGGACACACTTAGGCACTTCTGAACCCCAGTCACTTGGGGGCTTCCCCAGGGTTCCATTCTAGGTCCAGTTCTTTTTGACATTTCAATAAATGACCTGGACTCAGGACTAGAGGGTGTCTTAAATAAATCTGCACATGACACTGATTTGAGATGAGCTGTTGACTCCAGAGAGTCCACACACAGAGACCTGGGAAGGTGCAACCAGTTTCAGGAGAGCAGAGCGGCAGAATAACCTCCTTTGACCTTATCAATACACTTATCTTGGTGTAGACAAACATACGATGGGCTTTTCAGACACCAAAACCCCCAAGTCCAGCTCCATGGAGCTGCTCACCATCGCCCAGGCTGTATCCATGTCTGGCACTGCCCCAACCCAGACATGGGACCGACCACTCGGCCTTGTTGAACTCCATGAGATTCACACATCAGGCCCCAGCTCCCCAGCCTGTCAAAGACCCTCTGGATGGTGGCCCTTCCCTCCAGTGTGTCAACTGTACCACACGGCTTGGGGTCATCCACAAACCTGCAGAGGCTGCACTCAATCCCACTCTCCTCTTCCCTGACACAGATGTGAAGTAGGACTGGATTCTATACCCACCCCAGACAGACAGAATTCAGTACTCCCAAAACGCACATTGAACCACTGAACAACAACACTGAGCATGACCATCCAGACAATACCTAATCCTCCAGCTGGTTCATCCATCAAATCCACAGCTCTCCAGTTTCCGGGCAAGCAAGTCGTGAGACACCATGTCTAAGATTTTCACAAGTCCATGTAGATGAAAATCTTCTCTCTTCCCTTACCCACCAATGTCACCCTGTTGTGGAAGGACACAGGACTTGTCAGGCACAAGGTGCCCTTCCTGAAACCATGCTGGCTGCCAGCAGCCACCTCTCCTGATTCCAGGTGACTCAGCTTGGTTTCCAAAAGCATTTGCTCCATGACCATGACAGGCACAGAGCTGACACTGACCAGCCTCTGCTTACCCAGGGGATTCCTTTACACCTTATTTTTTCCAAAATCAGGGTTCCATCTGCCAACTTGTTGCAGGGGTGGGGACTAGATTCCATTGCCCAGGTCGTTAAAGAGCATGTTCAACAGTGTTGGCCCCACATAAGAGTCTTGGGCTACACCTCTTGAGACTCTCCTCCAATGGACTTTGAGCCACTCAGCAGAGTGCTGTGGGCCCAGCCCTTCAACCACTCTGCACTCCACTCACTCTACACTGACACAACAGGTACTTTGGCAGCCTGCAGTGAGCATGCCAAGGGAGAAAGCATCATCAACTGCTTCATGAGAAGCTGGAGGGCAACACTAGCCACGGCTCACTAAGCCTTAAAACATCCACTTCAACATAAAGGATAGGGGGGATCAACCAAGCCTAATGTCCCCTCTGTCAGTTCACACTGACGACTCCACATCACCCTCTCATGATTCCCTGCATTGTCCCTGCTTTACAGAAGCATCTTCTACATCCCCTTCCAAAGGAACAAGACCAGCTCACCAGCCTCTACTTTCCCAGCTCTTCCTTCCTCCACTCCTTACACAGAGGACACTCAGGAGCTCTCTGACAGCCCTTATGACCTCTACAAGATAATTGAGAGCCCCACCCACCCCCCAGAAATTCAGGCAGCTCCCTCCCTCACCACTCCTGCAGAAATCCCATAGGACCCCACACAGCTGCATACATGCAGTTGTGGAGCTCTCCTTTCTACCTCCATGTGTCTTCCTCAGCAACAAGGAAGTCTCACTTGAAAACGAGCCTATAGAACCATCCCCTTGGCTGAACTGGGCCCATCTTCCCCTTCCTCAAGCCCTCAGGATTCATCCCTGCTGGGGAAGGCCTGAATGCAATGGAAGGGACAGCACCTCACCTGGCTCATCTCCAACACACAGATCAGACTTTCAATGAGCCAAGGAAGTGGGACACTTGCTTAAAAACACATCTGCAAACCACACCACACAAATGCCATGGCATGACCACAGTGGCAACACCCAACCTCTCTTATGCCTGTCCTGACACACACACTCAACACCAAGAAGCCTTTGGCATTTCAAAGCTGCCGCCAGGGTCAGGTGAACATGGTGTCAGGAGAAGGACATGGAATTGCAGAAAAGTGTGGCCAGGAAAACACGCCCCAGCTCATTGCTCACGATCCTGTGGCAGGCAAGACCTGCTTGATGAAAAACACAGTCACACACAAAGGCTGTCACACCCCTCTGGGAGCAGCATAAAAGCCGACCCAGAGCCTCTGTCCCTCACACACTTCTCCTGACGCCTTCTGCTCCACGCTCAGCAAGGTGAGACTCAAACCCCTTCCCCTCCAGCTCCTGCCCTGCTTGGCCCAGCTCTTCCAGACCCTCACCCCTTTCCACCCCTGCGCTTTCTCAACCTCCTCTCTTCCAGGGCCCCTCCACACCACACACATGGCCTGCAACACCCTCTGCAGCCCCTGCGGACCCACCCCGCTGGCTAACAGCTGCAACGAGCCCTGTGTCAGGCAGTGCCAGGACTCCCGTGTCGTCATCCAGCCTCCCGCTGTGCTGGTCACCCTGCCAGGACCCATCCTCAGCTCCTTCCCCCAGAGCACCGCTGTGGGATCCTCCGCATCCGCTGCCGTGGGCACCGAACTCAGCGCCCAGGGAGTGCCTGTCTCCTCTGGAGGCTTTGGCTATGGCCTTGGCTATGGCTACGGCTTGGGAGGCCTGGGCTGCTATGGAGGCAGAAGAGGCTTTGGCTACCCCTGCTAAGGGCCCTCAACACCATCCCTGACACCAACAACCACCAAAATCCTGGAGTCCACATCATGGATTGAGGATGCACCTTCAGGCCTCTTCTGGCACTTGGTCTTGACATCTACATCTCCTCCTCTCATGGAACCAAGCAAAGAAGCAGGGAAGAGGCCCTGCCTGAGCTGGGGCAAACATCGACCCTCTACCTCTTCCCCTTCTTCTTCTTCCTTCTCTGCATCACTTCTTGTATTGTGTCTACTACTCTCCTCTGAAACCACCTGCTCAAAAAACAAAGACCACTACTATCCTCCAGTCTGCCTCTCCTGTAGTGGGGGGCAGGAACACCTTGTGGCTCTGGTCAGAGCTCCAGCACACAAAGGATGTTGGCTCATGGTCCCCTGACCTGATTTTTCTCTATCAATAAAGTTCTCCTGCATCAAAGCCTTTGACATCTCCTCAGTTGTTCTTTCTCATCCAGCCTTAATCACAAGAAAGACAGGGGCATTAGTCATTTAGATGTCTTCTAGTCCACCCCACCTGCAGGAAGCAACAACATCTTCACTAGATCAGATCACTCAGAGCCCATCAAGCCACACAGCACAGAATCAGAGACTCAGAGACTCAGAGAATGGTTTCACTTGGAATGGACCTTAGAAGTCATCTAGTCAGCTCCTCTTCCCCAAGCCTGTAGCGTTGCCTGGCGTTGTTGTGACCCAGCAGAGAGTGCACCCACCCAAGCCAAGAGCAGCCAGTTTCTCAAGGAGAATGCTGTGGGAAACAGTGACAAAGGCTTTACTAAAGACCAGGCAGACAACATCCACAGCCATTCCCTCATCCATTAAGCAGGTCACCTTGTCATGGCAGCAGACCAGAAGAGTCAAGCAGAACCTGCCTTTCATAACCCATGATGACTGGGACTGAACTCCTGGCTGTACTGTGAGTGGTGGCACTCAATGTGATCTGCAACATAAACTGCTCTGGAACCGAGGTCAGACTGAGAGGCCTGTAATTCCCAGATCTTCCTTCTGGCCATTCTTGTAGCTGGGTGTCACCTTTGCTCACTTCTAGTCAACCAGGACTTCCCCAGCACAGGCAAGAATGCTGAGACATGATAGAATGTGCTTAGTGGGGACTGACACCAGCCTCCTTGGTTCCCATGGGGGCGATCCCATCCAGCCCCCTACACATGTGTATGGCTAAGAGGTGTAGCAGTTCAACAATCATTTCTTCTTCTGCGTTGGGGGCTTTGTTATGTTCCCCTTCCTTGTCTTCCATCTCAGGGGGGCTGGGCACCCAGAACACAACTGGTCTTAGCAGTGAGGCATGAAGCAAATAAGACAACAAGTAACTCAACCCCTTCCTCCTTCTTTATCACTGTTTACCCACCATCAAATAAAGGAGGGAGATTCCCCATAGCCCTTCTTTTGCTGCCAGTGTGTTTACAGAAAGTTTTCTTCTCCTTTATGACCATAGCTGGATGAAGTTTGAGTCAAGATTTGGCCTTTCTGAATTTCTCCTTGGATAACCTCACAACATCCTTGGAGGCCTCCTGAGGTATCTGCCCCTTCCTCCGAAAATAAAACTTATCTTCTTTTTCCTAAGTCCCAACCAGAGGCTCCTTCATGCTCAGCCAGACAATTCTTCTTATCCTCAAGCATGTATCTTGGCACATGGAGACTTTATCAAACACAGGCCAATCATCTGGAACATACAACAGAAGCCATGCCTCCAGCCCCTCACTAACAAAAACATGCAACATGAAGCCAATACAGAGAGCTACAAGCTGCAGAGCCAGTGGGAAAAAAGACATCACAGAACAATGATAAAGGCAGCCACAAAACCAGGATTACTGACCTGGCAGCAAGGTGGGGACACAGCAAATGTGATGGAAGGGGCATGCCTCACACCTGGCACAAGTCCAAAGCCAATTCCAGGGGTGCAAGGATATGGAAATCCACTGGATAATGCACCCACAACCACACCACATGAATGCCATGGGAGAACATCATCGATTACACCCCACATCTCCTATGCTTTGCCCTCCAAAATGCTTTTACACACCCCTTGCCTACAAATCCATCCCAGGACCGACTCTCCCTTCAAAGCTGCCGCCAGGGCCAATGGGACACGACCTCAAGAAGAGGACAGGAAAAGGGAGCCTTGTGGCCAGGAAAACACGCCCCACCTCATTGCTCTCCAGGCTGTGGCATGCAAGCCCTGCCTGTCTGAAAACTGCTGCCATGTGCACAGGCTGTCTCTCTGCCTCGGGCACTCCAGCAGCATAAAAGCCGACCCAGAGCCGTTCTCCCTCACACACTTCTCCTGACGCCTTCTGCTCCACGCTCAGCAAGGTGAGACTCAAACCCCTTCCCCTCCAGCTCCTGCCCTGCTTGGCCCAGCTCTTCCAGACCCTCACCCCTTTCCACCCCTGCGCTTTCTCAACCTCCTCTCTTCCAGGGCCCCTCCACACCACACACATGGCCTGCAACACCCTCTGCAGCCCCTGCGGACCCACCCCGCTGGCTAACAGCTGCAACGAGCCCTGTGTCAGGCAGTGTGAGGACTCCCGGGTCGTCATCCAGCCTCCCGCTGTGCTGGTCACCCTGCCAGGACCCATCCTCACCTCCTTCCCCCAGAGCACCGCTGTGGGATCCTCCGCATCCGCTGCCGTGGGCACCGAACTCAGCGCCCAGGGAGTGCCTGTCTCCTCTGGAGGCTTTGGCTATGGCCTTGGCTTTGGCTATGGCTTAGGAGGCCTGGGCTGCTATGGAGGCAGGAGAGGCTTTGGCTACCCCTGCTAAGGGCCCTCACCACCATCCTTGGCACCAGCTTCCCAAAGCATTGAAGCCATGCCATGGATTGAGGACACATCTCCAGGCCTTTCCTGGCACATGGACCTGCCATCCACAGCTCCTCCTCTCATAGCATGAAGCAAGCAAGCAGGGCAGAGGGACAGCCTGGGCTGAGGCAACATGGCCCCTCTACCTATTCCCCTTCTCCCTCTTCCATCTCTGAATCGCCTCTTCTCTTATGCCTACTACTCTCCTCTGGAACCACCTGCTCAAAAGCAAAGGCTACTGGGGACCTCCAGTGTGCCTCTCCTGTAGTGGGAGGGGGAAGACCTGCTGGGTCTGCTAAGAGCTCAGGTATACAAAGGATGTTGGCTCATGGTCCCCTGACCTGAATGTCAGATGAGCACCCTCATACATGGAACTCTTTCCTTTTCAAGGTATTTTTGTGTATCAATAAACTTCTCCTGCATCTCAGCCTTTGACTTCTCCTCAGTTGTTTGTTCATTCTTCCAAATCTCATCCCACCTCAAACAACCCAAAGTCAGGGCTCAAGCAGCCAGCAGGATGGGTTGACCAATGGATGCCAGACCTCTCTTTAGGACGGGTATTCTGAGAAGATCATCCCACTTCCACCTGGGGCACTTCTGGCCTGACACACAAGACCTTCACTTGCCCAAAGAAAAGCTTCGATACTTTTATTAACTTCTTGAATTTATTTCTACATTTCTCTGATGCCTCTCTGATAGGGTAACATGGCCTGGGGACCAGCTGAGCACAGAGCCCCTCTATCACTGCCCCTCCACAACTGGCCAGAGGAGGGAAAATATGACAAGAGCTTTGTGCAGTGACATGAGGACAGATACAGCACAGAATCAGAGAATGGTTTGGGTTGGAAGGGACCTTCAAACTCATCTCAGTTGCATCTGTCCTGCCATGAGCAGGGACACCCTCCACTAGACCAGGCTGCTCAAAGCTCCATCACAGCTGCCTTTCAACACTGCCAGGGACCCAGGGACAAAGAACTTCATGTGGGATCCTCTTCAAGTCTCCAACCACATGTATGGTAAAGAAAACCTTCCCAATAGCTCACCTAAATCTACCCTGGTTCAGTTTTGCTCATAACCCCTCATGGTATCACTACATGTCCTGAATAACGAGTTCATCTCCTCCTTTCCTCCATGTCTCCTATAAGTAGGACCTCAACCATCCATAGGGGAAAGGAACCTCCTACAAGGACCTCCTAGAAGTAGAACCACAAACACCCATAGGGGAAAGAGCCTTCTTAACAGCTCACACAATCCTCCCTTCTCAGTTTTGTCGTTAACCACTTAGTGTATCACTACATGTCCTGTAAAGAGTCCCTGCCCATCCTTCCTCCACACCTCCTGTCAGTACTGGAAGGCTGATCTAAGGAGTCCCTGTAAAATTCTCCAGGATAAACAATCCCAACTCTTGCAGCCTGTCCTCAAACAGGAGAAGCTTTGAAACCAGCATCTCCATAGCCTCTTCTGCTTCCCCTCCAGAAGGTTCCTATCATTCTTATGCTGGGGGCCCAGAGCTAAACACAGGACTCCAGCTTCTGGAGAGAACAGTAAAAAGGCAAAATATCCTCCCTTGACCTAATGAACATACTTCTCATGATGTGACTCAGCCCATGATTGGCTGTCTGGCCTGGAAACACACATTGCTGGCCCATAGTCAGGCTTTTACCCACCAGTACACCCAAGTCCATCTCCATGGAGTTCTTGGATTGCCCAGCCTATATCCCTTTATCCCTTGTCCCAACTCACACATGGGACCAAGCACTTGGCCTTGTTGGACTACATGAGATTCACACATGAGGTCAAACCCCTAACCTGTCAAAGCCCTGCTGGATGGTGGCCCTTCCCTCCAGTGTGTCACCAGTACTAAATGGCTTGGGGTCATCCACAAACCTGCTGAGGCTGCACTCAACCCCACTCTCCATTTCCCTTACCAAGATGTGATGCAAGACCGGTCCCTGTACCGATCCCAGAGACACAGAACTCGTCACCACTCCCCACACACACACAGAGCCACTGGCCTAAACCCCTTTGCAGATGTCCATCCAGTCAGTTCCTAATTAACCACGTGGTGGAGAGCTAAATCCCAGACTCTCCAATTTACAGACAATTCTCTCAAGTGTAACAGTATCAAAGGCTGTCAGGACATGGGTCCTCACTGGACAATGAACCCACAAACCACACCACATGAATGCCACAGGATGACCTCACTGATGACACCCCACCTCTCCTATGCTTTGCCCAGGCCTCCAAAATGCTTTTACACACCCCTTGCCTACAAATCCATCCCAGGACCGACTCTCCCTTCAAAGCTGCCGCCAGGGCCAATGGGACACGACCTCAAGAAGAGGACAGGAAAAGGGAGCCTTGTGGCCAGGAAAACACGCCCCACCTCATTGCTCTCCAGGCTGTGGCATGCAAGCCCTGCCTGTCTGAAAACTGCTGCCCTGTGCACAGGCTGTCTCTCTGCCTCGGGCACTCCAGGAGCAGCATAAAAGCTGACCCAGAGCCGCTCTCCCTCACACACTTCTCCTAACGCCTTCTGCTCCACGCTCAGCAAGGTGAGACTCAAACCCCTTCCCCTCCAGCTCCTGCCCTGCTTGGCCCAGCTCTTCCAGACCCTCACCCCTTTCCACCCCTGCGCTTTCTCAACCTCCTCTCTTCCAGGGCCCCTCCACACCACACACATGGCCTGCAACACCCTCTGCAGCCCCTGCGGACCCACCCCGCTGGCTAACAGCTGCAACGAGCCCTGTGTCAGGCAGTGTGAGGACTCCCGGGTCGTCATCCAGCCTCCCGCTGTGCTGGTCACCCTGCCAGGACCCATCCTCAGCTCCTTCCCCCAGAGCACCGCTGTGGGATCCTCCGCATCCGCTGCCGTGGGCACCGAACTCAGCGCCCAGGGAGTGCCTGTCTCCTCTGGAGGCTTTGGCTATGGCCTTGGCTATGGCCGTGGCTTTGGCTATGGCTTAGGAGGCCTGGGCTGCTATGGAGGCAGGAGAGGCTTTGGCTACCCCTGCTAAGGGCCCTCAACACCACCCCTGACACCAACATCCCAATCTCTGGCAGACAGGGTGTGGTTTTAAGTCACTCCTCCAAGCCTTTCATGCTCCATGGACTTGCCATTCATGAATCCTCCTGGCTCAGCACCAAGAAAGGAAGCAGGGAAGGGACCAGACCAGGCTCAGGCAAACATGGACCCTGGACCTCCTTCTCCCGCTTCCTTCTTTGCATCTCCTCTGCTCTTGTATCTACTACTCTCCACTGCAACCACCAGCACACAGACCAAAGACCACCAGGAACCTCGACTGTGCCACTCCCACAGTGGGGCAGGAACACCCCATGGCTCTGGGAAGAACTCCAGCATACAAAGGATGTTGGCTGATGGTCACTCGACCTGTTCCTCACACGGGTGCCCCTCTTCTGGGCACTCCTCCCTTTTCACTGGATTGTTGTCCTTCAATAAACTGCATCACAGCATTCAACATGTCCTCATTCAATCTTTCTTCTCCCAAGGCTCAGCCAGCCTCACCCATTAAATAGACAGGGTTCCAAAGGCCATGGAGGTGGCTTGACCAATGGCTGCCAGACCTCTCTTGGAAAGTACATCCCCAGAAACGACTCCCATTGGCACCCGGTGGCTTTTCAGCCTGTCACATGAGACCTTGGACACACTTAGGCACTTCTGAACCACAGTCACTTGGGGCTTCCCCAGGGTTCCATGCTCGGTCCAGTTCTTTTTGACATTTTCATAAACAACCTGGACTCAGGACTAAAGGGTGTCTTAAATAAATCTGCAGATGACACCAAATTGAGACAAGCTATTGCCTCTCTTCATCGTGGAGAAGCCTTACACAGAGACCTGGGCAGATTAGAGCGCTGGGCAGTCACCAACAGTGTGAAGGTTAGAAAGGTTAAGTACCGGATTCTCCACCTGGGAAGGGACAACCCTGGCTGTGCACCCAGCCTGGATGTCCAGGCACTGGTGCTGAAAGGGATTTGGGGTTTTGGTTGACAGCAAGTTAACCATCAGCCAGCAGTGTGCCCAGGCAGGCAGGAGGGGCAACCATATCCTGGGGTGCTTCAAGCATGGCATGGCCAAGCGGTCCAGGAAGGAGATTGTCCCACTCTACACTGTCCTGGTGCAGCTTCACCTTGAGTTCTGAGTGCAGTTTTCGGTGCAACAGTACAAGAGGGACAGCAAACTGTTGGAGAGTGTCTGGAGGGGTGTAACACGGATGGGCAAGGCTATGGACACCTAGTCTTCTTACCCAGAGAGCCTACAGTCCCTTGGTTTAGACAGCGTGGAGAAGGGGAGGTTGAGGGAAGACTTCATGAAGGTCTGTGGCTTCCTGCCGAGGGGGAGCGAAGGGGCAGGCACCTATCTCCACTCTTTGGGACCAGGGATAGAACCTGAGGGAACAGCAGGAAGCTGCACCAGGGGAGGTTTAGGCTGGATGTCAGGAAGAGGTTCTGTCCAGAGAGGGGGGGTCAGACACTGGCACAGGCTCCCCAGGGAAGGGGTCACAGCCCCAAGCTGGGCTGAGGTCAAGAAGCATCTGGATGACGCCCTCAATCCCATGCCCTGACTCAACTGGCCCTGTGTGGAGCCAGGAGTTGGACTCAGTGATGCTTAGAGGTCTCTTCCAACACATGTATCTATCATTATCCCCATACCTCTAAGACAAGAGCCTCCTGTCTGTTGACATCAATTGGCCTGGATGTCAGGAACCCACACAGCTCCTCTGTCAATGTCCCTCCTTACCTGGAAATGGGATGGAAAATGGGACAAACTTGGAGGGAACACATAAGGATCCAACAGCTTCTGTATATGGGATCCTCTTCAAGTGCCCAGCCACCCTCACAGGAAAGAAAGCCTTCCTAATAGCTCACCTAAATCTACCTGCTCACTTTTGGTCTTAGCCCCTCATCACTACACATCCTGATAACAAGGCCCTTCCAATCTTTCCTCCACGCCTCCTGTAAGTTCCTGAAGGCTGCTTTAGAGACTCCCTGTAATCTTCCCCACGCTGAACAACCCCAATACTCTCAGCCAGTCCTCAAGAAGGACAAGCTCCAACAGGTCCATCTCTAAGGCCTATTCTGGTCCCCCTCCAAGAGGAGTCAGAGGCCACCCCAGGAATTCAGTCAGCTCTCACCTTCAACACATCTGCAGAAATCCCATAGGACCCCACACAGCTGCATCCCTGTGGCTTTTGAGAACTTCTCTCTACCTCCCTGTGTCTTCCTCAGCAACAAGGAAGTCTCACTTGAAAATGAGCCTAAAGAACCGTCCCCTTGTCTGAACCGGAGCCATCTTTGCCATTCCTCAAACCTCCAGCATTGATCCCTGCTGGGGAAGGCCTGAATGCCATGGAAAGACCAGCACCTCACCTGGCTCATCAACACACAGAGCAGACTTTCAATGAGCCAAGGAAATGGGGCACCTGTTAACAACACATCTGCAAACCACAAGACATGACTGCTGAGGCATGACCTCAGTGGCAACACCCAATCTCTCTTATGCTTTGGTTGTGTCTTCTGCCCGTCCTGACACACACACTCAACACCAAGAAGCCTTTGGCATCTCAAAGCTGCCGCCAGGGTCAGGTGAACATGGTGTCAAGAGAAGGACATGGAATTGCAGAAAAGTGTGGCCAGGAAAACACGCCCCACCTCATTACTCACCAGGCTGTGGCATGAGAGAAGAGTTTGATGGAAAACGTGGTCACTCCCAAAGGCTGTCACACCCCTCTGGGAGCAGCATAAAAGCCGACCCAGAGCCTCTCTCCCTCACACACTTCTCCTGACGCCTTCTGCTCCACGCTCAGCAAGGTGAGACTCAAACCCCTTCCCCTCCAGCTCCTGCCCTGCTTGGCCCAGCTCTTCCAGACCCTCACCCCTTTCCACCCCTGCGCTTTCTCAACCTCCTCTCTTCCAGGGCCCCTCCACACCACACACATGGCCTGCAACACCCTCTGCAGTCCCTGCGGACCCACCCCGCTGGCTAACAGCTGCAACGAGCCCTGTGTCAGGCAGTGTGAGGACTCCCGGGTCGTCATCCAGCCTTCCACCGTGGTTGTCACCCTGCCAGGACCCATCCTCACCTCCTTCCCCCAGAGCACCGCTGTGGGATCCTCCGCATCCGCTGCCGTGGGCACCGAACTCAGCACCCAGGGAGTGCCTGTCTCCTCTGGAGGCTTTGGCTATGGCCTTGGCTATGGCTACGGCTTAGGAGGCCTGGGCTGCTATGGAGGCAGAAGGGGCTGCTACCCATGCTAAGGGTTCTCTCCACCCCCCATCCCACCAACACCCCAAAATCATGCCGTCCATACTGTGGACTGAGAACACAACCCATCAATAAACTTCTCATGCATCACAGCCTTTGACTTCTCAGTTGTAATGTTATTCTCCCAAATCTCATCCCACCTGAAACAACACAAAGTCAGGGCTCAAGCAGCCAGCAGGATGAGTTTACCAGTGGATGCCAGACTTCTTCTCAGGACGGGTATTCTGAGAACACCATCCCGCTGGCACCTGGGGCACTCCTGGCCTGACACACCAGACCTTTGCTTGCCCAAAGTAAAGCTTCGATACCTTTATTCACTTCTACACATGTCTCTGATGCCTCTCTGATAAGGTAACATGGCCTGGGGACCAGCTGAGCACAGAGCCCCTCTATCATTGTCCCTCCACAACTGGGAAGGGGAGGGAAAATATGACAAGAGCTTTGTGCATCGACATGAGGACAGAGACAGCACAGAATCAGAGAATGGTTTGGGTTGGAAGGGACATTCAAATTCATCTCAGTTGCATCTGTCCTGCCATGAGCAGGGACACCCTCCACTAGACCAGGAAGCTCAATGACCCATCACACCTGCTCTTGAACACTGCCAGGATCCAGGGACAAAGAACTCCACATGGGAACCTCTTCAAGTCTCCAACCACATGTATGGTAAAGAAAGCCTTTCTGATAGCTCACCTAAATCTACCCTGGTTCAGTTTTGCTCATTACCCCTCATGGTATCACTTCATGTCCTGAATGAGTCCATCTCCATCTTTCCTCCACACCTTCTATAAGCAGGACCTCTACCATCCTTATGGGAATGGGACCTCCTACAAGGACCTCATGTAAAGGAGGACCACAACCACCCACTGGGGAAAGAAAGCCTTCTTAATAGCTCACCCAAACCTCCCTTCTCACTTTTGTCTTTTACCACTTACTGTATCACTACACGTCCTGTAAGGAGTCCCTGCCCACCCTCCCTCCATGTTTCCTGTCAGTAGGAGGAGGCTGCTCTAAGGACTCCCGGGAAACTTCTCAGGAAACCCAAACTCTTGCAGCCTGTCCTCAAGCAGGAGAAGCTTTGACACCACCAACTTCATGGCCTCTTCTGCTTCCCATTCCAGAAGGCTCCTTTCATTCTTATGCTTAGGGCAGAGAGCTAAACACAGGACTCCAGCTTCTGGAGAGAACAGTAAAAAGGCAAAATATCCTCCCCTGACCTAATAAACACACTTCTCATGATGTGACTCAGCCCATGATTGGCTGTCTGGCCTGGAAACACACATTGCTGGCCCATAGTCAGGCTTTTACCCACCAGTACACCCAAGTCCATCTCCGTGGAGCTGCTTGCCATTGCCCAGCCTATATCCCTTCATCCCTTGCCCCAACCCACACATGGGACCAAGCACTTGGCCTTCTTGGACTACATGAGATTCACACATGAGGTCAAATCCCTAACCTGTCAAAGCCCTGCTGGATGGTGGCCCTTCCCTCCAGTGTGTCAACTGTACCACATAGTTTGGGGTCATCCACATACCTGCTGAGGCTGCATTCAATTTCACTCTCCATTTCCCTGACCAAGATGTGATGCAAGACCGGTCCCTGTACCGATCCCAGAGACACACAACTCGTCACCACTCTCCTCACACACACAGAACCATTGGCCTTCACTCTTTTGAAGATGTCCATCCAGCCAGTTCCTATCTGACCACGTGGTGGAGAGACAAATCCACAACTCTGCAATTTACAGAGAAGTCTGTTGTGTGACAGTATCTAAGGCTGCCAGGACATGGGTCCTGGCTGGATAACCCACACACACACAGGACCACGTGAATGCCATGGGAGGACCTCACTGATGACACCCCACCTCTCCTATGCTTTGCCCTGGCACCAATGTCAGACTGAGAGGCCTGTAATCCCCAGATCTTCCTTCTCACCATTCTTGTAATCGATCACTTCCAGTCATCCAGGACTTCCCCAGCACAGGCAAGATTGCTGAGGCATGATAGAATGTGCTTAGTGGGGACTGACACCAGCCTCCTTGGTTCCCATGGGAGGCATTCCCATCCAGCCCCCTACACTTGTGTATGGCTAAGTGGTGTAGCAGGTCAACAACCATTTCTGCTTCTGATCTGGGGGATTTCTCATGTTCCCCTTCCTTGTCTTCCATCACAAGGGGCTGGGCACCCAAAGAATAACTGGTCTTAGTAGTAAGGCCTGAAGCAAATAGGACACCAAGTAACTCAGACTCTTCCTCCTCCTTTATCACTGTTTACCCACCATCAAATAAAGGATGGAGATTCCCCATAGCTCTCCTTTCGCTGCCAGTGTGTTTACAGAAACTTTTCTTGTCCTTTATGGCCATAGCTGGATGAAGTTTGAGTTAAGCTTTGGCCCTTATCAATTTCTCCTTGATTAAACCTCACAACATCCTTGGAGGCCTCCTGAGGTGTCTGCCCCTTCCTCTGAAAATCAAACTCCTTTTTCCGAAGTCCCAACCACAGGCTCCTTCCTTCTCAGCCAGACCATTCTTCTTCCCCTCAAGCTTGTATCTTGGCACATGGAGACTCTCTATCAAACACAGGGCAATCTTCTGGAACATTCAACAGAAGCCATGCCTCTAGCCCCTCACAAACAAAAACATGCAACATGAAGCCAACATAGAGAGCTACAAGCTGCCAGGCCAGGGGGTACAAAGTCATCACAGAGCAATGACAAAGGCAGGAACAAAACCAGGCCTAGTCAGATGGCAGCAGGGTGGGGACACAGCAAATGTGATGGAAGGGGCATGCCTCATGCCCAGCACAACTCCAAAGCCACTTCCAGCACTGCAAGAATGTGGAAATGCACTGGACAATGCACCCACAACCCACACCACATGAATGCCAAGCGAGGACCTCACCCATGACACCCCACCTCTCCTATGCTTTGCCCAGGCCTCCAAAATGCTTTTACACACCCCTTGCCTACAAATCCATCCCAGGACCGACTCTCCCTTCAAAGCTGCCGCCAGGGCCAATGGGACACGACCTCAAGAAGAGGACAGGTAAAGGGAGCCTTGTGGCCAGGAAAACACGCCCCACCTCATTGCTCTCCAGCACGTGGCATGCAAGCCCTGCCTGTCTGAAAACTGCTGCCCTGTGCACAGGCTGTCTCTCTGCCTCGGGCACTCCAGGAGCAGCATAAAAGCCGACCCAGAGCCTCTCTCCCTCACACACTTCTCCTGACGCCTTCTGCTCCACGCTCAGCAAGGTGAGACTCAAACCCCTGCCCCTCCAGCTCCTGCCCTGCTTGGCCCAGCTCTTCCAGACCCTCACCCCTTTGCACCCCTGCGCTTTCTCAACCTCCTCTCTTCCAGGGCCCCTCCACACCACACACATGGCCTGCAACACCCTCTGCAGCCCCTGCGGACCCACCCCGCTGGCTAACAGCTGCAACGAGCCCTGTGTCAGGCAGTGTGAGGACTCCCGGGTCGTCATCCAGCCTCCCGCTGTGCTGGTCACCCTGCCAGGACCCATCCTCAGCTCCTTCCCCCAGAGCACCGCTGTGGGATCCTCCGCATCTGCTGCCGTGGGCACCGAACTCAGCGCCCAGGGAGTGCCTGTCTCCTCTGGAGGCTTTGGCTATGGCCTTGGCTATGGCCGTGGCTTTGGCTATGGCTTAGGAGGCCTGGGCTGCTATGGAGGCAGAAGGGGCTTTGGGTACCCCTGCTAAGGGCCCT
This sequence comes from Gallinula chloropus, assembly GCF_964237585.1. Classification (NCBI taxonomy): domain Eukaryota; kingdom Metazoa; phylum Chordata; class Aves; order Gruiformes; family Rallidae; genus Gallinula; species Gallinula chloropus. The sequence goes on along the minus strand of NC_140086.1, from coordinate 1,282,311 downwards.
CGACACCATCCCTGACACCAACAACCACCAAAGTCCTGGAGTCCACATCATGGATTGAGGATGCACCTTCAGGCCTCTTCTGGCACTTGGTCTTGACATCTACATCTCCTCCTCTCATGGAACCAAGCAACAAAACAGGGAAGAGGCCCTGCCTATGCTGGGGCAAACATCGACCCTGTACCTCTTCCCCTTCTTCCTCTCCCTTCTCTGCATCACTTCTTCCCTTGTCTCTACTACTCTCCTCTGAAACCACCTGCTCAAAAAACAAAGACCACTGGAGACCTCCAGTCTGCCTCTCCTTTGGTGGGGGTGGGAAGACCTTGTGGCTCTGGTCAGAGCTCCAGCACACAAAGGATGTTGGCTCATGGTCCCCTGACCTGATTTTTCTCCATCAATAAAGTTCTCCTGCATCAAAGCCTTTGACATCTCCTCAGTTGTTCTTTCTCATCCAGCCTTAATCACAAGAAAGACAGGGACATTAGTCATTTAGATGTCTTCTAATCCACCCCACATCCAGGAAGCAACAACATCTTCACTAGATCAGATCACTCAGAGCCCATCAAGCCACACAGCACAGAATCAGAGACTCAGAGAATGGTTTCACTTGGAATGGACCTTAGAAGTCATCTAGTCAGCTCCTCTTCCCCAGGCCTGTACTGTTGCCTGGTGTTGTTGTGATCCAGCAGAGAGTGCACCCACCCAAGACAAGAGAAGCCAGTTTCTCAAGGAGAATGCTGTGGAAAACAGTGTCAAAGGCTTTACTAAAGACCAGGAAGACAACATCCACAGCCATTCCCTCATCCATTAAGCAGGTCGCCTTGTCATGGCAGCAGACCAGGAGAGTCAAGCAGAACCTGCCTTTCATAACCCATGGTGACTGGGACTGGTCACCTGGCTGTACTGTGTTTAGTGGCACTCAAGTTGAACAGCAACATAAACTCCCCTGGGACCAAGGTAGACTGAGAGGCCTGAAATTCCCAGATCTCCCTTCTGGCCATTCTTGTACGTGGGCATCACGTTTGATCCCTTCCAGAGCACTATAGCACTTCCCCAGTATAGACAAGACTGCTGAGGCAAGACAGAACATGGTTTGGTGAGCACTGACACCAGCCCCCTCAGTACCCTTGGGGGGATCCCATCTGGCTCTCTACACTTGTGTATGGCTAAGAGGTGTAGCAGGACAACAACCATTTCTACTTCTGCTATGGGGGCTTCCTTATGATGTCCTTCCTTGTCATCCATCTCAGGGTGACTGGATGCCCAAAGGAAACACCTGATTTTAGTATTCTGTACTGAGGCACAAAGTAACTCAGCCTTTTCCTCCTCCTTTGTCACTATGTTTACCTCACATCAAATCAACCATGGAGATTCTCCTTAGCCCACATCTTCCTGCAAATGTATTTCCAGAAACAGCTTTTCTTCTCCTTTATGGCCATAGCTGGATGAAGTTTCTCTTGAGATCTGGCTTTTCTGAATTTCTCCTTGGATAACCTCACAACATCTTTGGAAGCCTCCTGAGGTGTCTGATCCTTCTGACAAAAATGATACCCTCTCTTCTTTTTCCTAAGTCCCAACCAAAGCCTCCTTCCATCTCAGCCAGACCGTTATTCTTCCTCTCCAGCTCGTCTCTTGGCACATGGAGACTCTCTATCAAACACAGAGCAATCTTCTGGAACCTTCAACAGAAGCCATGCCTCTAGACCCCTCACTAACAAAACCATGCAACATGAAGCCAACACAGAGAGCTACAAGCTGCCAGGCCTGGGGGAAACAAGAGATCACAGAGGAACGAGAAAGGCAAACCCAAAACCAGTCCTAGTCAGATGGCAGCATGGAGAGGAGACAACAAAGAAGATGGAAGGGGCATGCCTCACGCCTGGCACAACTCCAAAGCTTAGTCCAGCCTTCAAGGGCTGCCAGACAATGGAAATCCACTGAACAATGCACCCACAACCCACACCACGTGAATGCCATGAGAGAACATCACCGATGACACCCCACCTCTCCTATGCTTTGCCCAGGCCTCCAAAATGCTTTTACACACCCCTTGCCTACAATCAGAGGGCTGGAGCACCTGCCCTACAAAGAGAGGCTGAGGGAGCTGGGCTTCTTCAGCCTGGAGAAGAGAAGGTTGTGGGGGGACCTCATTGCAGCCTTCCAGTCCCTGAAGGGAACATACAAACAGGAGGGGAATCAACTTTTTAAAAGGGTAGGTAATGTCAGGACAAAGGGGAATGGATTGAAGCTGAAGGAGGGAAGGTTTAGATTAGATATTAGGGGGCAGTTTTTTACGGAGAGAGTGGTGAGGGGCTGGAACAGGCTGCCCAAAGAGGTGGTGGATGCCCCATCCCTGGAGGTGTTCAAGGCCAGGTTGGATGGGGCCCTGGGCAGCCTTGTGTAGATTCAGGCTTGGAGGTTGTTGTCCCTGCCTGTGGCAGGGGGATTGGAGCTCTGTGACCCTTGGGGTCCCTTCCAACCCAGACCACTCTATGATTCTAAGTCCAATAGGACCCCACACAGCTGCATACATGCAGTTGTAGAGCACTCCTTTATACCTGCCTGTGTCTTCCTCAGCAGCAAGGAAGTCTGACTTGAAAACGAGCTGACAGAACTGTCCCCTTGGCTGAACTGGGCCAATCCTCCCCTTCCTCAAACCTTCAGGATTCATCCCTGCTGGGGAAGGCATGAATGCAAAGGAAGGGGCCTCACCTGGCTCATCTCCAACACACAGACCAGACTTTCAATGAGCCAAGGAAATGGGGCACCTGCTTCACAACACATCTGCAAACCACACCACACAAATGCCATGGCATGACCTCAGTGACAACACCCCACCTCTCTTGTGCTTTGGTTGCATCTACAGATGCTGCTCCTTTCTCCCAGACTCAGACTCTATAGACACAGAGACAGCGAGAGAGAACCACACAGAGCACAAGCACCTAGAAATGCCAGGCCCAAAGACACACTTTGCCTCATGGCAGCAAGGCAGAGAAGGCCCAAATGCCTTCAACTGGCACATATACAATGCACAGACCAGCCTTTCATGGAGACACACCACAGAACTGCCACAGCATGACCTTAGTAAGGACACCCCACCTCTCTCATGCTGTGCATCACCCACCCTGGACGTGTTTAACAGACGGGTAAATGAGGTACTGAGGGGTATGGTTGAGCATAGGACAGGAAGGGTTGGACTGGATGATCATAAAGGCCTTTTCCAGCCGTGTGATTCTGTGTGATTCTCTGTGTGTGGGTACTGACTATCCCTTCAAAGCTGCCACCAGGGCAAGGGGACACGACCTTCAACAAGAGGACACTAAAAGGGAGTGTTGTGGTCAGGAAAACACGCCCCACCTCATTACTCTCCTGGATGTGGCATGTAAGACCTGCTTGCTGAATAACCCTGTCATGTGCACAGGCTGTCTCTCTGCCTCGGGCACTCCAGGAGCAGCATAAAAGCCGACCCAGAGCCTCTCTCCCTCACACACTTCTCCTGACGCCTTCTGCTCCACGCTCAGCAAGGTGAGACTCAAACCCCTTCCCCTCCACCTCCTGCCCTGCTTGGCCCAGCTCTTCCAGACCCTCACCCCTTTCCACCCCTGCGCTTTCTCAACCTCCTCTCTTCCAGGGCCCCTCCACACCACACACATGGCCTGCAACACCCTCTGCAGCCCCTGCGGACCCACCCCGCTGGCTAACAGCTGCAACGAGCCCTGTGTCAGGCAGTGCCAGGACTCCCGTGTCGTCATCCAGCCTTCCACCGTGGTGGTCACCCTGCCAGGACCCATCCTCAGCTCCTTCCCCCAGAGCACTGCTGTGGGATCCTCCGCATCCGCTGCCGTGGGCACCGAACTCAGCGCCCAGGGAGTGCCTGTCTCCTCTGGAGGTTTTGGCTATGGCCTTGGCTATGGCTACGGCTTAGGAGGCCTGGGCTGCTATGGAGGGAGGAGAGGCTTTGGCTTCCCCTGCTAAGGGCCCTCCACACCACCCCTGACACCAACATCCCAATCTCTGGCAGCCAGGGTGTGGTTTTAAGTCACTCCTCCAAGCCTTTCATGCTCCATGGACTTGCCATCCATGACTCCTCCAGTCTCAGCACCAAGAAAGGAAGCAGGGAAGGGAGCCAGACCAGGCTCAGGCAAACATGGACCCTGGACCTCCTTCTCCCACTTCCTTCTTTGCATCTCCTCTTCTCTTGTGTCTACTACTCTCCACTGCAACCACCAGCACACAGACCAAAGACCACCAGGAACCTCGACTGTGCCACTCCCACAGTGGGGCAGGAACACCTCATGGCTCTGGGAAGAACTCCTACATACAAAGCATGTTGGCTGATGGTCACTCGACCTGTTCCTCACACGGGTGCCCCTCTTCTGGGCACTCCTCCCTTTTCACTGGATTGTTGTCCTTCAATAAACTTCTCCTGCATCACAGCATTCAACATGTCCTCATTCAGTCTTTCTTCTCCCAAGGCTCAGCCAGCCTCACCCATTAAATAGACCGGGCTCCAAAGGCCATGGGGGTGGCTTGACCAATGGCTGCCAGACCTCTCTTGGAAAGTACATCCCCAGACACGACTCCCATTGGCACCCAGTGGCTTTTCAGCCTCTCACATGAGACCTTCACATTCCCAGGCGTAACCTTGGACACACTTAGGCACTTCTGAACCCCAGTCACTTGAGGGCTTCCCCAGGGTTCCATTCTTGGTCCAGTTCTTTTTATCATTTTCATAAGTGTCCTGGACTTAGGACTAGAGGGTGTCTTAAATAAATCTGCACATGACACCGATTTGAGATGAGCTGCTGACTCCAGAGAGTCCACACACAGAGACCTGGGAAGGTGCAACCAGTTTCAGGAGAGCAGAGCAGAGGGGCAGAATGACATCCTTTGACCTTATCAATACAATTCTCTTGGTGCAGCGAAGCCAAGGATCAGCTTTCTGGCTTGCAGACACATATTGCTGGCTCATAGTCAGGTTTTCATCCACCAAAACCCCCACGTCCATCTCCACAGAGCTGCTTGCCACTGCCAAGCATCTATCCGTGTTCAACATCGCCCCAACCCAGACATGGGACCGAGCACTCGGCCTTGTTGAACTCCAGGAGATTCACACATCAGGCCCCACCTCCCCAGCCTGTCAAAGACCCTCTGGATGGTGGCCCTTCCCTCCAGTGTGTCAACTGCACCACACAGCTTGATGCCATCTACAACAAAGCTTGGTGTCAGCTTCTGTGATCCTGTCCAGCATCTAGATCACAGCCCCATCCATCCTGTCCTTGAACACTGCCAGGAACCCAGGGACAAACAGAGCTTCTGCTGGCACCCTCTCCAAGTGTCCTGTCTCACAGCAAAGAAAGCCTTCCTAATAGCTCAGCTAGATCTACCTTCTTTCAGTTTTGTTTTTTGAACCCCTCATCTTATCACCACACATCCTGAAAACAATAAGACCAGGACTATATTTCCTCCTATCAACTTCTCATGCCACCCTGCATTGGCACTCCTTTACAGAAGGACTTTCAACATCCCCTTCCACAGGAACAAGAACAGGCTCAACAGCCTCTACCTTCTCCAGACCTTCCTTCCTAAACTCCTCACACAGACAAGGCTTAGGGGCTCCCTGACAGCCGTTACCAACCCCTCCTGAGCAACACAACCTCAATGAGATAATAGAGAGACCCACTGAAGAGATTCAGCCACGTCTCTCCCTCACCACTCCTGGGGACATCCCATCAGGGCCACAGAGCTGTGTACATGCAGCTGTCAAGCACACCTTCCTACCTCTCTGTGTCATTCTTACCAACAAGGAAGTCTCCTCTGACAACCAGCCCAAAAAACACGCCCCTTGGCTAAACTGGAGCTGCCTTGCCATTCCTAAGGCCTTCAGCATTCATCACCCACCACCAGGGCCTCAGCTCTGCAGCCACATGCTGCACGCTTGGCTCCAGCTCGCCCTGGCAACCTGCAGACCCTCCTGCTGCCATCAAACACTGTGCAGAGAAGTGGCCTCACGCCCTCAGCACTCACCCCAAGTGAAGACCACAAATGCCCAGCCTCACCACATCCTATTCCTATGGCTCTCACGCTCCTCTTTCTCTCATCACACTCAGGGGCTCTCCACAGCCTCACCTGCCCATGCAAAGTAGCCATGGGGTGTGGCAGCATCACACCAGAGCCCGGCCTACAAACCTGTCAGCATGAGGAAAGGGCAGCACTGCTGAGGGGCTGACACCAGCCCATGGGGAGCCTGGCAGGTCTCCCAACAACACATGCATTGGCAGGCTTGTAAGTCCTGGGCTGGGGCCACCACTCCAATGGCTTGTTCTCACAAGAGTCCCTCATCTGCCTGCTTGCACTCATGCATCAGGGATGGCCCCATGGGAGCATAAGGCTGAAGATGCAGCCCCCTTTCTCCCAGACACACCCTTAGGAGTCACAGGGGCAGCAAGACAGAACCACAGAGCACGACCACATACAAAGGCCAGGCCCAAAGACACACTTAGCCTCCTGGCAGCAAGGTGGGGAAGACCTGAATGCAATGGAAAGGGCAACACCTCACCTGGCACAACTCCAATGGCCAGACCAGCCCTCCAGGTCTGCCAGAAATTGGGGCACTTGCTTCACAACACATCTGAAAACCACAACACACGACTGCTGTGGCATGACCACAGTGACAACACCCCAGCTCTCCTGTGCTTTGGTTGCATCTTCTGCCTGTCCTGACACACACACTCAACACCAAGAAGCCTTTGGCATCTAAAAGCTGCCGCCAGGGTCAGGTGAACATGGTGTCAGGAGAAGGACATGGAATTGCAGAACAGTGTGGCCAGGAAAACACGCCACAGCTCATTGCTCACGATCCTGTGGCAGGCAAGACCTGCTTGATGAAAAACAGTCACACACAAAGGCTGTCACACCCCTCTGGGAGCAGTATAAAAGCCGACCCAGAGCCTCTCTCCCTCACACACTTCTCCTGACGCCTTCTGCTCCACGCTCAGCAAGGTGAGACTCAAACCCCTTTCCCTCCAGCTCCTGCCCTGCTTGGCCCAGCTCTTCCAGACCCTCACTCCTTTCCACCCCTGCGCTTTCTCAACCTCCTCTCTTCCAGGGCCCCTCCACACCACACACATGGCCTGCAACACCCTCTGCAGCCCCTGCGGACCCACCCCGCTGGCTAACAGCTGCAACGAGCCCTGTGTCAGGCAGTGTGAGGACTCCCGGGTCGTCATCCAGCCTTCCACCGTGGTGGTCACCCTGCCAGGACCCATCCTCAGCTCCTTCCCCCAGAGCACCGCTGTGGGATCCTCCGCATCCGCTGCCGTGGGCACCGAACTCAGCGCCCAGGGAGTGCCTGTCTCCTCTGGAGGCTTTGGCTATGGCCTTGGCTATGGCCGTGGCTTTGGTTATGGCTTAGGAGGCCTGGGCTGCTATGGAGGCAGGAGAGGCTTTGGCTACCCCTGCTAAGGGCCCTCAACACCACCCCTGACACCAACATCCCAATCTCTGGCAGCCAGGGTGTGGTTTTAAGTCACTCCTCTAAGCCTTTCATGCTCCATGGACTTGCCATCCATGACTCCTCCTGTCTCAGCACCAAGAAAGGAAGCAGGGAAGGGACCAGACCAGGCTGAGACAAACATGGACCCTGGACCTCCTCTTCCCGCTTCCTTCTTTGCTTCTCCTCTTCTCTTGCATCTACTACTCTCCACTGCAACCACCAGCACACAGACCAAAGACCACCAGGAACCTCGACTGTGCCACTCCCACAGTGGGGCAGGAACACCTCATGGCTCTGGGAAGAACTCCTACACACAAAGGATGTTGGCTGATGGTCACTCAACCTGTTCCTCACACGGGTGCCCCTCTTCTGGGCACTCCTCCCTTTTCACTGTATTGTTGTCCTTCAATAAACTGCATCACAGCATTCAACATGTTCTCATTCAGTCTTTCTTCTCCCAAGGCTCAGCCAGCCTCACCCACTAAATAGACAGGGCTCCAAAGGCCATGGAGGTGGCTTGACCAATGGCTGCCAGACCTCTCTTGGAAAGTACATCCCCAGAAACGACTCCCATTGGCACCCAGTGGCTTTCAGCCTGTCACATGAGACCTTGGACACACTTAGGTACTTCTGAACCCCAGTCACTTGGGGGCTTCCCCAGGGTTCCATTCTAGGTCCAGTTTCTTTCAACATTTTCATAAACAACCTGGACTCAGGCCTAGAGTGTGTCTTAAATAAATCTGCAGATGACACCAAATTGAGACAAGCTATTGCCTCTCTTCATCGTGGAGAAGCCTTACACAGAGACCTGGGCAGATTAGAGAGCTGGGCAGTCATCAACAGTGTGAAGGTTAGAAAGGTTAAGTACTGGATTCTCCACCTGGGAAGGGACAACCCTGGCTGTGCACCCACTGGTGCTGAGAGGGATTTGGGGTTTTGGTTGACAGCAAGTTAACCATCAGCCAGCAGTGTGCCCAGGCAGTCAGGAGGGGCAACCATATCCTGGGGTGCTTCAAGCATGGCATGGCCAAGCAGCCCAGGAAGGCGATTGTCCCACTCTACACTGTCCTGGTGCAGCTTCACCTTGAGTTCTGAGTGCAGTTTTGGGTGCAACAGTACAAGAGGGACACCAAACTGTTGGAGAGTGTCTGGAGGGGTGGAACATGGATGGGCAAGGCTATGGACACCTAGTCTTCTCAAACAGAGAGCCTGCAGTCCCTTGGTTTATACTGCATGGAGAAGGGGAGGTTGAGGGAACACTTCATGAAGGTCCGTGGCTTCCTGATGAGGGGGAGCGAAGGGGCAGGATCCTATCTCCACTCTTTGGGACCAGGGATAGAACCCGAGGGAATAGCAGGAAGCGGCACCAGAGGAGGTTTAGGTAGCATGTTAGTAAGAGGTTCTGTCCAGAGAGGGGGATCAGACACTGGCACAGGCTCCCCAGGGAAGGGGTCACAGCCCTGAGCTGGGCTGAGGTTAAGAAGCATCTGGACGACGCCCTCAATCCCATGCCCTGACTCAACTGGCCCTGTGTGGAGCCAGGAGTTGGACTCAGTGATGCTCAGAGGTCCCTTCCAACACATGTATCTATCATTATCCCCATACCTCTAAGAGAAGAGCCTCCTGTCTGTTGACATCAATTGGCCTGGATGTCAGGAGACCACACAGCTCCCCTGTCACTGCCCATCCTTACCTGGAAATGGGATGGAAAATGGGACAAACACTTTGTGGGTCAACATAAGGTCACCAACATCCCAGACCCATAGAATGAGAGCATGACAGAAGCACAGAATCATACCGTATCCTCACTTGGAGGGGACACATAAGGACCAAACAGCCTCTGCATATGGGATCCTCTTCAAGTGCCCAGCCACCCTCACAGGAAAGAAAGCCTTCCTAAGAGCTCACCTAAATCTAACTGCTCACTTTTGGTCTTAGCCCCTCATCACTACACATCCTGATAACGAGGCCCTTCCAATCTTTCCTCCACGCCTCCGGTAAGTCCCTGAAGGCTGCTTTAGAGACTCCCTGTAACCTTCCCCATGCTGAACCATCCCAATACTCTCAGCCAGTCCTCAAGAAGGAGAAGCTCCAACAGGTCCATCTTTAAGGCCTGTTCTGGTCCCCCTCCAAGAGGAGTCAGAGGCCACCCCAGGAATTCAGTCAGCTCTCACCTTCAAAACATCTGCAGAAATCCCATAGGACCCCACACAGCTGCATCCCTGTGGCTTTTGAGAACTTCTCTCTACCTCCCTGTGTCTTCCTCAGCAATAAGGAAGTCTCACTTGAAAACGAGCCTACAGAACCATCCCCTTGTCTGAACTGGAGCCAGCTTTGCCATTCCTCAAACCTCCAGCATTCATCCCTGCTGGGGAAGGCCTGAATGCCATCGAGAGACCAGCGCCTCACCTGGCTCATCAACACACAGACCAGACTTCCAATGAGCCAAGGAAATGGGGCACCTGCTTAACAACACATCTGAAAACCACAAGACATGACTGCTGTGGCATGATCTCAGTGGCAACACCCAACCTCTCTTATGCTTTGGTTGTGTCTTCTGCCCGTCCTGACACACACACTCAACACCAAGAAGCCTTTGGCATCTCAAAGCTGCCGCCAGGGTCAGGTGAACATGGTGTCAGGAGAAGGACATGGAATTGCAGAACAGTGTGGCCAGGAAAACACGCCCCAGCTCATTGCTCACCAGGCTGTGGCATGAGAGAAGAGTTTGATGGAAAACGTGGTCACTCCCAAAGGCTGTCACACCCCTCTGGGAGCAGCATAAAAGCCGACCCAGAGCCTCTCTCCCTCACACACTTCTCCTGACGCCTTCTGCTCCACGCTCAGCAAGGTGAGACTCAAACCCCTTCCCCTCCAGCTCCTGCCCTGCTTGGCCCAGCTCTTCCAGACCCTCACCCCTTTCCACCCCTGCGCTTTCTCAACCTCCTCTCTTCCAGGGCCCCTCCACACCACACACATGGCCTGCAACACCCTCTGCAGCCCCTGCGGACCCACCCCGCTGGCTAACAGCTGCAACGAGCCCTGTGTCAGGCAGTGTGAGGACTCCCGGGTCGTCATCCAGCCTTCCACCGTGGTGGTCACCCTGCCAGGACCCATCCTCAGCTCCTTCCCCCAGAGCACCGCTGTGGGATCCTCCGCATCCGCTGCCGTGGGCACCGAACTCAGCGCCCAGGGAGTGCCTGTCTCCTCTGGAGGCTTTGGCTATGGCCTTGGCTATGGCCGTGGCTTTGGCTATGGCTTAGGAGGCCTGGGCTGCTATGGAGGCAGAAGGGGCTTTGGGTACCCCTGCTAAGGTCCCTCGACACCATCCCTGACACCAACAACCACCAAAATCCTGGAGTCCACATCATGGATTGAGGATGCACCTTCAGGCCTCTTCTGGCACTTGGTCTTGACATCTACATCTCCTCCTCTCATGGAACCAAGCAACAAAACAGGGAAGAGGCCCTGCCTATGCTGGGGCAAACATCGACCCTGTACCTCTTCCCCTTCTTCCTCTCCCTTCTCTGCATCACTTCTTCCCTTGTGTCTACTACTCTCCTCTGAAACCACCTGCTCAAAAAACAAAGACCACTGGAGACCTCCAGTCTGCCTCTCCTATGGTGGGGGTGGGAAGACCTTGTGGCTCTGGTCAGAGCTCCAGCACACAAGGATGTTGGCTCATGGTCCCCTGACCTGATTTTTCTCCATCAATAAAGTTCTCCTGCATCAAAGCCTTTGACATCTCCTCAGTTGTTCTTTCTCATCCAGCCTTAATCACAAGAAAGACAGGGACATTAGTCATTTAGATGTCTTCTAATCCACCCCACATCCAGGAAGCAATAACATCTTCACTAGATCAGATCACTCAGAGCCCATCAAGCCACACAGCACAGAATCAGAGACTCAGAGACTCAGAGAATGGTTTCACTTGGAATGGACCTTAGAAGTCATCTAGTCAGCTCCTCTTCCCCAGGCCTGTACTGTTGCCTGGTGTTGTTGTGATCCAGCAGAGAGTGCACCCACACAAGCCAAGAGAAGCCAGTTTCTCAAGGAGAATGCTGTAGAAAACAGTGTCAAAGGCTTTACTAAAGACCAGGAAGACAACATCCACAGCCATTCCTTCAATGATTAAGCAGGTCGCCTTGTCGTGGCAGCAGACCAGGAGTGTAAAGCAGAACCTGCCTTTCATAACCCATGGTGACTGGGACTGGTCACCTGGCTGTACTGTGTTTAGTGGCACTCAAGTTGAACAGCAACATAAACTCCCCTGGGACCAAGGTAGACTGAGAGGCCTGAAATTCCCAGATCTCCCTTCTGGCCATTCTTGTACGTGGGCATCACGTTTGATCCCTTCCAGAGCACTATAGCACTTCCCCAGTATAGACAACACTGCTGAGGCAAGACAGAACATGGTTTGGTGAGCACTGACACCAGCCCCCTCAGTACCCTTGGGGGGATCCCATCTGGCTCTCTACACTTGTGTATGGCTAAGAGGTGTAGCAGGACAACAACCATTTCTGCTTCTGCTATGGGGGCTTCCTTATGATGTCCTTCCTTGTCATCCATCTCAGGGTGACTGGATGCCCAAAGAAAACACCTGATTTTAGTATTCTGTACTGAGGCACAAAGTAACTCAGCCTTTTCCTCCTCCTTTGTCACTATGTTTACCTCACATCAAATCAACCATGGAGATTCTCCTTAGCCCACCTCTTCCTGCAAATGTATTTCTAGAAACAGCTTTCCTTCTCCTTTATGGCCATAGCTGGATGAAGTTTCTCTTGAGATCTGGCCTTTCTGAATTTCTCCTTGGATAACCTCACAACATCTTTGGAAGCCTCCTGAGGTGTCTGATCCTTCTGACAAAAATGATACCCTCTCTTCTTTTTCCTAAGTCCCAACCAAAGCCTCCTTCCATCTCAGCCAGACCGTTATTCTTCCCTCCAGCTCGTCTCTTGGCACATGGAGACTCTCCATCAAACACAGAGCAATCTTCTGGAACCTTCAACAGAAGCCATGCCTCTAGACCCCTCACTAACAAAACCATGCAACATGAAGCCAACACAGGGAGCTACAAGCTGCCAGGCCTGGGGGAAACAAGAGATCACAGAGGAATGAGAAAGGCAAACCCAAAACCAGTCCTAGTCAGATGGCAGCATGGAGAGGAGACAACAAAGAAGATGGAAGGGGCATGCCTCACGCCTGGCACAACTCCAAAGCTTAGTCCAGCCTTCAAGGGCTGCCAGACAATGGAAATCCACTGAACAATGCACCCACAACCCACACCACGTGAATGCCATGAGAGAACATCACCGATGACACCCCACCTCTCCTATGCTTTGCCCAGGCCTCCAAAATGCTTTTACACACCCCTTGCCTACAATCAGAGGGCTGGAGCACCTGCCCTACAAAGAGAGGCTGAGGGAGCTGGGCTTCTTCAGCCTGGAGAAGAGAAGGTTGTGGGGGGGACCACATTGCAGCCTTCCAGTCCCTGAAGGGAACATACAAACAGGAGGGGAATCAACTTTTTAAAAGGGTAGGTAATGTCAGGACAAAGGGGAATGGATTGAAGCTGAAGGAGGGAAGGTTTAGATTAGATATTAGGGGGCAGTTTTTTACGGAGAGAGTGGTGAGGGGCTGGAACAGGCTGCCCAAAGAGGTGGTGGATGCCCCATCCCTGGAGGTGTTCAAGGCCAGGTTGGATGGGGCCCTGGGCAGCCTTGTGTAGCTCCAGGCCTGGAGGTTGGTGTCCCTGCCTGTGGCAGGGGGGTTGGAGCTCTATGATCCTTGGGGTCCCTTCCAACCCAGACCATTCTATGATTCTAAGTCCAATAGGACCCCACACAGCTGCATACATGCAGTTGTGGAGCACTCCTTTCTACCTGCCTGTGTCTTCCTCAGCAGCAAGGAAGTCTGACTTGAAAACGAGCTGACAGAACTGTCCCCTTGGCTGAACTGGGCCAATCTTCCCCTTCCTCAAACCTTCAGCATTGATCCCTACTAGGGAAGGCATGAATGCAATGGAAGGGGCAACACCTGGCTCATCTCCAACACACAGACCAGACTTTCAATGAGCCAAGGAAATGGGGCACCTGCTTAACAACACATCTGCAAACCACACCACACAAATGCCATGGCATGACCTCAGTGACAACACCCCAGCTCTCCTGTGCTTTGGTTGCATCTTCTGCCCATCCTGACACACACACTCAACACCAAGAAGCCTTTGGCATCTCAAAGCTGCCGCCAGTGTCAGGTGAACATGGTGTCAGGAGAAGGACATAGAATTGCAGAACAGTGTGGCCAGGAAAACACGCCCCAGCTCATTGCTCACCAGGCTGTGGCATGAGAGAAGAGTTTGGTGGAAAACGTGGTCACTCCCAAAGGCTGTCACACCCCTCTGGGAGCAGCATAAAAGCCGACCCAGAGCCTCTCTCCCTCACACACTTCTCCTGACGCCTTCTGCTCCACGCTCAGCAAGGTGAGACTCAAACCCCTTCCCCTCCAGCTCCTGCCCTGCTTGGCCCAGCTCTTCCAGACCCTCACCCCTTTCCACCCCTGCGCTTTCTCAACCTCCTCTCTTCCAGGGCCCCTCCACACCACACACATGGCCTGCAACACCCTCTGCAGCCCCTGCGGACCCACCCCGCTGGCTAACAGCTGCAACGAGCCCTGTGTCAGGCAGTGTGAGGACTCCCGGGTCGTCATCCAGCCTCCCGCTGTGCTGGTCACCCTGCCAGGACCCATCCTCAGCTCCTTCCCCCAGAGCACCGCTGTGGGATCCTCCGCATCCGCTGCCGTGGGCACCGAACTCAGCGCCCAGGGAGTGCCTGTCTCCTCTGGAGGCTTTGGCTATGGCCTTGGCTATGGCTACGGCTTAGGCGGCCTGGGCTGCTATGGAGGCAGAAGGGGCTTTGGCTACCCCTGCTAAGGTCCCACGACACCACGCCTGACAGCAACATCCCAGTTTCTGGAGGAGATGCTGTGGGTTGAAGACATGCCTCCTGCCACCTCCTGCCTTCTCCATGGTTCCTCCTCTCACGGCACCCAGCAGAGAAGTGCCCAGCCAACCCTGAGGCAAACACGGCCCCTTCACCTCCTCTTCTACTACCACCTCCTTCTTTGCACCTCCACGTCTCTCTGCTACTCTCCACTGCAAAAATCTGCTCAGAATCCAAAGACTACCAGGGACCTCAACTGTGCCACTCCCAGAGTGGGACAGGAACACCTCATGGCTCTGGTAGGAGCTCCAGAAGACAACAGCATTGGCTGGTGGTCACCCGACCTGTACCTCACACAGGCCCCCAGCCACTCTCAAGTCCTCCCTCTTCACTGTATTATGTTTTCTTCAATAAACTTCTCCTGCAGCACAGCCTTTGACAGCTCCTGGGTCATTCTTTTGCCTCCCAAGGCTCATCCAACCTCACCCAGCAAAATGCCAGGGCTGAGGCCACCCGCGTGGCTCAACCAATGGCTGACAGTTCTTTCTCTAGGATGTGCACCCCAAAACACCTCCCACCTGCACCCAATGTGCTTCCAGCCCATCACACAAGACCTTCCCTTCTCAAACAACAGCTTGGAAACACTTCTGCAGTTCTATCCATGCCTCTGACCCAAGGAATCCTTTCTGCTGGGGTGAATTGCCCTGGGTGCTGGGTCACCACTGAGGTTCTTTCTCTCCCCTGTCTACACAGGAAACAGGACAGAAAGGATGACCAAAGTTCATTGGTCATGAGAAATCTCAAAGTCTGAGATTTATAGAATCAGAGTGTGACAGGATCACTGAAGGGTTAGGGTAGGAAGGGACCTGAAAGATCATTCAATAACAACTTTCCTGAGCAGGCACTCTCTCTGCTAGACCAGGCTGCTCAAAGCCTCATTCAGCCTCACCTTGAACACTGTCTGGCACCCGGGGGACACACAGCTTCTGCTGGAAATCATCCAACTACCCCTGTCTTTAGGGGGTTAGACTCAATGAGCTATCAAGTTCCCTTCCAACCCCTACAATTCTGTGATTTAGCAAAGCCTTCCTAATAGCTCACCTAAATCTACCCACTCAGTTTTGTTCTTAACCCCTCATCTTATCACTACACATCCTGATAAGGAGGCCCTGACCATCTTTCCTCCCATCAACTTCTTGTGGCTCCCTGCATTGGCACTGCTTTACAGAAACATCTTCTACATACCCTACCACAGGAACAAGAACAGGCTCAACAGCCTCCACCTTCTCCAGTCCTTCCTCCCTGCACTCCTCACACAGACAAGGCTTAGGAGCTCTCAGAGCCGTTTACCAACCCCTCCCAAGCAATAAGAACTCAATGAGATAATCGAGATGCCCACTAATGAAATCAAGCCAGGTCTCTCCCACCTTCCCCACTCCTGGGGACATCCCATCAGGGCCACAGAGCTGTGTACATGCAGCTGTCAAGCACACCTTCCTACCTCTCTGTGTCATTCTTACCAACAAGGAAGTCTCCTCTGACAACCAGCCCAAAAAACACACCCCTTGGCTAAACTGGAGCTGCCTTGCCATTCCTAAGGCCTTCAGCATTCATCACCCACCACCAGGGCCTCAGCTCTGCAGCCACATGCTGCACGCTTGGCTCCAGCTCGCCCTGGCAACCTGCAGACCCTCCTGCTGCCATCAAACACTGTGCAGAGAAGTGGCCTCACGCCCTCAGCACTCACCCCAAGTGAAGACCCCAAATGCCCAGCCTCACCACATCCTATTCCTATGGCTCTCACAACCCTCTGCCTCTCATCACACTCAGGGGCTCTCCACAGCCTCACCTGCCCATGCAAAGTAGCCATGGGGTGTGGCAGCATCACACCAGAGCCCGGCCTACAAACCTGTCAGCATGAGGGAAGGGCAGCACTGCTGAGGGGCTGACACCAGCCCATGGGGAGCCTGGCAGGTCTCCCAACAACACATAGATTGGCAGGCTTGGAAGTCCTGGGCTGGGGCCACCACTCCAATGGCTTGTTCTCACAAGAGTCCCTCATCTGCCTGCTTGCACTCATGCATCAGGGATGGCCCCATGGGAGCATAAGGCTGAAGATGCAGCCCCCTTTCTCCCAGACACACCCTTAGGAGTCACAGGGGCAGCAAGACAGAACCACAGAGCACGACCACATAGAAAGGCCAGGCCCAAAGACACACTGAGCCTCCTGGCAGCAAGGTGGGGAAGAGCTGAATGCAATGGAAAGGGCAACACCTCACCTGGCACAACTCCAATGCCCAGACCAGCCTTCCAGGTCTGCCAGAAATTGGGGCACTTGCTTCACAACACATCTGAAAACCACACAAATGCCATGGCATGACCTCAGTGACAACACCCCAGCTCTCCTGTGCTTTGGTTGCATCTTCTGCCCGTCCTGACACACACATTCAACACCAAGAAGCCTTTGGCATTTCAAAGCTGCCGCCAGGGTCAGGTGAACATGGTGTCAGGAGAAGGACATGGAAGTGCAGAACAGTGTGGCCAGGAAAACACACCCCACCTCATTGCTCACGATCCTGTGGCAGGCAAGACCTGCTTGATGAAAAACACAGTCACGCTCAAAGGCTGTCACACCCCTTGGGGACCAGCATAAAAGCCGACCCAGAGCCTCTCTCCCTCACACACTTCTCCTGACGCCTTCTGCTCCACGCTCAGCAAGGTGAGACTCAAACCCCTTCCCCTCCAGCTCCTGCCCTGCTTGGCCCAGCTCTTCCAGACCCTCACCCCTTTCCACCCCTGCGCTTTCTCAACCTCCTCTCTTCCAGGACCCCTCCACACCACACACATGGCCTGCAACACCCTCTGCAACCCCTGCGGACCCACCCCACTGGCTAACAGCTGCAACGAGCCCTGTGTCAGGCAGTGTGAGGACTCCCGGGTCGTCATCCAGCCTTCCACCGTGGTGGTCACCCTGCCAGGACCCATCCTCAGCTCCTTCCCCCAGAGCACCGCTGTGGGATCCTCCGCATCCGCTGCCGTGGGCACCGAACTCAGCGCCCAGGGAGTGCCTGTCTCCTCTGGAGGCTTTGGCTATGGCCTTGGCTATGGCTACGGCTTAGGAGGCCTGGGCTGCTATGGAGGCAGAAGAGGCTATGGGTACCCCTGCTAAGGGCCCTCATCACCACCCTTGAAACCAACCAGCGAAATACTGGAAGCCCTGGCATTAAGGACTCACCTCCTTTCTGCCATGGCACGTATCTGCAGTTTTTGTTCACTCCTCTCACAGGACCAAGCAAGGAAGCAGGGATGGGGCCAGCCCATGCTGAAGCAAACATCTCCCCTGACCTCCTCATCTTCCTGCTCCTCCTTGTTTGCTTTTCCCCTTTCTGCTGTGTCCTTCACTCTCCATTGTGACCACGTTCTTTCAAGCTGAAGCCCAGCAGGGACTTCTAATTTGCCTCTTTCACCCAGGAGGTGAAGAACTTTGAAGAGCTTGGTCCTCTAGCCAAACCTACCTCATGCAACAGACCTCATCTGATGGTCGCCCTACCTGTTCCTCACACCATCTTACTCCCTGCCTTTTATTTGTTTTATTTCCCTCAATAAAGCTCTCCTGCATCCCAGCCTGAGATGTCTGCTCTCTCTTTCTTCTCCCATGGCTCATCCTGGCACAAAAGCAGGCCATCAGGGTGGGTATCCAATGGTCCAATGTTCAGCCTCTTTGAAGCCTGACAAAGCTAATTCATCACCATGCAGACACAGGGATAACTGGATGAAGCTGGGCACCAGCACCCAAAGGTACCAAAACCACTCCTGGCTAATATGTCACCAATAACAACAGAGATTGACACACTTTTGCCTTGCAGGACATGACACAACCACTTCACTTGCCCAAACACATTGATGCTCATCCTGCCATGCCTCTGATGCAATCAACCCATTCTTAACCAACTCTGTTCTCCAGCACTGCTCTCTAACCCTGACTATAAATAGTCTCAACGAGACAGAAGGGCAACATGGATTATGCAAAACATGAAGAAGGGAAGGAGGAAAGGAAGGATGAGGCACAATCTGTGGTTTCCTAACAGGGGTTCAGCATTGGTCTTTGGCTCCCCATTCCATAACCTGAAGGGCACTAAGAAAAATTGCTAAGCTCCCTTTTCCATGGGGACCACCCCTGCCCAACACATCTCCCCTGTACTCTGCAAAGAAAGAGCTACAGAATGCATTCCACATCCAGCCACTCTCCCACTCCACAGCTCTTCATCCACACCAGCCTTTAGGGCCCTCCCGTGTTTCTCTGAAGATTTTGCAACAGGAATCCTTGAGGAAACACACCACCTTCTCCTGCTTAGTGCCTCACACAGAAAGTTCCATAAAGCCAGGCTTAGAGCTCTCCAGTGCACACAACCTTATAATTTCTGTGGTCTCCTCTGGATTCGCTCCACAGGTCCATGTTTGCGTCGTGCTGGGGGTGCCAGAGCTGGATGAAGTCCTCTGGGTGGGGTCTCCCAAGAGCAGAGGGGCAGAGTGTGACCATGGCTGGTCATGCTGCTTTGGATGCAGCCCAGGATACAGTTGGCTTTCTGGCCTCTGAGCTGAGTCATGTCCTGCTTTTCATTCATATGTACCCCAGGTCCTCTTCTGTAGAGCTCCTCTCAATTCTTTCACTCCCCCTCAGCCTGTACTGGTACCAGGACTTGTCTCAACCCAGGTTCAAGATTTTGCCCATGGCTTTGTTGGACCTTATGAGCTTCACAAGGGCCCACTCCTCAAGCTGCCTGTGGTATGCTGTCCCTCAGGCTCATCAACCACACCACTCAGCTTGGTGCCATTCGGTGTTTTCAACCCACCTCACTGTCTTCATCAGCTTCTCTATGAGGGTCTCATGGGGGAGACTTTCAAAAGCCTTACTGAAGTTCAAGTACATGGTATCTCCCACTCTGCCCTCATCTACCAAGCCAGTCATTTCATCACAGAAGGTTATCAGGTTGGTTAAGCCATGCTGACTACTCTTGATGACTTTCTTGTCCTTTGGGCACCTAGAAATTGTTTCCAGGATTAACTGCTTCACTGTCTTCCCCGGGGATCCAGGTGAGGCTACAGTTCCCTGGGTCCTCTTCCAGACAGGACTGCATCCTGGTTTTCAGCTAGGATAGTGTTGTTTTTTACAAGAAGCTGGGACAGGACACAGCAAGGACAGGTGACCCACACTAGCCAAAGTGGTATTCCAGGCCATAGGACTGTCTTCTCCTATGAGGAAAGGCTGAGTGAGCTGGGGCTGTTCATCCTGGAGAAGACTGAGAGGGGATCTGATCAATGGGTATCAATAGCTGAAGGGTGGGACACAGGGGGACATGGGCAGCCTCTGCTCAGTGTCTGTGGGGACAGGACAAGGGGTGATGGGCTCAAGTTGGAGCACAGGGAGTTCCACACCAATCTGGGGAAGAACTTCCCAGTGAGGGTGAGGGAGCCCTGGGACAGGCTGCCCAGGGGGTGTGGAGTCTCCTTCTCTGGAGATATTCCAGCCCCATCTGGATGTCTCCCTGTGTGACCTGTCCTAGGGACCCTGCTTTGGCAGGGGGGTTGGACCTGATGATCTCTGGAGGTCCCTTCCACCCCCTACAATTTTGACATTATGTCATACTCAGCATTAAAGGGAGCTCATCAGGGAGAGGCAGCATAGCTCCCAGATGCTGTGAGCATGGATGATGCAGCTGGCTGTCTCCACCAATATATATAAAGTCTCTCTGTCTCCTTCATCCTGATTGTGAAGAAACTCTCCCAGGAGGTCCAGCAACATGTCCTATTCCCCACCTGTACAGACCAGTATCTGGGCTATTAGTAAGCATTCCTCTGCTCAAGAGAGAGGTTATAAACACACCACAAGGCACCCTGTGGTTTTACCTACATGACCACAGAGAAGACATGAGGAAGTGGGATGGAAAAACTTACCACAACCCTAGAGGCAGGAGTAGTGAGCTGCAAGGCAAAACAACCACAAAAAGGGATTCTATCTGAAAAAAAAACCCACCTCTCCAGTTTCCAGTGAGCAGTTCTCCAGAGAGGAAGGCCTACATGTCCTTGTGATCCTCCTTGAAGGGACTTCTGCCATTTTTGCAAGAAGTGAGTCATGAATACAATGAGCAAGAGTAGAGGGAACCTTCCTCCAGGCAGGTGGAAGAAAGGGACACCTAGTTTTCTTGGATGGGGTGGATCCAACACCCTGGTGTATTAGATCCTCAACAGCACAAGGCACAGCAGACATAGACACGGGGAACTCACCGAGTCCCTGAGCTGTGGTAGGGAGCTGGTGGGGGTTACAGCAGTGGAAACAAACAGTTGGTTGACTCACAGAACAGAGGGAGACCCATCCAGGCTGCCCTACTGTGGCAGGATATTGCTGGCCAGCTAGAGAAGCTGGCTGTAAGAGTCCATCACATAGATGCCCAGGTACCCAAGAGTCAGGCCACTGAGGAACATCAAAACAACCAGCAGATGGATCAGGCCATTAAGATTGAAGTGGTTCATGTGGATTGGCACTGGAAACATAAGGGTGAATGACCTGTAGCTCCCTGGGCCCATGACACCTCAGGCCATCAAGGGAGAGATGTAAAACACAGATGGGCTTGTGGTCAAGGGGTTACATGACCACAGATGTTATTTTCACAGGTTATCCATGGGTGTGAAACACACACCAGAATCAAGCAAGTCAAGTAGTTAAAGCTTCTTTGGCAGGTAGGAGGATGGATGAAGTATAAATATGTGGAGGCCTGGCAGATGGATTACATCACACACCCACAAACCCATCAAGGCAGGTGCTGTGTGCTTACAGTGGTGGAAGCAACCACAGATGGCTGGAAACATCTCCCATGTCCCATGCCACTGCCCAGAACACTATCCTGGGGCTTGAAAAGCAACTCCTGGGGCAACATAGCACCCCAGAAAGGATTGAGTCAGTCAATGTGGCTCATTTCTGGAACACCCTCATAGAACCCTGGGCCAAAGAGCACAGCACTGAGTGGGTGTATC
Organism: Gallinula chloropus; assembly: GCF_964237585.1. Classification (NCBI taxonomy): domain Eukaryota; kingdom Metazoa; phylum Chordata; class Aves; order Gruiformes; family Rallidae; genus Gallinula; species Gallinula chloropus. The sequence continues at coordinate 1,260,846 of NC_140086.1, read as the reverse complement.
ACATTCCCCATCATACACCAACCTCTGGGAAACTCAGACAATGCAATGGGCTGTTAAGGACTACACAGAGAGCTATGGGCCATGGGACCCACCATTGTCTGTGACAGAACAACCCCCTGCAGTGCTACAGGCTGAGGGGAGACTGGCTGGAGAGCTGTCAGGCAGAGAAGGACCTGGGGGTGTTGGGTGACTGCAGACTGAGCAGGAGCCAGCAGTGTGCCCAGGGGGCCAGGAAGGCCAAGGGCATCCTGGCTTGTGTCAGACCCAGTGTGGCCAATAGGTCTGGGGAGGGGATTGTGCCCCTGGGCTGGGCACTGGGGAGGCTGCAGCTGGAGTGCTGGGTCCAGTTCTGGGCTCCTCAGCATCAGAAGGACATTGAGGTCCTGGAGCGAGTGCAGAGAAGGGCAACCAGGCTGGGGAAGGGGCTGGAGGGCAAATGCTGTGAGGAGCAGCTGAAGGAGCTGGGGGTGTTGAGCCTGGAGAAGAGGAGGCTGAGGGGAGACCTTCTCCCCACCTGCCCTGCCCTGCCAGGAGGGTGCAGAGAGGTGGGCGATGGTCTCTTCAGCCAGCGGACAGGAGATGGGACAAGGGGCAATGGGCTCAAGCTGCCCCAGGGCAGGGTCAGCTCAGCTGGGAGGGAAAAGTTCTTCCCTGGCAGAGTTGTGGGGCTGTGGAACAGGGGCCTGGAGCAGGGTCAGGGCCTGGGATGGGCCTGGAATAGGGGCCTAGAACAGGGTCAGGGCCTGGAACAGGCTGCCTAGGGAGGGGGCTGAGTCCCCATCCCTGAGTGTGTTTAACAATTAGATGAGGTTCTCAGGGATATGGGTTAGTAGAGGACAGGAATGGTCAGCCTGTTCACTCTGAGAAGCCCTTCATGTTGCCTTTGACATGCCCTGTTTGCATCCCTGTAGATAGAAGCATTCTTACCTCACTGCATCATGCTCATCCCATCTCTCCCCAGAGCACACTGGGCAGCACCCACCATGCAACTGAGCCCAAACAGGCTCTCTCCAGCAAGCAGGATCAGTTCCAACAGCAGAACCTCAGTGCCCTGACTGCCACACACACCCCACCAGCCAGGTCACAGCCACCCCAGCACCAAAACTAGTGCCACAGTGTCTCCATAACATCCCCCACACAGCATGGAGGTGAGCTCTGGATCTCTGCTATCTCTTATCAGACCCCACCTCAATCCCACAGCCACCAACTTCCAGGTGTTCCTTCAGCAACCAGCCAATCAGGACACAACCAACAACCTGACAACCAGGAGGTGGTTAACAGGCACCAGCTGCTGCAGAAGTCACAGAATCACAAGGTTGGAAAAGGCCTTTGAGATCATCAAGTCCAACTGTACCTGTCCTTTACTAAACCCTATCCCTGAGCACCCCATCTACCCACATCTGGAGTCCTGTGTTCTGGACCCCCCAGTGCAAGACAGACAGGGAGATAACTGGAGAGAGTCCAGCATCTATGAGGATGATGAGGGGCCTGGAGCATCCCTGGTCAGAGGGAAGGCTGAGAAACCTGGGGCTGTTTAGCTTGGAGAAGCCTGAGAGGGGATATCATCAGTGCTCATCAATATCTAAAGGGGGATGCCAAGGGGAGGGGGCCAGGCTCTTCTCAGTGGTGCCCTTGGACAGGACAAGGGACAACGGGCCCAAACTGGAGCACAGGAAGGTCCATCCCAACATGAGGAAGAACTTCTTCACTCTGCAGGTGCTGGAGCCCTGGGACAGGCTGCCCAGAGAGGTTGGAGAGTCTCCTTCTCTGGAGAGATTCAAAACCTGCCTGGACAGGATCCTGTGCAATCTGCTCAAGGTGATGCTGCTTTAGCAGGAGGGTTGGACTAGATGATCTCCTGAGGTCCATTCCCTGCCGTTCAGGGACTCTGTGAAGAGCTGGGTGCAGGGACACACAGATGCAAACTGACCCCACTGGGCTGGATTTACCTCTGATGCCATCAATCTGAGCACCACAAGGATGCTCCTTCTGAAGGTTGGACTTGATGATCTTCGAGGGTCTTTTCCAACCTTGTGATTCTGTGATCCCTCCTGGGCATGGAGCAGCCCTCCTGTTGGCCAGGTTAGAGGTGGAGAAAGCTCTCCTTGTGTTTGCCTCCAAGGGGATCTTCATGGCCTGACAGCCCTTGACTGATCCCAGAACCTCCTCTCTCCCAGCAGATGCAGAATATTTTGATGTCAGGTGTGACAAGAAGATGTGTAGTTGGGGTGGACCTGTTAAGGGCTGGGTTGATGGTGCTTCTGTGGTGGAAGGGAGCATTTATTTTTCTCCATTGCTTCTCTTGTTTAATCACTGGAGGGGGTTTGAGAGGTGATTCAAGTCTTTTAAAGAGCTTAAAATTATTAAAACATAATAGGCTTCTGTTTCCTTGGCAACACAGACAGTGGGTATTCATAGGCTTGAGATGCTGGCATCTTGCCTTTCTCACGAGGTTTAGAAGACACAGCAAATCTCTTCAAGGTCCCCAGAAAGCAGGACTCAGAGAGAGAGGAGGCCGTGGCCTGGAAGGGATGAGCAGAGGCCCAGTTCCTGGGCTGGATCTACAAGCTTGGGTGATCTGTATCTTACAGGAGATGGGTCTCTGGCACTGGTTTCCATGACTCCTGTTCATGTAGGTGACTGTGACTCATAACCTGGGCACTTGTGGAAGGCAAGGACATCTCTGGGGTATCATCTAGGAGCTCACACTGCATCCTATGCAAACCTCTGTAGAACCAGACTGACACCTGCATGAGGACAGAGCTGTGGGGCTCTTCACCTGTTCCTGACACTGCCACAGGCTGATGGACACATCTGAGCTACCAGCATGCCTTCCCATCCCTCCTCCACATGCTCAGCGGCACCCTGAAGTGATACAGGTCTGGCAGGGTGATGGACAGCAGGAGGGAAAGGTCCTGGCGAGGTCTGAAGGGTCAGCAGAGCTGGCAGTAGGACCTGTCCTGCCTGGGTATTGCAGGGCTGGAGCAGGTCCCAGGGGGCTGGTTGAAGAGCAAGGGTTGTGCAGTGGAGGAGACGGGATGAGCAACATGTTGTGGTATCTCCAGGCTCTCCCATTGTGAGAGAATAGAAAACAAAGCCTTGTGTGTTCTCCTTGGAAACCCAAGAGGACCATCCTGGGACTGAGGACATCTCTGCCGTTCTCCCCACTAAGTTGTGTACAGGGCATTGCAGCTACATGGGAGTCCTTACTTTCTCCCTCTTAGGAAAGGTGATTTCCAAAGTCCTAGAGTCCTCAGTAGAGGAAAGACAGGGACGTGTTGGAATCCATCCATAGAAGGCCACAAAAATGGCCAGAAAGGCTGGAACACCCCTGCTATGAGGAAAGGCTGGGAGATTTGGGCTTGTTCAGCCTGGAGGTGACATTTAGACTGGATATTGGGAAAAAATTATTCCCTGGGAAGGTGTTGAGGCACTGGAAGAGGTTGCCCAGGGAAGCTGTGGGTGCCTCTGGATCCCCAGCAGCATTCAAGACCAGGTTGGATGGGGCTTGGGCAACCTGGGCTAGTGGAGGGTGTCCCTGCCCTTGATATGGGGGTGGAAGTAGATGGCTTGTGTCAGGAATGGTGTGGCGAGGAGGACCAGGGAAGTGATTGTGCCCCTGGGCTGGGCACTGGGGAGGCTGCAGCTGGAGTGCTGGGTCCAGTTCTGGGCTCCTCAGCATCAGAAGGACATTGGGGGGTCCTGGAGCGAGTGCAGAGAAGGGCAACCAGGCTGGGGAAGGGGCTGGAGGGCAAATGCTGTGAGGAGCAGCTGAGGGAGCTGGGGGTGTTGAGCCTGGAGAAGAGGAGGCTGAGGGGAGACCTTCTCCCCACCTCCCCTGCCCTGCCAGGAGGGTGCAGAGAGGTGGGCAATGGTCTCTTCAGCCAGGGGACAGGAGATGGGACAAGGGGCAATGGGCTCAAGCTGCCCCAGGGCAGGGTCAGCTCAGCTGGGAGGGAAAAGTTCTTCCCTGGAAGAGTTGTGGGGCTGTGGAACAGGGGCCTGGAGCAGGGTCAGGGCCTGGCACAGGCTGCCCAGGGAGGGGGTTGAGTCCCCACCCCTGGGTGTGTTTAACAGAGGGGAGATGAGGTGCTCAGGGATCTGGTTCAGCACAGGACAGGAACAGTTGGACTTGATGATCTCAAAGGTCTTTTCCAACCTTGTGATTCTCTGTGAGTGGGTGGCCTCTGTTGGCCTCAGCAGGAGGTGACTCCCACCAGTGCCCCTTCCCTGCCAGGATGTTTGATGGAACAGAACCAATCTCTGGCCATGCACAGTTGCTCTGCAAACACACAGCAAGGCCAGCACTGCTGGGTAGACACAGGGAAGTGTACAGCAGAGCTTTGGTCCTGCTCCAGCTCTGGAGAGCTGGTTCTTTGGAGCCACAGCAGGATTGGTGTGCAGGGTGCAGAATGACCTTGGCTCCAGGCTGGTCCAGTCTTTATTAATGATCTGCATGATGGAGTACTGAACCCTTGACACCAAGCTGGGAGAAGTGCTTGATAACACCAGAGGGTCGTGCTGCCATCCAGAGGGACCTGGACAGGCTGGAGAAATGGGCTAGCAGGAACCTTGTGCTGTTGAACAAGAGCAAGTGCAACGTCTTGTAGCTGGGGAGGAACCACCCCAGGCATGAGGACACTGAGACATAGAATCCCAGACTTGGTTTGGTTGGAAAATACCTCTAAGTTCATCAGGTCCAACTGTTAATGTGGCACTGCCAAGTCCAACCACTGAACCATGTCCCCAAGCACCATGTCCACTCTTCTAAATGCCTCCAAGGGGTGATGACCCAACCACCCCCCTAGGCAGCCTGTGCTTCACACCCTTTTCAGGGAAGAACTGTTTCCTAATACCCAATCTGAACCTCCCCTGATGCAACTTGAGGCTGTTTCCTCTTGTCCTATCACTTGTTAGGTGGGAGAAGAGACCAACCCTCACCTGGCTACACCCTCCTTCCAGGAAGTTGTAGAGAGTGATCAGGTCTCCCCCCTCAGCCTCCTTTTCTCCAGGATAAACACCCACAGTTCCCTCACCCACTCTTCATCAGACTTGTCCTCCAGGTGCCTCACCATCTCTGTTTGCCCTTCTCTGGACCTGCTCCAGCACCTCAATGTCCTCCTTGTAGTGAGGGGCCCAAAACTGAACCCAGCACTCGAGGTGCAGCCTCACCAGTGCCCAGTCCAGGGGGATGATCACTGCCCTGGTCCTGCTGGCCTCACCATTCCTGAAACAAGCCAGGATGTTGTTGGACTTCTTGGCCACCTGGGCGCACTGCTGGCTCATGTTCAGCCAGCAGCCACCCAACACCCCCAGGTCCTTTTCCTCCAGGCAGCTTTCCAGCCACCCAGCCCCAAGCCTGTAGCGTTGCCAGGGGTTGTTGTGACCCAAGTGCAGGACCTGGCATGGAGCCTTCTTGAACCTCATCCCGTTGGCCTCAGCCCATCGATCCAGCCTGTCCAGATCCCTTTTTGGAGGCTTCCTACCCTCAAGCTGATCAACACTCCCAACACAACTTGGTCTCCTAGAATCATGTAATGTGTTAAGTTGGAAGGGACCTTTAAAGACCATCCAGTCCAACCCCCTGCAGTGAGCAGGGACATCTTCACTAGAGAAGGTTGTTCAGAGCTTCATCAAGCCTGACCTTGAATATCTCCAGGGATGGGGCCTCCACCACCACTCTGGGCAACCTGGGCCAGGGTCTCACCACCCTCAGAGTGAAGATCTTCTTCCTGAGGTCTCATCTAAACCTGTCCTGTGCTAGTTTCAAACCATCACCCCTCATCCTATCGCCCTTACAAACAGTCCCTCCTCATCTTTCCTGTAGGTCCCTTCAGGGACTGGAAGGGGCTCTGAGGTCCCCCCTGCAGCCTTGTCTTCTCCAAGCTGAACAAGCCCAACTCTCTCAGCCTATCTTCCTAGGAGAGGTGCCCTCAATCCCCTTGTCCAGGTCACTGATAAAGATATTACACAGAACTGGTCCCAGTACCAGGCCCTGGGGAACATCACTTGTGACCGGCCACCAACTGGATTCAACTCCATTCCCCACAACTCATTGGGTCCAGCCACCCAGCCACTTTGTACCCATCAAGGTCCAGCCATCCAAGCCATGAGTCCCTCCAGGAGAATGCTGTGGGAAATGATGTCCAAGGGCTTTACTGTTACCTTATTAGTATTAATACTATTAGTATTAATACTATTGTATTATCCACGGCCTTTCCCTCATCCACTAAGTGGATCACCTTCTCAAAGAAGGAGATAAGGAGGGCCAGGAGATCAGGAGAGACCTGCCTTCCATAAACCCATGCTGACAGGGCCTGATCACCTCATTGTCCTGTGTGTGCTGTGTGATGGTGCTGAAGATGATCTCCACCCTACCAATGGGGCTGGGGGTCACCCAGCTGGAAAGAAGCTCTGGAGAAAAGGTCCTGGTGGACACCAAGTTGAACATGAAGGCAGCAGCAAAGAAAGTTATTGGTGTCCTTGGGTGTTTTGGGAGGAGCACTTGCCAGCATGCCAGGACTTCTGAGGCCACATCTGGAGTACTGCGTCTAGTTCTGGGCTCCCCAGTACAAGAGGCATGGACATACTGGAAAGAGTACTGGATTGGGTCATGAGGATGATGGACTGGAGCATCTCTCATGTGAGGAAAGGCTGAGAGAGGTGGGACTCTGTAGCCTGAAGAAGAAAAGGTTCAGGAGGGAACTCATCAAGGTATAGAAGGAGCTGAAGGGAGGGTGAGCAGAGGATGGAGCCAGGCTCTTCTCAGTGGTACTCAGTTCCAGGACAAGATGCCATGAGCACAACCTCAAACACTGGTGGGGGGGTTCCCTCTGAATGTCCACTCTGGTTTACTGTGAACATGACAAACAGTGGCATAGGCTGCCCAGAGAGGCTGTGGAGTCTTCATCCTTGGAGATATTCAAAAGCCACTTGGACATAGTCCTGGAGAACCAGCGTTAGGTTGAGGAGAAAGGTCAGACCAGATGATCTTCAGAGGTCCCTTCCAACCTCAACCATTCTGTGATCCTTTGAGTTCTTAGCAAGTGGCTGCTGTGACCACAGCATGTCCCCTGAGTGGCCACCTCCAAACCTTGGCTGCTCCCTCTTGATGTTGTTAAACCTGATATGGGACCCAGAGGTCCCCTCTCCAGCTTGAGGCAGGTGGCAGAGGGGAAAAAGTGGTGAGAAGAGATGAAAGGGACATTTCTGATCATCCCCCAGACTCATGTCGTGTACCAGCCCTGGGGGTGCTGGTGAAGACCCTTCCCTGATGCCTGTGAGACCCATCAGCCAGCACGAGACAAGCTCTTCAGCAGTTGGTGGAGAAAGTAGAGTTGAGGGAAAAAAACGATGTGAGATTTGCTGTAGGATGGATCTGCTGAACAGGCAGAGAAACCTGCTCAAAGCCAGGGGAGCAGGGGGTTCAGAGGGGTGCAGGGGGTGCTGTGGGGTGCAGAGGGTGTAGGGAGCAGGGGGGTTCAGAGGGGTTTAGTGGGGTGCTCTGGGGAGCAGGGGGTATGGGAAGCAGGGGGGTTCAGAGGGGAGCAGGGGGTACTGTGGGGAGCAGGGGGTGTGGGGAGCAGAAGGGTTCAAAGAGGTTTAGTGGGGTTTTGGGGGTTTAGTGGGGTGCTGTGGGGAGCAGGGGGTTAGAGGGTGCTGAGGGGAGCAGGGAGGGTGAGGAGCAGGGGTTTCAGAGGGGTTTAGCGGGGTGCTGTGGGGTGTCGGGGGGGTGCTGTGGGGAGCAGGGGGTGAGGAACAGGGGGTTCAGAGGGGTTTAGTGGGGTGCCAGGGGGGTGTCGGGGGGTGCTGTGGGGAGCAGGGGGTTAGGGGCTGCTGTGGGGAGCAGGGTGGAGTGGGGAGCAGGGGGTTCAGAGGGGTTTAGTGGGGTACCGTGGGGTGTCAGGGGATGCTGTGGGGAGCAGGGTGGAGTGTGGAGCAGGGAGGGTTCAGAGGGGTTTAGTGGGGTACCAGGGGGTTGCCGGGGGGTGCTGTGGGGAGCAGGGGGTGTGGGGAGCAGGGGGTTCAGAGGGGTTTAGTGGGGTTTAGTGGGGTGCGGGGGGGTGTCGGGGGGTGCTGTGGGGAGCAGGGGGTTAGGGGGTGCTGGGGGGAGCAGGGGGTGTGGGGAGCAGGGGTTTCAGAGGGTTTTAGTGGGGTGTCGGGGGGTTAAGGGGGTGCTCTGTGGAGCAGGGGGTGAGGAGCAGAGGGTTCAAAGGGGTTTAGTGGGGTGCTGTGGGGAGCAGGGGGTGTGGGGAGCAGGGGGGTTCAGAGGGGTTTAGTGGGGTGCCAGGGGGGTGTCGGGAGCTGCTGTGGGGAGCAGGGGGTTAGGGGGTGCTGGGGGGAGCAGGGAGGGTGGGGAGCAGGAGGGTTCAGAGGGGTTTAGTGGGGTGCTGGGGGGTTTAGTGGGGTGCTGTGGGGAGCAGGGTGGAGTGGGGAACAGAGGGTTCAGAGGGGTTTAGTGGGGTGCTGGGGGCTGTCGGGGGGCGCTGTGGGGAGCAGGGGGTTAGGGGGTGCTGGGGGGAGCAGGGAGGGTGGGGAGCAGGGGGGTTCAGAGGGGTTTAGTGGGGTGCTGGCGGGTTAGGGGCTGCTGTGGGGAGCAGGGTGGAGTGAGGAGCAGGGGGTTCAAAGGATTTTAGTGGGGTACCAGGGGGTTAGGGGGTGCTTTGGGGAGCAGGGGGTTCAGAGGGGTTTAGTGGGGTACCGGGGGGTGTCAGGGGGTGCTGTGGGGAGCAGGGGGGTTCAGAGGGGTTTAGTGGGGTGCTCTGGGGAGCAGGGGGGTTGGGGAGAAGAGGGGTTCAGAGGGGTTTAGTGGGATGCAGGGGGTGCTGGGGGATGCTGTGGGGTGCTGGGGGTTTAGTGGTGTGCTGTGGGGAGCAGGGGGTGTGGGGAGCAGGGGGGTTCAGAGGGGTGCAGGGGGTGCTGTGGGGAGCAGGGGATGTGGGGAGCAGGGGGGTTCAGAGGGGAGCAGGGGGTGCTGTGGGGAGCAGGGGGGTCAGGGAACAGGGGGTTCAGAGTGGTTTAGTGGGGTGCCAAGGAATTTAGTGGGGTGCCGGGGGGTTAAGGGGGTGCTGGGGGGAGCAGGGGGTTCAGAGGGGTTTAGTGGGGTTTAGTGGGGTGCTGGGGGGTTAGGGGGTGCTGTGGGGAGCAGGGTGGAGTGGGGAGCAGGGGGTTCAGAGGGGTTTAGTGGGGTTTAGTGGGGTGCTGGGGGGTTTAGTGAGGTGCTGTGGGGAGCAGGGGGTTAGGGGGTGCTGTGGGGAGCAGGAAAGGCGGGGAGCAGGGGGGTTCACAGGGGTCTAGTGGGGTTTAGTGGGGTGCTGGGGGGTTAGGGGGTGCTGTGGGGAGCAGGGGGTGTGGGGAGCAGGGGGTTCAGAGGGGTTCAGAGGGGTTTAGTGGGGTGCTGGGGGGTTAGGGAGTGCTGTGGGGAGCAGGGGGTGTGGGGAGCAGGGGGTTCAGAGGGGTTCAGAGGGGTTTAGTGGGGTGCTGGGGGGTTAGGGAGTGCTGTGGGGAGCAGGGGGGTCGGGGAATAGGAGGTTCAAAGGGGTTTAGTGGGGTGCTGGGGGGTTTAGGGGGTGCTGTGGGGACCAGGGGGGCTGGGGAACAGGGGGTTCAAAGGGTTTTAGTGGGGTACCGGGGGGTTAAGGGGGTGCTGTGGGGAGCAGAGGGTGAGGAACAGGGGATTCAGAGGTGTTTAGTGGGGTGCCAGGGGGGTGTCGGGGGGTGCTGTGGGGAGTAGGGGGTGAGGAACAGGGGGTTCAGAGGGCTTTAGTGGGGAGCAGGGGGTGGGGAACAGGGGGTTCAGAGGGGTTTAGTGGGGAGCAGGGGGTTAGGGGGTGCTGTGGGGAGCAGGGGGTGTGGGGAGCAGGGGGGTTAAAGGGTTTTAGTGGGGTACCGGGGGTTTAGGGGGTGTTGTGGGGAGCAGGGGGGTCGGAGAACAGGGGGGCTCAAAGGGCTTTAGTGGGGTACCGGAGGCGCTGTGGGGACTCCATGGGGAGGGGGGGGGGTGGTCGCGCGAGACGGAGGCGCCCTCCCCCCGCTCCCCCCCCTCCCGCCTCACCTGTTCCCCTCGCCGCACCGCGCATGCGCACAGGCGCTGCCCGCAGCCCTGAACTACCCCTCCCACGAAGCCCCGCGCCTGTTCCCGCCCTTTCCCCTCTCAGAGGCGGAGGAGGGAGGGGGCGGGTCTTACGGTGGGCGGGGCCAAAGCGGGAGTGGCTGAAACCCCCTTCCAGGCTCCGCCCACCCCGCCTCTCCCCATTGGCGGCGCCGCCGTTGTCGCTGGTGACGGCGGGACGCGGTGGGGCCGCCGGCCTCAGTCTGGTGGCGGCTGGGGGGGGGGCGGAGCGGCCGCGGGGTGACCGGTTGCTGAGGGGGTCGGGCGGGAGGGGGGGGTGGGTGGGGGGGGGGACGGACGGACGGCGGCGGCTCTTCGTGTCTATTTTGAGGGGGGTGGGGAGTCCCTCTTGGGGTTGCTTCAGCTTCTTCCTTCGCCGAGGAGACTATGGGAGGCCGAACCGGGGCCGGGGGCACCGCCGAGCGGTAGGACCGCCGGGAACATGGCGGAGAGGTGAGAAAAACCGGGGCCGCGGGGTTGGGGTTGAGGCGGGAAAGGGGAAAGGGGGGGGGAACAACGGGGCTTGAACCCCCCCTCCCTAATCCACCCCATCCCCGGGGCGCTGAGGTGGGGGGGGGGGGGGGCTGGGCCGATCAGGCCCAGCCCCCCCCCCCCCCCACCTCAGCGCCCCGGGGATGGGGTGGGGGGCGTTTGATCCCCCCCCCCTAAATCGGGGGAGGGTCTTTTGGGCCTCCCCACCCCTTATACATCTCCCTCAGGGTTATAGGGTGCCCCCCCCCTCTTTCTTTTGGGGGGGCTCCGAGCGTTGTTTGCTCCCCCCCCCCTCACCTTGAAATAGGGGGGGGGGTGTGTTCCCGCCCTCTTTGGGTGAGGGGGTGTTTTGGGGTCTCAATGAGGCGGGGGGGGGCAGCGCTGAGTTGTTGGGGGGTTTATTTGCGGGGGGGGTTGTCGTTGTGTGTCCCCCCCACACCTGCTGTGTGTGGTGGAGGGTGGGATCTTCCCCCCACCTTGGTTTTTGGGGTGAATCCCAACCCCACTTTGCCCCCCCACTCTCCTTTTTTGGGGGGGGGGGGTGTTTGGGGGGGTGCTGGATGCGCCCACCTGGTGTCCTGTGGTTGCAGTAGGGAGATGCGGAGTGAGGAGGGGGGGGTGGGGAGCTGGATCCCAACCCCACCCTGATTTCTAGGGGTGCATTGCTAAAAGGAGGGGGGAGGGGACTGGATCCCACGGTGATCTCTTAGCGAGGGGGGGGGTGGGGTGGAGGGGCTGGATCCCACCCTGCTGCCTATGGTGGGGGGGAGGGATGGTGAAGGAGGAACTGGATCCCTGGATTCCACCCCCCCCCCCATCCCACGCTGCTCCCTATGGAGGGGGGGATGAAGGAGCTGGATTCCCCCCCACATCCCACCCTGCTCCCTATGGAGGGGGGGATGAAGGAGCTGGATTCCCACGCTGCTCCCTATGGAGGGGGGGATGAAGGAGCTGGATTTCCCCCCACATCCCACCCTGCTCCCTATGGAGGGGGGGATGAAGGAGCTGGATTTCCCCCCACATCCCACCCTGCTCCCTATGGAGGGGGGGATGAAGGAGCTGGATCCCCCCCCCATCCCACCCTGCTGCCTATGGAGGGGGTGATGGTGAAGGAGCCAGATCCCTGGATCCCCCCCCATCCCACCCTGCTCCCTATGGAGGGGGGGATGAAGGAGCTGGATCCCCCCCCCATCCCACCCTGCTGCCTATGGAGGGGGTGGTGGTGAAGGAGCCGGATCCCTGGATCCCCCCCCACCTCACCCTGCTCCCTATGGAGGGGGGGAGGAAGGAGCTGGATCCCTGGATCGACCCCCCCACACCCTCCCTGATCCCTGTGGAGGGGCTGGATTCCACCCTGCTCCCTGGGAGCCTTATGGAAAGGCTGGATCCATCCCCCCCTCCCCCCAAATCCTGCTTCCAGTGGATACTCAGCGGGGTGGGGGGGTTGTATGTGTGGATTTAGGGATGGATAACCCCCCCCACCCATGGGATGCAGCCAGGGGAGGTATTTTTGCAGAGGTGGAAGGTGTGGCAGGGCGAAAGGGGGGGGGGAAGTTGCGTGGGGATGATGATGGGGGGGGGGGGTTAGGGGGGTTTGGGGGGGATGTGGAACAGGGTGGTGTGCGAGTGGGTGTGGATGCAGGGATGGGGCTGCCTGCAGGGATGGGTGGGCTGGGGGTTGGCAGGGATGGGGGTTGGAGGGGGGTGGGGGGGTGGGAGAGGCGGGTGCCGGGGCTGCAGCAGGGAGCGAGCGCAGCGGTTTGGGGAGGGGTGGGGGGGGGGTGGTGGTGGGGAGCGGTTTGGGGTGGGGGTGGTGGGGGGGAGATGCCACCCTGGTTTTGGAGGAGGAGGAAGAAATGGTTGTGCTGGAACAGGGTGTATTTATTTCACGTGGCGAGCTGCTGGTTGGGGATGGAAGGAGGTGGGGGGGGGTGTCTAATTTCTCCTGCTGCTCCCCCAAACCTGCATCCTCCAGCTGTAAAAACTGCAGGATGGGAATTTTCTCCCCCCCAAACCCCTTTTTCCCCTCCATCCCCCCCTCCTCTTTCCTTTGCCATACCAGTTTAATCAACCCTTGGGTGACCTCTACGGATAAACCCGCAGCTGCTGCGCTCCGGTACCTCACCTGCCACACGCAGCTGGGTGGGTTTAAAGGCTGAAGAAGAGGATGAGGAGGGAGGGGAGGAGGTTAAAAACGCTTTTAAGAAGAAAATAAACGATGCTGGGAAGCTTGGTGGGAGCTATCAGGGACCTACAAGCAGCAGGTGGCTTGGCCAGGGGTGTGCCACTGGCTGGGTGGGTTTGGGGGGGGGGGTGTTGTTAGTGAGGTGTGATGCTGTTCTTCATCTCCACTGGGCTGGTGTTGGGTGGTTGGTGTTGTTCCCCTTCCCCATCCTTATGGATGCTTGGTGGATCTCCTCTGTAGAAGCTCCTGCTGTAGCTGCAGCTGAATGTTAATACACCACATGATCGTTTAAAAACAGCGTGATTGCACCCTCATTTGAGGGGGGGGGGAAAGTGGGGGGGGGGGGAAATCTGGTGCCTTCATTTGTGGTGGTGTTTGAGAGCTGTGGTGCTGGGCTGTGGAGGGGGGGGGGACCCAACGCCCTGGTGATTCCAGCATCTGGCTGCTGAAAAGTGCTTTGCTGATGACTTTTTTTTTTTTGGGGGGGGGGGGAGTTGGGGGGGGGGAGAGGACTCAGTATTTGGTGCTTGTGGATGTGAGTTAGTCTGTGGTTGTGAGATCTTGGCTTCATGCTTGCAAGATGCCCTCTCCAAGCTGGTTGATGAGTGTCTTGCTCTGTGCCACGTGCCTCATATTTCATTAGGTTGGGGGGTGTGTTTTTTTTAGGGGGGGAAGAAGCTATAGTTTGGGGGGGGAAGGTGTATTTGGGGGGGGAGGGAAGAAGCTTCATATTTCTTCCCCATCACTTAAGATGAGTGGCTGGAGCTCAGGCCATCTCGTGCTGCTACCCTTCCTTCTGGTCCAAGGGAAGCAGAGGCATCTCCCATGGGGGTTTTAAGGATCCCAACCCATCAGCAACCAGCAGCTCCTTTTCTTCCTCTCTTGGCTGGTCTGGTCACTCCAGTGTTCAGTTTAAAACTGGGATTAACCAAACTCTGCTCCACAGTTGGAATCACCAGTGTAGCTCATTCTACCGGTACCCTGGGGCGGTTTTCAGGTCTCTAACGAGTCTTTAACGTTAATCTCAACGGCTTGAGTTATGCTAATGCCTTTGGGAGAGAGAATTCCAGTGTTTTTTCCTTTGGGAAGAAAGATGTCCCTCTCTACTCTGCCCTTGGGAGGCCCCAGCTGGAGTCTTGTGTCCAGAGCTGGGGCCCCAACACAAGAAAGATGTGGGACTGTTGGAGAGGGGTCAGAGGAACCACGGAGATGATCAGAGGGCTGGAGCAGCTCCCCTATGGAGAGAGGCTGAGGGAGCTGGGCTGGTTCAGCCTGGAGAAGAGAAGGCTGTGGGGGGACCTCATTGCAGCCTTCCAGTCCCTGAAGGGAGCAGAGGAACAGGAGGGGAATCAGCTTGTTCAAAGGTCAGAGACTGGCAGGAGAAGGGGGATGGAGTGAAGCTGGAGGAGGGAAAGGTTAGAGGAGATATTAGGGGGAAGTTCTTTGCAGAGAGAGTGGTGAGGGGCTGGAACAGGCTGCCCAGAGAGGGGGTGGATGCCCCATCCCTGGGGGTGTTCAAGGCCAGGTTGGCTGGGGCCCTGGGCAACCTTGTGTAGCTCCAGGCCTGGAGGTTGGTGTCCCTGTCTGTGGCAGGGGGGTTGGAGCTGTGTGATCCTTGTGGTCCCTTCCAACCCAGACCAGTCTATGAGTCTATGATTCTATGGCACAAGTCTGATTTGCTCACATCGTGTGTTGAGGCCTCTTGGTCTCCAGCAAAGTCTTTCCTCTGATGCTAAAAGAGCTGCTGACGGGGTGTTTCCCACTGAAATCTGGGTTTGCCATATTCTTCCCGTTGCAGATCAAGACAAAACCAAGGTCTAGCATCATCTGTGAGCCAGATGTCTCCCTGTAGCTCCCTTCCAAAGGAGAAGCTGCTAGTCAAGATCCCTCAGTGGCTTAAAAAAGAGGGGAGGGAGCAAACTTGCTGTCCTGCTGGTGAAATGAATATTGCTGATCTAGAGGTGCCTGAGAAGCGCTCGCAGCTGAGTTTCCATGATTTATTGTTAACTTGAGGAGCCTGTAATTCCTGGGTACACTCTGCATGGCTTAAATGAGGTCATTAACTATCCTAATGAGAGGAGGAGAAATGATGGAGTCTCCCATAACCTGCAGTGCTGAGGGAGAGAGAGAAAGAGAGAGGAGATGCAACCAGTTGGCCAAGAGCCCAGAGCTTTGTTGTAGCTCAAGAAAAGGTGGGATGGATGGATGGATGGATGGATGGATGGATGGATGGATGGATGGATGGATGGATGAGGATAAATGAGGATAAATCAGGAGCCAGATGGTCTTTACTGGGAAGATCCCACCTCCCTTGTGTGCTATGGGAATCGCTCCCGGGGTGTTGAGGTGAGGTGGTGGGAGCAAGGAGGGGATGGAGAACTGTGGAGTCCTTTAGGTTGGGAAAAGACCCTTGAGATGGAGTCCAGTAAGAAGGTTGGAAAGAGAGGGAGGTTGCTCAAGTCTGGACTCTTAAACTTTGTCAACTGATAGGGTGCTTCCCAAAGGATTTTCCTGATACCTGTGGCAGTGAGCGTGTGATTGGTGGGTGCACAGTTTGAGGTTGGATTTCAGGGAATTCTTATAATTAAGTGTTTTTGTTGCTGTCCTGGAAAGAGCCACTTTCTACCTTGGTTGCAACCATGAAATGTTGGGAGTTTCTGGTTTTTTGGTTAGTCCTTGACAGCTGTTTCAGCTGCTAAACTTGTCTGTGACACTGGCCATGTTCTTCACAGAATGTTAGGGGTTGGAAGGGACCTCAATAGATCATCTAGTCCAACCCCCCCTGCCAGAGCAGGGTCACCCAGACTAAATCACACAGGAACACATCCAGGTGGGGTTTGGATGTCTCCAGGGAAAGAGACTCCACAGCCTCTCTGGGCAGCCTGGCCCAGGGCTCTGGCACCCTCACAGGGATGAAGTTCCTCCTTATGTTCACATGGAACTTCCTCTGCTCCAGCTGCACCCACTGCCCCTTGTCCTATCATTGGACATCACTGAGCAGAGCCTGGCTCCATCCTCCTGACTCTCACCCATATAAACATGAATAAGGTCACCCCTCAGGCTCCTCTTCTCCAGGCTGAAGAGGCCCAGCTCCCTCAGCCTCTCCTCATAAGGAAGGGGTTCCACTCCCTCCATCACCTTGGTCACCCTGTGCTGGGATCTTTCAAGGAGTTCTGTGTCCTTCTTGAGGTGCCCAGAACTGGACACAACATTCCAGGTGGGGTCTCACCAGGGCAGAGCAGAGGGAGAGAAGGACCTCTCTTGACCTACTAACCACCCCCCTTCTCCTTCACCCCAGGATGCCCTTGGCCTTCCTGGCCACCTGGGCACACTGCTGGCTCATGCTCAGCCTGCAGTCACCCAACACCCCCAGGTCCTTCTCTGCCTGACAGCTCTCCAGCCAGTCTCCCCCAGCCTGGAGCGCTGCAGGGGGTTGTTCTGTCCCATGGGCAGCACTCTGCACTTGGCCTTGTTAAACCTCATCCCGTTGGGCTCAGCCCCTGGGTCCAGCCTGTCCAGATCCCCCTGAAGATCCTCCCTACCCTCAATTTCCTTCTGATTTAAGAATATTTTCCTTCTTCTTTTCATTCTTCCCAGCCTGTGTTGTGTGTTTCAGACACAGCATCATGGATTATAACTACAGGAGTGATAAGACAGCATCATCTTGAAGGATGAATAGTGGACCAAGAACCTGATGGCTGAGAGAACTTCTCCAACCCATCAACTAGGAGAAGCTGTAGGGTTTCCAGACCTTTTAGATAACGTGTTGAACCCCAGATTGTGTCCAAAATAATCATAAATTATTAATTTTTTTTTAAAAAATAAGAATTTTATGGAATGCCTGGCTTCTAAAAAATAGGAAACCAGCGTGGTTGGTTTGACGTCAGAGCTCCTGAGCACCAGGGCAGAGCAGCCTGGGAGCACCATGTAGCTGGTGGTGGATCTGGTGTGTGTTTTGTTTACAGAGCTGCTCCCCCACCTCTTTAATATTAAAAAACCTGGAAAATCTGGGACAATCCCAGCAGCCCTCCTGTATGTAACTATCTTTAGAGCCGCGGTTGAAAGCTGCCTTGGTGACTGTGGTTGTGATATCTACAACTTATCTCTCAGTTGGGACTCAGAAGTCTTCAAAATCCTTAAGCTGGGCCCAGCAGGATCATGGAATTGTGGAGTTCTTTGGGTGCAGAGTCTAGTTTGGAGGTCTGGATCTCTTGGTGTGTCCCAAGGGGCTCTGCTTGGTCCAGGCGTGTTCATCAGTAACCTGGATGAGGGGACAGAGTGTACCCCTGGCCAGCCTGCTGGTGATACCAAACTGGGAAGAGTGGCCAACACACCAGAAAGCTGTTGTTCTTGAGGTTGTGATAAGCAGCACAGAGTCTAGTTTGGAGGTCTGGATCTCTTGGTGTGTCCCAAGGGGCTGTGCTTGGTCCAGGCGTGTTCATCATTGACCTGGATGAAGGGACAGAGTGTACCCCTGGCCAGCCTGCTGGTGATACCAAACTGGGAAGAGTGGCCAACACACCAGAAGGCTGTGTTGCCCTCTGGTGAGAGCTGGACAGGCTGGAGAGTTGGGCAAAGAGGAACCAAATGAGATCCATTAAGGCCAAGTGCACCCAGGGAGGAGTAACCCCAAGCACCAGAACAGGTTAGGGGTGACCTGCTGGGAAGCAACACTGCAGAGAAGGACCTTGGAGTCTGTGTAGACAACCAGTTCTCCATGCTCAGCAGTGTGCCCTCGTGGCCAAGAGGCCAATGGGACCTGGAAGGCTGTAAGAAGAGTGTGGCCAGGAGGTTGGGGCAGGTTCTTCTACCTTTCTGGAGTCCTGTGTCCAGTTTTGAACTCCCCAGTGCAAGACAGACAGGGAGGTACTGGGGAGAGTCCAGCAGAGGGTGTGAGGATGATGAGGGGCCTGGAGCATCTTTGGTGTGAGGAAAGGCTGAGAGAAGCTGGGGCTATTTGGTTTGGAGGAGAGAAGAGAGGGGGAATCTAATATCTGAAGGGTGGGTGTCAAGAAGATGGGTCCAGCCTCTTCTCAGTGGTGCCCTTGGACAGGACAAGAGGCAACAGACACAAACTGGAGGACAGGAAGGTCCATCCCAACATGAGAAAAAAGCTTATTTACTGTGAGGGTGCCCAAGCACTGGGACAGGTTGCCCAGAGAGGTTGGGGAGTCTCCTTCTCTGGAGAGATCCCAAACCTGCCTGGATGCTGCCCAGTGTGACCTGCTCAAGGTGATCCTGATTTAGCAAGTGGATTGGATTAGGTGATGTCCAGAGGTCCTCTCCAACTGCTGCCATTTTGGGATTCTGGGAATCCTAGCATGATTTGGGTTGGAAAGGACCTCACATCATCAAGCATCAGCTGCCCTGCCATGGGCAGGGAGACCCTCCACTAGACCAGGTTGCCCAAAAACCCCATCCAACCTGGCCTTGAACACTTCCAGGGAGTAATAAGCCTGATGTTCTCAACTGGAGCTGCAGAAAAGGGGTTGTCTCAACTTTGTGCTGTCCCAGAGAATTAAGTCAATCCACAGTTCTCCACCTGGGTTTGAAAAGGACTTGACTTTGGTCCTGAATGTGTCCTTAAGCTGCATCAGATGCCAACAGCTCCTGTCACCACATGGGGCTTGGCATTTTCAAGATGTTTGTGGAGTCTTGAGCTGTAGAAATGTTCAGCAGGTTGGTGTACACAACTCTTCCCACAAACTACTTGCTTTAGATACTAGGAGGAGCTTCCTAAATCCCCATTCCAGAAGTGTCCTGTTGTGGTTTCTCCTTGTTTGGGTCATAGAATCCAACTAGATGGACCTTTAAAGGTCCAAACCCCCTGCCATGGGCAGGGACACCTCTCACAAGACCAGGCTGCTCAAGGCCCCATCCAACCCAGCCTTGAACACCTCTCTGGGCAACCTGTGCCAGGGCCTCACCACCCTCATAGTGAAGAATTTCTTCCTAAAACCCAACCTAAATCTACCCCCTTTCAGTTTAAAACCATTCCCCCCTCATCCTACATGCTCTTCTAAAAAGTCCCACCCCAGCTTTCTTGAAGGCCTCTGTAAGATCTCCCTGGATCCTTCTCTTCCCCAGGCTGAACAACCCCAACTCTCTCATCCTGTCTTCATAGGAGAGGTGCTCCAGCCCTCTAATCACATCTTCATGGCCTCCTTTTGCCCTGTTCCAACAGTTCCATGTCCTTCTTATGTTGGGGACTCCAGAACTGGACACAGTTCTCAAGATGAGGCCTCTCAAGAGCAGAGCAGAGGGGTTTCTTCTCCACCAGCACCCAGTATTAAGACCAAAGATCTGTGGTGACTTGTTCTTCTTCTGAAAGATTAAAGTTGTAGCAGCTCACCTCTAGTAACTTGCAACCACACGTGGTTTCAACCAACCAGAACACCCAACAACCTTCCAGCAACAACCCACAAAATGAAACCACAAGGAGTCTCCAGGGACCAGGCTGACCCCAGGAGTAAAATTTATGTGTAATCCAGTTGGGTTACAAGTTTCCTGATGGTGCAGCAGAGCTGGGGAGGACACTGGCTCTGAGGGATGGATTATAAATCATCCAGTTTGGATTTTTAGGCTGAACTGTAGCCCTTGTTGCTGGGCAGCAGCGTTTTTATGGTGTGCTGCTTTGGGCAGCTTTGCTCCAGACAGTGAATATCAGTGTGAGCTTCATTTTGGCTGATGGTTGAGAGGGCAAGACAAGAAAGATGGGGAACTGTTGGAGAGGGGTCAGAGGAGCCATGAAGATGATCAGAGGGCTGGAGCAGCTCCCCTATGGAGAGAGGCTGAGGGAGCTGGGCTGGGTCAGCCTGGAGAAGAGAAGGCTGTGGGGGGACCTCATTGCAGCCTTCCAGTCCCTGAAGGGAGCAGAGGAACAGGAGGGGAATCAGCTTGTTCAAAGGGCAGAGACTGGCAGGACAAGGGGGAAGGAGTGAAGCTGGAGGAGGGAAGGGTGAGATGAGATCTTAGGGGGAAGTTCTTTGCAGAGAGAGTGGTGAGGGGCTGGAACAGGCTGCCCAGAGAGGTGGTGGCTGCCCCATCCCTGGGGATGTTCAAGGCCAGGTTGTCTGGGGCCCTGGGCAACCTTGTGTAGCTCCAGGCCTGGAGGTTGGTGTCCCTGCCTGTGTCAGGGGGGTTGGAGCTGTGTGACCCTTGGGGTCCCTTCCAACCCAGACCAGTCTGTGATTCCATGATTCTATGACTACCAATGTTTTGATGACCTTTTCCCTCCGGTACCTTTAAATAAACCCCAAGAATCTCTTGTTTCTGTCTTCAGCAGCCACACTCTCCCTCCCTTGTTTTTGCTTCAGTGATTATTTCCTTACATGCTCTAGATAACTCATTGAACTTAGACCTTTCCTCTTCCTCCTCTGCCTCTTCTCAAAAATTAAACATTTCTGCTGGTTTATGTTTTTTTTCCCCCCACTTTACAACTAATCCAGGCTGGCTATTTTTAATTCCAGTTGCCAAGAAGCAAGGGAGGGATAAATCTACTCCAGGTGCTGAGGAGAAAGGAGTGGAGCACACTCCACACTGTGCCCTTGGAATTAGTCTTTACTCCTAAATTTACTTGCAGGAACCTGGTTGTGGTGGTTTGACTCTGACTGGAGGCCAGATGCCCACCAAAGTCGGTCTGTCACTCCCCTTTTTAGATGGACAGGGGAGAAAATAGATCTTGAGAGGCTCAGGAGTGGAGATAAGGACAGGGAGAGATCGTTCTGCAATCAGCATCATGGGCAGAACAGACTCAACATGGAATAAAAAAAAGAAAAACATCTGATTTATTGCTCTACACACAGACAGAAACCAGAGTGGGATAATGAGATCTTAAAACATCTCCCTCCACCCCTCCCTTCATCCAGACTCAACTTTATCCATGATTTTTCTCCCTTCTCCTTTCTGGGTGTCACAAGGGGAGATGGGGATGGGGGTTTGGGTCAGTTCCTCATGAGTTGGTTTCCTTCTTAGCTGGGGGGGGGGAGCATTCCTCACACTTTCCCCTCCTGCACTGTGGGGTCCCACCCATGGCAGACAGTCCTCCATGAACTTCTCCAACCTGTGTACTTTCCCAGGGGGCTTCCCGCTCCACCATGGGCTTCTCCACAGGCTGTAGGGACATCTTTCTCTCCTGGGGCATCTCCTTCCTTGACCTTGGTGCCTGCACAGGTTCTTCCATCTTCTCACTCCCTTCTCTGGAGGCAAAAAGCAGCTGCTTGTGGGTTTTTTTCCTCCTAAATGTGAATCCCAGAGGTGTTGTGACCATCGCTGATGGGCTCGGCCTTGGTCAGCGATGGGTTCACCCTTGACCTGGCTGGTGTTGGCTCTCTGGGGCCTACAGAGAGCTTCTAGCTGCTTCTTCAGACCACCCCCCTGCTCCACCAGAACCCCACCTGGCAACAGTGAAAGAACCTCATTGTGCTGTCCCAATGAGAGGTGCCTCATTTCTCTTCACCCCTCGCTGTTTCTTTGGCCTTAAAAGATCCAGGGATTGTATTTATTTTCTTCCTCTTGTTGCTGGGGCTGCTCCTGCCCTTTAATCCTTCTCAAGGACAGCTCTGCAAGAGGTGGTCCTCATGGATGCTCAATTTTTAGGGAGCCAAAGGCATTGCTTTGAGTTTTGGTACTGTCTGAATTGATTGTCAGGTGACTGGTCACCTTCATCTCTGCATTCTCAATTGATAATATTCATTATATTATCATTTAAGGCTGAGGGGAGACCTTCTCCCCACCTCCCCTGCCCTGCCAGGAGGGTGCAGAGAGGTGGGCGATGGTCTCTTCAGCCAGGGGACGGGAGATGGGCCAAGGGGCAATGGGCTCAAGCTGCCCCAGGGCAGGGTCAGCTCAGCTGGGAGGGAAAAGTTCTTCCCTGGCAGAGTTGTGGGGCTGTGGAACAGGGGCCTGGAGCAGCGTCAGGGCCTGGAATAGGGGCCTGGAACAGGGGCCTGGAGCAGGGTCAGGGCCTGAGACGGGCCTGGAGCAGGGTCAGGGCCTAGAACGGGGGCCTGGAGCATGGTCAGGGCCTGGAACAGGGGCCTGGAGCAGGGTCAGGGCCTGGAACAGGGGCCTGGTGCAGGGTCAGGGCCTGGAACAGGGGCCTGGAGCAGGGTCAGGGCCTGGAATAGGGGCCTGGAACAGGGGCCTGGAGCAGGGTCAGGGCCTGAGACGGGCCTGGAGCAGGGTCAGGGCCTAGAACGGGGGCCTGGAGCACGGTCAGGGCCTGGAACAGGGGCCTGGAGCAGGGTCAGGGCCTGGGACGGACCTGGAGCAGGGTCAGGGCCTGGAACAGGGGCCTGGTGCAGGGTCAGGGCCTGGAACAGGGGCCTGGAGCAGGGTCAGGGCCTGGAATAGGGGCCTGGAGCAGGGTCATGGCCTGGAATAGGGACCTGGAGCAGGGTCAGGGCCTGGAATGGGCCTGGAATAGGGGCCTAAACAGGGTCAAGGCCTGAGACAGGGTCAGGGCCTGGCACAGGCTGCCCAGGGAGGGGGTTGAGTCCCCAGCCCTGGGTGTATTTAAAAGACAAGAAGATGAGGTGCTCAGGGAGATTGTTCAGCACAGGACAGGAACGGTTGGGCCTGATGATTGTGAAGGTCCTTTGCAACCTTGTGATTCTGTGATTTAAAAAAAAATAGAACCTTTCCAAATAGTTGAAGCATTTTTAAAGCCTGATTGGGAACGAGATGGAAATGAGCAGGGACAACTTGTTAACTGTGACGTGTAGTAACCCAGTGGTGAAGTGTAGAGAGCAGAAGCCGCTATTCCCGCCGTGAAAGATGCAGAAATTTTGGATTCATGATCAAGATCTCATAAAACTTGCAGCAAATGAGGCCTGAAATAGACTGTCAGAGGGAGGAGGGTTTGCCTGTGGTATTTTTCATATGGTGTGATCTCAGAAGGTTTTGTTTCTGGGTTGAATGTTGATTGGAAGCTGTTTGTGGTATGGAGCAGAGCTTTTTGCCTTCATGGAATCGTGGAATGTGTTGGTTTGGAAGAAGGACCTTTAAAGGCCAGCTAGTCTAACCACCCTGCAGTGAGCAGGGACAGCTTCACTACAGCAGGTTGCTCAGAAGCCCCATCAAGCCTGACCTTGAATATCTCCAGGGATGGGGCCTCCACCACCTCTCTGGGCAACCTGAGCCAGTGATCACCACCCTCATATTGAAGAACCTTTTCCTAATATCCAACCTAAATCTCCTCTTTTCTAGTTTAAAACCATCACCCCTCATCCTATCACTCCATGCCTGTGGGAACAGTCCTTCCCCAGCTTCCTTACAGGCACCTTTCAGGTACTGGAATGCCACTATAAGGTCCCTCCTGGAGCCTTCTCTTCTCTAGGCTGAACAAGCCCAACTCTCTCAGCCTGTCTTCACAGCAGAGCTGCTTCAGCCCCCTGATCATTTTTGTGGACCACCCCATCAGGTCCACATCCTTCTTGTGTTGGGGGTTCCAAAGCTGGACACATCACTCCAGGTGAGGTCTCCCCAGAACAGAGCAGAGGGGCAGAATCCCCTCTCTCAATCTGCTGGCCACACCAGATGCACATTGGGGGCTCTTGTCCAGCTTTTCATCCACGAGTACCCCCAAGTCCTTTCCCTCAGGGCTGCCTACTAGATGATCTTTGAGGTCCCTTCCAACCCAAAGCATTCTATGATTCTAAGTTCATTCATTAGTGCTGACTTTAAATTGCAGATGGACTGGGAAGCAAACCCTTGCTAGAAAGGAGGGAGGAGTATGAGGGATCAGGGGGGCTTAGTGGTATCTGGGCTTGAATGGGGCATGGAGGAAGGATGCCTGAGGGGGGTTTGTCAGTGTTACAGCCACCAGTGATTGACCCAGCCCAGGATCAGCCCATACCTTACCTAAAGGTGACTTCCAGGCTGCTCTGCTCTTAATATAGTGAAGTCTGGGGATCCGGGGCAGCCACAGATTATTTGGGCAACCTCTTCCAGTGCCTCTCCACCTTCAGTGAAGAATTTCTTCCTAACATCTCATCTAAATCTACCCTCTTTCAGTTTAAAACCATTGCCCCTTGTCCTGTCACTCCATACCCTGATAGTAAGTCCCTCCCCACCTTTCCTGTAGGTCCCATTTGCCTACTGGAACACTACTCTAAGGCCTCTGTAGACCTTTCTCTTCTCCAGCCTGAACAACCCTGATGCTGTTCCCATTCAAGAGTGATGAGGCACTGGAATGTTTTGCCCAGAGAGGTTGTGGAAGCCCCTGGATCCCTGGAAGGGGTCAAGGCCAGGTTGGAAGGGGCTTTGGGCAACCTGGTCTAGTGAGAAGTGTCCATGCCCATGGCAGGGGGTTGGAACTAGATGGGCTTTGAGGTCATTTCCAGCCCAGACCAGTCTGTGATTCTATGGTTTCTTTACTGTGAGGGTGGTTGAACACTTGAAGATGATGCCAGGAGAAAGTGTGGCTGCCCCTGGATCCCTGGCAGTGTTCAAGACCAGGTTGGATGGGGCTTTGGGCAACTTGCTCTAGTGAGAGGTATCCCTGCCCATGGCAGGGGGGATGGAACTAGATGATCTTTGAGGTCCCTTCCAACCCAAAACATTCTATGTTTCTATGGTTTTGAAGATCTAAAGAGGAAAAAAACCCTTGATGTGTCAAAATCCATGCAGTAAAATAATACTGGGAGCCTGGGACTCCAGCTCTCTGGGCTGTGACTGGTTTTGACCATGCAGTCATAGAATCCCAGACTGGTCTGGGTTGGAAGGGATCCCAAGGATCAGAGAGTTCCAACCCCCCTGCCACAGGCAGGGCCACCAACCTCTAGGCCTGGAGCTACACAAGGTTGTCCCCTTCTTCTTTACCACTGAGGAGTATGGAAAACACTCTCTACACTGAAGCTTAGATGAAGCTTAGATGAAGTTTAGATGCTGAGATGCCTTCTTTGTGGTATCACCCCTACAGAAAGCACACGTGGCTGGTCCATTTGTGCTCTTGTCAGATGCATGTGGTTTCAGAGCTGCCTCTTCCCGAGGTGATGACATTTCTCTCTCTGCCTCGTTGCATTTTTATTGATCTCCCCTCTCTGCTCTGCTGGAATGTAAATGACTTTCCATGGGCAAACGTGTCTGGAAACCCAAGCTTTATACCATCCAGAAACGTTACTCTCTGAATTGAAGCTGTTGTAGTATGATTTTAGTTTTAGGGTTTTTTTAGGTTCAGGCCCCAGCTGGAGTCCTGTGTCCAGGGCTGGGGGCTCCCAGTACAAGAACTGTTGGAGAGGGGTCAGAGGAGCCATGGAGATGATCAGAGGGCTGGAGCAGCTCCCCTATGGAGAGAGGCTGAGGGAGCTGGGCTGGTTCAGCCTGGAGAAGAGAAGGCTGTGGGGGGACCTCATTGCAGCCTTCCAGCCCCTGAAGGGAGCAGAGAAACAGGAGGGGAATCAGCTTGTTCAAAGGGCAGAGACTGGCAGGACAAGGGGGATGGAGTGAAGCTGGAGGAGGGAAGGGTGAGATGAGATATTAGGGGGAAGTTCTTTGCAGAGAGAGTGGTGAGGGGCTGGAACAGGCTGCCCAGAGAGGGGGTGGATGCCCCATCCCTGGAGGTGTTCAAGGCCAGGTTGGCTGGGGCCCTGGGCAACCTTGTGTAGCTCCAGGCCTGGAGGTTGGTGTCCCTGCCTGTGGCAGGGGGTTGGAACTGTGTGATCCTTGGGGTCCCTTCCAACCCAGACCAGTCTGTGATTCTGTGATTCAACCCATGGTCTATCTGGGATATTTAGGCAAACAGTCCTTCCTCAAAGCCTAAACCCTTTCAAAAGACTCCAAATGAAATTCTGGGACAACGTGCCATGACGAAGAGTTACAGGTGGACTCCAAATGGAAAATGCTGCTTCTTCAAGACCCTGCCTTGCTTTCTTTTGGTATTCTGGAGAGTTAGGGGTTGTTTTTTGGGAGGGTGTTGTCCATCTGTTACATTACTCACGTTGAGGAATGCATCTCAAGCTGGCCCCGTCGCGCTGAGTACCCGCGCAAGGCTTTGGAGGATATGCAGATGTATCATCAGGTTTATTAGCAATTAAGCCTTCTCTTAAGTACTTTCTGAATCCTGTTGCCGACCTGAGGTTGGCTTTCTGGATGCTGTTGTTCTGCTTCCTAAGCTTCTTTGCTCCCTTTAATCTCACGTGTGCATCTGTGACTCCACGGCCCCACCAAGGCAGGGACAGGAGAAATCTTGTGGAGCCTTTTCCACGTGCCTGCTGCAAGTGTGGTGGCTGAGGCTTTTTAAAAAAAATCAATTAAAATAACAAAAACACAAATGCCTCTTAACCCTGACAGCATTTCATGTGGTCAGCAACATTTGGGAAGAATTAGGAGTGTGGGGGGAAAAACAAACTCCAACAAACCACCAGGCAGAAGAAAATCACTGTTTGGAGAAGAGTTGAGGGTTCTGTGTGTACCCATCTCTGGGCAGATCATCAGCCTCACGACAGGGCATGTGGTTTTCTTCCACTTCCCAGAGAAAAAGTGGGATTTGGGTGAAATGAGGTTGGTTGTTGAGGCTGCTGGACTCTGATTCCCAGCTTTGCCTCTTCTCAGCTAAGCGTGACCTCTGTTCCTCGCTGCTTGGGGGGGTTTGGTTTGCGTTTGGGTTGAGTTGAGATCATCTTTCATCCTTTGCTAGAGTGAAATACAGGTGTTTATAGAATCACAGACTGGTCTGGGTTGGAAGGGACCCCAAGAATCAGAGAGTTCCAACCCCCCTGACACAGGCAGGGCCACCAACCTCCAGGACTGGAGCTACACAAGGTTGCCCCATTCAACCTGGCCTTCAACACCTCCAGGGATGGGGCATCCACCACCTCTCTGGGCAGCCTGTTCCAGCCCCTCACCACTCTCTCTGCAAAGAACTCCCCCCTAATATCTGCTCTAAATCTTCCCTCCTTCAGCTTCAATCCATCTGTCAGAGCTCCCAACAGCAGGGCTGCAAGGAAGGAAACCAAAATTGCAAATGACTACGTCAACAGCCCTTTCATTTGAAGCCCTTTTCCTCTCCCCTTCAAGTTCTGCATATCTAACATCTCCTTCATGTCACCTTGAGCAATCTGTATCGTAGTGTGGCCGTTCAGTGCAGTGGATCTTATTAGTGTTTATAAATCTCTCAAGTGTGGGACACAGGGGGACATGGGCAGCCCCTTCTCAGTGTCTGTGGGGACAGGACAAGGGGTGATGGGCTCAAGTTGGAGCACAGGGAGTTCCACACCAATCTGGGGAAGAACTTCTTCCCAGTGAGGGTGAGGGAGCCCTGGGACAGGCTGCCCAGGGGGCTGTGGAGTCTCCTTCTCTGGAGCTATTCCAGCCCCATCTGGATGTCTCCCTGTGTGACCTGTCCTAGGGAGCTGCTTTGGCAGGGGGGTTGGACCCCATGACCTCTGGAGGTGCCTTTCAACCCCTACAATTCTCTGAATCTGTCATCATATGTGGGAAAGTAGGTGAAGCACGTGCCTAAAACAACACCCTTCTCTTCTCCCCAAAAAGAAACAAACTGAGGTTTAGAGAACACCTTGGCACATTTTCAGTCTTGGCCTTTTATTTTTTTTCAGCAGGAAGCTCTCTAGGTTTTTTTGTTCAAGGTAAATAATGTGCCTGGAACTTCAAAGTGCCTCTGCAGTAATTATTCTTCTGTCAAACTTGAGCTTGCCTCAGCAATGCACCTTTCTTCTTCAGCTGCAAGGGAGAAGGTGCTTGGACAGGGGGTTTTCATAGAGTTATAGAATCATAAAGGTTGGAAAAGACCTTCAATATCATCTAGCCCAACTGCACCCCTACCACCTATATTACCTAAGCACCTCATCCAACCTTTCCTTGAACACCCCAAGGGATGGTGACTCTACCACCTCTCTGGGCAACCCCTTCCAATGCCCAACCACTCTTTCTGAGGAGAAATTTCTCCTCATTTCTAACCTGAACCTCCCCTGGTGCAACTTGTAGCCATCCCCTCTTGTCCTATCGCTGGTTATCTATGAGAAGAGGCTGAGCCCCAGCTCGCCACAACCTCCTTTCAGGTAGTTGTAGAGAGTGATGAGGTCTCCCCTGAGCTTCCTCTCCTCCATACTAAACAGTCCCAGTTCCTTCAGCTGCTCCTCATCAGACTTGTGTTCCAGAAGACTTGTGTTTTCATTACCAAGTGAACTAGGAGTAGGCTCTGCAAGGAGAGGAGGCTTGCTCTCAATACATTGGTCAAGGTTTTGAAGCCACTTGGGAAGGTACAACACCTGCCTTACTCAAAATCTGCTCTAGAAATTCAACAACTTGGTTGCTGTAGCCCTTTCTTAAGGGTAAATGATCTACTGGTGAATCCTCCCACCTCTGGGTCGCCTCCGTTTCTAGGGCTGGTATTCTCCACTGTTCCTCTTCACTACCATCAGATGGGCTTCCAAGCTCAGGCAAGACTCCCAATTAAAGCAACTCTGCTGTGAATTGTCCTGACAGTGTCAAAAGTAAGGTCATGTACTGGAGAATGACAACTCAAGCTTGGGAACAAGCTTGATTGTTCCCTGCTAAAAGCACAGCATGGAATGAGGCTGAGGAGTCCTTGTGTGGAGAAGACCCTAGGAGGGACACAGGGTAATGTTCCAGTGGGGGAGAAAACCAGAGCTTGTTTCATCATCCACCATCCCTTTTTGGAAAAGAGGAGACTCCAAACAGGAGATTAATACAAACCCTTGGTAGAAACCAAGCTTGGTGTGCAGGAGGAACAGGTTTGGCAGCAGAACCCTTGAGTTGTTGTTGTCTGATGTTCCTCTACGTAGGAAGCATCTGGTCCAGACCTGTAAACCACAGGTTGTATCATCTCACTGTAGCTGGTACTGATAGACATGAACACTCCAGTCTCTTAAATGGGAATCTGATGAAAGTTGCTCCAACAGTGGATCAAAGATGATGAGTGATAGCACTCCAAAACCACGAAGGAAAGTTTGGCTGGAGTTCCTGAGCAGGGATTATCCATCTGAGGTGCTGTGCTCTCATAAACACTCTTCCCTGGGCTTCCTGACTGTAGATGAGCCTTCCATCAGGTCTTGCCTGTGCAATGCTGAAGGTGTTAGTTGTCTCTGTTCTTCTAGTGTGTCATTTCAGGGTCTCTTAAGCAAATGGAGGGGTCTGTAGCCATTTGAATCTTGAAGCCCCCGTTCTTGTAGCAGTAGGGAGACTAGAACAATCTGTATATGTACTTTTGGGTACTCCTTGCATATGTCTCCCCATCTGCACTTAGAGCACGCAGATAAATGTGGCTAAAAACATCCTTGCAGATGACACCATATGAATTTCCCCCCTGTGGAGTGAAAATAACTTCCATTAAGGCTTTTAATTAGGCAAAAAGCAACTTTTTTGGGGGGGTATAATTTTGTAAGGACACCAACATACAAAGCAAGAGACAGGACAAGGGTTGATGGCTTCAAGGTGGAGCACAGAAAGTTCCACACCAATATGTGGAAGAACTTTTTCGTGGTGAGGAGCACTGGGACAGGCTGCCCAGGGGGGTGTGGAGTCTCCATCTCTGGAGATATTCCAGCCCCATCTGGATGTCTCCCTGTGTGACCTGTCCTGGGGACCCTGCTTTGGCAGGGGGGTTGGACCTGATGATCTCTGGAGGTCCCTTCCAACCCCTCTGATTCTGTGATTCTGTGAAGTCTGCTCAGGCACTCCATAAGTCTTGTGTCTCATAGCAAAACCACGTGCTTCAAAGCAGCCTACAGTTGGCTGATGATGAGGTGAGCCCTCAGCATGGAAGCTTGCTTGCTTTGGGTTGCTGTCAAGACCATTTTACACAAAAACTGAACCAAAAGTCCTTCACCAGTACAGGTTAAGGGTGACCTGCTGGGAGCAGCTCTGTGGAAAAAGACCTGGGAGTGCTGGTGGGCAACAGGTTGACCATGGGCCAGCAATGTGCCAAGAAAGCCACCAGCATCCTGGGGTGGATCAAGAGAAGTGTGGGCAGCAGGTTGAGGGAGGTTCTCCTGCCCCTCTGCTCTGCCCTGGGGAGGCCTCATCAGGATTAGTGTGTGTGGTGCTGGGCTTCCCAGGACAGGAAGGACAGGGAGGTCCTGGAGAGGGGACAACAAAAGGCTACAGAGATGCTGAGGGGACCAGAACATCTCTCTGATGGAGAGAGACTGAGGGACTTGGGGATGTTTAGCCTGGAGAGGAGAAGACTGAGGGGGATCTTCTCAATGCTGATAAATCCTTGAGGGGTGGGCTCAGGAGGATGGGTCAGTCTGTGTTCCCCTGGCTCCCAGGGACAGGACAAGAGGTGATGGGCACAAACTGGAGCAGAGGCAGTTCCACCTAACCCTGAGGAGGAACTTCTTTGCTGGGAGAGTGGCTGAGCCCTGGGCCAGGCTGCCCAGAGAGGTTGTGGAGTTTTCCATCTCTGGAGACATCCAAACCCCATGATCCTGGATGTTGTCCTGTGCATCCTGCTTGAGGTGACCCTGCTCTGGCAGGGGGGTTGAACTGCTTGATCTCCAGAGGTTCCTTCCAACCCCCATCCTTCTGTGATTCATTTCAGCACCCTGGGCTGAGATGCTGCAACCTAATTTCAAACCTAAGTAGACTGAGCTTGAGAGTAGTCCCTCCATGTTTCAAATCCTGTTCCTAAGACCTGAATTCCAATTCCTATCTTGGCTTTCATAGAATCACAGACTGGTCAGGGTTGGAAGGGACCCCAAGGATCACAGAGTTCCAACCCCCCTGCCACAGGCAGGGCCACCAACCTCCAGGCCTGGAGCTACAACCTCCAAGCCTGGCTTTCACATAGATAATAGATACAAAATGCCTCAGTGGGGAGAACTGAGGTGAGAGCAGTGCCTTTAAAATAGTGCCACGAGCAAATTGGAGTCAGTTTTGTTCTGGAGCACTTTGGAGCTTGGGAAAGGCTCTGACAGGAGGCCACTGGGGAAGGCTTCAAATCTGCACATCGAAGTAATTAAAGGTTATCAATGACTCATGTATCTCCTTCCACCCACATAACTCTGATAGCTAGGAGTGCTGGCTTTCTCTTCCTAAATACATTTCAGACTATCTGGCGTGGTAGAAATCATTTAACCCTGAGGATTATCTCAGCTCTTCAGCTCCCATCCCAAGCTGGGCCTTTGGCTTTAGTATCTGTGCAGCAGGAAAGCGTCTGTCACGTAACTACTCTCATCTTGTCCCTGGTCATTCAACTCAATTTCATGTGGCTCCTGGGATGGTTTTTAGCAGTGGAATCTTTTTAACCAAAGGCTGTCTTATCCCTAGTTTTATTGGAACAAAATCCAGCTGGAGACCAGTCATGAGTGGCATCCCCCAGGGCTCAGTCCTGGGTCCAGTTTTGTTCAAACTCTTTATCAATGACCTGGGTGAAGGGATTGGATGTTCCCTCACGAAGTTTGGAGATGACACTAAACTAGGAGGAAGAGTTGATCTGCCTGAAGGTAGGGAGGCTCTTCAGAGGGATCTGGACAGGCTGGACCCATGGGCTGAGCCCAAGGGGATGAGGTTTAACAAGGCCAAGTGCAGAGTGCTGCCCATGGGACAGAACAACCCCCTGCAGCGCTCCAGGATGGGGGAGACTGGCTGGAGAGCTGTCAGGCAGAGAAGGACCTGGGGGTGTTGGGTGACTGCAGGCTGAGCATGAGCCAGCAGTGTGCCCAGGTGGCCAGGAAGGCCAAGGGCATCCTGGCTTGTGTCAGACCCAGTGTGGCCAGTAGGTGTGGGGAGGGGATTGTGCCCCTGGACTGGGCACTGGGGAGGCTGCAGCTGGAGTGCTGGGTCCAGTTCTGGGCTCCTCAGCATCAGAAGGACATTGAGGTCCTGGAGCGAGTGCAGAGAAGGGCAACCAGGCTGGGGAAGGGGCTGGAGGGCAAATGCTGTGAGGAGCAGCTGAGGGAGCTGGGGGTGTTGAGCCTGGAGAAGAGGAGGCTGAGGGGAGACCTTCTCCCCACCTCCCCTGCCCTGCCAGGAGGGTGCAGAGAGGTGGGCGATGGTCTCTTCAGCCAGGGGCCAGGAGATGGGACAAGGGGCAATGGGCTCAAGCT
Organism: Gallinula chloropus; assembly: GCF_964237585.1. Classification (NCBI taxonomy): domain Eukaryota; kingdom Metazoa; phylum Chordata; class Aves; order Gruiformes; family Rallidae; genus Gallinula; species Gallinula chloropus. Next base: position 1,229,027 of record NC_140086.1, on the reverse strand, counting down.
GCCCCAGGGCAGGGTCAGCTCAGCTGGGAGGGAAAAGTTCTTCCCTGGCAGAGTTGTGGGGCTGTGGAACAGGGGCCTGGAGCAGGGTCAGGGCCTGGCACAGGCTGCCCAGGGAGGGGGTTGAGTTCCCACCCCTGGGTGTGTTTAACAGAGGGGAGATGAGGTGCTCAGGGATCTGGTTCAGCACAGGACAGGAACAGTTTGACTTGATGATCTTAAATGTCTTTTCCAACATTGTGATTCTGTGATTTATTTATTTTCCTTGATTCTGTGCTATTGACAACTTCAAGTCAACGCTCAAAGTGCTGACCTGCAGCTGAGAATTTAGGATTTATCCCAAAGCAACTGAGAGACTCTGTGTGTGTGTGTTCATCTCGTGGACATGGCAGTTAAATTTAAGAATATTTGAAGTTCTAATTCAGTCTCACTCTGCTGATTGTTTGAAAAATCAGAGATCAAATTATTTTTTTGCCAGAGATTTGAAAGGCTGGAAGTTGTTTGATAATCTCTTGAAGTGACTAAAATTGCTATTCATGCCATGCTAAGATTCCAAAGATGAAATGAATGTCTCCTGGGTGTGTTAGTGTGCTCCTTTGGTGTGTTTGTGTGATTCTGGCAGATCATGACTAAATCCTAAGAACCAAAACCCCTTCTGTTGGGATTTGTTGAGGAACTGCATCATGGAAGCCTTAAAAACACTGAAGTTTGGTACCCTGAAGGTCACCCACCTGCCTTGAAATGAGGAATGAAGTGGGATTTTGGGTAGTATCACTGCCAGGACATCATAAAGAAATTACTAGTGGTTTTATTGATCCTTGTGCCCCTTTAACAAAGCTCTGGCATATATCTTGTCTGTGTTGGGAGCACATGAACTTAAATATCTTGGAGGTGAATATCTCCTAATGGTTTAAATATCTAGAGCTTAAATATTGCTAAGTACCCTTTCTTTTCACGTTCCCTAAGTGATGTTTTTAATCCTACAGTTTGCTGAAATATAATTGCCATGCTCTTCTGTGAGTAGACTCTTGGAAGATCTTTATCCTGGAGCTATGGAAAGTCTGGTTATCTCCTGTTTTTTCAAGGCAGCCTTTGTGGGAGGTTGAGGCACGGCTCCTTCCAGGACGTAGGAGACCTTCTCTTCCTCATTAACTCTAGTGTGGACACAATCCTGCAGCTCTAATTATAGAATCATAGAATCATTGAATAATAGACTGGTCTGGGTTGGAAGGGACCCCAAGGATCACAGAGTTCCAACCCCCTGGCCACAGGCAGGGACACCAACCTCCAGGAATGATCTACCCATCCAACCTGGCCTTGAACACCTCCAGGGATAGAGCACCCACCACCTCTCTGGGCAGCCTGTTCCAGCCCCTCACCACTCTCTTTGTAAAGAACTTCCCCCTAATATCTAATTTAAACCTTCCTTCCTTCAGCTTTAATCCATTCTTCCTTGTCCTGCCATTATCTGCCCTTGAAAAAGTTGATTCCCCTCCTGTTTATAAACTCCCTTCAGGGCCTGGAAGTTATGGACAAGGTAACTAACAAAGTTATGGACAAGGTAAAGTGGTCCATAGTATTTTAAAGTATATCTAGAGAGTGCTTTGTGGTATTAAGTGTCCCAACCATGTTAGAAAATGAATCCTCTTGCTAGGAAGGTGAGGAACCAGCTGCTGGAAGACCAGATCCACCTAACTGGAGGGATCAATGGCAGCCAATTAAAAACTGCACTCCCTGGACTATGGAACTGGAAGCAAAGTCTGTCTGTAGTACATTTAACACAAGACCTGGCTGTTGGAGCTAGTTTTTGGATGTTAACCTTTAGCTTAGGAAGAACTTAAGGGTGGATGAAATTTTGAACCTGTTTTGGTTCCAGCAGCATCCTTGCTGAGCGACCTGCCCACTTCTGGGTTGTGTAATCATATTTCCTTTCTAATACAGCCCACAGAGGGGTTCAGATTGGGAATAGAATCACAGAATCACAGATTGACCAGGTTGGAAAAGACCTTGAAGATCAGCAAGTCCAACCATTCCTGTCCTGTGCTGAACCAGATCCCTGAGCACCTCATCTCCCCTCTGTTAAACACACCCAGGGGTGGGGACTCAACCCTCTCCCTGGGCAGCCTGTGCCAGGCCCTGACCCTGTCTCAGACCCTGACCCTGTTCTAGGCCCCTTTTCCAGGCCTATTCCAGGCCCTGACCCTGTTCTAGGTCCCTATTCCAGGCCTATTCCAGGCCCTGACCCTGTTCCAGGCTCCTTTTCCAGGCCCATTCCAGGCCCTGACCCTGTTCCAGGCCCCTGTTCCACAGCCCCACAACTCTGCCAGGGAAGAACTTTTCCCTCCCAGCTGAGCTGACCCTGCCCTGGGGCAGCTTGAGCCCATTGCCCCTTGTCCCATCTCCTGGCCCCTGGCTGAAGAGACCATCGCCCACCTCTCTGCACCCTCCTGGCAGGGCAGGGGAGGTGGGGAGAAGGTCTCCCCTCAGCCTCCTCTTCTCCAGGCTCAACACCCCCAGCTCCCTCAGCTGCTCCTCACAGCATTTGCCCTCCAGCCCCTTCATCAGCCTTGTAGAGAGGTACAAATGTCCAAGGAGGCTACAAAAACCTGTCAAAGATGGTCAGCACGTAGAAGCTAAGAAAGGAATGAACAATAAATGACTATATAGGTGATAAGTTGTAGGACAAGGTGGTGTGTCAGGCAGACAGGATTGATTTGCAACGTAGAAATGTGGGGGGAAACCAGCATAACTGTAGCATTAATACAGAGGGACATAAACTAACAAGAAGAAAAATGGATGTGAAGGAGGCAGAGGATGCTCCAGGCTACGCATCAGAGTTGCGTGCGACGAGGGGAGTGTAGGAGCGTTTTGATAGTGATAAGGAATGAAGGGGAGTGCAGGCTCAGGAAACATGGGGAAGTTCCCCTCCATCAGCAGAGGGGTGGCAGCAGGGACAGGGAGGGGATTGTCCCTCTCTGCTCTGCCCTCAGGAGGCCCCAGCTGGAGTCCTGTGTCCAGAGCTGGGGTCCCAATACAAGAAAGATGGGGAACTTTTGGAGAGGGGTCAGAGGAGCCATGAAGATGCTCAGAGGGCTGGAGCAGCTCCCCTATGGAGAGAGGCTGAGGGAGCTGGGCTGGTTCAGCCTGGAGAAGAGAAGGCTGTGGGGGGACCTCATTGCAGCCTTCCAGCCCCTGAAGGGAGCAGAGGAACAGGAGGGGAATCAGCTTGTTCAAAGGGCAGAGACTGGCAGGACAAGGGGGATGGAGTGAAGCTGGAGGAGGGAAGGGTGAGATGAGATATTAGGGGAAATTTCTTTCCAGAGAGAGTGGTGAGGGGCTGGAACAGGCTGATCAGATGTGAGGGAAAAGTTCTTCCCTGGAAGAGTTGTGGGGCTGTGGAACAGGCTGCCCAGGGAGGGAGCTGAGTCTCCACCCCTGGGTGTGTTTAACAGACGGGTAGATGACGTGCTCAGGGATCTGGTTCAGCACAGGATGGGAATAGTTGGACTTGATGATCTTTGAGGGTCTTTTCCAACCTTGTGATTCTGTGATAACCTTGGTACAAGCACCATCAAAACTAGAAGGGCCATCAGGGCTGGTGTAGGAGGAAAAACTATTGAAAATGAATTTTGCCTGCCCCAGAGGTCTGCAGACAGGCTCCAGCTGAAGCCTGGCGTGGGTAGCTGGGTGACTGGAGTTAACTGGGACGTGGAGTAATTTGCCTTGTACAAGATGCCATTTAAACTGTGAAGCAAATGCTCCTTGCATCTGTTGGTGCAGTCAGTCTTAGGAAAGATAAGGTCCTCTTAGCTTGAAGGATGATTATTTTATAAGGAAAAATTAAAGACAGTGGGAAATTTCAGGTGAATATTAGGTGGTTTCCATATGTCACACATGAAGAAGAGCCCTCTGAGCAGGTTAACAAATCCATGTCATTGCTACTCTTCTGTGCAGCTGCAATTCTCTACTCAGGGGAGTGGAAATAATCCAGCCAACCCTACTCTTGTTTCTCAAGGGAAAATGCTCAGGGCTACTCCTGCGTGCTCATCTCTGCTTTGCTTTGCTCTTTCATCTGAGCTGCTGTTCATGATAAGAGGTGGCATTAAAGAGGAGCCTCCTCTTCCTCTGTCTGCTTCATAGAATCAAAAACCCAAAGGGAAGGGGTTGGGAAGAGGTTATTCATCCCAAACAACTGAGAGAAGTCATAGAATCATAGAATGCTTTAGGTTGGAAGGGACCCCAAGGATCATAGAGTTCCAACCCCCCTGCCATGGGCAGGGACACCCTCCACTAGATCAGGGTGCCCAAAGCCCCAGCCAACCTGGCCTTGAACACCTCCAGGGATGGGGCTTCCACAGCCTCTCTGGGCAGCCTGTGCCAGGGCCTCATCCCCCTCAGAGTAAAGAATTTCTCTTTCAGCTTCAAGCCATCACCCCTTGTCCTGTCCCTGCACTCCCTGGTGACCAGTCCCTCTCCCACGTTCCTGTTGGACCCCTTTAAGTATTGGTAGGGTGCAATTAGGTCTCCCCAGAGCCTTCTCTTCCCCAGGCTGAACAAGCCCAACTCTCACACAGGGAGGCATCCAGATGGGGCTGGAATATCTCCAGAGAAGGAGACTCCACACCCCCTGGGCAGCCTGTCCCAGGGCTCCCTCACATTCACTGGGAAGAAGTTCTTCCCCAGATTGGTGTGGAACTTCCTGTGCTCCAGCTTGAGGCCATCACCCCTTGTCCTGTCCCCACAGACACTGAGAAGAGGCTGCCCATGTCCCCCTGTGTCCCACCCTTCAGCTATTGATCCCCATTGATCAGATCCCCTCTCAGGCTTCTTCTCTCCAGGCTGAACAGCCCCAGCTCCCTCAGCCTTTCCTCCCAGGGGAGATGCTCCAGGCCCTTCAGCATCTCCATGTCCCTCCTCTGGACTCTCTCCAGGAGATCCCTGGCTTTTCTATCCCAAGGAGCCCAGCACTGGACACAACACTCCAGGTGGGGCCTGAGCAAGGCAGAGCAGAGGGGGAGGATCCCCTCCTGTGACCTGCTGTCCACTCTCCAAAGAAAGAGATTGGTCATATTGATGTACAGAGAAGGCAGATGTTTCCCATCCTCCTTGCTGAATTATTGTAGCCAAAAACTTTGCCTAGAACTGTTTGATATTCAAAGCTGGAAGTGAAATTCTTAGAAAGCAGCAAACCAACGGTATCCAACCACCACCTAAAAGAAAAAGAGATGAAAATCCAGCAAGCTGTGGCTGGAGGTTGATAGTTTGAAGGCAGCATGAAGCAACATCTGTGTGTTGAAGGTTGTTTTTTTGCTTATTTCTGCTTTATCCCAGAATTGACTGAAGGATTTTCAAGGATGAACAAGGAAAAAAAAAGGGGGAATTGGGAGGCTGCAATGTAAAGGGAATTATTTGAAGGTGAAGTATGGCTGGTGCTTTAGAAAAGCCATCAGCCTGAACCCACAGTGATTGCAAAGGCCAAATGAATAAAGCTTAAATAGATGGACAAAGTGGAGCTCATTATGAGCTGAGCTTGGGGCTTGCTGGCTTGATTGGAGATGCTGATCGATACCAGTGTTAAGGTTCAAATGAAGCTCTCCTCATGTTGCCTGTGGTTGAAGCTGTGTGCTGCTTTCATCCCTTGAAAGTCTCTTCTCCTGAAGACTAAATTCAGCTTTTCATAGCAGGGATGTTGAGCTACTCAAGAGTATTTTTGGCTGGGAAGGGTAATGAAGTCTAAATGCAGCAATCCATTTGATACAAAGCTTAAAAGGACACAAAAGAATTTGAGTTAAAATCCAAGTGTGGCAGGACCCAAATAGAAATGATAAAGCGTGGGAGATCTCATCTCCTAGCCACCTTCTTCCAAGAGTTCCTTTTCTTCTTGGGGCTGGGGAGGTTGGCTTGAAGCACATCCTTTAATGAGAAAAGGGGTGAGAAGGGTTCTGGGAAGCCTGGGGAAGGTGCAAGCTTGGCTACTCATGCAGGTTTAGGGATTAGATGCTGGAGGTTGGCTGTGCTGAGAGGGATTTGGGGGTCTTGGTCGACAGCAAGTTACTCATGAGCCAGGAGTGTGCCCAGGAAGCCAGGAGGGCCAACTGCATCCTGGGGTGCATCAAGCATGGCATGGCCAGTTGGTCCAGGGAGGGGATTGTCCCACTCTGCACTGAGCTGGGGTGGCCTCACCTTGAGTCCTGGGTGCAGGTTTGGGTGCCACAGGACAAGAGGGACATAAAACAGTTGGAGAGTGTCTGTAGGAGGGCAACAAGGATGGGGAAGGGTCTGGGTGGGAAGTCTTAGGAGGAGAGGCTGAAGACCCTGGGGTTGTTCAGCCTGGGGCAGAGGAGGCTGAGGGGAGACCTCATGGGGGTCTGTGGCTTCCTGATGAGGGGGAGAGAAGGGGCAGGTGCTGATCTCTCTCCTCTCTTTGGGGACCAGGGACAGAACCTGAGGGAACAGGGTGAAGCTGCCCCAGGGGAGGTTTAGGCTGGCTGTCAGGAAGAGGTTCTGTGCTGAGAGGGGGGTCAGGCACTGGCGCAGGCTCCCCAGGGAAGGGGTCCCAGCCCTGAGCTGGGCTGAGGTCAAGAAGCATCTGGATGATGCCCTCAGTGCCCTGCTCTGACTTGGCTGGTCTGTGTGGAACCAGGAGTTGGACTCAATGATCCTTATGGGTTCCTTCCAGCTCAGGAGATTCTGATTCTGTGATTAAACCCCTGTACATTAAAAGCATAAACAAAATCTGGTGGTTTGATGCTTTGAGATCTCTTCTCATACTTTTCAGAGCATAAAACCCAGAAACCTGGTGGGTCTCCAGGGAGAGGAGAGAAACTTAGTGGGTGTCCAGCTTACTGAGGTGACTTCCAACATGAGTTGTAGGGTGGAGGAAGGGGAGGTGATGCATCATGACATACACTTTGAATTCCTTTAGTGGTGGAGTCTGACCTGCACCCTTTTAACCCTTAATAGCTCTTGGGGAGATGAGCCCAAGTGTGCCTGTCTAAGCCACACTACTTGATGGCATCAAAAAACCCTCTTCCTTAAACTCAGACCAGCTCTTAAGTTGGAGGAAAGGACTCCAGATTGGCTGTATTCCCATCTGCTATCCCTTGAATCCACTGTATTGAAGTATATTCCTAAGGGATGTGTTTTCTTCACCCTCCTGGAGATAAATGGAGCAGAGATCTTGTCTTCCACCTTGACCTACCAGTTTTGTCCGATGCACCTCCTGCAACACCCTCTTTAGGTTCATTTACTGCCCCCCAAATTTTCTTCCTTTCCTCTGCCTAAGAGAAGAAAAAGCCTGAAAAGGTTCCACAGGGTGAAAAATCTTCAGAGCAGATTTTTTCCATCCGCCTCAAGAGCTCTTGTGTCAGCTGGAGAAGGAGGAAGAAGAGGAATTGAAAACATTCAATACCTCATGAGCCACACAAGGCCAAGGAAATTTCTAATGCAGCTGTAATATGATTTGGGTTTCAGAGCTCTTGCTATTGATTTGTCATTTGAAAACTGTCGTGCTCTGTGGCCGTTCTACAAGGAGGGAGGGAAGAGAAAATGCTTTATAAATACATTTCTGAGGACAGAGAAGAGCCTCTTTGGAGTGATGGCTGGACCAGAGTAGAGTCGTTTACCGGCTCTTGCGTCGTGCTTTGGCTGTTAATGGTGTATAAATCTCATTTCTCTTTAAAACCACTTAATTTGGCATGTTTCCAGGGCAAAGGGAATAACAGAGGAGTGGGCAGGGTCTCCTTGGTGCCCCCTGCCTTAGGCTGCATCTCAGTAGATGTCCACCTGCTTCCCCACCTCAAATTCTACCCCTTGACCAGAGCTGGGGCCCCAATACAGGAAAGATGTGGAGAGGGGTCAGAGGAGCCACAAAGATGATCAGAGGGCTGGAGCAGCTCCTCTATGGAGAGAGGCTGAGGGAGCTGGGCTGGTTCAGCCTGGAGAAGAGAAGGGTGTGGGGGGACCTCATTGCAGCCTGCCAGTCCCTGAAGGGAGCAGAGGAACAGGAGGGGAATCAGCTTGTTCAAAGGGCAGAGACTGGCAGGACAAGGGGGATGGAGTGAAGCTGAAGGAGGGAAGGGTGAGATGAGATATTAGGGGGAAGTTCTTTGCAGAGAGAGTGGTGAGGGGCTGGAACAGGCTGCCCAGAGAGGGGGTGGATGCCCCATCCCTGGAGGTATCCAAGGCCAGGTTGGCTGGGGCCCTGGGCAACCTTGTGTAGCTCCAGGCCTGGAGGTTGGTGTCCCTGCCTGTGTCAGTGGGGTTGGAGCTCTGTGATCCTTGGGGTCCCTTCCAACCCAGACCAGTCTGGGATTCTATGATTGGGGAACAAACACTCTTTATGAACACGTGTCACACACTCTCCTCTGGTTATGACACTTGATGTTAGTGCCATTGATCAGCCTGAGTAGTGATAAATTATAAATGTGCTGGAAATAAAACCCCTTGATGTTCAAGAATATCTATTTTTTTTCCCCTCTCCTCTTCTGCACTCATCATCTTGCTTCATTTTTAGCCACAATTTAGGCTGTGTGACCGTGGCTTTTAAGCATGCAGGTCATTGACTTATAGATTGGCAGGTGGGCTCCCTTCCAGCTCTGATATTGCTCTGAGCAATTAATGTCCAGAAAAGCTGAATTGAGTAGAGTGGGCATGTTGGGTGAAGCGATCACTGGTACTCAGTGCAGTGAAGCTACTGCTTAAAGCCATGTAGGAAGGGCTCCCCACCCACCTCCAGTGTGTCTGGTGGTTCCTGTTACTGGTTTGAACTTTGTTGGCCAACCAGCTGAAATAGTCTTTTCTTAGGACTGGAGATCTTGTGTTCAGTTGGGGTAGAACTGGTGGGGGTTATTTGTCTTTGAGCAGGGCTCTTCTCCATGCTGTCCATGGAGATGTTAATGGTTGGACTTGATGATCTGAAAGGTCTTTTCCAACCTTGTGGTTCTGACCATCAATTTTAGCATGAACTTGTGATCAAGGACTTGGTTCTCATGAGTTTCCACCCTTTTCACAGAATCACAAGGTTGGAAAAGACCTTTAGGATCATCAAGTCCAACCATCTCAGCACCAGCATTTGGGTTTATAGTATTCCTGTCGTCAATGTTGAGGGTTGGGACTACTTTCCCTTTCCCTCAAAACACTAGACCACGTTGAAAGAGTCCATGAGGTAGAGGGCACAGCCAAAATGTTGAGTGTGCTTGTAGAAGATCTAATAGAGGAGACTGTGGTGCTGTCTGGGAAAGGTGCAGGACCTGGGACATCCAGCTTCTGAAGGCCAGTGCAGCTGATGTGTCTTCAGGGGGGTATCTCTCACCAAAATCAGGCCAGGGATTCCACCTCCTTGTAGACAGATTAGAAGTGGACATCAGCTGGTGACAAAGCTCACTTTGGAAGGATGCCTATCTGAGAGTCCCCTGTAACAAGTGAATCCCTTGGACCACAGTCTGAGGAGTATCCTACCTGGCATCTGTCCTGGCAGCTTTCAACATCCACACTGTATTGATGAACCCAAAAAGAAGAGTCTCATCACCCAAGACAGCCTCAAACCAGGACTCTTCATTGATCAACATTGATCTGTCTTGGGCACCACATCAAGAGCAGATTCCTCTTCCCATGTGCTAATGCTTCTGGCTTCTCCCCAACTTTTTAGGTCGCCCTGGCATGAAACTTTACCATCAAGTTCTGTTTCTGCAGGTGCTGGGACTCTATCAGGGAGTGTAGTGACAGGACAAGGGGTCTGATGGTTTTGAGACTGAAAGAGAGTAGATTTAAATATGAGGGTGGTGGGGCCCTGGCACAGGTTGTCCAAAGAACCTCTGGATGCCCATGGATCCCTGGCAGCATCCAAGGACAGGTTGGATGGGGCTTGGGGCACCCTGGTCTACTGGAGGGTGTCCCTGCCCATGGCAGGGGGTTGGAACTAGATAGGTTTTAAGGTTCCTTTGAACCCAAATTATTCTGTAGTTGTCTCCTGCTGCTCCCACTGTTGAAGAAGTTTGGCTTAGTGACTGGTCAGGCTGTTGATGCTGCTGGTGCTTCTGGTACTGGTGGAGGGCAGATAACAAGATTTACTGCAAGCTCAATGCTCAGTTTAACTTGTCATCCCATTGCTGGTGCTCTGCTCTTCTAGGTCTTGAGAAATAAGTGAGAAAAGGAGCTGAGGATCTTATCTAGATGCCCAGGTGGTACAAAGCTTGAATGAAAACAGAGCAGAGTGGTAGGTTCTTTTGACTGTCATGACTTTGAAGGGTTTTTCCATGGAATTTTGTCAAGAATATCCTTTTATATCAAGAGTTGTTCACTTTGCCTTTCATTGGTGGCTAGCAGCACCTACTTTTTCCACTTAATTGTTTTTCTAAGCAGAAGGTTCTTTGAGCCAGCAGTGGCTCTTGCAGCTCAGAAGGGTGATGGGATCCTGGGCTCCATCAGCAGAGGGGTGGCAGCAGGGACAGGGAGGGGATTGTCCCTCTCTGCTCTGCCCTCAGGAGGTCCCAGCTGGAGTCCTGTGTCCAGATCTGGGGCCCCAATACAAGAAAGATGTGGGACTGTTGGAGAGGGGTCAGTGGAAGCCATGGAGGTTATTTGAGGGGCTGGAGCAGGTCCCCTATGAAGAGAGGCTGAGGGAGCTGGGCTGGTTCAGCCTGGAGAAGAGAAGGCTGTGGGGGGACCTCATTGCAGCCTTCCAGTCCCTGAAGGGAGCAGAGGAACAGGAGGGGAATCAGCTTGTTCAAAGGGCAGAGACTGGCAGGACAAGGGGGATGGAGTGAAGCTGGAGGAGGGAAGGGTGAGATGAGATATTAGGGGGAAGTTCTTTGCAGAGAGAGTGGTGAGGGGCTGGAACAGGCTGCCCAGAGAGGGGGTGGGTGCCCCGTCCCTGGGGGTGTTCAAGGCCAGGTTGGCTGGGGCCCTGGGCAGCCTTGTGTAGATCCAGACCTGGAGGTTGGTGTCCCTGCCTGTGGCAGGGGCGTTGGAGCTGTGTGATCCTTGGGGTCCCTTCCAACCCAGCCCAGTCTGGGATTCTATGATTGTCTCCACATTAGATAAATCCCCCCCTCAAACATCTCAGAACCAAACCCAAGGCCTTTGCATAGCCAATGCAAGCTGCCTACAGACCTTCTCCATAGACACATCAATAAACTGGCTTTACTGGTTTGGAGAACACTCAGAGCTGTTCATTCTTTGGAAGTCCTGATGGTTTCTGGTGATAAATGTTTCTGCTGAACTGCATGAGAGGCGTATGCAAAGAGCACTTTGATAATGTGAGATGTGAGCACGGCCTGAAAGCCACCCAAGACAGGCAAAGCAAGTTCAGGAGATGAGGAGGACGTCTTGTTCATACCTCAGTAACAACTGCTGTCCCCCAAGCTTCAGGAAACGTTGTGGTATAAGATCCCTTATCCTGGGAGGCAACAAACAGCCAAGTGTTTCCTTCAAGTCGCTAAGTAGCGTCTGGGTGATGATTTGATTAATTTTCCTCCTGCTGGGATCTAATCAACGAGCAAATTGCAGGTCTGGCTGATTCTCCAGACCCTGCCTTATCTTATTGAATTGCTCTTCAGGTTCAAGGGACCTGCTTGGCTTTGGCATTTTAAAACTGTGATTCTTTGACCAATTGGGACACCACCCTGTGTGTTATGTCCTAAGGAACCTGCTTTGGCAGGGGGGTGGGACTCGATCTCTGGAGGTCCCTTCCAACCCCTGGGATTCTGTGATTCTTTGAAAAAAGGCTCCCAAGCTACTTTCCTGCAGAGAAGGACCTGGGGGTCCTGGTGGGTGACAGGGTGGCCATGAGCCAGCAGTGTGCCCTGGGGGCTGAGAGAGACAATGGGATCCTGGGGGGCATCAGGAGGAGTGTGGGCAGCAGGTCACAGGAGGGGATCCTCCCCCTCTGCTCTGCCCTGCTCAGGCCCCACCTGGAGTGTTGTGTCCAGGTCTGGGCTCCCTGGGATAGAAAAGCCAGGGATCTCCTGGAGAGAGTCCAGAGGAGGGACATGGAGATGCTGAAGGGCCTGGAGCATCTCCCCTGGGAGGAAAGGCTGAGGGAGCTGGGGCTGTTCAGCCTGGAGAGAAGAAGCCTGAGAGGGGATCTGATCACTGGGGATCAATAGCTGAAGGGTGGGACACAGGGGGACATGGGCAGCCTCTGCTCAGTGTCTGTGGGGACAGGACAAGGGGTGATGGGCTCAAGCTGGAGCACAGGAAGTTCCACACCAATCTGGGGAAGAACTTCTTCCCAGTGAGGGTGAGGGAGCCCTGGGCCAGGCTGCCCAGGGGGTGTGGAGTCTCCTTCTCTGGAGATATTCCAGCCCCATCTGGATGTCTCCCTGTGTGACCTGTCCTAGGGACCCTGCTTTGGCAGGGGAGTTGGACCTGATGGTCTCTGGAGGTCCCTTCCAACCCCTACGATTCTCTGATTCTTTTCTTTGGTTTTCAGGGTGATATTACTGGATTAAAAGCTTTACCACGAGGCTCAGGTGCAAAGTAGCTCCCAGTTTAAGTAGCTTCTCCATAAAAGCCGCTCCACACAGCGTGCCTGCAGCCCTTCTGTCAGCAAAAGTCCCAGCGACTTTGTTTAACCACAGGAAGCTTGTCAAGCTCTTTGAATCACCACAGTGGTGCAGCAGGTTAAGAGCCTTTCCATGGAGAGTCCTTGTGACTCAGCCTCTGCGTAGTAACATCCCTCTTGAATCACCAAGACGTTAAATATAGAACTTGTGTCCAAATTCTCTTGACATTCAGAAAAAAAATACCATTACAGAGCATCCTTTTGACCTGGTTACCTGGTTTTTCGTGGCCTTTCAAAGGGATTCCTTCATTTCCTCTGCCCTATTTTCCTTGGCCAGCTCTGTTGTAAGGATGACATGGAGAGGAGAGGAATTTTTTGCTCTCCCACAGGGATACAGGTGGATGAGAAGCTTAACATGAGCCAGCAGTGTGTTCTTGTAGCTTGGAATGGCGATGGGATCCTGGGCTCCATCAGCAGAGGGGTGGCAGCAGGGACAGGGAGGGGATTGTCCCTCTCTGCTTTGCCCTCCTGAGGCCCCAGCTGGAGTCCTGTGTCCAGAGCTGGGGCCTCAATACAAGAAAGATGGGGAACTGTTGGAGAGGGGTCAGAGGAGCCACGGAGATGATCAGAGGGCTGGAGCAGCTTCCCTAGGGAGAGAGGCTGAGGGAGCTGGGCTGGTTCAGCCTGGGGAAGAGAAGGCTGTGGGGGGACCTCATTGCAGCCTCCCAGTCCCTGAAGGGAGCAGAGGAACAGGAGGGGAATCAGCTTGTTCAAAGGGCAGAGACTGGCAGGACAAGGGGGATGGAGTGAAGCTGGAGGAGGGAAGGTTTAGATTAGATATTAGGGGGAAGTTTTTTACAGGAAGAGTGGTGAGGGGCTGGAACAGGCTGCCCAGAGAGGTGGTGGGTGCCCCATCCCTGGAGGTGTTCAAGGCCAGGTTGGCTGGGGCCCTGGGCAACCTTGTGTAGCTCCAGGCCTGGAGGTTGGTGGCCCTGCCTGTGGCAGGGGGGCTGTGATTCTATGATTCTATGGCACAAGTCTGATTTTCTCACATGAGGCATCAAAGCCTTCTGGTTCTTTGTTCTAGGCAGCTATTACTGGGAGAAGGAGGATGCTGTGCATTGCTGAGGACTCATACAAAAGAACTAGGAAGGTCTGAATAAGAAGAGAGCGTGTTCAGAAGAAGGATTTGGTAGCCTGTAGTCCTTTCTTTTTCACCATGTCTAATACAGAATCACAGACTGGTCTGGATTGGGAGGGACCCCAAGGATCAGACAGTTCCAGCCCCCCTGCCACAGGCAGGGACACCAACCTCCAGGCCTGGAGCTACACAAGGTTGCCCAGGGCCCCAGCCAACCTGGCCTTGAACACCTCCAAGGATGTGGGAGTTGAGACTTGGGTCATTTGTCAGTCCTACGTAATAAAACCAGATCCTAATGCTGTGTTTTTGGCTGTGTTAGACCCAAATCGCCATAAGGGGTGATGATTTTCAATACTCCTAATTCCAAAATTCACAGAATTACAGAATCACAATGTTGGAAAAGACCTTTAAGATCATCAAGTCCAACTGTTCCTGTCCTGTGCTGAACCAGATCCCTGAGCACCTCATCTCCCCTCTGTTAAACACACCCAGGGGTGGGGACTCAACCCCCTCCCTGGGCAGCCTGTGCCAGGCCCTGACCCTGCTCCAGGCCCCTGTTCCACAGCCCCACAACTCTGCCAGGGAAGAACTTTGCCCTCCCAGCTGAGCTGACCCTGCCCTGGGGCAGCTTGAGCCCATTGCCCCTTGTCCCATCTCCTGGCCCCTGGCTGCAGAGACCATCGCCCACCTCTCTGCACCCTCCTGGCAGGGCAGGGCAGGTGGGGAGAAGGTCTCCCCTCAGCCTCCTCTTCTCCAGGCTCAACACCCCCAGCTCCCTCAGCTGCTCCTCACAGCATTTGCCCTCCAGCCCCTTCCCCAGCCTGGTTGCCCTTCTCTGCACTCGCTCCAGGACCTCAATGTCCTTCTGATGCGGAGGAGCCCAGAACTGGACCCAGCACTCCAGCTGCAGCCTCCCCAGTGCCCAGTCCAAGGGCACAATCCCCTCCCCAGCCCTACTGGCCACACTGGGTCTGACACAAGCCAGGATGCCCTTGGCCTTCCTGGCCCCCTGGGCACACTGCTGGCTCATGCTCAGCCTGCAGTCACCCAACACCCCCAGGTCCTTCTCTACCTGAGAAGGCAATATAAAAAAAATTAATCATTCATTTAACAATCACTTCCCTTTTCCTCTAAGACCAGAGCTTCAGATCTTCAAAGATGTGGGCGATGGGTGAGTGGCTGAAACTCTTCCGCTTCCATAGCAGCTTCGCTCCTGTTTTGTTCTTTGGAGTGATGGAGCCTGGTCTTCTGCATCTTTGAGCACTTCTTTTGAGCAGTGGCTTCAAGTTGGAGCACAGGGAGTTCTGCACCAATATCTGGAAGAACTTCTTCCCAGTGAGGGTGAGGGAACCCTGGGACAGGCTGCCCAGGGGGTGTGGAGTCTCCTTCTCTGGAGATATTCCAGCCCCATCTGGATGTCTCCCTGTGTGACCTGTCCTAGGGACCCTGCTTTGGCAGGGGGGTTGGACCCCATGATCTCTGGAGGTCCCTTCCAACCCCTTTGATCCTGTGATTCTGTAATTTTGGGGGTGTTAGAGTTTGAGAAAGCCTGATGAAATGCTTTAAAGTCAAACTGCTGGGTTGTGGGTAGAGAATAATCCCATTTTAAATGGACTAAGGGGCAAGGGAAGTGGGTTCCCTACTAGGCAGTCGGTCAGTAGCTTTACTCATCAGTCCCTGAGCTGCTAAAAATGTTTTCTTTAATGGGCCTTCTTTATGAGCACCTGGAATCATGCCAACTCCTACACCAACCTGTTATTCCTTCAAAGAATTAACTGCTGCTGCTGATACTGGCTTGGATAAAGTAATAAATAAATAATCAAAAAAGGAGGGCAGTGAGGATGAGGGTCTAGAGGGGCAGTCTTATGAGGAGAGGCTGAAGGCCCTGGGGTTGTTCAGCTTGGAGGAGGCTGAGGGGAGACCTCATGGGGGTCTGTGGCTTCCTGATGAGGGGCAGTGAAGGGCCAGGTGCTGATCTCTCTCCTCTCTTTGGGGACCAGGGATAGAACCTGAGGGAACCTTGTGAAGCTGCCCCAGGGGAGGTTTAGGCTGGGTGTCAGGAAGAGGTTCTGTGCTGAGAGGGGGGTCAGGCACTGGCACAGGCTCCCCAGGGAAGGGGTCCCAGCCCCGAGCTGGGCTGAGGTCAGGAAGCATCAGGATGATGCCCTCAGTGCCCTGCTCTGACTTGGCTGATCTGTGTGGAGCCAGGAGATGGACTCAATGGTCCTTATGGGTCCCTTCCAGCTCAGGATGATTCCATGATTGAATTAGTTATCTTCTGGCCAACTCAATTTTCTGTTCTGATGAACCATCTCAGAACTGTGCAGCAGCCTCACTTAAAAAAAATCTCCTTTGAGTCCTAAAGACTTAAAAAATATCTATTTAAATCTGCCTTATGCATAATGAAGCTCCTGACTCGACCAGTACCACCAGTATTTCAATGACTGGCCTTGCTTTACCACTCACTTACCCCACAGCAGTCTCTCCTGCAGTCTAGCTTCCAGTCTGTAACTCCTAACCACAAAGCCCAAACTTTTGAGTCAGCTCCTCAGCTCTACCAGCTCTGGAATATTCCTCTTCCCCAGATGACTCCTCTTCTCTTGGCTTTCCCACTTGCCAACACAGCAAGCATTACCTGTGCTGGCACTGAAGAAATAGCAGTTAATCATAGTGGCAGCTATGAGATGACTTCCAGGACACCTACTATTAAAGGGTAGGAGACCAATCTTACTTTATCATGTGTGGGTGACATGCAGGAACACTGAGCTGCCATCCAGAGAGACCTGGCCAGGCTGGAGAGCTGGGCAGGGAGAAACCAGATGAGGTTCAACAAGAGCCAGTGGAGAGTCTGGCACCTGGGAAGGAATAACTGCTGGAATCAGGACAGGCTGGGGGTGACCTGCTGGAGAGGAGCTCTGTGGAGAAGCACCTGGGGGTGCTGGTGGGTGACAGGGTGGCCATGAGCCAGCAGTGTGCCCTGGGGGCTGAGAGAGACAATGGGATCCTGGGGGGCATCAGGAGGAGTGTGGGCAGCAGGTCACAGGAGGGGATCCTCCCCCTCTGCTCTGCCCTGCTCAGGCCCCACCTGGAGTGTTGTGTCCAGGTCTGGGCTCCCTGGGATAGAAAAGACAGAGATCTCCTGGAGAGAGTCCAGAGGAGGGACATGGAGATGCTGAAGGGCCTGGAGCATCTCCCCTGGGAGGAAAGGCTGAGGGAGCTGGGGCTGTTCAGCCTGGAGAGAAGAAGCCTGAGAGGGGATCTGATCACTGGGTATCAATAGCTGAAGGGTGGGACCCAGGGGGACATGGGCAGCCTCTGCTCAGTGTCTGTGGGGACAGGACAAGGGGTGATGGGCTCAAGTTGGAGCACAGGGAGTTCCACACCAATCTGGGGAAGAACTTCTTCCCAGTGAATGTGAGGGAGCCCTGGGCCAGGCTGCCCAGGGGGTGTGGAGTCTCCTTCTCTGGAGATATTCCAGCCCCATCTGGATGTCTCCCTGTGTGACCTGTCCTAGGGACCCTGCTTTGGCAGGGGGGTTGGATCCCATGATCTTTCAAGATCCCTTCTGAATCCTAATGTTCTGTGTCCAGTGATGGTTGGGCTAAGTTTTTAGGTCTCAGGATGTCCTGGACTCATCTAGAATCATTTGTATATGTGTTATTCACTGCTTGTTCATAAAGATGGAGGCTTCTGTGGCTTCCTGATGAGGGGGAGTGAAGGGGCAGGTGCTGATCTCTCTCCTCTCTTTGGCAACCAGGGGCAGAACCTGAGGGAACAGCGTGAAGCTGCCCCAGGGGAGGTTTAGGCTGGGTGTCAGGAAGAGGTTCTGTGCTGAGAGGGGGGTCAGGCACTGGCACAGGCTCCCCAGGGAAGGGGTCCCAGCCCTGAGCTGGGCTGAGGGCAGGAAGCATCAGGATGATGCCCTCAGTGCCCTGCTCTGACTTGGCTGGTCTGTGTGGAGCCAGGAGTTGGACTCAATGATCCTCATGGGTCCCTTCCAGCTCAGGAATTCCAGGATTTGGTGTGGCCACTGTGCCAGATTATTCTCCTAGGGAATAAGTATTTCTCTAGGTTGTAGCATCTGCTTCTGGTGCAAGCCTGAGCCAAGAGGTACCACAAGTGATGCTCCTTTGTCAAACTCATGACTGTTGCTGGGCTCTTTCTCCCTGAAGACCTCCATCTACCTTGTTATGCTGTTGGTTGGGGTTTTTATTTCTCCTCTATCTTCATCTTACCCCTTAGAAATCTTTAAAATACAATGTTCCACTCAACCTTTGTGTCTCTTCCTCCTTGTTGTGTATGTGGCCACCAAGCCAGGATGTTTTGGGCTGCCCTGGTAGTTTTAACAGGACAAGGAGGTCTGAAAAATGTACTGTGTGGTCATGTGGAATGTGCTGGGCAATGTGTTCCCTTCTGCCTTTATTTCTCACTTCTTTCTTCTGCTCTGTTTCTTCTCTCTTGCTTTTTTTTTGACACCTTTTGCATCCTCTTTCTCAGCTCCAGCAGAAGCTCCTCTGCTGCCTTCATCCCTGGGATGAGAGACTTGGCAGAGTGGCAGAATGCTGCAGAAAGAGGAGGGGGGGGGGGGGGAAAGCAACAAAACAACTTTCTAGCTGGAAGGGTGTGAGAAAATCTGCAGATCATAGGATCAGAGAATCCCAGACTGGTCTGGGTTGGAAGGGACCCCAAGGATCACAGACTTCCAACCCCCCTGACACAGGCAGGGACACCAACCTCCAGGCCTGGAGCTACACAAGGTTGCCCAGGGCCCCAGCCAACCTGGCCCTGAACACCTCCAGGGATGGGGCTTCCACCACCTCTCTGGGCAGCCTGTTCCAGCCCCTCACCACTCTCTCTGCAAAGAACTTCCCCCTAATATCTCATCTCCCCCTTCCCTCCCCCAGCTTCACTCCATCCCTCTTCTCCTCCCACTCTCTCTCTCCTCCCACCCCTGTTGGTCTTGCTCTTGGTCCTTCAATATCTATATAGGGAAAAGCTGTTTTTCACACTCCAGGATCCCATGGAGCTTTTGATCCTTCCCAATTCAAACTTATTTACATCTTCTTTGTACTGCTGGGACCTCGCTGTGTCTTTCAGGTGGCGTCTTGTTGCTACAACTCTGCTGTATCCTGGTGGGAATGAACCATCACGCTGAGACACTGCTGCTGGCAGCTAATCCCTGTAAAAAAAACCCAAATCCCATTAATTTCTGGCTATTTTAGTGGGTGGAAGGAGTTGATTGACCACTGTGAGCTGTAAGCATGTGTTAACGAGATCCAGGGTGTGGATTTTGGAAAAAACATGGGGAAAAGCAGAAGCTGTGTGAAGAATGTTCTCCAAAGTTCATTTGAGACATGGTAAAATAGGCTGACTGAGCCAGCAGTGTGCCCAGGTGGCCAGGAAGGCCAAGGGCATCCTGGCTTGTGTCAGACCCAGTGTGGCCAGTAGGGCTGGGGAGGGGATTGTGCCCCTGGACTGGGCACTGGGGAGGCTGCAGCTGGAGTGCTGGGTCCAGTTCTGGGCTCCTCAGCATCAGAAGGACATTGAGGTCCTGGAGCGAGTGCAGAGAAGGGCAACCAGGCTGGGGAAGGGGCTGGAGGGCAAATGCTGTGAGGAGCAGCTGAGGGAGCTGGGGGTGCTGAGCCTGGAGAAGAGGAGGCTGAGGGGAGACCTTCTCCCCACCTGCCCTGCCCTGCCAGGAGGGTGCAGAGAGGTGGGCGATGGTCTCTGCAGCCAGGGGACAGGAGATGGGACAAGGGGCAATGGGCTCAAGCTGCCCCAGGGCAGGGTCAGCTCAGCTGGGAGGGAAAAGTTCTTCCCTGGCAGAGTTGTGGGGCTGTGGAACAGGGGCCTGGAGCAGGGTCAGGGCCTGGCACAGGCTGCCCAGGGAGGGGGCTGAGTCCAGCTGAGGGAGCTGGGGGTGTTGATCCTGGAGGAGGCATCAATGCCCTGTCTTTGGGTACCAGGGACAGAACCTGAGGGAACAGGGTGAAGCTGCCCCAGGGGACGTTTAGGCTGGGTGTCAGGAAGAGGTTCTGTGCTGAGAGGGGGGTCAGGCTCTGGCACAGGCTCCCCAGGGAAGGGGTCCCAGCCCTGAGCTGGGCTGAGGTCAAGAAGCATCTGAGTGATGCCCTCAGTGCCCTGCTCTGACTTGGCTGGTCTGTGTGGAGCCAGGAGTTGGACTCAATGATCCTTATGGGTCCCTTCCAGCTCAGGAGGTTCTAGGAGTCTATGATATGAATGATCTGGTGTGGAAGGTGAGGAATGATCCTCTTTAGAAGATGAGGGATGACCTGAAGGAGCATCCTGAAGGATTCTTAATGGGCTTGTGCATCTGATCCCACCTAGTCAACTGCATCTTGGGGAGTCCCCAAAACCCCATGTGCAGGATGTTTTGAGGTGACTTCCTGAGCTCACCTTCAATGACACCCACAGCAGGACTTCAAGCTCTGAAGCAAAACCTGGTGCATGGTCTTGGTCCATGGGCACGTTATGAAGCTAATAATGGATGTTAAGGAGCTCTTTGGCTACTGGCAATTAACCACTGCTAATGATGAGATTTCTTCTTACATCCCTTGTGATTGCAGAGGGACAATCCTGGTGCAGCCTCCTCGTGCTGCAGCCACTTTATGAACATCTCCAGATATGGTTATGCAGCAATAAAAATATATATATATAAAAAAAATAGACTGTGCATATCTTAAGGAGACAGATTGGTGCCTTCATCTGTCTCCCTGATTAGATGCCAGGGCTGGGCTGGGCTGTGGCAACTCCATTCTTTTTCTTTTTGGCTTCTACCTTCTGTAAATCACAGTCTTCTTCTGAAATCACAGAGCTGTAGGGGTTAGAAGGGACCTCAAGAGGTCATCAGGTCCAACCCCCCTGCCAAAGCAGGGTCCCTACGACAGGTCACACAGGGAGACATCCAGATGGGGCTGGAATATCTCCAGAGAAGGAGACTCCACACCCCCCTGGGCAGCCTGGCCCAGGGCTCCCTCACCCTCACTGGGAAGAAGTTCTTCCCCAGATTGGTGTGGAACTCCCTGTGCTCCAACTTGAGCCCATCACCCCTTGTCCTGTCCCCACAGACACTGAGCAGAGGCTGCCCATGTCCCCCTGTGTCCCACCCTTCAGCTATTGATCCCCAGTGATCAGATCCCCTCTCAGGCTTCTTCTCTCCAGGCTGAACAGCCCCAGCTCCCTCAGCCTTTCCTCACAGGGGAGATGCTCCAGGCCCTTCAGCATCTCCATGTCCCTCCTCTGGACTCTCTCCAGGAGATCCCTGGCTTTTCTACCCCAGGGAGCCCAGAACTGGACACAACACTCCAGGTGGGGCCTGAGCAGGGCAGAGCAGAGGGGGAGGATCCCCTCCTGTGACCTGCTGCCCACACTCCTCCTGATGCCCCCCAGGATCCCATTGTCTCTCTCAGCCCCCAGGGCACACTGCTGGCTCATGGCCACCCTGTCACCCACCAGGACCCCCAGGTGCTTCTCCACAGAGCTCCTCTCCAGCAGGTCACCCCCAGCCTGTCCTGATTCCAGCAGTTATTCCTTCCCAGGTGCCAGACTCTCCACTTGCTCTTGTTGAACCTCATCTGGTTTCTCCCTGCCCAGCTCTCCAGCCTGTAAATATCATTCTGCTGGGTGATTCTGTCCATCTCAAAGGCTGTGGGCAGGTTCCCAGCTGTCTATTTGCCACCTGAACTTGTGAAAACCTTGATGCTTTCAGGCCCTAAGGTGACCTGAAGAGCAGCAGGATTTAGAGGACCAGGAGGTCCATGTAGACAGTGAACTTGGCTCTGGGAAAGGCTGATGTAAAAGCAAGGCTTCTGCTTGTTTTCCTGTGATGTTCTTCATCAAAAATCTGTGGTTTTAATATAGTTTTCAAAGGTTTCTAAGCAACCCCCTGCAACCCTGTTTGGTTTGCCTTGGCGTGCTCCCAACATCCTCTCTCTTCCTTTGGGTTGTCACCAACCAGGAAGCTTCCTGCTGACTTGGAGAGGTGGGAGATGGGCAGCAACGTGTTCCACTTCAGAAATCCTCTGTCTGCTGCTGCCAGCTGATGATGTAGCTGGTTCTGTTAGTTTGCACAGCAGGGTTCAAGCCCTTCTGAGCTCATGTGCAGAGCCTGTTTGTCCAAGCAAAATTCCCTTGACCTTGGGAATGAAGGGAGATGCAATCCCACCTCCAACACCCTCACCTCATCCATGCTTGACTACCATGGACCAAGCTGGACTTGGCAAGCATCCATTGTGGCTTCTGTTGCAGTCAGAGTTCTGCCCAGCCATGGTCTTCTCTGTGATGCTGTGCTTGTTTGTTATATAATCATAGAATGACAGACTGGTCTTGATTGGAAGGGACCTCAAAGCCCACCCAGTTCCACCCCCCTGCCATGGGCAGGGACACCCTGCACTAGCTCAGGTTGCCCAAAGCCCCATCCAACCTGGCATTGAACACTGCCAGGGGTCCAGGGGCAGCCACAGTTTCTCCTGGCATCATCTTCAAGTGTTCAACCACCCTCACAGTAAAGAAATCACAGAATCACTGACTGGTTTGGGTTGGAAATGACCTCAAAGCCCATCTAGTTCCAACCCCCTGCCCTGGGCAGGAACATCCTGCACTAGCTCAGGTTGACCAAAGCCCCATCCAACCTGGCCTTAAACACTGCTAGGGATGGGGCTTCCACTACATCTCTGGGCAACCTGTTCCAGTTATGGTTTGTTACACATAATGGGTCTAAAACTTAATGCTGTGTATTCAACTGTCTCTGCTGGCCCAATTTTTGAGTTCTTACATTTTAACATCATCATTTACCACACTGCTTCCTCTTCATTCCTGCTAGCCTGTTGCAAATCATAGAATCACAGACTGGTCTGGGTTGGAAGGGACCCCAAGGATCACACAGATCCAACCCCCCTGCCACAGGCAGGGCCACCAACCTCCAGGCCTGGAGCTACACAAGGTTGCCCAGGGCCCCAGCCAACCTGACTTGAACACCCCCAGGGATGGGGCATCCACCCCCTCTCTGGGCAGCCTGTTCCAGCCCCTCACCACTCTCTCTGCAAAGAACTTCCCCCCAGTATCTCATCTCACCCTTCCCTCCTCCAGCTTCACTCCATCCCCCTTGTCCTGCCAGTCTCTGCCCTTTGAACAAGCTGATTCCCCTCCTGTTCCTCTGCTCCCTTCAGGGACTGGAAGGCTGCAATGAGGTCCCCCCACAGCCTTCTCTTCTCCAGGCTGAACCAGCCCAGCTCCCTCAACCTCTCTTTGTAAAATCTTACCTTAAAGAATGAATATGGTAAATAAGACTGGTTGTAGACTGGAAAACAGATTGTTTGGAGATATTCTGGGTTGAGGGTTTTTTTCTGCGTCAGTGAAGTTGCTTTCCTGGCTCTCCTGATGTTACAGAATCACAGAATCACAAGGTTGGAAAAGACCTTTGAAAGATCATCAAGTCCAACCATCCCCATCCTGTGCTGAACCAGATCCCTGAGCACCTCATCTCCCCTCTGTTAAACACACCCAGGGGTGGGGACTCAACCCCCTCCCTGGGCAGCCTGTGCCAGGCCCTGACCCTGCTCCAGGCCCCTGTTCCACAGCCCCACAACTCTGCCAGGGAAGAACTTTTCCCTCCCAGCTGAGCTGACCCTGCTCTGGGGCAGCTTGAGCCCATTGCCCCTTGTCCCATCTCCTGGCCCCTGGCTGAAGAGACCATCGCCCACCTCTCTGCACCCTCCTGGCAGGGCAGGGCAGGTGGGGAGAAGGTCTCCCCTCAGCCTCCTCTTCTCCAGGCTCAACACCCCCAGCTCCCTCAGCTGCTCCTCACAGCATTTGCCCTCCAGCCCCTTCCCCAGCCTGCTTGCCCTTCTCTGCACTCGCTCCAGGACCTCAATGTCCTTCTGATGCTGAGGAGCCCAGAACTGGACCCAGCACTCCAGCTGCAACCTCACCAGTGCCCAGTCCAGGGGCACAATCCCCTCCCCAGACCTACTGGCCACACTTGGTCTGACACAAGCCAGGATGCCCTTGGCCTTCCTGGCCCCCTGGGCACACTGCTGGCTCATGCTCAGCCTGCAGTCACCCAACACCCCCAGGTCCTTCTCTGCCTGACAGCTCTCCAGCCAGTCTCCCCCAGCCTGGAGCGCTGCAGGGGGTTGTTCTGTCCCATGGGCAGCACTCTGCACTTGGCCTTGTTAAACCTCATCCCGTTGGGCTCAGCCCATGGGTCCAGCCTGGCCAGATCCCTCTGAAGAGCCTCCCTACCCTCATGTTGCAGAGTCATGTCTGACATCACATTTGTGTGGCTTCTTAGAAAGGTGGCCCTGTCTAAGTGTGAAATTGGGCAATGTTGTTGTTGCTGTTCCACCTGTAAAGCTGTAACCGTAGGAGTTCAGACACTCTTCAGAAAGTCACCTTGTGTAATACTGAATTTAGGGAAATGAAAAGATAATTTATGCTGTTTGGTGAGCACCTACCTACCTCCTCCACTGAGTTCCAAAATGGTTTCTTAAGGATTCTTCCTAGGGCAGACTAAAAACTGGGTAAGGGGAAAAAAAAGCCCTCAGAGTATCCTTCTTTCTATGGTTGGACAAAATAAGGCATGGAAAGATATGGGCAACCCTGGCTGCACGTCCAGCATGGGGGGTGAGAGGCAGGAGGTCGGCTGTGCTGAGAGGGATTTGGGGGTCTTGGTCAACAGCAGGATAACCATGAGCCAGGAGTGTGCCCAGGTAGCCAGGAGGGTCAACCACATCTTGGGGTGCATCAAGCATGGCATGGCCAGCCAGTCCAGGGAGGGGATTGTCCTCACCTTGAGTCCTGGGTGCAGGTTTGGGACATGGAGCTATTGGAGAGTGTCTGGAGGAGGGCAATGAGGATGAAGAAGGGTCTGGGTGGGAAGTCTTATGAGGAGAGGCTGAAGGCCCTGGGGTTGTTCAGCCTGGAGAAGAGGAGGCTGAGGGGAGACCTCATGGGGGTCTGTGGCTTCCTGATGAGGGGGAGTGAAGGAGCAGGTGCTGATCTCTCTCCTCTCTTTGAGGACCAGGGACAGAACCTGAGGGAACCTTGTGAAGCTGCACCAGGGGAGGTTTAGGCTGGGTGTCAGGAAGAGGTTCTGTGCTGAGAGGGGGGTCAGGCACTGGCACAGGCACCCCAGGGAAGGGGTCCCAGCCCTGAGCTGGGCTGAGGTCAAGAAGCATCTGGATGATGCCCTCAGTGCCCTGCTGTGACTTGGCTGGTCTGTGTGGAGCCAGGAGTTGGGCTTGATGGTCCTTATGGGTCCCTTCCAGCTCAGGAGATTCTGATTCCATGACTCCCTTTGAAGGGACCTTCTGTTAAAGTTAACAGGCTGACATGGTTACCCCAGTCACTTGGTTATGGCAGCCTTTCTCTAAAAAGGTGAATTCTCCTGGCCACAAGATTTTATTTAGGTACAATTTACCATCCCTCTGAGGCTCCTCCAGTGTGGAGGAATTTGGTCTCCCTCCCCTTGGGGACAGACACTGTCCCCCCAACAGTGACATGCTTCCGAAGGTGCAATCTTGGAGTGAAGAAATGTGGACTTCAAACTTGTTTCTTGCTGAAGCATCTTCTGAAGTCTGATTTGAATAAAAGCTGCTCTTAAGTTGCAACAGCAATTTAAGCAGGGTTTTATCTCTTCAAGGGCTCCTTTTGAACTTGGTTCCATTGTGGAGGAGTTAAGTGGCAGTGGAGAGGCTAGGTGATGTCTTGTGTTAGGGGGATAAGGATGCCAAATTGTTGCATAATCAAGATATTGCTCCTGTTCTTGGCTGAACATCTCCACTCCTCAAGATTCAGCATGGGGAGGAGGATTGCAGCAGTGACCCTCTGAGGAGTACTTGGAGCTGGTGTTAGGATAGTGTCCAGGACATCTACACTGTCATTCAGAGAGACCTGGACAGGCTGGGGAGCTGGGCAGGGAGAAACCAGATGAGGTTCAACAAGAGCAAGTGGAGAGTCTGGCACCTGGGAAGGAAGAACTGCTGGAATCAGGACAGGCTGGGGGTGACCTGCTGGAGAGGAGCTCTGTGGAGAAGGACCTGGGGGTCCTGGTGGGTGACAGGGTGGCCATGAGCCAGCAGTGTGCCCTGGGGGCTGAGAGAGACAATGGGATCCTGGGGGGCATCAGGAGGAGTGTGGGCAGCGGGTCACAGGAGGGGATCCTTCTCCTCTGCTCTGCCCTGGTCAGGCCCCACCTGGAGTGTTGTGTCCAGTTCTGGGCTCCCTGGGATAGAAAAGCCAGGGATCTCCTGGAGAGAGTCCAGAGGAGGGACATGGAGATGCTGAAGGGCCTGGAGCATCTCCCCTGGGAGGAAAGGCTGAGGGAGCTGGGGCTGTTCAGCCTGGAGAGAAGAAGCCTGAGAGGGGATCTGATCACTGGGGATCAATAGCCGAAGGGTGGGACACAGGGCATGGGCAGCCTCTTCTCAGTGTCTGTGGGGACAGGACAAGGGGTGATGGGCTCAAGTTGGAGCACAGGGAGTTCCACACCAATCTGGGGAAGAACTTCTTCCCAGTGAGGCTGAGGGAGCCCTGGGACAGGCTGCCCAGGGGGTGTGGAGTGTCCTTCTCTGGAGATATTCCAGCCCCATCTGGATGTCTCCCTGTGTGACCTGTCCTAGGGACCCTGCTTTGGCAGGGGGGTTGGACCCCATGATCTCTGGAGGTCTCTTCCACCCCCTCTGATTCTGTGATTGTGTGGTTCTGTGATCTGAAATGCCACACTACCTTTCTTCTACCTAACCCACCATCCATGGCCAAGCCCATCATCCTACAACGACGAGCAAAGTGGAAGGAACTACAAGAGGCATCTGACATACTGATGATATTAAACTATTTCTAGCAACTGTCCCCATCACAACCTATGCCCTAACTCTCCATATGTGGCTGTCATGGCAACTGGAAAGGTCAGCATGCTTTCTAGCTAATATTTTAAGTAGGCAGATAATAGTTTCCTGCCTTGGGCAAACAAGCATCTCTTTGGTTTGAAGCTTGGGACAAGAAGTCTGCTCTGGTTTGTCTGATCTCCTATTGAACCTGTAGGATTGCAGGTGGCCCTGAAAAGAAAGGAGGTTGTTCAGCTCTCCTAATGCACTGCTAATAGATCACCAGGAGATAATTAAAATTACTCCTCAGCAGCTTGTAATCATCCCTTGCATGTGTTTGCTGCTTGAGACACAGCAGCTGTGTCGTAAGGCTGAAAGAGTCCTGGGAGAGTGAGGCCCCCTGGCATGTCTGCTGGTGGGTTGGGTGTTTGTCTCCATGGCTGTTGGGTTTTGCTGGCAGAGCTTGATGAGTTGTGATGTTTCTTTAGCTCTAGAGCAGCACAACCTCATTACCAAGCAACCTGTATGGCAGGTTTTAACCCAAATGACCAGTAACCACACCAAACTACCCAGTAGTCATAGACAACTTGGAGATTGGGTGTAAAATCTCTGCCTTGGTGATGGCCAAATGCTGCAGGGAGGGATGGTGGAGCTGTGGGTGGGCATCTGGTGGTACTGGGGATGGTGGATAAGAAGCTGGGACCACTGGAGTGTGGGATCTGATTCTTATTATGGAAAGGTAGTGTAAAGAGGGCAGGTTCTAAACACATCATAGAATCATAGACTCATAGAATGGCATGGGTTGGAAGGAACCCCAAGGATCAGAGAGTTCCAACCCCCTTGTCACTTGGAGACACTTGTCCTTGACAGTAGACCTCAGAGGCTACAAAGCAGCCCTGCTGAGAAGGACCTCAACTCCCACATCCCTGGGGGTGTTCAAGGCCAGGTTGGATGGGGCCCTGGGCAACCTTGTGTAGCTCCAGGCCTGGAGGTTGGTGTCCCTGCCTGTGGCAGGGGGGTTGGAACTCTCTGATCCTTGGGGTCCCTTCCAATCCAGACCATTCTATGACTCTAATTCTATGGCTGTGGGAAATCACAGGTCTTGGGACTGGGCAAAGCCTCTCCTGATGATACTAAAGGAATGATTAAGGTTGTTCTTGTTGATTCTTCTAGAAATGGCAGAAGTCCTTGTGATGGACTAGAAAAGGGGAGATTCAGGTTGGATATTAGGAAAAAAAATTTAATATGAGGGTGGTGGATCAGTGAGAGGTGGTGGAGGTCCCATCCCTGGAGATATTTAGGGTCAGGCTTGATGGGGCTCTGAGCAACCTGACCTAGTGAAGATGTCCCTGCTCTCTGCAGGGAGGTTGGACTAAATGACCTCTACAGGTCCCTTCCAACCTAAACCATTCTATAATTCTATGACTTGAATCCTGATGGGTCCTCCTTGGTTTTTAAGGAAAACCCAACCACAATTCTGTCCCTAAACTCATGTGTTCTCAGCCCTTAGGTCCAGAAGTTGCATCTCCATTTTGATCCTACCCCAGAAAGAAACTTCTCCCTTTATGAGCTACAGAATCAAATACCAACTCTGATTTTACTAAACACAATTAGGGGACTAAAGCCCAAATTAAGAAGGGTTTACACTAATCTCTGACAATAAGTGAGGTCATGGTACTCCTCCTGCCTGTGGACTGGGCTTTACTTCTCTTCCTGGCTTCTCTAGGAGGTTTTGTAATAAGGCTTTTGCAATAATGTTTTGTGAAGCTCTTGTGTCTTTCTGACTAAGAGTTTACTTATAAAGCCATCCCTCCCACAGAATGAGAGAGAAAAAGGGCTGGGGAGGTGTTGTGGAGTCATCTATACAGGTTAGGAGATGATGGGCTGGAAAGCAGCCCTGAGGAAAAGGATTTAGGGGGATTTGTGGATGAGAAGCTGGATATGAGCCACCAAAGTGCACCTGAAGCCCAGAAGGCCAACCACATCCTGGGCTGCATCACTAGATAAGTGGCCAGCAGATTGAGAGAGGGGATTCTGTCCTTCTGCTCTGGTGAGACCTCACCTTGAGTGCTGTGTCCAGCTCTGGAGCCCTCAGCACAAGAGGGATGTGGACCTGTTGGAACAAGTCCAGAGGAGGCCACAAAAATGATCAGAGGGCTGGAGGACCTCTCCTGGGAAGCCAGGCTGAGAGAGTTGGGCTTGTTCAGAATGGAGAAGGCTCTGGAGGGGAGTGGCCTTCCAGTACCTGAAAGGTGTCTGTAAGAAAGCTGGGGAAGAACTGCTCCAAGGGCATGGAGTGATAGGATGAGGGGTGATGGTTTTAAACTAGAAGAGGGGAGATTTAGGTTGGATTTTAGGAAGAAGCTCTTCAATATGAGGGTGGTGGATCACTGGAACAGATTGCCCCAAGGAGTGGTGGAGGCTCCATCCCTGGAGACATTCAGGGTCAGGCTTGATGGGGCTCTGAGCACCCTGATCTAGTGAAGATGTCCCTGCTCACTGCAGGGGTTGGACTAGGTGGCCTTTAAAAGTCCCTTCCAACCTAACCCATGATTCTATGATCTTCTGTTGCCTTCTAACTTCATACTCCCTTGAGTCTGGGAAGTGGCCAATGAATTTTAACAAGCAGCATGACCAGATATCACTGTTATAGGAGGAGCAGGCTCAGCCAATGAAATTCAGGGATATAAACTTTACCATTTTCCCTGCCATCCTACCCTTTTCCCAGAATCACCAGGACAAGTGGGTTTCCTGCCCTGTCAACCTTTGGAGATAAATATTCCCTTTGTCAGGCTGCCTTTCTTCCCCTGGGATGTATGTACCAGGGGAATAAACAAGTGCTGTGAGGACTGGGATGAAGGTGGGTGTCTCAATGGGAGCCAGGCTCTTCTCAGTGATGCCCAGTGATAGGACAAGGGGCAATGGGTACAAGTTGGAGCAGAGGAGCTTCCATGTGATCATCAGGAGGAACTTCTTCCCTGTGAGGTTGATGGAGCACTGGAATAGGCTGCCTAGAGGAGGTTGTGGAGTCTCCTTCTCTGGAGACATTCAAACCCCAGCTGGATGTGTTCCTGTGGGATTTAGTCTGGGTGGGGTTGGACTAAATGATCTTTCAAGGTCCCTTCCAACCCCTAATGTTCTGTGAACCTGTGATGGGAAGACTCACAGCACTGAAAACCCACCAGCATCACTTCTATGGGGCAGGCAGTTCCTTAAGAGCTCCAAAGTCTTGCAAAATGAAGGTGTGAGCATTTGTTTGGAAGGACAATGGGAATGTCAATGAGAAGGACAATCTGATGTGAGTGCACCCTCAGCGAGTTTGGGGATGACACCAGGCTGAGTGGTATGGTTGACACAGCAGAAGGAAAGGAGCCACCCAAAGGCATATTGACAGGCTGGAAAGGTGGGGCTGGGTGAACCTAATGAGGTTCAACACTGCCAAGTGTGAGGTGTTGGACTGGAAGAATCCCAGAGATATTTACAGCCTGGGAGAAGAGGTCCTGGAGAGCAGCCCTGCTGAGAAGGACCTGGGTGTCATGGTGGGTGAGAAACTTCCCCTGAGCCAGCAGTGGCTCTGGCAGCTCAGAAGGGTGATGGGATCCTGGGCTCCATCAGCAGAGGGGTGGCAGCAGGGACAGGAAGGGGATTGTCCCTCTCTGCTCTGCCCTCAGGAGGCCCCAGCTGGAGTCCTGTGTACAGAGCTGGGGCCCCAATACAAGAAAGATGTTGGAGAGGGGTCAGAGGAGCCACAGAGATGATGAGAGGGCTGGAGCAGCTCCCCTGCTAAGAGAGGCTGAGGGAGCTGGGCTGGTTCAGCCTGGAGAAGAGAAGGCTGTGGGGGGACCTCATTGCAGCCTTCCAGTCCCTGAAGGGAGCAGAGGAACAGGAGGGGAATCAGCTTGTTCAAAGGGTAGATAATGGCAGGACAAGGGGGATGGAGTGAAGCTGAAGGAGGGAAGGCTTAGATGAGATCTTAGGGGGAAGTTCTTTGCAGAGAGAGTGGTGAGGGGCTGGAAGGGGCTGCCCAGAGAGGGGGTGGATGCCCCATCCCTGGGGGTGTTCAAGGCCAGGTTGGCTGGGGCCCTGGGCAACCTTGTGTAGCTCCAGGCCTGGAGGCTGGTGTCCCTGCCTGTGGCAGGGGGGTTGGAGCTGTGTGATCCTTGGGGTCCCTTCCAACCCAGACCAGTCTGTGATTCTATGATCTCATTAGTATTTTATTTAGAAACTGATTCTTACTTTGAGGAACCCCTATCTCCATAGCAAAATACAGCACAATATCTTGGACAGAACTTCTAACAAGCACTTGCAGGAAGAGTTGAGCAAGAAGATCTTCATGAACATGTTGTCCTAGAAGTGTGAGGATGGGAAAGAATCTTAAGCTGCTTTTCTAGAAAGATGAGCATGAATCACTTGGGTTTCTATCCTTTGTGAGTAATGCTGTAAATCTGTGGTGCTTGCAAAGCTGCTTTCACAACCCACCCGTGCCATCCTGCCTGCATGTAAACTTCTGGGGAGTAGCATCTCTTAGCTGAGCCTCCAGTTGGGTGGACTGAAGTTGAAAATAAAAGTTCTCCCCCTCCAAAAAAGTGTCCATATTCTCATGGGCTTTCTAAAAATACCAGCATGTTTCCTGTGTATGGGATTAGCATCAAACTCTGGTCGTTGCCATCGTGGTTCTACAAGGAGCCACGCGGGCGCCGCTGAGGGAACGTGTTTGGAGCAGGATTTGTCATCCCAGTCCTGTTTAATGTCTTCATGGAGGATCTTGATGAGGGAGAAGCATCCACCCTCAGCAAGTACCTGATGGTACAAAGCTGGGAGGAGTGGGTGACACACAGGACACTGAGCTGCCATCCAGAGAGACCTGGCCAGGCTGGAGAGCTGGGCAGGGAGAAACCAGATGAGGGTCAACAAAAGCAAGTGGAGAGTCTGGCACCTGGGAAGGAATAACTGCTGGAATCAGGACAGGCTGGGGGTGACCTGCTGGAGAGGAGCTCTGTGGAGAAGGCCCTGGGGGTGCTGGTGGGTGACAGGGTGGCCATGAGCCAGCAGTGTGCCCTGGGGGCTGAGAGAGACAATGGGATTCTGGGGGGCATCAGGAGGAGTGTGGGCAGCAGGTCACAGGAGGGGATCCTCCCCCTCTGCTCTGCCCTGCTCAGGCCCCACCTGGAGTGTTGTGTCCAGTTCTGGGCTCCCTGGGATAGAAAAGCCAGGGATCTCCTGGAGAGAGTCCAGAGGAGGGACATGGAGATGCTGAAGGGCCTGGAGCATCTCCCCTGTGAGGAAAGGCTGAGGGAGCTGGGGCTGTTCAGCCTGGAGAGAAGAAGCCTGAGAGGGGATCTGATCACTGGGTATCAATAGCTGAAGGGTGGGACACAGGGGGACATGGGCAGCCTCTGCTCAGTGTCTGTGGGGACAGGACAAGGGGTGATGGGCTCAAGCTGGAGCACAGGGAGTTCCACACCAATCTGGGGAAGAACTTCTTCCCAGTGAGGGTGAGGGAGCCCTGGGACAGGCTGCCCAGGGGGTGTGGAGTCTCCTTCTCTGGAGCTATTCCAGCCCCATCTGGATGTCTCCCTGTGTGACCTGTCCTAGGGACCCTGCTTTGGCAGGGGGGTTGGATCTGATGATCTCTGGAGGTCCCTTCCAACCCCTCTGATTCTTTTCATTCTGTGATTATAACTGAAAGGTTAAGTGGAGATGGAAAACAAATAGGAAACTGGGGCTGAGGAAGCTGTGTTACTTGAGAGCCTTTTCAGACTCTCTGGGAGGCACCGTGGAAAGGTTAAAATTTGCAGCTCAAATGTTAGCTGTGAGCTTGGTTGAGCAAGCATCTCAAAATACATCTTGTGTCTGGAGGTAATGAAAGCTTAGAAGCTTCCCTTCCTCAGATGAGAGGGCGAGAAGGCGGCGGGGTTGAAGGGCAAAGCTCTTCAGATATCGCCTCACCCCCTTGGAATGGCTCGTCATGCAGCCTGGACCGCAGAGCGTGATGTGGGGGGGGGTTAAACAAGGGGGTCATTGAAGGAGTGGGGGCTCAGCCAGATGTTTTCAAGGTCCCTGACAATAGCCCTTTCATTTCCTGTGCCCAAAATGCCACTGGAGCTCTGCGGGGAGGGCGGCTCGCGGCGGTAGATGGAGACGCCGCTTGGGATAGGAAGGTCGGCGTTGGGGTGAATGGCACTGGAAGGGATAAAAGGAGGTAGCTAGAGGCTGGAACTGCTCTGGAAGAGCAGAAAGAGTAGCCTGGGTCTGTCACAAGGGAGAGAGTAGAAGAAAGGAAGGGGTCAGGAAGATGCTCAGAGGGCTGGAGCAGCTCCCCTATGGAGAGAGGCTGAGGGAGCTGGGCTGGTTCAGCCTGGAGAAGAGAAGGCTGTGGGGGGACCTCATTGCAGCCTCCCAGTCCCTGAAGGGAGCAGAGGAACAGGAGGGGAATCAGCTTGTTCAAAGGGCAGAGACTGGCAGGACAAGGGGGATGGAGTGAAGCTGGAGGAGGGAAGGGTGAGATGAGATATTAGGGGGAAGTTGTGTGCAGAGAGAGTGGTGAGGGGCTGGAACAGGCTGCCCAGAGAGGGGGTGGATGCCCCATCCCTGGGGGTGTTGAAGGCCAGGTTGGCTGGGGCCCTGGGCAACCTTGTGTAGCTCCAGGCCTGGAGGTTGGTGTCCCTGCCTGTGGCAGGGGGGGTGGAGCTCTGTGATCCTTGGGGTCCCTTCCAGCCCAGACCAGACTGTGATTCTATGATCCTCTGATTTGATGATGGGGCCCTGGGCAGCCTTGTGTAGCTCCAGACCTGGAGGTTGGTGTCCCTGCCTGTGGCAGGGGGGCTGGAGCTCTGTGATCCTTGGGGTCCCTTCCAACCCAGACCAGTCTGGGATTCTATGGCTCTATATAAGAGTAGGCACCTGAGAAGATGTGTTCCATACAGCAGGATGATGAGGGTAGCGTTGCAGACAGCGTATTTTCCTACTACAAGAGTAAAATCGTTGTGGAGTTGAAGTAACAACTGCTTAGGAATGTCAGGGGTAATTTGAAGTTCACAGCAAACGTTGGCATGTAACTCAGATTTGATTATTTGAGTTTTATTATTAAATCCAAACCCCATTTCCTCTTAATTCCTTGGAGCTCCCTTGCCATTCACAGCGTCGGGGCAGGTTGGAAGGAGTGTTTATGAATTCATAACTTAACAGGGAAATAAACAGCTCCTTATACAGCAGAGCTGCTCAATCCAGCCTCACTCAGGAGAATGATGAATAGGGTTATAAACAGTGCAAGGAAACCTGCATCTCAGTAGCCTGAGTCCTCTCTTCTCAACCCTGGCCAAACCACCACATTAAAATTATGCCTAAAATAGGATCTGATCTGACTTTTAAGTTTAAAAACCTAAAAGCTTTTAGACTTGAAACAAGTTCTTCTCTAGGCTGAACAAGCCCAACTTCCTCAGCCCTGTAATGCAGGTGAGGTCTCAGCAGAGCAGAACAAAAGGGGCAGAATCCCCTCTCTTGATCTGCTGGTCATACTTCTTGAGATGTAGCCCAGGATGTGGTTGGCTTTCTGGGCTGGAGGATGCACATTCATGGCTCATGTCCAGCTTCTCATCATGAGGACTCCCAAGTCCTTCTCAGGGCTGCTTTCCAGTATGTCATCTCCTAACATGGGCAAGTAATGGGGATTGGCCTGACCCTGAGGTTGAGGGAGCTGGGCTTGTTCAGCCTGGAGAAGAAAAGGCTGTGGGGGGACCTCATTGCAGCCTTCCAGTCCCTGAAGGGAGCAGAGGAACAGGAGGGGAATCAGCTTGTTCAAAGGGCAGAGACTGGCAGGACAAGGGGGATGGAGTTTACCAAGGCCAAGTGCAGAGTGCTGCACATGGGACAGAACAACCCCCTGCAGTGCTCCAGGCTGGGGGAGACTGGCTGGAGAGCTGTCAGGCAGAGAAGGACCTGGGGGTGTTGGGTGACTGCAGGCTGAGCATGAGCCAGCAGTGTGCCCAGGGGGCCAGGAAGGCCAAGGGCATCCTGGCTTGTGTCAGACCCAGTGTGGCCAGTAGGGCTGGGGAGGGGATTGTGGCCCTGGACTGGGCACTGGGGAGGCTGCAGCTGGAGTGCTGGGTCCAGTTCTGGGCTCCTCAGCATCAGAAGGACATTGAGGTCCTGGAGTGAGTCCAGAGAAGGGCAACCAGGCTGGGGAAGGGGCTGGAGGGCAAATGCTGTGAGGAGCAGCTGAGGGAGCTGGGGGTGTTGAGCCTGGAGAAGAGGAGGCTGAGGGGAGACCTTCTCCCCACCTGCCCTGCCCTGCCAGGAGGGTGCAGAGAGGTGGGCGATGGTCTCTGCAGCCAGGGGCCAGGAGATGGGACAAGGGGCAATGGGCTCAAGCTGCCCCAGGGCAGGGTCAGATCGGATATTAGAAAAAAATTGTTACTGAAAGAGTTGTCAGGGCCTGGAACAGGCTGCCCAGGGAGGGGGCTGGATATGTTCAAAAAAAGGGTAGATGAGGTACTTATGGATCTGGTGGTTTAGCATAGGATGGGAATGGTTGGAGGTGATGATCTTCAAAGGTCTCTTCCAACCTTGTGATTCTTGTGAAGCTGGAGGAGGGAAGGGGGAGAGGAGAGATTGGGGGGAAGTTCTTTCCAGAGAGAGTGGTGAGGGGCTGGAACAGGCTGCCCAGAGAGGGGGTGGATGCCCCATCCCTGGAGGTGTCCAAGGCCAGGTTGGATGGGGCCCTGGGCAACCTTGTGTAGCTCCAGGCCTGGAGGTTGGTGTCCCTGCCTGTGGCAGGGGGGTTGGAACTCTCTGATCCTTGGGGTCCCTTCCAACCCAGACCAGTCTGGGATTCTATAATTCTATGAAATGCAGAGTAGAAACCAGAAGTTCTTGTTTGGTTTTAGGTGGGTTGTTTTTTTTTTCCAACACCTCCTCATTCCTGGAGACTTCTAAAATTATCCAGGACTTTGCAGTGTAATTTTTTGCTTTAATGATGCATCTCTTATTTTAGACCTGAGGGCGTTTCTCTGCCCAGAAGCACGTGGTCTCTCCTCTTGATCTGTTTGTTGATCAAAAACTTAACGGCCTCTCAGAAGAAGAGTGATGAGGCTTTAGAGGGAATAACAAGACATCAAAGATGTAGCTACTTGGAGAGCAACACGGATTGTTAGTGGCTGGAATTGATTTGTGACAATATAGAGGTTTTCTCAAAAATCCCTGAAATTCATGTGGGGATCAGTCCTTTTTGAGTGTGGACATGGTGTGTTCACATGTTAGACAAGCTGGTAGATGCCTTGGAGCATCTTTCTCTCCACTTCCCAGTAGAAAAGAACAAAAAGGTGTTCAGAAACAAGGGGTGTGGTTGTTACACATCACCTTTACAACTTATAGAAGTTTCTTTCTATAGAGAATTTCTCCAGCAACCCATCATTTGCAGTAGTGTCAATCATAGAATCATCATAGATTAGTCTGGGTTGGAAGGGACCCCAAGGATCACAGAGTTCCAACCCACCTGCCACAGGCAGGGCCACCAACCTCCAGGCCTGGAGCTACACAAGGTTGCCCAGGGCCCCATCCAACCTGGCCATGAACACCTCCAGGGATCACCACCACCTCTCTGGGCATCTTGGTCCAGTCTTTCATCACCCTCAGTGTAAAAAACCCCTTATATTACTCTAAATCTTCTCCCTTTTTAGTCTGAAACCATCACCCCTTCTCCCATCACTACAGACCCTGCTAAAAACTCTGTCCACATCTTTCTCATAAGCCCCTTAGTATTATTTCAATCCACCCTCAGCAAGTACCTCATGGGTGACACCCAGGACACTGAGCTGCCACCCAGGGAGACCTGGCCAGGCTGGAGAGCTGGGCAGGGAGAAACCAGATGAGGTTCAACAAGAGCCACTGGAGAGTCTGGCACCTGGGAAGGAATAACTGCTGGAATCAGGACAGGCTGGGGGTGACCTGCTGGAGAGGAGCTCTGTGGAGAAGGCCCTGGGGGTGCTGGTGGGTGACAGGGTGGCCATGAGCCAGCAGTGTGCCCTGGGGGCTGAGAGAGACAATGGGATCCTGGGGGGCATCAGGAGGAGTGTGGGCAGCAGGTCACAGGAGGGGATCCTCCCCCTCTGCTCTGCCCTGGTCAGGTCCCACCTGGAGTGTTGTGTCCAGGTCTGGGCTCCCTGGGATAGAAAATCCAGGGATTTCCTGGAGAGAGTCCAGAGGAGGGACATGGAGATGCTGAAGGGCCTGGAGCATCTCCCCTGGGAGGAAAGGCTGAGGGAGCTGGGGCTGTTCAGCCTGGAGAGAAGAAGCCTGAGAGGGGATCTGATCAATGGGGATCAATAGCTGAAGGGTGGGACACAGGGGGACATGGGCAGCCTCTGCTCAGTGTCTGTGGGGACAGGACAAGGGGTGATGGGCTCAAGTTGGAGCACAGGGAGTTCCACACCAATCTGGGCAAGAACTTCTTCCCAGTGAGGGTGAGGGAGCCCTGGGACAGGCTGCCCAGGGGGTGTGGAGTCTCCTTCTCCGGAGATATTCCAGCCCCATCTGGATGCCTCCCTGTGTGACCTGTCCTAGGGACCCTGCTTTGGCAGGGGGGTTGCACCCCATGATCTCTGGAGGTCCCTTCCAACCCCTCTGACCCTGTGATTTCAATACTTAAATGTCTCCCTGGAGCCTGAACAACCCCAACTCCATCAACTTCTCAGTGGATGACTTTGTCTCATCAGGTCTAGCATTTTAATTTGAGCTGATCTGCTTCTAAAAGGGAAAAGAATAGCACCAAGGAACCGATTTCTGTTTGACTCTTCTCCTGAAGAGTGCTCAGCTCCGAGCAGGGATATGAAGCCAGCGCTGACAATGAAGTAATTGGCTCAGAGGCAGGTGATGTTTTGAATTACTAATGAAATACATTGTGGAGCTGCAGGTGGTAGAGCTGCAACATTATTGTTTGCCTCAGGAACGATGGCAATTATTATTCATAACGTTCTGAGAGCTGCTGGGGAAGGTAGTGGCTGTTAACTGTGTCGGCGATGGATGAGGCTGGGTGTGGAGCTCGGTGTAGCACATCTAAAGGGCATCATAGAGCAGGTGATGGCTCCTCCTGTGAAGAACTTAGAATGGGAGGGTCAGGAAAGGGATAAATACAACCAAATTATTTGCAGGTATTTATGTTTTCTAGGTGCATGTGGTAAATCTACCTAAAATAAGAAGAAATGATAGGGAAAAGGGGATTTGTGTGGGCAGAGGGAGCTTAATCAAAGCAGCAGACAGGTCTCTAAAGACAAAGGCAAGACTCTTGGGGTGATTTTTAGGTCTGGTCCAACTGGAGCGGGGCAATGAGCCTGGGGAAGGGCAAATGCTGTGAGGAGCAGCTGAGGGAGCTGGGGGTGTTGAGCCTGGAGAAGAGGAGGCTGAGGGGAGCCCTTCTCCCCACCTCCCCTGCCCTGCCAGGAGGGTGCAGAGAGGTGGGCGATGGTCTCTTCAGCCAGGGGCCAGGAGATGGGACAAGGGGCAATGGGCTCAAGCTGCCCCAGGGCAGGGTCAGCTCAGCTGGGAGGGAAAAGTCCTTCCTGAAAGAGGTGTGGGGCTGTGGAACAGGGGCCTGGAGGAGGGTCAGGGCCTGGAGCAGGGTCAGGGCCTGGAATGGGCCCTGAACAGGGGCCTGGAGCAGGGTCAGGGCCTGGAATGGGGGCCTAGAACAGGGTCAGGGCCTGAGACAGGGTCAGGGCCTGGAATGGACCTGGAACAGGGTCAGGGCCTGGAACGGGCCTGGAATGGGGGCCTAGAACAGGGTCAGGGCCTGAGACAGGGTCAGGGCCTGGGACAGGCTGCCCAGGGAGGGGGTTGATTCCCCATCCCTGGGTGTGTTTAACAGAGGGGAGATGAGGTGCTCAGGGATCTGGTTCCGACAGCACAGGAACATTTGGACTCGATTTTAAAGGTCTTTTCCCACCTTGTGATTCTGTGGATGGAGTTTCTGGGTGGCTTTTCTCCTTGCAAAAAGCTCTGTGTCAGTGTGTAGGACAGCAGCAAGGGTACATACTACAGTGCCCAGCAGATGCCTGGCTGGAGATGCTGAGCTGGGAAAGGTGGTGGTCCCCATGGGATTAAAGATGCAGGAGGATAAAAACACAGAGTTGACAATATGCTGGTGTAAGCAAGAAAGTCCTTAGTCCTTCATGTGCTGGCTGGAAAGGTGTGAAAATTTTCTTGCTCCAGTTCCATGGAGACAGAGAGAATCAAATGATGGAAGCAAACTCCCAGCTACTCCATGTTCAAACCTACCTCTTGGTTTCAGGGGAGACCTCTGAGCCCCTTCCAGCCCCTTCAGGGACTGTTTGTAAGGGCATGGAGCGATAGGATGAGGGGCAGTGGGTTTAAACTAGAGCAGGGCAGGTTTAGATGAGACTTGAGGAAGATGTTCTTCCCTCTGAGGGTGGTGGATCACTGGAACAGGGTGCCCAGAAAGGTGGTGGAGGCCCCATCCCTGGAGACATTGAAGGTCAGGGTGGATGGGGCTCTGAGCAAACTGATCTAAAGTTGTCCCTACTTATTGCAGGGGCTTGGACTATAAGACCTTTAAAGGTCCCTCCCAACCCAACACATCCAATGATTCTGTGATTCTCTGCTTTTCCTTTTTCACTGTTAACAAACCAACCTGTGCCTAATCATCCATGATGCTTGGACTTTCTCTTGGCTGTTCTCTGTCTCCTAAATCATCCTACAAGGAGTGTTCTGGTTCTAGTTCCTGCTAATTCATATTCTGATTTTGGTTTTCATTCAAAAAGCCAATGACATCCTGGCTTGTGTCAGACCCAGTGTGGCCAGTAGGTGTGGGGAGGGGATTGTGCCCCTGGACTGGGCACTGGGGAGGCTGCAGCTGGAGTGCTGGGTCCAGTTCTGGGCTCCTCAGCATCAAAAGGACATGGAGGTCCTGGAGCGAGTGCAGAGAAGGGCAACCAGGCTGGGGAAGGGGCTGGAGGGCAAATGCTGTGAGGAGCAGCTGAGGGAGCTGGGGGTGTTGAGCCTGGAGAAGAGGAGGCTGAGGGGAGACCTTCTCCCCACCTCCCCTGCCCTGCCAGGAGGGTGCAGAGAGGTGGGCGATGGTCTCTTCAGCCAGGGGCCAGGAGATGGGACAAGGGGCAATGGGCTCAAGCTGCCCCAGGGCAGGGTCAGCTCAGCTGGGAGGGAAAAGTTCTTCCCTGGCAGAGTTGTGGGGCTGTGGAACAGGGGCCTGGAGCAGGGTCAGGGCCTGGCACAGGCTGCCCAGGGAGGGGGTTGAGTCCCCACCCCTGGGTGTGTTTAACAGAGGGGAGATGAGGTGCTCAGGGATCTGGTTCAGCACAGGATGGGGACAGTTGGACTTGCTGATCTTAAAGGTCTTTTCCAACCTTGTGATTCTCTGTGAAATCAGTTGTTTCCAACCTGAGCCGCTGTCTGAAGGGTGATGGGAGGGTGGATGCTGTTGCTTTACAGATGTGGAAATAAATGTGAACGTAGCAAGTTCCTGGAGTTCACCCAAGCCCATGGTAAAGCCTTGGATGGATGCCCAGTGCAAGACTGGGACTTGACTGCAAACCTCATCCCATTTCCAATTATTCAGATGTTTGTTAGCCTCAGCATCACAGAGATCCTTATAATCTGAAGAAGGTGCAATGATAAAACATAATGTGTGGTGGTGTGATGTGAGCTTGGAGATGGATTCATGAATCACAGAATCAGAGGGGTTGGAAGGGACCTCCAGAGATCATGGGGTCCAACCCCCCTGCCAAAGCAGGGTCCCTAGGACAGGTCACACAGGGAGACATCCAGATGGGGCTGGAATATCTCCAGAGAAGGAGACTCCACACCCCCTGGGCAGCCTGGCCCAGGGCTCTGGCACCCTCACTGGGAAGAAGTTCTTGCCCAGATTGGTGTGGAACTCCCTGTGCTCCAACTTGAGCCCATCACCCCTTGTCCTGTCCCCACAGACACTGAGAAGAGGCTGCCCATGTCCCCCTGTGTCCCACCCTTCAGCTATTGATACCCAGTGATCAGATCCCCTCTCAGGCTTCTTCTCTCCAGGCTGAACAGCCCCAGCTCCCTCAGCCTTTCCTCCCAGGGGAGATGCTCCAGGCCCTTCAGCATCTCCATGTCCCTCCTCTGGACTCTCTCCAGGAGATCCCTGGCTTTTCTATCCCAGGGAGCCCAGAACTGG
This sequence comes from Gallinula chloropus, assembly GCF_964237585.1. Classification (NCBI taxonomy): domain Eukaryota; kingdom Metazoa; phylum Chordata; class Aves; order Gruiformes; family Rallidae; genus Gallinula; species Gallinula chloropus. The sequence continues at coordinate 1,188,357 of NC_140086.1, read as the reverse complement.
ACACAACACTCCAGGTGGGGCCTGAGCAGGGCAGAGCAGAGGGGGAGGATCCCCTCCTGTGACCTGCTGCCCACACTCCTCCTGATGCCCCCCAGGATCCCATTGTCCCTCTCAGCCCCCAGGACACACAGCTGGCTCATGGCCAACCACTGACCCTGTGTTTTCCCAATCTTCATTTCCCAAAACCAGTGTATTAGTGGAGATTTTCTCTCTGCAGCCTTCCAAACATCAGTTCTCCTATAGCTCCCTGGCATGGATGTCTTGTATAAATAGACTCTGACTGGTTGTTACTGGAGCTTCCAGTTCCCACGCTGATTCTTATCAAAGATGAGTTCCCAGCCAAAGTGGAGAAGGGGGGGGAGGTGGGGGTGGGTTGTCTTTCTTTCAAGGGATTTCTCACATCAAAACAAGTCTGTGGCTTACTGCTGGGTGCTGAAACTGCCAGGCTTATATACTTGGAGCTGTAATGACCTGCTGAGCCACTAGAAAATGAAATGGGGTTGCTTTCAACCTCCCTACCTCTTCCTCAAGTCTGGATCCAGGGACCTGGTTCCTGTCTGGCAGCTTTGGGTTTGATAATCACCTGCTTGTCTGAGGGGTGAGATCACACACCAGCAATTGCATTTTAGTACTCCTGGCTTTGGGTGGCTGTTGAGGAGTTGATAGCTTGGTGGCATTAGCTCTTTTTTAGTTTGTTTTGCTTGGTTTTGGTTTATTTATTGTATATTTATTGATTTTGATGGGTGAGAAACTTCCCCTGAGCCAGCAGTGTGTTCATGCAGCGCAGAAGGGTGATGAGATCCTGGGCTCCATCAGCAGAGGGGTGGCAGCAGGGACAGGGAGGGGATTGTCCCTCTCTGCTTTGCCCTCCCCAGCTGGAGTCCTGTGTCCAGAGCTGGGGCCCCAATACAAGAAAGATGTGGAACTGTTGGAGAGGGGTCTGAAGGGAGCAGAGGAACAGGAGGGGAATCAGCTTGTTCAAAGGGCAGAGACTGGCAGGACAAGGGGGCTGGAGTGAAGCTGGAGGAGGGAAGGGTGAGATGAGATATTAGGGGGAAGTTCTTTGCAGAGAGAGTGGTGAGGGGCTGGAACAGGCAGCCCAGAGAGGTGGTGGATGCCCCATCCCTGGAGGTGTTCAAGGCCAGGTTGGCTGGGGCCCTGGGCAACCTTGTGTAGCTCCAGGCCTGGAGGTTGGTGTCCCTGCCTGTGGCAGGGGGGTTGGGGCTGTGTAATCCTTGGGGTCCCTTCCAACCCAGACCAGTCTGGGATTCTGTGATTCATTGATTTTACGATCTTATGATTTTATTTTATTCTATTTTATTTTATCTTATTTTATTCTAATTTATTTTATCTTATTTTATTTCATTTCATTTCATTTCATTTCATTTCATTTCATTTCATTTCATTTTATTCTATTTTATTCTATTCTATTCTATTCTATTCTATTCTATTCTATTCTATTCTATTCTATTCTATTCTATTCTATTCTATTCTATTCTATTCTATTCTATTCTATTCTATTCTATTCTATTCTATCCTATCCTATCCTATCCTATCCTATCCTATCCTATCCTATCCTATTCTATTTTATTTTACTTCATTTTCCCTGCTGGCACTAATGTGACACAACCAGCTCCTCTGCTGATTGCCATAGCAGGGAAGGTTCTTTGAGAGGCACCCGCCAGGCTCTGCTGGAAACTCAAGCCAGAGTAGGGTTCATTTAAGGATTAGCTCTTTGCAAGATGCCTGTAATTGCCCTGCCAGAACCAAAGCAGGAGAGAGAAATCAGGATAAAACAAACCCTCTGGATAGATTTGAATCCCTGATGGCATCAGGACCTGTTGAAACAGCAGGGGAGCTGCTGCTCTCAACTGGAGGTGCGTGGGCAGACGTGCCACGAAGGTTTGTCCTGCTTTTAGCAGGGCAATGCCTCAGTTGTCAAGTGAAATCACCCAGTTTTACCCAAAACAGTCCTCTCTTTAGGAAATCTCCTGCTTGCTTGGCTAGCCTGGGGTCTGAGCTACGTGCTGGTGTTATTAATCATGGAATCACAAGGTTGGAAAAGACCTTTAAAGATCATCAAGCCCAACCAATCCCATCCTAATCTAAACCAGATCCCTGAGCACATCATTTACCCTCTTTTTAAACACATCCAGGGAAGCTGACTCAACCCCCTCCCTGGGCAGCCTGTTCCAGGGCCCAATATTGAGGGGAACCATCTCACCTCAGTATTAAACCCATTATCACTAGGGCTGTTCTATGATAGATGCTGGTTTGTACCATCAGGGACGGTGCCAGGAGTGTGGCAGGTGCTGTTTCCTCCCTCTTGTATCATCCAATGAAACTGGGGCTTCCTTTAGGACCTAGATTTATAGCCTAAAAATCTAGATCCTTTAGGATCTAGATTTAGATCTGGATCATCTCCAGCTAAGGATGTGAGCCACCAATGTGCATCTGCAGCCCCTTCCTGGGCTGCATCACAAGGAGTGCGGCCAGCAGATCGAGAGAGGGGATTCTGCTCCTCCAGCAGATCAAGAGAGGGGATTCTACACCTCTGCTCTACTCTGATGAGACCTTACCTGGGTTATCATGTCCAGATTTGGTGTCCTCAGCACAAGAAGGACATGGAACTGTTGGGGCACATCCAGAGAAGGGCTACAAAAATGGTGAGAGAGCTGGAGGACTTCTCCTATGAAAATAGTCTGAGAGGGTTGGGTTTGTTGAGCTTGGAGAAGGCTTCAGGAGAACCTTATGGCAGCCTCCAGCCCCTGAAAGGTGCCTGTAAGGAAAGTGGGGAAGAACTGTTCCCAAGGGCACGGAGTGATAGGACGAGGGGTGATGGTTTTAAACTAGAAAAGGGGAGATTTAGGTTAGATATTATGAAAAGGTTCTTCAATATGCTCGCTGCTTTGGATCCAAAAGCAGAGGTTACACAGCAAATATCTTCCCTGGCAATCAAGCAGAAGTATGAAATACTCTTTAAGTGATCAAAATCAATGGCTAGAGGGAGAGAAGGTGATGGGGATGCAGTTGCAGGCTGAGCTGGGCTTAAATATTTTAGTCCACAGTTAAGTGGATTGACATCATGAATCCAAATGTTTGGATGGTGGGTACTGATGGGAATAAAACACTAGACTTTGGATTTATTGCTGGGTTTGGGCTCCTGTTGCTTCTGCAAGTTATCCCAAGCACTGAGGTTCCCGGTGTTTGATTTTCCTGAGCGATATATCCAGGAAGTCTGGCTATTACCTGCTGTCATCCAGATGGTAGGGTAGAATATTTGCATCCCCAAGTCCAAGGAGGGGATTTTCCTCCTCTGCTCCTCTCCAGGGAGAATCCCCTACAGTGCTGCATACGTAGTTAGGGCCTGTAGTGATGAGCCCATAGTTACGGCCTGTAGTGATAGGCCCGTAGTTAGGGCCTGTAGTGAAAGGCCTCTACTTAGGGCCTGTAGTGATAGGCCTGTAGTTAGGACCTGTAGTGAAAGGCCCGTAGTTAGGGCCTGTAGTGATGGGCCTGTAGTTAGGGCCTGTAGTGAAAGGCCCGTAGTTAGGGCCTGTAGTGATAGGCCCATAGTTAGGGCCTGTAGTGGTTGGCCCGTAGTTAGGGCCTGTAGTGAAAGGCCCCTAGTTAGGGCCTGTAGTGATAGGCCTGTAGTGATAGGCCCGTAGTTAGGGCCTGTAGTGATAGGCCTGTAGTTAGGGCCTGTAGTGATGGGCCCGTAGTTAGGGCCTGTAGTGAAAGGCCCCTAGTTAGGGCCTGTAGTGATAGGCCTGTAGTGATAGGCCCGTAGTTAGGACCTGTAGTGATGGGCCTGTAGTTAGGGCCTGTAGTGAAAGGCCCCTAGTTAGGGCCTGTAGTGATAGGCCTGTAGTTAGGAACTGTAGTGATAGGCCCGTAGTTAAGACCTGTAGTGATGGGCCTGTAGTTAGGAACTGTAGTGATATGCCCGTAGTTAGGGCCTGTAGTGATGGGCCCGTAGTTAGGGCCTGTAGTGATAGGCCTCTAGTTAGGGCCTGTAGTGATGGGCCTGTAGTTAGGGCCTGTAGTGATAGGCCTCTAGTTAGGGCCTGTAGTGATGGGCCTGTAGTTAGGGCCTGTAGTGATAGGCCCGTAATGAGGGCCTGTAGTGATAGGCCTCTAGTTAGGGCCTGTAGTGATGGGCCTGTAGTTAGGGCCTGTAGTGATAGGCCCGTAGTGAGGGCCTGTAGTGATAGGCCTGTAGTGAGGGCCTGTAGTGATATGCCCATAGTTAGGGCCTGTAGTGAAAGGCCTGTAGTTAGAGCCTGTAGTGAGGGCCTGTAGTGATAGGCCTGTAGTGAGGGCCTGTAGTGATAGGCCCGTAGTGAGGGCCTGTAGTGATAGGCCCGTAGTGAGGGCCTGTAGTGATAGGCCCGTAGTTAAGACCTGTAGTGAGGGCCTGTAGTGATAGGCCTCTACTTAGGGCCTGTAGTGATAGGCCTCTACTTAGGGCCTGTAGTGATAGGCCCATAGTTAGGGCCTGTAGTGATAGGCCTCTACTTAGGGCCTGTAGTGATAGGCCCGTAGTTAGGGCCTGTAGTGAAAGGCCCGTAGTTAGGGCCTGTAGTGATAGGACAAGGAGTAATGGTTTCAGGCTGAACTAAAGGAATTGGGGGAAGCTTCTGCTTTGAGGCAGGTTATTCCAAGCCTCAGACCCTCCTTCTGTGTCACCTGTGGGCTTCCTCATCCAGAGTCAGCAGGACTCTTCTCTGTGACAGCACCAAAGATGAGGAGAGGACTGTCAGAGGCTGAGCTGCAGGGACTTCAGAGCTGACTTCTCTCTCTAGCCTTGTTCAGATGCTGTCTGTAGAATCTCCATCTTAACGAAGTCCGTGGGAGTGTGGGAACATAGACATTCCTCCCCCCGTTGCTGTAGGGTGCTGTCAGGGAATGGTGCTGGTCTCATGGGTTGCAGAAACCACTGAGCAACTCCACATCTGTATTACAGACTCATAGAATCCCAGACTGGTCTGGGTTGGAAGGGACCCCAAGGATCACAGAGCTCCAACCCCCCTGCCACAGGCAGGGACACCAACCTCCAGGCCTGGAGCTACACAAGGCTGCCCAGGGCCCCAGCCAACCTGGCCCTGAACACCCCCAGGGATGGGGCACCCACCCCCTCTCTGGGCAGCCTGTTCCAGCCCCTCACCACTCTCTCTGCAAAGAACTTCCCCCTAATATCTCATCTCACCCTTCCCTCCTCCAGCTTCACTCCATCCCCCTTGTCCTGCCAGTCTCTGCCCTTTGAACAAGCTGATTCCCCTCCTGTTCCTCTGCTCCCTTCAGGGACTGGAAGGCTGCAATGAGGTCCCCCCACAGCCTTCTCTTCTCCAGGCTGACCCAGCCCAGCTCCCTCAGCCTCTCTCCATAGGGGAGCTGCTCCAGCCCTCTGATCATCTTTGTGGCTCCTCTGACCCCTCTCCAACAGTTCCCCATCTTTCTTGTACTGGTGGCCCCAGCTCTGGACACAGGACTCCAGCTGGGGCCTCCTGAGGGCAGAGCAGAGAGGGACAATCCCCTCCCTGTCCCTGCTGCCACCCCTCTGCTGATGGAGCCCAGAAGGCTCCATCTGCATTAGAGGGAGATTGATTCAAATCTTGCTCAGGCTGTTAACCACACCTGGTTAATGGAAGGTGATGGATTGACCTTTAGTCTTTCCCTCCTTCTGATGCAAATTTGTCTCATAGATTTGAGAGCACCAAGGTCCTGGATGCCTGTAAATCCCTACAGATGCCTGTAAATCCCTCCAGTGTGCAGCAGCCTAAACCTAGTGGGTGATTTCAGGTGTTGTTCTACTTGTTTAACAATATAAACATCCCAACTGCTAAGCCTCTTATAAAGAGATGGGGGGAAGCATTATCTCAGACCTTAATCCCACTGATGATGTTCTACCTCTTACACAGCGATGAAACATCTGAGTTTAAACCCCCAAACATCTATTTATTTGAATTTATTTATATATTGGTTGTAAATGCCACTGATGCCATCCTCAAAAAGGCTGAGGCATCCCAGAATCACAAGGTTGGAAAAGACCTTTGAGATCAGCAAGTCCAACTGTTCCTGTCCTGTGCTGAACCAGATCCCTGAGCACCTCATCTCCCCTCTGTTAAACACACCCAGGGGTGGGGACTCAACCCCCTCCCTGGGCAGCCTGTGCCAGGCCCTGACCCTGCTCCAGGCCCCTGTGCCACAGCCCCACAACTCTGCCAGGGAAGAACTTTTCCCTCCCAGCTGAGCTGACCCTGCCCTGGGGCAGCTTGAGCCCATTGCCCCTTGTCCCATCTCCTGTCCCCTGGCTGAAGAGACCATCGCCCACCTCTCTGCACCCTCCTGGCAGGGCAGGGGAGGTGGGGAGAAGGTCTCCCCTCAGCCTCCTCTTCTCTAGGCTAAAGGAAAGGCAGTTATGGTGAGGTTGGATATTGAGTGTTGCCATTTGCTTCTTGAGCATCTGGGATGCTCAGAAGAGCTGAACTAAGCTGGATGGACTCTCAGATGAAGAGAAAGTCTGGTCCATAAGCTGTAGCAAGACTCATGGGTTCCTTGCTCAACAAGCTGTGGTGGCAGCTGAACCAAGTAAAATTTCCTCTTGGAAGCAGCCAAGTCCACCTGAGCAGGAAAGGATGTGGCACCTCACTGGAGGTGGTGTCAAGTGTCTTCAGGTTAGCCAGAGGAGAGCTGGAGGTGGCCTGGTGCTGGCAATCATGGCCTGCAGCCAGCACTGAGAACTTGTTTTGGTCCTCACTGTGAAGAGACCACGGCTGATGCAGGCAGGTCGTGGTGATTAGGGAATCTTTTGATGGATAGGAGGATCCTGTGGACTCCTCACGTAGTAAAGACTTCAGTTAGCACCCTCCTCTTGAAAGAACTTCCCACCCTGTGACACTTGCAGACCAGAAAGGGAACCACCTCCTGATGGAGCAGGACCACCAGCATGACCAGCAGGTCTGAGAGGGGTTGTGCCCCTCTGCTTCTCTCTGGGGACACCCCCCATGAAGTGTTGCCTCCAGCTCAGGGGTCCCCAGGAGAAGGAGGACATGGAGTGAGGCCAGAGGAGGCCATGGAGATGATGTGAGGGCTGGAGCACCTCTGCTCTGTAGACAGGATGGGAGAGGTGGGTTCATTCAGCCTGGAGGAGGGTGCAGGGAGACCTTCCAGTCCCTTGAGGGGCTCCAGGAAAGCTGGAAAGGGGCTGGTGACGAGAGCAGGGAGGGAAAGACCAAGGGAATGGCCTTCAGCTGCAGGAGGGCAGCTGGAGGGGAGATACAAGGAAGAAATCCTTCCCTGGGAGGGTGGTGAGACCCTGGCACAGAGAGGTGGTGGATGCCCCATCACTGGTAACATTTAAGGTCAGGTTGGATGGGGCTGTGAGCAACCTGATCTGATTGAAGATGCCCTGCTCACTGCAGGGTTGCTTGGACTAGATGACCTTTGAAGGTCCCTTCCAACCCAAACCATTTGATGTCTCCATGATCCCACCACATCCCTGTTTTCAGTGACTCAGTGACCTTCACGTGGAGGTGGGGAAAGAAGCAACTCCACCCTGGTTATCTGTGTAAACAGGATCAGGACCAGTTTCTCTTCCTATCCAGCTGAGATACAGCTTCAGCATGCAAATAGGTCAGAGAAATGATGCAGCAGCTCTTAAATGGGAATCAGAAAGGAGGGGGTGATCCATGTTCTGCTGCCTAGTGAACAGGGACACATCGTGCATGGGGATCAACAGAAGTGCTTAAACAAGAGTCAGCTCTTCCCCCAGGAGAATTTGGCTCGTTGCAGTCAAATCCCTACTGGGAAACTGTTTTTTTCTCCAGTAAACTAATCATAGAATCACAGACTGGTCTGGGTTGGAAGGGACCCCAAGGATCACACAGTTCCAACCCCCCTGACACAGGCAGGGACACCAACCTCCAGGCCTGGAGCTACACAAGGTTGCCCAGGGCCCCAGCCAACCTGGCCTTGAACACCCCCAGGGATGGGGCATTCACCACCTCTCTGGGCAGCCTGTTCCAGCCCCTCACCACTCTCTCTGCAAAGAACTTCCCCCTAAGATCTCATCTCACCCTTCCCTCCTCCAGCTTCACTCCATCCCCTTGTCCTGCCAGTCTCTGCCCTTTGAACAAGCTGGTTCCCCTCCTGTTTCTCTGCTCCCTTCAGGGACCGGGAGGCTGCAATGAGGTCCCCCCACAGCCTTCTCTTCTCCAGGCTGACCCAGCCCAGCTCCTTCAGCCTCTCTTCACAGGGGAGCTGCTCCAGCCCTCTGATCATCTCCATGGCTCCATGGCTCCTCTGACCCCTCTCCAACAGTTCCCCATCTTTCTTGTACTGGGACTCCAGCTGGGGAGGGCAGAGTAGAGAGGGACAATCCCCTCCCTGTCCCTGCTGCCACCCCTCTGCTGATGGAGCCCAGGATCCCATCACCCTTCCGAGCTGCAAGAGCCACTGCTGCTCATGTTAAGCTTCTCATCCACCAATCATCCAATGCCATCTTTGCCCAGAAAATGGGAGAGATTTGGAGCAGTGAAGGGCTGGAACAGGCTGCCCAGAGAGGTGGTGGATGCCCCATCCCTAGAGCTGTTCAAGGCCAGGTTGGCTGGGGCCCTGGGCAACCTTGTGTAGCTCCAGGCCTGGAGGTTGGTGTCCCTGCCTGTGGCAGGGGGATTGGAGCTCTGTGATCCTTGGGGTCCCTTCCAACCCAGACCAGTCTGGGAGTCTATGGTCCTTGTTTGTCTCTTCCGTGCTTGTGCTCAGAGTTATGGAATAAAATATGAGGAAATTGCAAAGTGCTGATCCCATGTGCATGATCCAGAAGGATTTTTGGTGTTGGCTTGAGCTTCCAGGGTAGAAGGATAGTTCTTCACCATGAATAACACCAAACAACATGATTCTATGATTCTATGAGAACACAGCCATTGCCAGCAAAACACAGCACCACGTGTCAAAGCATCAGCTCAGCTGTCTGCAGCTAAATCAAAGAGATGATGGAGATCTGAATTTCTTCAGCTGGGTTTGAGATTGGAGGCCACAGCTTGGAGAATCCTCAGAGAATAGTTTGTAGGTGGGGGGGTTCTGGGGTTCTGATCCATACTTTTGTTCTGGTGGTTGTAATATAGATGCTGATTGAAGTATAACAGAGGATGAGGGACTTGGGACCTTTTAGCCTGGAGGGGAGAAGATTGAGGGGGGGGATCTTCTCAATGCTGATAAATCCTTGAGGGGTGGGGTTAGGAGGATGGGTCAGTCTGTGTTCAGTGGTGCCCAGGAATAGGACAAGAGGTGATGGGCTTGAATAGGGATAGAAGTTCACAGAAGCACAAGGTTGGAAAAGACCTTTGAAGATCATCAAGTCCAACTGTTCCTGTCCTGTGCTGAACCAGATCCCTGAGCACCTCATCTCCCCTCTGTTAAACACCCCCAGGGATGGGGAATCAACCCCCTCCCTGGGCAGCCTGTTCCAGGCTCTGACCCTGCTCCAGGCTGTTCCACAGCCCCACAACTCTGCCAGGGAAGAACTTTTCCCTCCCAGCTGAGCTGCCCCTGCCCTGGGGCAGCTTGAGCCCATTGCCCCTTGTCCCATCTCCTGTCCCCTGGCTGCAGAGACCATCTCCCACCTCTCTACAACCTGCCTCTCCATCAGCACCTTGAAGGGGAACATCCCAACGATGTCTTTGCTGCTGGGTGAAGAAGGTTGAACGTGACTTGGAACTGGCTGCCTGAAGTCCTCCCACTTATTTTGGGAGAGGGGTGGGGTTCCCCCTGAAAGTGTCAGTGCCCAGCAGGCAGATGTTCAGCTCAGTGAACTCTCCCAAGTCACAAGAGCACGAACTGGCTGCCCTTCTCCAGAACAAGCTGGGTCTGTGGTGTGGTTACGTGGGCATCGACGACGAGCTGGGAGCCCTGGCTCAGCCTTTGTCTTTGTCCCCTGTCCCCATGGAGAGGTTCCAGCCCTGAAGCCGAATGCCATCGCTATGTGGGAACAAAGAGCCTTTGTTTTCCAAAGGGAGAGAAGCATTTTCACGTGGCTGGTGGAGGACCCAAGCATCCAGTGTGTGGGACAAGGGGGAGAGGTAGGAATAGGATGCCATGAGCCTCAGCCACTGCCTTTGGTGGCAGATGAGAAGGACCTGGGTGTCCTGGTGGATGAGAAACTTCCCCTGAGCCAGCAGTGGCTCTTGCAGCTCAGAAGGGCGATGGGATCCTGGGCTCCATCAGCAAAGGGGTGGCAGCAGGGACAGGGAGGGGATTGTCCCTCTCTGCTCTGCCCTCAGGAGGCCCCAGCTGGAGTCCTGTGTCCAGAGCTGGGGCCCCAATACAAGAAAGATGTGGGACTGTTGGAGAGGGGTCAGAGGAGCCACAAAGATGATCAGAGGGCTGGATTCCATTCTCATTTGGAAAACTCTCCATGTCTGCAAACCTCATCTTGGCACCTGTCAAAGCACAACCTAGAGTTTGTTTGATTAGGCTTTATTGACAGAGGGAATTTGGATTACAGGAGAAATCCCAATAACTCGCTTTCAAGCTGTCCCTCTGCTCCTCTCTTAATGACTTTGTGGAATTCCCATCTCTCCACTGCCTTGTATTTGGGTTGTCTTAAATCATTAAAAACCCTTTTTCTTTAAAAAAAAACTGAAAGAAGAAGAGCACAGGCTCTCCATGCTCCTGCCAAGTAGGTCAGTGTTTTCCCAGTTGTATGGTTTGGGAAATAGAGATGTTATTCAGAGCGACTTTCTCCAAGTCACTTGGTGAGTTTGAGACAACTGGAAGCACAAGAGTGGTTTCAAGTGTTAGTTCAAGACTGGTTTTCAAGGGATAATGGATCATTTGGCCCAATTGGAGCCTGATTCAAATAAATCTTGGCAAAACCTGCCATAACAAATGGCATATTCCTGAGTTCTCCAGTCATAGAATCATAGACTGGTCTAGGTTGGAAGGGACCCCAAGGATCAGAGAGTTCCATCCCCCTGCCATAGGCAGGGCCACCAACCTCCAGGAATGATCTACACAAGGTTGCCCCATCCAACCTGGCCTTGAACACCTCCAGGGATGGGGCATCCACCCCCTCTCTGGGCAGCCTGTTCCAGCCCCTCACCACTCTCTCTGGAAAGAACTTCCCCCTAATGTCTCATCTAAACCTGCCTCCCAGTGTAGGTGAAGCTGCTGGTTCTGAGATGCCATCCTAAAGAAGTAAAGGGTGGGCAATCAGTGCTACATAAAATGAGACAAACTTAACTTCCTTGAATTCTAAGCCATGGAAAATGCCACCTGAGGCTTCCCATGGGAGGAAATCAGCCAAAAAGGGGTAGTGGTTGTGCTGCTGCTCTTGGATTGGGGTGGGTTTTGTACCTGATCGCAGTGGAGGCAGGAATATCATCATGGTATCACCATGATATCAAAACTTCAGGCTCAGAAGAATTAATAACCTGCTCTTTATGGAGTTAATTAGTGGGATTGTGAGTGTGGATAATCATCGAGTCACAGAGTGGTTTGGGTTGGAAGGGAGGAAGTCTGGAAGGATCATTCACGCTCATCCAGCCTCTGGGAGCTGCTTGATTTGGGTTAAGCAATAGGATCATAGAATCATAGACTGGTCTGGGTTGGAAGGGACCCTAAGGATCAGAGAGCTCCAACCCCCCTGCCACAGGCAGGGACACCAACCTCCAGGCCTGGAGCTACACAAGGTTGCCCAGGGCCCCAGCCAACCTGGCCTTGAACACCTCCAGGGATGGGGCATCCACCCCCTCTCTGGGCAGCCTGTTCCAGGATCATTGAATGGTTTGGGTTGGAAGGCACCTTCAGAGGTCATCCAGTCCTGCAGTGAGCAGGGACATTTCCAACCATATCAGGTCGCTCAGAGACCCATCCAACTGGACCTTTAATGTTTCCAGGGATGAGGCATCTCCCATTCTCTGGACAACCTGGTCCAGTATTTCCCCATCCTCAGTAAAGAAAAAATTCTTCCTCCTATTAGTCTGAATCTTCCATCTTTTGGTTTAAAACCATCACACTTTGTCCCATCACTGCTAAAATTTTGGTTAAAAAGGATTGGATTTAGGAAAAAAGACTTGGATGGTTTGAATGATGCCGGGTTGGTGGCATTCATGAAGTCTAACGAGGATGAAGATGATCAGAGGGCTGGAGCAGCTCCCCTATGGAGAGAGGCTGAGGGAGCTGGGCTGGTTCAGCCTGGAGAAGAGAAGGCTGTGGGGGGACCACATTGCAGCCTTCCAGTCCCTGAAGGGAGCAGAGGAACAGGAGGGGAATCAGCTTGTTCAAAGGGCAGAGACTGGCAGGACAAGGGGGCTGGAGTGAAGCTGGAGGAGGGAAGGGTGAGATGAGATATTGGGGGAAGTTCTTTCCAGAGAGTGGTGAGGGGCTGGAACAGGCTGCCCAGAGAGGGGGTGGGTGCCCCATCCCTGGAGGTGTTCAGGGCCAGGTTGGCTGGGGCCCTGGGCAACCTTGTGTAGCTCCAGGCCTGGAGGTTGGTGTCCCTGCCTGTGGCAGGGGGGTTGGAACTGTGTGATCCTTGGGGTCCCTTCCAACCCAGACCAGTCTGTGATTCTGTGATTTTATGATCACGGAGAAGAATGTGGAGCATTAAAAATGGATGATTCTGTGTCATTTCTTGACAACTTGCCTGGGATATTAAATATGTAAGACTGAAAACCCAGATCTTGTGTCAATGTGAGGATGTTCAGGTCTTTTCTGAACTGCTTCTGCTTCATCAAACCAGGGTTTTGGCTTGTCTGGAGTTAAGCTTCTGGCTTGGTAGTAGGATTTCTTATGTCAGGTTTCTTTATATCTTCCTTTTATGATCAGGGACTATTCTTTGCCCTGGTGGCTAAGAGAGACAGTAGGATCTGGGGACCATCAAAAGAGCGGTCCCAGCAGGTCAAAGGAGGGGATCCTCTCCCTCTACTTTGCCCTGCTCAGGCCCCACCTGGAGTGTTGTGTCCAGTTCTGGGCTCCCTGGGATAGAAAAGCCAGGGATCTCCTGGAGAGAGTCCAGAGGAGGGACATGGAGATGCTGAAGGGCCTGGAGCATCTCCCCTGTGAGGAAAGGCTGAGGGAGCTGGGGCTGTTCAGCCTGGAGAGAAGAAGCCTGAGAGGGGATCTGATCACTGGGGATCAATAGCTGAAGGGTGGGACACAGGGGGACATGGGCAGCCTCTGCTCAGTGTCTGTGGGGACAGGACAAGGGGTGATGGGCTCAAGTTGGAGCACAGGAGGTTCCACACCAATATGTGGAAGAACTTGTTCCTGGTGAGGGTGAGGGAGCCCTGGGACAGGCTGCCCAGGGGGTGTGGAGTCTCCTTCTCTGGAGATATTCCAGCCCCATCTGGATGTCTCCCTGTGTGACCTGTCCTAGGGACCCTGCTTTGGCAGGGGGGTTGGACCTGATGATCTCTGGAGGTCCCTTCCAACCCCTATGATCCCATGATTCTGTGATTCTTCATCCCTTTTGCCAGCCACCTGCTGCAGTCACGTGTTCAAAACTGATACATGGTGAGGTCAGGCTTCCCTTCTTTTATTATTTTTAATTTCTTTTTCTTTCTTTTTTATAATTCTAAAATAAGGTGGGTCCTGTGTGTCTGAAAGGCATCAGGATCAGGGCTCTGTGAGCGTATCAGAAATAACTCACGAGGCTGCTGGGCTGTCTCCTCCCCTTTATAATTACTCTGTTCAGGTTCTTGTAGCAGGCAGATTATTGTGAATGGGGCTCTGAAGTGGGTAGATCTCAAACTTTCTGAAAGAAACCCACCCCAAAACAAGAAATAAAAACCAGCCAGAAAAACAACAACAAAAAGACAACCCCTTGTTTCCCATCTGAGCGTCACGTCTTTAGGAACCCAACTAATTAAGCTCTTCTGAAAGAGCCGTCTGGCTCCAGCAAACAGCTTCTCTGTGGTTCTTTCTGTTGCAAAACCCCCTGGGGGTGGCTGGATTGGGGAGGGCAGTGCCATCACCCACACGGCTTCTTTGGGAGGGGAGGGCTCTCTGCCAAGGCCCTCTGGAGATAGCCTGCCCACTCGCTCTCCTGGAGGAGGCAATGCAAGGACTGGCTTACGCGGGCTGCCTGCAGAAAGCACCCCAAATTAGACCCTTCAGGTGGATGAAAGGTACTAGAAGATCACCCTGAAGACTTGTCTCCTAGAGCAGCCCGGAGGGATGCTGTGAGATGGCAGATGAGGGGATGACTGGACGTCTCTATGGAAGGAGGTGGGCATCAGGCTTGTAGATACAACAGCTTTACGGCGCCGACGGCACTAATAGCAGGTTGGAAACGAGTGAGTCTTGTGAATGTGACTTTCTTTTGCTTCGCTGGGGTTCAGTCACGCTCCTGGATGTGATGATCCTTTAGATAATAAAAGATGCCATGGATACTCCTTGTCTTCTTGGTTTTGTGCTGCCCCAAAGGCTACTCGGTGCCGTGTGGCTCGTAGCAAAAGAGCAGGCTTGTAATTCCCAGGCTTCCCTCTTTGAAGCTGTCAACAACCGAGTTGTAAAGCTTCTTTTTTTGGGGGGGGGGGATGCTGGAAGGAGGGGGACATCCAGAGTCTCTTTTCCTGGGCAGATGGAGATCTGTCAGCAGTTTTGACAGCAGAAGCTTGATGGGCTTCTGGACTCAGCTTCGTTGCCGTGCTTAAAGTGAGAGCAAAAGTTGCCTGCTGTTGCTGGTTCTCTGCTTTCTGTGGGTTGGGTTGGTTGAGGTGGGGGCAGGGGAAGGGGTGGTGGTGGGGGGGGGTGCTCCAGTATTTTGATTAGCTTCACAGTTTGGGGTTTTTGTGCTTGAAGTGAGGTAACAGAATGTCAAATCCTCCTTCTTACACCTTGCCCCCTGTGAAACGCTCGCGCTCCGGTGGCCAACTCCTCCCTACCACCACTATCCGCGGGCAACAAGCGATCTTAAGAGAGCCAGAATCCCCTGGCAGGGGGACAACCTCGCCCTTTATTCCTCTTTTTCCATCCTCACTTGCTGCATGGAAGCACTCAAAAGGGCTTGGAGAAACACTGCCTCCTCTGTTCCCATCCCATGTCCTGCGTAGACGGCGGATGCGGTCAAAGGGGCCGCGGTCCGTGCAAGCCGTAGGGTCCTGGAGGCGTTGTGCCCTGGAAACCCATCATCACACGTGATCATCTCAAAAGGGCTATAGAGCTCCAGCCAGCCATTCTTTTTCCAGCCTCTAACATGGAGAAGCAGCCCCAGGTCCTTCCCTAAACCCTGCTAAATCTGCTCTATCCTAATTTATTCTAATAAGGCAAGCTTTCATCTCGTGGCCAAGCTCTTTTCACTGCAGGGGCTGAGTGTGTGAGTGTGTGTGTGTCACTGTCTGGGATGTTGCATCCTCTGCTTGGGATAGAAATGTTTTCTTGGTGAGCTGCTACCTCCGTGGCAGGACTAAAGGAACGAGCTATTTTTTTTTGGTGCTCTTAATTTCAGAGTCGAGGGCTTTTTGTACTCTAATCAAGAGGTTTTGATGCTGTAATTAAAAACATGGGCTTAATGGGTATTCTCCAGAATGTAAATTCACAGGGAAAAACACAAGTCAAACTTTTGAGACCAAAGCACTTTTGTGCTCGCTTAGTCTATTGTAATTAGGGGTGTGGTGCTTAAGGAATATTAATTAGCCCCATGGGGTGAGGCCAGGGAGCCAGAAAAATGCTGCCTCCTCCTCCTCTATTCCCCAGTGGGACTTTAAGGGTGGTGAGAGTAGGAGCTGCCTGCTGAGCTAAGCATGGGAGACAGCAAGCAGCAGGGAGCAAAGTTGGTTGGGGGAAGAAAGGTATCCCCCCTCCCCTCCATCATCATCCCCCTCCTCCCTTTCCAAACAAATAAACAAACAAAAATCAACCCAACCACTGGCAGGAGCTGGGTGCAACTTGCTTCCCTGGGTGGCTTGGCCAGGTGAGTTTAGATCGCCTCCATCCGTTCTCTGGAGGGGGTTAGTGATCGCTCCCTTAAGTGCAGCAGCTAAACTAAGGTGACTCCTAGCTCATGTGGCAAAGGAAGGGGGTGGTTGGTTAGTCTGACTGCAGTGGTTGGCATCTGGAGACAGGTAGGTGTCCTACCAGAGCATTTGGTTGTCTGCTAGACGTGAGATCTGCTAGACATGAGATCTGGAGCCTCAGAAGACGCCTGTTCTACCTGTGGTGCACAGGCAAAGAGCCTCTGTTGCCACATCCCTGAGGACAGGCCAAAGGCATCTTCTTATCCTTTGAATATCTAAATTATACCTAAATTACCCTGTTAGTCCCTGGGAATCTTGTAAGGCTTCCTCTGGATGGATAATGAGGCAGGAACCAATCAGTTAACGAGCGGTTGAGCTGAAGGTGATCAAGGGCAGCTCAGGGATTTGGTGAATCAACCCAAGTGGGCAGCAGGTTTGCTTTCAGTCTGGTGATTCCTGATGGTTTGAACTGGGGTTGGGGGGAGGAGAAAAAATGGTTTTAAAGCTTTAAAAGAGACGACCACACCAATTAAATCAGGCTGACAGAGGAGGAAGAATAGCTGCAAGTAATTATGGTGGTGAATGCAGTGATGAGGAAGAAGAGAAAAATGATAGGGCAGAATTATCAATTAGATACTGACTCAGGAGATCAAAATGGCAGGGGGAGAAATTAGAGCTGAGGAGCTAGTGCTGTGGCCAGCCAGGGGATGGGCCTATTATTTGATCCAAGGGGTGTACTTGGGGGTGATGTGCAAAGGGCAGGAGAGCTTGGCTTCCTTCTGGTGTGGTTTCACCCAGGGTTGTTGGAGAAATGGAGGTGGAGGGTGAGGTTTTGATGTATTTTTGAAAAAATAATGGAGAATTTGTAGAATTACAGAATCTCCTGAGCTGGAAGGAACCCATAAGGCCCATGGAGTCCAACTCCTGGCTCCACACAGACCAGCCAAGTCAGAGCAGGGCACTGAGGGCATCATCCAGATGCTTCTTGACCTCAGCCCAGCTCGGGGCTGGGACCCCTTCCCTGGGGAGCCTGTGCCAGAGCCTGACCCCCCCTCTCAGCACAGAACCTCTTCCTGACACCCAGCCTAAACCTCCCCTGGGGCAGCTTCACAAGGTTCCCTCAGGTTCTGTCCCTGGTCCCCAAAGAGAGGAGAGAGATCAGCACCTGCCCCTTCACTGCCCCTCATCAGGAAGCCCGAGACCCCCATGAGGTCTCCCCTCAGCCTCCTCTTCTCCAAGCTGAACAACCCCAGGGCCTTCAGCCTCTCCTCATAAGACTTCCCCTCCAGACCCTTCCCCATCCTCATTGCCCTCTGGACACTCTCCAATAGCTTCGTATCCCTCTTGTCCTGTGGCACCCAAACCTGCACCCAGGACTTGAGATGAGGACAATCCCCTCCCTGGACCAGCTGGCCATGCCATGCTTGGTGCACCCCAGGTTGCACTTGGCCCTCCTGGCTACCTGGGCACACTCCTGGCTCATGGGTAACTTGCTGTGGACCACGTGCCAAATAGAATCACAGAATAACCCAAGTTTGAAGCAACCTCAGAAGACCAAACAGTTATCTGGTCCTACAATAGGCCAAACCTATTGTAGGACCAGAAAACTGTAGGAAGAGCTCTTCAGACCATCCCTTTTTTTTCAGTGAGTCTTGGAAACTGAGGAAAGCAGATGGTTTAGATAACATTGCACTGATATAGTGGGCAGCCTGTCCCAGGCCCCGACCCTGTCTCAGGCCCTGACCTTGTTCTAGACCCCCATTCCAGGCCCATTCCAGGCCCTGACCCTGCTCCAGGCCCCTGTTCCACAGCCCCACAACTCTTGCAGGGAAGAACTTTTCCCTCCCAGCTGAGCTGACCCTGCCCTGGGGCAGCTTGAGCCCATTGCCCCCTGTCCCATCTCCTGGCCCCTGGCTGAAGAGACCATCGCCCACCTCTCTGCACCCTCCTGGCAGGGCAGGGGAGGTGGGGAGAAGAGCTCCCCTCAGCCTCCTCTTCTCCAGGCTCAACACCCCCAGCTCCCTCAGCTGCTCCTCACAGCATTTGCCCTCCAGCCCCTTCCCCAGCCTGGTTGCCCTTCTCTGCACTCGCTCCAGGACCTCCATGTCCTTCTGATGCTGAGGAGCCCAGAACTGGACCCAGCACTCCAGCTGCAGTCACACTAAGATAAGGTTTAACTTTTTGGTGGCAGCACGTGAGGTCTTTTTTTTTCTTTTTTTTCCCCTTTTTTTTTAAATATTAATTCCATCAGCAGCTGCTGGCTCATGTTCCTCTGAGATCTGGTTAACCCAGTTTCTCCTCCCGCAGTATCTGCAGTAATGAGATAGAGTCATAGAACTATGGACTGGTCTGGGTTGGAAGGGACCCCCAAGGATCACAGAGCTCCAACCCCCCTGCCACAGGCAGGGACACCAACCTCCAGGCCTGGAGCTACACAGGGTTGCCCAGGGCCCCAGCCAACCTGGCTTTGAACACCTCCAGGGATGGGGCATCCACCCCCTCTCTGGGCAGCCTGTTCCAGCCCCTCACCACTCTCTCTGCAAAGAACTTCCCCCTGACATCTCCTCTAACCCTTCCCTCCTCCAGCTTCACTCCATCCCCCTTGTCCTGCCAGTCTCTGCCCTTTGAACAAGCTGATTCCCCTCCTGTTCCTCTGCTCCCTTCAGGGACTGGAAGGCTGCAATGAGGTCCCCCCACAGCCTTCTCTTCTCCAGGCTGAACCAGCCCAGCTCCCTCAGCCTCTCTCCATAGGGGAGCTGCTCCAGCCCTCTGATCATCTCTGTGGCTCCTCTGACCCCTCTCCAACAGTTCCCCATCTTTCTTGTGTTGGGGCCACAGCTCTGGACACAGGACTCCAGCTGGGGCCCCACAACTTCAGTTCCTGTGACCTGTGGTGTTGTGGCTTCATTGTAGGACCAGCAAGAGCTGATGGAAAGGAACTGGGTGATATGAGATATACCTGCTGCTGCCACTGTGTCCCTCCTCTGCTCACTGCTTCATGTGCTAGATCTAAATTTGGTGGCAGCATCTCCTTCTGGACAGCATCTGGGGTGCACAGCTTGAGCCTGGACCTCCACCGTGGTGGACACTGTCCAGATGTAGCAGCTTGGGTCCATTTGGACAAGGCAGAGTAGGTTCTGTGAGGACTGAATTGACTTAAGTGATGTGGTATGGGGTGGTCTCTCTCTCTTTTTGGGTATTTTGGCTTGTTGAAGTGTCTGGGGGGCTAATTTGGCTTTGCATACGTGGGCCAAAGTGCCTGGAGAACATCTAGGGATGTAAAAGCAGCACCAAACACCATTAACTGTGTCAGGAACACTCCCTGGGAATGGGAAGAGGTGTTGTGCTGCCTTAAGACATGGTGAGATCCCTTAATAGGGCTATTCTGAAGTAGTTAGTGCCAAGATAATGGGGAGAGGTGAAGAACAGGAACTGGTTCCTCCCAGCTGCAGTATGGGCTCTACACATTGTCCCTGTAGGTGCTTCTTCCCCACCCCTGATTCCAGCCTTGGGATCACAGGAATAAATGGTCACACCTGACCAACTCCCATCTCTGCTCTGCTGTTATCCTCTCCAGAAGTGACCAGTTTACACCCGTCCTCTTTACACACACAGTGCCCAATCAGAACATCTTGTGGGGATGTGTTAATCTAAAACCCCCTGAGTCATAGAATCATGGAATCAATGGAGTTGGAAGGGATCTCCAGAGATCATGGGGTCCAACCCCCCCTGCCAAAGCAGGGTCCCTAGGACAGGGCACACAGGGAGACATCCAGATGGGGCTGGAATAGCTCCAGAGAAGGAGACTCCACACCCCCTGGGCAGCCTGTCCCAGGGCTCCCTCACCCTCACTGGGAAGAAGTTCTTCCCCAGATTGGTGCTGAACTCCCTGTGCTCCAACTTGAGCCCATCACCCCTTGTCCTGTCCCCACAGACACTGAGCAGAGGCTGCCCATGTCCCCCTGTGTCCCACCCTTCAGCTATTGATCCCCAGTGATCAGATCCCCTCTCAGGCTTCTTCTCTCCAGGCTGAACAGCCCCAGCTCCCTCAGCCTTTCCTCCCAGGGGAGATGCTCCAGGCCCTTCAGCATCTCCATGTCCCTCCTCTGGACTCTTTCCAGGAGATCCCTGGCTTTTCTATCCCGGGGAGCCCAGAACTGGACACAACACTCCAGGTGGGGCCTGAGCAGGGCAGAGCAGAGGGGGAGGATCCCCTCCTGTGACCTGCTGCCCACACTCCTGCTGATGCCCCCCAGGATCCCATTGTCTCTCTCAGCCCCCAGGGCACACTGCTGGCTCATGGCCACCCTGTCATCTACAAAGGACAACTGGAAAGGCTTCCTGCTACTGGGAGACTTGTTTGTTCTCAAGTACTTTAGCTGCATCTCCATAAAAATGCTGCTCTGCAGTTAGTTACCCAGTGAGAGGCTTCTTTCTCTTTCAAAGGCTTTTCAGGACTCCTTGGCTTGGCTCTTTTGCATCTGGGCAGCTGAAGAACCAATGTGGGAAGGACTCTGGCTTCATGTGGCCTTTCCTGGAAGGAAACCTTGGGTAAAACACTTGTTTTGGACTTGAGTTTTCTTTGGCTGCTGCTAAGAATGTTGCTTCACATCCAGCCACAGAAGAAGCAGTGAGGAATAAAACAGGGTCAGGGGCACAGCCAGACTGACTCTGGTTTCTGAGGATTTCAGACACTTGCTGCCACCTGACATTACAGGCTGGGGGAGCAGCTCCTGGAGAGCAGCCCTGCTGAGAAGGACCTGGGTGTCATGGTGGGTGAGGAACTGAACATGAGCCAGCAGTGGCTCTTGCAGCTCAGAAGGGCGATGGGATCCTGGGCTCCATCAGCAGAGGGGTGGCAGCAGGGACAGGGAGGGGATTGTCCCTCTCTGCTCTGCCCTCCCCAGCTGGAGTCCTGTGTCCAGAGCTGGGGCCCCAATACAAGAAAGATGTTGGAGAGGGGTCAGAGGAGCCACAGAGATAATCAGGGGGCTGGAGCAGCTCCCCTATGGAGAGAGGCTGAGGGAGCTGGGCTGGTTCAGCCTGGAGAAGAGAAGGCTGTGGAGGGACCTCATTGCAGCCTCCCAGTCCCTGAAGGGAGCAGAGGAACAGGAGGGGAATCAGCTTGTTCAAAGGGCAGAGACTGGCAGGACAAGGGGCTGGAGTGAAGCTGGAGGAGGGAAGGGTGAGATGAGATCTTAGGGGGAAGTTCTTTGCAGAGAGAGTGGTGAGGGGCTGGAACAGGCTGCCCAGAGAGGTGGTGGGTGCCCCATCCCTGGAGGTGTTCAAGGCCAGGTTGGCTGGGGCCCTGGGCAACCTTGTGTAGCTCCAGGCCTGGAGGTTGGTGTCCCTGCCTGTGGTAGGGGGTTGGAGCTCTCTGATCCTTGGGGTCCCTTCCAACCCAGACCAGTCTGTGATTCTGTGATTACTAGAAAGAATTCAGGAGTTTATGATAATAAACCATGTACAGGTGCCATGTCTTAAGTCCCTGGGCATTCCAAATTAATTTGGGAGGGTGTATTTCATGCCTGGGCTTGACACAGAGGTGAACAAGCTTTCCGTGGCCATGTGTAGCTGTCAGACACCAGGGCATGAGCCTGGTGAGGTCTTCATTACATTTCCTGCTTTTTTCTGGAACAGCTAAACCACAGAGAGCAGAGAGAGAATCAGAGACCAAAGGGAAGTGTTTTGCATGTGGTTGCATAATTAAACTGCTAAAGATTAGGGATTAAACAACACTCAAGAGAGCTGGAAGTTTACCAGGGTATGAGAGCTCCCATCATCCAAAGGCTCCAGAAATTCTTCTGGAAATACCACAACACTTCCTAGCATGCTCTGGGACTTGGCACTGCCAGTTCAGAGGTTCCTTCCCAGAAACAGATCGTGATCTCTGCTTGGACCAGGCTGCCCAGAGGAGTTGTGGATGCCCCCAGGTCCCTGGAAGTGTTCAAGGGTAGTTTGCATGGGGCTTTGGGCAGCCTGGGCTAGTGAAGGTGGACTGAATGATCTTTGAAGGTCCCTTCCAATCCAACCCCTTCTATGGTTCTTTAGTTCCTTAGCCTCAACCCTTCCATCTTGAATGTCTTCACCTGCAGCAGCTGCTGTGCTTTCCTGTTATCCCAAGCTCATTTCCCCTTACCAAGACTATCTGGGTGTTGTGGACTCAAGGCCAGGTTGGATGGGCAACCTTGTGTAGCTCCAGGCCTGGAGGTTGGTGGCCCTGCCTGTGGCAGGGGGGTTGGAACTCTGTGATCCTTGGGGTCCCTTCCAACCCAGACCAGTCTGTGATTCTATGACTCAAAATTCTTCAGGTGGGACAGTCAGAACCTCTTCTTAAAGGAGGGTTGGTCTTGAATTCAGATGGGATCACACAGAGCTTCATAGAACAGGTCCCCAAAACCCCTCCAGGAACAGATCCTGCAGCCTCCTGGGGCCCCTGGTGCAAGGCTTGCCTGGTAGAATGAAAAATGCTTCCTTCTGAAAGATGAAAGTATTTTTCCATTCTCATTCTGCCAGGGAGAAACAGCTCCTCATGTAAGGAGGACAGACGTGGTCTGTATCACTTTCCATTCCATCACTGTGGATTGGGGTGGTTTTTTCAGCATTTGGGCAAAATTACCAATCCTCCTCCTTCTGTATTACTGGTTAGTGGCAGTTGTGGTGGTTGGATGGAGTTAGTTTTGTAATCCAATTGAACTAAAACACCTTCAGTTACCATTCCTGCTCTCCTTGCATGTCATCTTCACCTGGTTTTCCTCCTCATGTTGGAATTCTCCAGGAAAAAAATGTATAAAATCTGGTTGGCATTTAGGATCACAAACTGATTTGGGTTGGAAGGGACCTTAAAGATCATCCAGTGCCAGCAGATGGGCAGGGACACCCTTTGCTAGCCCTAACCTTCCAGTCCCTCAGGGGATCCAGGAAAGCTGGAGAGGAACTGGCTACAAGGGTTTGGAGGGACAGGAGGAGGACACAGATTGGCCTTAAGATGAAGGAGACCAGGTTGAGATCATAGAATTAGAATGCTTTGGGTTGGAAGGAGCCTTAAAGATCATCTAGTGCCAGCAGATGGGCAGGGACACCCTTTGCCAGCCCTAACCTTCCAGTCCCTTGAGGGGATCCAGGAAAGCTGGAGAGGAACTGGCTACAAGGGCTTGGAGGGAGAGGAGGACACAGGTGGGCCTTAAGATGAAGGAGACCAGGTTGAGATCATAGAATTATAACACTTTGAGTTGGAAGGAACCTTAAAGATCATCTAGTTCCAGCCCCCTACCATAGGCAGGGACACCCTTTGCTAGCCCTAACCTTCCAGTCCCTTGAGGGGATCCAGGAAAGCTGGAGAGGAACTGGCTACAAGGGTTTGGAGGGACAGGAGAAGGAGACAGATTGGCCTTAAGCTGAAGGAGACCAGGTTGAGATCATAGAATTAGAATGCTTTGGGTTGGAAGGAGCCTTAAAGATCATCTAGTGCCAGCAGATGGGCAGGGACACCCTTTGCTAGCCCTAACCTTCCAGTCCCTTGAGGGGATCCAGGAAAGCTGGAGAGGAACTGGCTACAAGGGTTTGGAGGAAGAGGAGGACACAGGTTGGCCTTAAACTGAAGGAGACCAGGTTGAGATCATAGAATTAGAATGCTTTGGGTTGGACAAAGCCTTAAAGATCATCTAGTTCCAGCTCCCCACCATGGGCAAGGACACCTTCCACTAGCTCAGGTTTCCCAAAGCCCCATCCAACCTGGCCTTGAACACTGCCAGGGCTGGAGCTTCCACACTGTCTCTGTGCCAGGGCCTCACCACCCTCATGGTAAAGAACTTCTTCCTAACATCTAACCTAACCTGCCCTCTTCCAGCTTGAAGCCATCACCCCTTGTCCTGTCCCTGCCCTCCCTGGTGACCAGCCCCTCTCTCACTTCCCTGGAGGACCCCTTTAATTATTGATAGGCCATAATTAGTTCTCCCCAGAGCCTTCTCTTCTCCAGGCTCAACAAGCCCAACTCTCCCAGCCTGGCTTTAGAGCAGAGATGCTCCAGCCCCTTGATCCTCTTTGTACCCTCCTCTGGACTCACCCCAACAGCTCCATGTCTTTCCTGTGCTGGGGACCCCAGAGCTGGAGGCAGCACTGAAGATGGGGGGGTCTCTCAAGAGCAGAGTAGAGGCAGAATCACCTCCCTCAATCTGCTGGCCACCCTGTTCTTGATGCAGCCCAGGACACAGTTGGCCTTCTGAGCTGCTACCACACACTGCCAGTTCATGTTGAGCTTGTCATCAACCAACACCCCCCCAAGTCCATCTCCTCAGGGCTGTCCTCCACCCAGCCTGTAGTTGTGCTTGGGATTGTGCTGACCCATATCCAGGACCTTGGCCTTGGTGAACTTGATGCAGTTCACATGGACCCAATGCCTGTCAAGCCTGTCAAGCTCCCTCTGGATGGCATCCCTTCCCTCCAGCATGTCAACCTCCCCACACAGTGTGGTGTCAGCCACAAACTTGATGATGAGATGAGGTTTTAGGGAATAAGCTCTTCCTGGGAAGGATGAGAAGACCTTGGACCAGGTTGCCTAGAGAAGCTGGGGCTGCCCCTGAATCCTTGGCAGGATTCAAGGCCAGGTTGGATGGGGCTTTGGGCAACCTGGGCTAGTGGAAGGTGTCCCTACCCACGGCAGGAGGAGTTGGAACTAAAAGATCTTTGAAGGTTCCTTCCCACCTAAACCAGTCTGTGATTTCTGTGAGCTTGACCACTTGGCCACAGATTTGTGACCGCTGCTTGGCTAAGAGTAAATGCCCAAGAAAAGATGGTACTAGCTGAAAAATTGGGCAAAGTAACAACAGGATGTGGGGAAAATGGAGCAGGGAAGTGTGCATTCCCAGCAAGACCTTTCTCAGAGCCACTCTGCCTTCCCACAGCGTGGGAAAAGCTGCTGGAAAAGATGAGGGCATCACATCTGAAGAAGATCACAGAGTCATAGAACTGTAGGGGTTGGAAGGGACCTCAAGAGATCATCAGGTCCAACCCCCCTGCCAAAGCAGGGTCCCTAGGACAGGTCACACAGGGAGACATCCAGATGGGGCTGGAATAGCTCCAGAGAAGGAGACTCCACACCCCCTGGGCAGCCTGGCCCAGGGCTCTGTCACCCTCACCGGGAACAAATTCTTCCACACATTGGTGTGGAACTCCCTGTGCTCCAACTTGAGCCCATCACCCCTTGTCCTGTCCCCACAGACACTGAGCAGAGGCTGCCCATGTCCCCCTGGGTCCCACCCTTCAGCTATTGATACCCAGTGATCAGATCCCCTCTCAGGCTTCTTCTCTCCAGGCTGAACAGCCCCAGCTCCCTCAGCCTTTCCTCCCAGGGGAGATGCTCCAGGCCCTTCAGCATCTCCATGTCCCTCCTCTGGACTCTCTCCAGCAGATCCCTGGCTTTTCTATCCCAGGGAGCCCAGCACTGGACACAACACTCCAGGTGGGGCCTGAGCAGGGCAGAGCAGAGGGGGAGGATCCCCTCCTGTGACCTGCTGCCCACACTCCTCCTGATGTCCCCAGGATCCCATTGTCTCTCTCAGCCCCCAGGGCACACTGCTGGCTCATGGCCACCCTGTCACCCACCAGGACCCCCAGGGCCTTCTCCACAGAGCTCCTCTCCAGCAGGTCACCCCCCAACCTGATGGAGGGAATGATGTGACAGGAGTACAGGGACTTATTTCCAAGTGAGGAATCTGATGGAAAACTGTATCTCTGAGTGTTATAAGTTCAGCTTTGGTAGGCAGATCCTTCTGAGCTGTAGCTGTCAGCCCGTTTCCATACCCCACCAAAGGATTCCTAAGGAGTTAAATATGAACTGGAAGGCTGCAGCTTTGCTGTGATGGCATAAATTGTGGGGGAAGCCTTACAAGTCAGTACAGGATGCTGGGAACAGGCAGTAGGACACCGTGTTTCAGCATTTTGGACTGCCTGCCTGCTGGGCATGGGCTGAGTTCAAGCTGGGAGCAGTGCCTGCCTGAGAATAGCTCCGGAGGTTGAAAACATCCTGGGCTTCAACAGCTCTTCTCACAGTGGCCAAGAGTGGGTATTCAGCCAGATCTTGTCATGCTGATCATCTTCTGGGTTACTTCCTCACTTAGCATCCTCAAATCTCTGCCTTCTGGCCAAAAAAACAGACTCACAAGGATGTGAGGTCTGTTCAAGAGCTTCATTCCCTCTTTGCTCCATCTTCCAGGTGATGAAACCAGGTTCTCCTACATGGCCCAAGCCCTTTCTGCTGGGACCTCATCTTATCCTGATGAGATCTGGAAATGTCCTGAAGCTACAAAGATGATTTTTTTAAAGCTAGGTTGTTCTGGCTTGTTTTTAGTCACTCCCCATCTGTGCAACAGCAAAGGAAACAGGGATTGATGCCTTTCTATCTTGCTGCAGATCTCTGTGTGTATCTCTTGGGGTGCAACCTGGGTGAACCCACAAATTGACCCCCCCCAACGAGGTGCAGCATTTTGGGGAATGATCTGTGGTAGAGGAGTGGAAATAGAAGTAGAATACTAGTGATGGGGTGTTGAGAGATGCTCTGGCAGCTGCCCAAGTCGTCTGTCTGGGGGAGCTGGCTAACCTCCACGCCATGTGCTTCAAGATCCTTCGCTGGCGGATGAAAACTCAGTGCTGGAGTGTTTTCCAGACCAATCTGTTCCCTCTGGAAACCAAGCACAGACACCCCATCTATTACTGTGGACTGGCTAGTATGTGCTGTGTAAACAAAAGCAGGAACTGTTGTTGTGTGGCACTTCATCAAGGCTTGTTGAGCTCCTGGTCCCCAGCAAATGAAACTTGGCGTGGCCTCAGTCTCCTCCTCTTGTCTTTCCAAAGAATAAACCAGTTGTCAGAGAGCAGGGAATGTTTGGAAAAGTTTTTTAGGAGATTAGAAGAGTTGCTGATCTGTGGATGCAGTGGAAGAAGTGTTCCTCCACATGCCCATCAGTAGCTGCTGTTGCACCCTCAGCAAGTTTGGGGATGGCACCAGGCTGAGTGGTGTGGTTGACACAGCAGAAAGAAAGGAGCCATCCAGAGGGATCTTGACAGGATGGAAAGGTGGGGCTGGGTGAACCTAATGAGGTTCAACACTGTGAGGTGTGAGGTGTTGCACTTGGGCTGGAGGAATCCCAGAGATAGACACAGACTGGGAGAAGAGCTCCTGGAGAGCAGCCCTGCTGAGAAGGACCTGGGTGTCATGGTGGGTGAGGAACTTCCCCTGAGCCAGCAGTGGCTCTTGCAGCTCAGAAGGGCGATGAGATCCTGGGCTCCATCAGCAGAGGGGTGGCAACAGGGACAGGGAGGGGATTGTCCCTCTCTGCTCTGTCCTCAGGAGGCCCCAGCTGGAGTCCTGTGTCCAGAGCTGGGGCCCCAATACAAGAAAGATGTGGGACTGTTGGAGAGGGGTCAGAGGAGCCACAGAGATGCTCAGAGGGCTGGAGCAGCTCCCCTATGGAGAGAGGCTGAGGGAGCTGGGCTGGTTCAGCCTGGAGAAGAGAAGGCTGTGGGGGACCTCCTTGCAGCCTTCCAGTCCCTGAAGGGAGCAGAGGAACAGGAGGGGAATCAGCTTGTTCAAAAGGTAGAGACTGGCAGGACAAGGGGGATGGAGTGAAGCTGGAGGAGGGAAGGGTGAGATGAGATATTAGGGGGAAGTTCTTTCCAGAGAGAGTGGTGAGGGGCTGGAACAGGCTGCCCAGAGAGGGGGTGGATGCCCCATCCCTGGAGGTGTCCAAGGCCAGGTTGGCTGGGGCCCTGGACAACCTTGTGTAGCTCCAGGCCTGGAGGTTGGTGTCCCTGTCTGTGTCAGGGGGATTGGAGCTCTGGGATCCTTGGGGTCCCTTCCAACCCAGACCAGTCTGGGATTCTCTGATTCTATTCAGATACCCAGAGAAATGTGTTAAGTACCAGGGATCCGAGAATGATTCAGCTGAAATTGTGCTATCGGGCCAATTTATCTGGCTAATTTTAGTCAAGTGCATTATTAAATGGATTAAGGTAATTAAACACTGTTATCATTAATGCTTTATGTGATAACATGCCCTGCCACAGGGCCCTTCTTATCTGCCACCTCACTGTAACAAATCAGGGCCCACCAAAGATGATCA
Organism: Gallinula chloropus; assembly: GCF_964237585.1. NCBI lineage: Eukaryota > Metazoa > Chordata > Aves > Gruiformes > Rallidae > Gallinula > Gallinula chloropus. The sequence continues at coordinate 1,160,273 of NC_140086.1, read as the reverse complement.
GTATCGCCGTGCAAGCAGCGTGACATCAGGGGGGGTTTAGCCCTGTAGCTCTACAGCAGGATCAGAACCCCCAGGGTTTTACATTTCAGAAGCATTAGTCTCTAATGCCATGGGGTGCAGTCAAGACCTCATAGGGTTTTCTTCAGCTTTAGGGACAATGCAATTCACCAAGGCCTCCCTGGGCAGCCTGTCTCAGGCCCTGACCCTGCTCCAGGCCCCTGTTCCACAGCCCCACAACTCTCCCAGGGAAGAACTTTTCCCTCCCAGCTGAGCTGACCCTGCCCTGGGGCAGCTTGAGCCCATTGCCCCTTGTCCCATCTCCTGTCCCCTGGCTGCAGAGACCATCGCCCACCTCTCTGCACCCTCCTGGCAGGGCAGGGGAGGTGGGGAGAAGGTCTCCCCTCAGCCTCCTCTTCTCCAGGCTCAACACCCCCAGCTCCCTCAGCTGCTCCTCACACCATTTGCCCTCCAGCCCCTTCCCCAGCCTGGTTGCCCTTCTCTGCACTCGCTCCAGGACCTCAATGTCCTTCTGATGCTGAGGAGCCCAGAACTGGACCCAGCACTCCAGCTGCAGCCTCGCCAGTGCCCAGTTCAGAGGCACAATCCCCTCCCCAGCCCTACTGGCCACACTGGGTCTGACACAAGCCAGGATGCCCTTGGCCTTCCTGGCCCCCTGGGCACACTGCTGGCTCATGCTCAGCCTGCAGTCACCCAACACCCCCAGGTCCTTCTCTCCTGACAGCTCTCCAGCCAGTCTCCCCCAGCCTGGAGTGCTGCAGGGGGTTGTTCTGTCCCATGTGCAGCACTCTGCACTTGGCCTTGGTAAACCTCATCCCGTTGGGCTCAGCCCACGGGTCCAGCCTGTCCAGACCCCTCTGAAGAGCCTCCCTACCCTCAGGCAGATCAACCCTTCCTCCCAGCTCAGTGGGAGGACAAACCATCTACCCACACACCATCAACCCACACATGGGGAGCCACAACACTAATTTTTGGGGCTTTAATAACGCAGGAATCAGTTTTACTCAGTAGCACATGAGGAATGCTTCACTCTCAAGGTGCAGGCAGAGCTGGCAGCACACTGAAAGCCTTGTGTAGCTCCAGGCCTGGAGGTTGGTGGCCCTGCCTGTGGCAGGGGGGTTGGAACTCTCTGATCCTTGGGGTCCCTCCCAACCCAGACCATTCTATGATTCTATGAATAGCTGAAGCTGAATGAAGTAAAAAAGGAGTTTTGAGGCCTCTGTATTATTATTCTTCTATATTTTTTTGGCCTTTTGTTTTAGTACCAAATTAGCAACCGGTGCCCTTTGATTCCTCCACACAACTGTAGCTCTCCTAGAATTTGGGGGAGGAGGAGGAGGAACAAAAGCGAGCTGCTGGCAATATATCATTTTGAGAGCAGCAGGTGGCTGTTGACAAATAGGCACAGAGCTCTGGTGATGCCCAGCCCACCTTCAGACCCCACAGAACAGGATTTAATGGCAGGTTTCTTCCATTTTTTTCCCCCCTCTGGAGAATTTTGATCCTTAGAGCTGTCAGTCACTAAAGATTTTACGTGCCCTGGTGATGCAGGGTGAGGGTTTTGAATAGGATGAAGACAAAAATCTCCATAAATGGCATAAATGGCTGGGATTGAGGGTGCAGCTCTTACACAGCACCTACTTCCACGTCCCTGGAGGTGTCCAAGGCCAGGTTGAATGGGGCCCTGGGCAACCTTGTGCAGCTCCAGGCCTGGAGGTTGGTGTCCCTGCCTGTGGCAGGGGGGTTGGAACTCTCTGATCCTTGGGGTCCTTTCCAACCCAGACTGTTCTATGATTCTCACCCAAGGAGGTTGCAGACACCTTCTTGGTTCTTGAGACTCCATCAATGCACAAGTCTCACCCCAGTCAGAACTGGAACACATTAACCTATCCTCCTGCCTTGCTCCAGAAGCTGTAGAACATCTAAGAGGGGAAGATTGTTTTATTTCTTCTCCACACTGGAGGCTTGATGTTTGAGAAGAAGATATTCCCAAGTCCTCCATGGGGGAAAGATGGAGGGATGCATGGAAGAGTCAGGGTGGTTGCTGCTCTAGGAGCTGCTCCTCTCCTTCCTGGACTGAGATTGGGCAGTGGGTGGATTGAGAGCAGCCCTGGAGACAAGGATGTGGGAGTGTTGGTGGATGAGAAGCTCATCATGAGCCAGCAAGGTGCGTTTGGAGTCTGGAAAGCCAACTGTGTCCTGGGCTGCATCCTCAGCAGCAACACTGGTGGGACTGGGAAAGGGGGATTCTGCCCCTCTGCCCTGCCCTAGGACAGAGACCCCCCTGCAGCACTTCCTCCAGCTTGGGGGTCCCCAGGACAAGAAGGACACTGAACTGTTGGAGAGAGTCCAGAGGAGGCCACAGAGATGATCCAAGGGCTAGAGCACCTCTGCTGTCAAGACAGGCTGAGAGACTTGGGGTGGTTCAACCTAGGTTGTGGGAAGATCTCCAAGCCCCAGCCAGCCCCTCGAGGGGCTCCTGGAGAGCTGGAGAGGGGCTGGTGCAGAGGGCAGGGAGGGCCAGGCCCAAGGGAACGGCCTTCAGCTGATGGAGAGGAGCTGGGAGGCAAAAATCCTTCCTGGAGAGGGTGGGGAGACCCTGGCACAGGGTGCCCAGAGAATCTGGGGCTGCCCCTGGATCCCTGGCAGGGTTCAAGACCGGGTTGGATGGAGCTTTGGGCACCCTGGGCTGGTGGGGGGTGACCAGGTAACTACATAGAGATGTCTTGTGGATATCAGAAGTCTACGTGGTACCACTGGTTTCTACCAAATACCAACATGGGAAAGGACCTGCAGCTCTTGGAATGGAAACACAATGAGATCTTTGAGATCATAGAATCCCAGCCTGGTCTGGGTTGGAAGGGACCCCAAGGATCACAGAGCTCCAACCCCACTGCCATCAGGCAAGGGCCACCAACCTCCAGGCCTGGAGCTACACAAGGATCTCCCAGCTTCCTTGTGGAGCATCAGACCCAGCTCTGGAAAGAGCTGTCGTGCACAAGCAAAGCTTTACCCCTGCCACCAGACAGCCCAGAGGAGCTGAACAGATGGTCCTACAGCCTGATCATTCCAGGAATGTCATCCCAGTCGTTGAATAATTGGTGTGGGGGAGAGAGAGAGAGAAAGAGACTCTTCCTCACTGAGGACCAGATGGGTTTGCTACGTCTTCTTAGAGGGCATCATGTTAATATGAGCATTTAATGAGAGTTGGGCTTCTTCAGCCTGGATGAAGGAGGTTGAGTGGGTCCAACTGTCACCTTCACCTACCTAACAGGATGGTAGTGATGACAGGACCGGGGTCTTCCATGGATGGTGTACAGGGGAAGGGTGAGAAGCAGCATGGAGGGCTCTCAATCTGCTCTCAATTTGCAAGATCTTCACCTAGAGAGGCTGTTGAGATGTTTCTCCTTGAACACAGAATTTGCCTGAAAAAGGCCCTGAGTAGGATAACTTTACACTTACCTGTACTTGGTGGCCCAGGTGACCTCCAGAGAGAAGTTCCATCCCCAAATATTATTAAATGTATAAAATTTGGTCCAGAGAAGTTGTAGATGTTCCCTCCCTAGCAGGACTCAAGGCCAGGTTGGATGGGGCTTTGGGCAACCTTGGCTGGTGGAGGGTGTCCTTGCCCATGTCAGGGGGTGAGAACTAGATGATCTTTGAGGTCCTTTCCAAACCAAACCAGTCTGTGATTCTATGAAAAACAGGGAAACATGAAGTTGGGTTGTAACTCCCATCCTGCAGCTTCTCCATCTCTTGTCTAGAACAAGGACCGAGACCTTGAGGAGGGGAGGAGGGTGTTCTTTTTCTTTTAGGGGGGTTAATTTTTGAGGTTTTGTGGGAAGAGGCACTCAATTTACCCTACAGGCTGCCCATAGAGGGGGTGGGTGCCCCATCCCTGGAGGTGTTCAAGGCCAGGTTGGATGGGGCAACCTTGTGTAGCTCCAGGCCTGGAGGTTGGTGTCCCTGCCTGTGGCAGGGGTGTTGGAGCTGTGTCATCCTTGGGGTCCCTTCCAACCCAGACCAGTCTATGATCCTATGATTTCTTCCTCTTTTTCTGCCCAGAGCTTCACTCTGGTTGGGTTTAGGCACCTCTGGGAAGCTCCTCTAATAATATAAGTATCTGAGATTCATAACAAGGAGCAGCCTTCCTCATCCTAGCTGACCATCCAGGCCAAGTTTTGAGGACTATCCCATAGTTGTGGCGGTTGCCTGCTGAGGGGTGTGAGCCTCAGGAATCCAATTCTTCTGCCAGAGGACTCTCTGGAAACAGCAAATGCTCTTGCACCTGCCAAGTCACTCTCTCCTGGTGGGTTATTTGGTTTTTGGGATGGGGTTTTGCTCTTTGGGCAGGTTTCCTTTTATAAACTTTGATCCAAGAGGAAACATGAAAGTGTTTGGTTGTGTCACGTTGATTTTAAGGTGGTTTGTGGATAAAAATAGTGGTTTTCACAGAATCATGGAATCACAGGAGTTGGAAGGGACCTCCAGAGATCATCAGGTCCAACTCCCCTGCCAAAGCAGGGTCCCTAGGACAGGTCACACAGGGAGACATCCAGATGGGGCTGGAATATCTCCAGAGAAGGAGACTCCACACCCCCTGGGCAACCTGGCCCAGGGCTCCCTCACCCTCACTAGGAAGAAGTTCTTGCCCAGATTGGTGTGGAACTCCCTGTGCTCCAACTTGAGCCCATCACCCCTTGTCCTGTCCCCACAGACACTGAGAAGAGGCTGCCCATGTCCCCCTGTGTCCCACCCTTCAGCTATTGATACCCAGTGATCAGATCCCCTCTCAGGCTTCTTCTCTCCAGGCTGAACAGCCCCAGCTCCCTCAGCCTTTCCTCACAGGGGAGATGCTCCAGGCCCTTCAGCATCTCCATGTCCCTCCTCTGGACTCTCTCCAGGAGATCCCTGGCTTTTCTATCCCAGGGAGCCCAGACCTGGACACAACACTCCAGGTGGGGCCTGACCAGGGCAGAGCAGAGGGGGAGGATCCCCTCCTGTGAACTGCTGCCCACACTCCTCCTGATGCCCCCCAGGATCCCATTGTCTCTCTCAGCCCCCAGGGCACACTGCTGGCTCATGGCCAACCTATCACCCACCAGGACCCCCAGGTCCTTCTCTACAGAGCTCCTCTCCAGCAGGTCACCCCCTTTTTTTTGTGAAATTTGTTTTTATTGACATCCCTGTATTATTTCTCCAACCCAAATCTCTGAGTTTTAATCCACAGAATGGCAACAACAACAAAAGAAAAACAACCCACAAACCTTATTTTTATTTCTGGCATTCTGTTTTATTTCAAAGTTGCAGATTACCTGTTAGATTGTCTGTCAGGAGGAGAAGGACTTGGGAGTGTTGGGTGATCACTGACTGACCATGAGCCAGCAGTGTGGCCAGGAAGGCCAAGGGCATCCTGGCTTGTGTCAGACCCAGTGTGGCCAGTAGGGCTGGGGAGGGGATTGTGCCCCTGGACAGGGCACTGGGGAGGCTGCAGCTGGAGTGCTGGGTCCAGTTCTGGGCTCCTCAGCATCAGAAGGACATGGAGGTCCTGGAGCGAGTGCAGAGAAGGGCAACCAGGCTGGGGAAGGGGCTGGAGGGCAAATGCTGTGAGGAGCAGCTGAGGGAGCTGGGGGTGTTGAGCCTGGAGAAGAGGAGGCTGAGGGGAGACCTTCTCCCCAGCTCCCCTGCCCGGCCAGGAGGGTGCAGAGAGGTGGGCGATGGTCTCTTCAGCCAGGGGCCAGGAGATGGGACAAGGGGCAATGGGCTCAAGCTGCCCCAGGGCAGGGTCAGCTCAGCTGGGAGGGAAAAGTTCTTCCCTGGCAGAGTTGTGGGGCTGTGGAACAGGGGCCTGGAGCAGGGTCAGGGCCTGGCACAGGCTGCCCAGGGAGGGGGTTGAGTCCCCACCCCTGTGTGTGTTTAACAGAGGGGAGATGAGGTGCTCAGGGATCTGGTTCAGCACAGGACAGGAACATTTGGACTTGCTGATCTTAAAGGCCTTTCCCCACCTTGTGATTCTGTGATTATTTCAGCTTCTAAACCAATTTTTCAGTTTATCCTTAAGCTCAGCAGGTTTTTCATGCTCCCCCATCCCCAAAAAAGAGAAAGGAGAAGGGAGAACGTGGTTTTGCTCACAGGCTTTGCTGTGGACCCTTCATAACAATTGACTTTGGGTCACCTCACCCAAGAGTGCTTGTGAGAAGTCTCTGGAAATGAATGGCTGGTCTGTTTTCCTCTGACTCTTTTTTGGGGGTAGTTTACATCATCTAAAATCACCATGATTGCTCATGGGGATGATAGAAAATGGGAAGAAGCTTGGCAAACACACCTTCCTGGGTCATGTAGAGCTTCTCATCCACCAATACCCCCAAGTCCTTTTCCACAGAGCTGTTCTCCATCCATCCATCCATCCATCCATCCATCCATCCATCCATCCATCCATCCACTCATCCATCCCTCCCTCCCTCCCCCTTTATGTATTGATACTGGGGGCTGACCAGACCCCAATACAGGACCTTTCCCTTGTCCTTGTTGAACCTCCTGCGGTTCACCTGAGCACATTGGGGTTTTCTGGGTGTTTCTCTCCACATTTCTGTCTCAGTGACCACCAGAGATGGCTTTCTTCTCCCTCTCCAGGCTTTTTCTGACTTGCATAGCACAGATGCTCTTAGTTTCGGGGTGTCCTTCTTCCACTGCATTAATTCCAGCTGGTGCAATGACGGCAGAGAGGAGGAGCTGATGTCACAAGCTGTCTCCTTCAGGTGGTCACCAAGTATGTGCAACCACCAGGAGAGTTTCAAACTTAACTCTTGAAGACCTTGCATCCCTTCAGAAGCAAAACCAGGCCTGGGGAGAGGGCAGGGAAAGAGGTAACATGAGGAATGAGGGCTGGATGCTCACATCCCTGCCAGGAAGGTAGAGACCCATCCTTCTCCTTAAAGAAAAGCATTCAGGAGAAGGGGGGGGGGGAAGCTGAGGGACAACCTGCTTTTTCTAAGTCACTTCTAAATCATCCTGGCAGCCTGAATGACAGATTTCACACCAACTGTGCCGAGCGCTTGGATTCTGCGCCCGGGCACGCGGCACGCCAGCGGAGTGATTTATCACAGCAGAACATATGGCTGGGCTTCAGTGTGGGTAGCAGGTTTTTCCTCTGGTTTTTCATCCCTCTTTGCATTCAGAGGAAGGATGGAGGCTATATTTTTTTTTTTTTTTGGTGGGTTGGGTTCCCCCACTCCCCTCCCCACTTCTTATTCCACGATACACAGAGGGTAAGGAATGAGCTTAGGTTGGTGAGGAGGTGAAACTCCATCTGGAAGGCGGATCCTGTGCGTGGCTGGGAATTTCCTCCCATGTTTCTGCGAAGGATGGAGGGATTTTTACACCAGGTCAACCTATGTGCAGCTTCTCCCTGCTGCAGGGAAGGTGGCAGGGAGGGTGTAAGGGGGGGGATAGTTTTCCTTTCCTAAATGAGATTTGCTGGCTCAGGCTTTGAAGCAACGAGCACTCCATGTTTTATGCTGTTATCTCCTAGTCCTATAAATATCACCGCAGCGTTGTCGGGAAGAGGGGGGGGGAGTGCTGCTTCCTAATGTTTTCTTCCTATCAGAGTAGGGCTGAGAGGTTATCTGATATTTAGGGGTGGGGGAGTGTGTGGAACAGGCTCTTGCTGGTAATCTCTGCCCGTTGTTCAGAAAGGTCATCTTGTCTTACAGGCTCTAATTGCTCCAATCATCTCCTGGGGATTTATTTAGATATTAATTTTTAAGGGTCAAACTCCAGGAAGCAGCAACTGCAACGGTTAAAATTGATTTGATGTCCTGACAGGAGTTGGGGGGGGGGAAAACAAGGATTGCTTGTTTTCATCCTCAGGCATGGAGTGAGTCATCCCAAGTCACCCTCCCTCCCTCCTCCTCCTCCTCCTCCTCAGTTCCTCCCCTTGTCCTGAGCCCAGCCGCGATGGGAAATCAAATGATGTCAGGACTGTGACAGGTGGCCCTTTTTTTTGGCCTCCAAATCCAGGCAAATCACCTGCTCCTGAGCAGCTGCTGCTTCTTCCAGCCTTCCTCTGTGACCGCCTGGGATCGTGCCTGAGTTAGGACAAGGTCCTTCTTGCTCTGAGAAGAATTAAACCCCCCCACACACACCCCCCTCCAAGACCTTGCTTGGTATTTGCAAGGCAGGCACTTGACCCCAACAGAGCTTTGCCAAGGTTTAATCTTGCTCTGGCAAGCCCAAGGGGAGGAGGAATAGTTTTCTCTGTATGTCAGATGCCATAGTAGAGTCCAGTGCAGAGTGCTGCACATGGGGCAGAACAACCCCCTGCAGCGCTCCAGGCTGGGGGAGACTGGCTGGAGAGCTGTCAGGCAGAGAAGGACCTGGGGGTGTTGGGTGACTGCAGGCTGAGCATGAGCCAGCAGTGTGCCCAGGTGGCCAGGAAGGCCAAGGGCATCCTGGCTTGTGTCAGACCCAGTGTGGCCAGTAGGTGTGGGGAGGGGGTTGTGCCCCTGGACTGGGCACTGGGGAGGCTGCAGCTGGAGTGCTGGGTCCAGTTCTGGGCTCCTCAGCATCAGAAGGACACTGAGGTCCTGGAGCGAGTGCAGAGAAGGGCAACCAGGCTGGGGAAGGGGCTGGAGGGCAAATGCTGTGAGGAGCAGCTGAGGGAGCTGGGGGTGTTGAGCCTGGAGAAGAGGAGGCTGAGGGGAGACCTTCTCCCCACCTGCCCTGCCCTGCCAGGAGGGTGCAGAGAGGTGGGCGATGGTCTCTTCAGCCAGGGGCCAGGAGATGGGACAAGGGGCAATGGGCTCAAGCTGCCCCAGGGCAGGGTCAGCTCAGCTGGGAGGGAGAAGTTCTTCCCTGGCAGAGTTGTGGGGCTGTGGAACAGGGGCCTGGAGCAGGGTCAGGGCCTGGCACAGGCTGCCCAGGAAGGGGGCTGAGTCCCCACCCCTGGGTGTGTTTAACAGAGGGGAGATGAGGTGCTCAGGGATCTGGCTCAGCACAGGACAGGGACAGTTGGCCTCAATGATCTCAAAGGTCTTTTCCCACCTTGTGATTCTGGATTCTGTCAGATGTGGTGTTTGTTCTTTCCCTCAGTCATTCTGCCACATACCTCCAGTTCCTTACATGTTTCCAAGCTCAGAATCATAGAATCCCAGACTGGTCTGGGTTGGAAGGGACCCCAAGGGTCCCAGAGCTCCAACCCCCTGCCACAGGCAGGGACACCAACCTCCAGGCCTGAGCTACTCAAGGTTGCCCAGAGCCCCATCCAACCTGGCCTTGGACACCTCCTGGTGTGCACAGGTTGTGCTTTCAGGCTTCCTTTCCCCAGCTTAGCAAATCCATCAAGACAATCCTTTCCATCCCCTCCCCCACCTCCCCTCCCTGCAATACTAATTAGCACTAGAGATATAATGAGTTTCTTGTGGATTATTCCTCCTTTTTTTTCTTTCCAGCATTATTCAAATATTCTCCTTTTCCTCCCAGTGCTGTTTGGTCGCTGAAGCTCTTGTGAAGGGACAAACTTGGCAACCCCAGGGGCCAAGGTGGTTTATCAGAGGTACAAGTTAAACGTTGCTGGGTGTGTATTTACCCTCCTGTGCTGGAAACCGCCTTCATTTCCCCACCTTAACCCCATAAAATGGTATTAACCTCTTGTGTTCCACTACCACTTGAATTAGCAAAGAGAAAGTGCCACATTTTACAGCTTTGGTGGCATTTTTCTCCTTTTCCTGCTGCCTTCAGCCCCTGATGACTTTGGAGACCCCGTTCTTGCTGTGGTGATGACTCCTCCTGGTGACACCAGCAGGCTCATGGTCATCAATTTCCTGCTTGTTTAAGGTCCACCACATTATCACCTGTGTAGAAGCATCATAGGAATGAGACTTCATTAGTTTGGAAGTGGTAAATGAAGGCTTTGTCCTTCAGGATCAGGTGGAATTGAAATGGCAGCTCCCTGACAATGAAGTTCTTCTTAACCAAGGAGTTAAATAAAGCCAGCAGTTCAAGCAGAAAGTGTCTAGCCACATGTGAGGAGGGTCAGGATTCAGCAGCTGTGACTGTCCGTGCTGGAATGCCTGTCTGCTCCTCTCCCTCACTGCCTTGCTCATGCCAGGCAAGAGGTTTCCCTCCCCCTCCTCCCCCAAATATGATCAACCCCCATCCTTAGAGACACAGATCCTTCTCTCCCCAGAACTCAAGGGTATCAGTCATACAATCACCAAGTCATGGCATGGTTTGGGTTGGAAGGGACTTTGAAAGGTCACCCAATCCAACCCCTCTGCAATGAGCTGGGACATCTTCAACCAGATCAGGTTGCTCAGAGCCCTGTCCAACCCTGACCTTGAATGTTTCTGGGGATGGGGCATCTCCCACCTCTCTGGGTAACCTGTGCCAGTGATCTACCACCCTCATCATAAGAAAATCTCTTCATTTCATCAGTTCTCCATCCACATTGTGTATCTTGGAGCTTGTCTTGTCCCTTTCTCTTTGCCCCAAAGCAGGCTTTAGGCTGTTGGGTGTCCCCCACCCAATACACACTGCACCCTGGACACAACCCATCGCAGTATCACAGAATCACAGAAGGATGAGGGTTGGAAGGGATGACTGGAGATCACTCACTCCAATTCCCTGCCAGAGCTGGATCACCTCGAGCAGGATGCACAGGACAGCATCCAGGATCATGGGGGTTTGGATCTCTCCAGAAATGGAGACTCCACAACCTTTCTGGGCAGCCTGGCCAAAGGCTCTGCCACCCTCACAGCAAAAATGTTCCTCCTCAGGGCTAGGTGGAACTTCCTCTGTTCCAGTTTGTGCCCATCACCTCTTGTCCTGTCCCTGGGCACCCCTGAACACAGACTGACCCATCCTCCTGAGCCCACCCCTCAAGGATTTATCAGCATGGAGAAGATCCCTCCTCAGTCTTCTCTAGTCCCAAGTCCCTCAGCCTCTCTTCATCAGAGAGATGTTCTGGTCCCCTCAGCATGTCTGTAGCCCTTTGTTGTCCTCTCTCCAGGACCTCCCTGTCCTTCCTGACCCAGAGAGCCCAGCATCACACACATTATTCCCAATGAGGCCTCCCCAGGGCAGAGCAGAGGGGCAGGAGAACCTCCCTCAACCTGCTGCCCACACTTCTCTTGATACCCCCCAGGAGGCCATTGGCTTTCTTGGCCCAAGGGCACATTGGTGGCTTGTGCTCAACCTGGTGTCCACCAGGACACAGAATCACAGGGTTGGAAAAGAACTTTGAGATCATCAAGTCCAACCATTCCCATCCTAAGCTACACCAGATCCCTGAGCATCTCATCTCCCCTCTGTTAAACACACCCAGGGGTGGGGACTCAGCTCCCTCCCTGGGCAGCCTGTGCCAGGCCCTGACCCTGTCTCAGGCCCTGACCCTGCTCCAGGCCCATTCCAGACCCTGACCCTGTTCTAGGCCCCTATTCCAGGCCCGTTCCAGGCCCTGACCCTGCTCCAGGCCCCTGTTCCACAGCCCCACAACTCTTTCAGGGAAGAACTTTTCCCTCCCAGCTGAGCTGACCCTGCCCTGGGGCAGCTTGAGCCCGTTGCCCCTTGTCCCATCTCCTGTCCCCTGGCTGAAGAGACCATCGCCCACCTCTCTGCACCCTCCTGGCAGGGCAGGGCAGGTGGGGAGAAGGGCTCCCCTCAGCCTCCTCTTCTCCAGGCTCAACACCCCCAGCTCCCTCAGCTGCTCCTCACAGGATTTGCCCTCCAGCCCCTTCCCCAGCCTGGTTGCCCTTCTCTGCACTCGCTCCAGGACCTCAATGTCCTTCTGATGCTGAGGAGCCCAGAACTGGACCCAGCACTCCAGCTGCAGCCTCCCCAGTGCCCAGTCCAGGGGCACAATCCCCTCCTTTGGACAAAAGGTGTCCAAAGAACATCCCACATTAGAAATCACCAGAATCAAATAAGGTAGCAAGAAAATAAACCCCAGCTTAGCTGAGCCTCAGCAAGGACCCGTCTCTACGTCGGCTCCGTCGGCACGGCGCAGCCGGGCTCGGAGCCACGGGGAATTTGGAGGGGGGGTGGGAAGAGAAGGAGGGGGAGAGGGAAATAACGTGCTTGCCAATATTTTTATAGACTTTGCTGGCTGGAAGCTCAGCTCTGTGGTGTTTGATATACGGCCCCTGATGTGCTTGTTTTCACAATCTCAGAATGGAAACAGGAGCTCTGGAGAGTTGCAGAACTCCTTCTTTTTTTACTTTTCTGTTTCTTTCTTGTTTTGCAGAAATTGGGGGGGTTGGAAGGGTGTGAGGGATGTGGGTCTGTTTCTGCCTTCAATTCTGAGCCCTCCTGATTTTTCTTGAGTTGCTGCAGGTTGTTGCTTGTTCATGGGCTGTTTGGCAAAGGGCTTCAAGTTCAAAGTGGTTGGTATTTTGAGCATTGGTGAGGCTGCAGCTGGAGTGCTGGGTCCAGTTCTGGGCTCCTCAGCATCAGAAGGACATTGAGGTCCTGGAGCGAGTGCAGAGAAGGGCAACCAGGCTGGGGAAGGGGCTGGAGGGCAAATGCTGTGAGGAGCAGCTGAGGGAGCTGGGGGTGTTGAGCCTGGAGAAGAGGAGGCTGAGGGGAGACCTTCTCCCCACCTGCCCTGCCCTGCCAGGAGGGTGCAGAGAGGTGGGCGATGGTCTCTTCAGCCAGGGGACAGGAGATGGGACAAGGGGCAATGGGCTCAAGCTGCCCCAGGGCAGGGTCAGCTCAGCTGGGAGGGAAAAGTTCTTCCCTGGCAGAGTTGTGGGGCTGTGGAACAGGGGCCTGGAGCAGGGTCAGGGCCTGGAATGGGCCTGGAACTGGGGCCTAGAACAGGGTCAGGGCCTGAGACAGGGTCAGGGCCTGGGATGGGCCTGGAACAGGGTCAGGGCCTGGAATGGGCCTGGAATAGGGGCCTAGATCAGGGTCAGGGCCTGACACACCATCAGGGCCTGGAACAGGCTGCCCAGGGAGGGGGTTGAGTCCCCTCCCCTGGGTGTGTTTAACAGAGGGGAGATGAGGTGCTCAGGGATCTGGCTCAGCACAGGACAGGAACAGTTGGACTCAATGGTCTTCAAGGTCGTTTCCAGCCTTGTGACTCTGTGATTTCACACTTCCAATATCGCAGGGAGATTATTCCTATTAATAACTTATTAATCATCTCTCCTCTGAAGATTTTGATTGCAAAAGCAGAATAAGATGATTTTTTTAAGAAGCTTTAGAGTCAGTGTTGGCAAATCCCAGCACTTGGGTAATCTTCAGTCTGATTTTTAGAAACTCCAGCCCTGGAAATTTGGGTTTGTGAATACAACACTGACACCAAAGTTGTACCAATGTCTAGACCTGATCTGGGGAGACACATATGGCATGTTCTTACAGTGCCAGCACAGATGAAGCCACCATCCAAAATGATCCATCTTCAAGGTGGGAAACCATCTGCTACGTTGGTTTGAGGAGATGCAGCTTCACCCAGCACCCACCTTGGTCCCAACTCAGAGGTTTGGCAAGAGTCACTCTGGAAAACCAACTCTGTGTGTCCCAAAACTGCCCCACAGACGCCAGCATCAGGGTATTGCTGAGTGACTTAAAACTTAGGTCATTGTGAGGCGTCATGCTGGTTGGTCTGGTTGGAAAGACGTGGTTTGGATCCACTGGTTTGGAGCTGGTTTGGCTGGAAATCCTTGTGGTCTTTGAGATTTTTTTTTTAAAAGACCACAAAACTTAGATACTTGAATTCTTCTGTTGGGTTCATGGATCATTTGGTTGTTCAGCAGAGGTCTGTGATGAAATCCCCCATCCCTGGAGGTGTTCAAGGCCAGGTTGGATGGGGCTCTGGGCAACCTTGTGTACCTCCAGGCCTGGAGGTTGGTGGCCTTGCCTGTGGCAGGGGGGTTGGAACTCTCTGATCCTTGGGGTCCCTTCCAACCCAGACCAGTCTGGAATTCTATGAAAGGAAATGCTTTCAGTAGGTGAAAAGTTTTTATAAAGCAATGCACAGTTGGTTTTGGGGTGCAACCTCAGCATGCTGGCTTCTTACTGGAGTGCACAGATCACTATCCTGTGTGTCCTGGCCCCCTTTTCTGGGAACCATGCCTGCTCTTTCATTCTCCAGCTCATCCCATGGTACCCTCCAGCTCTCCCTGTCACCCTTTTTGAACAGCCAACAGCAGCAAAAGACTCTGCCAGCTCAACCCAACACCACCACCTCTCCCATGCTCTGCGGACCGAGCTCTTCAGTCCTCAGCAAAGAGACAATTTAGCTCCTTCTCTCCTCAGCCATCCTCTTTCCTTTGAAACAAAACTTCTCAGAGACCGATATCCTCAAGACCTTGACCTCTCCAACTTGGTTGAAACAAGCTGAGAAGCTCGAAACCTTATTAGTCAGTGTATGGAGGGTGGAGGGGATCACATAAGCCTCCGGCGCAAACGCTGGAGCTACTTTGAGAAGCCTGAGGTCAACCCAGCGAATTTACAGCTTGATTCATCTCCTCTGGTTTGTGTTATCTGCTTTCTGGCAGCTTTCTAGACTCTTTTTTTCTATTTTGGAGTTTAAAGGAGATAAGCTAATGCTCGGGCGCTGTGAAGCTGGGATTGGGAGCGTAGGGACTCACCAGAAAGCGGTCGAACTTGCTCTGATAAGAGGGAGAGAAATCAGATCCATCCTCTCCTCTTTCTGAAGCTGGCCTTTGAAGCTGAGGGGTTGGGGTTGTTTTTTTAACTTGTGTGGAAGCTGGTGTCTTATTCCTGTGTCCTCTAGGCCAGAAGGGATGTAACATTACTGGGTCCAGTTCTGGGCTCCTCAGCATCAGAAGGACATTGAGGTCCTGGAGCGAGTGCAGAGAAGGGCAACCAGGCTGGGGAAGGGGCTGGAGGGCAAATGCTGTGAGGAGCAGCTGAGGGAGCTGGGGGTGTTGAGCCTGGAGAAGAGGAGGCTGAGGGGAGCCCTTCTCCCCACCTGCCCTGCCCTGCCAGGAGGGTGCGGAGAGGTGGGCGATGGTCTCTTCAGCCAGGGGCCAGGAGATGGGACAAGGGGCAATGGGCTCAAGCTGCCCCAGGGCAGGGTCAGCTCAGCTGGGAGGGGAAAGTTCTTCCCTGAAAGGGTTGTGGGGCTGTGGAACAGGGGCCTGGAGCAGGGTCAGGGTCTGGAACAGGCTGCCCAGGGAGGGGGCTGAGTCCCCACCCCTGGGTGTGTTTAACAGAGGGGTGGATGAGGTGCTCGGGGATCTGGTTCAGCACAGGACAGGAACGGTTGGACTCCATGATCTTCAAGGTATTTTCCAACCTTATAATTCTGTGATTCTGAAGCCAAAATCATCGATGCAAAGCAGGATGTTGGGTGACAAGAGGGGTAGAAAATCTTCATGCAGCTTCAACTGCTTTCTCCCTGGCAAAGATTTTTCCTCAAGAAGAAGGGGAAAAAGATCCAGTGACAGAGTAGGGTGATCCCTCCCCCAGGTTCCTCACTGCTGCTGGGGATTTCCTAACCTTGGCATATCCTATTTAACATCTACCAGTGGGCTTGTCCTTCTTGAACTCATTTAATTCTCTTTTGAACCTATTTATTGGGTTTGGCTGCGTTGCTGAATACATTCCACAGCTTAATTATGTGCTATGAAAAGTAATTTCCTTTAGTTGTCTTTTCAACCTACTGCCTGAGAAGTGCAGAGCGACCAATAAAAGGCATCCTGACCAAAAAAATACATGACTCCTCATTTCCTAGTCCTCTTCTCTGCCTTACTGTTCAGGTATAACTTGAAAGTGGATATTCAGCCATGGCTTTCCTGATGTAAAATTGACTTTGGCTGTGTTTTGCCCTCTTTGGGGACTTCAACATTCCTGGCTGTCCTGGTTACCCTTTCCTAAGTCTAGCATATATATATATTTATATTTATATTTATATTTATATTTATATTTATATTTATATTTATATTTATATTTATATTTATATTTTCTACTTTTCTATATTTATATAATTATATATTTATATTGTATATGTTTGTATAATATATCTTAATTAATTATATATAGAGGTCTAGTTGATACAACAGAAGGAAAGGAGCCAGCCAGAGGTATCTTGACAGGCTGGAAAGCTGGGACTGGGTGAACCTATTGAGGTTCAACACTGTGAAGTGTGAGGTGTTGCACTTGGGCTGGAGGAATCCCAGACACAGATACAGACTGGGAGAAGAGCTCCTGGAGAGCAGCCCTGCTGAGAAGGACTTGGGGATTGTGGTGGATGAGAAGCTTGACATGAGCCAGCAGTGGCTCCTGCAGCTCAGAAGGTTGATGGGATCCTGGGCTCCATCAGCAGAGGGGTGGCAGCAGGGACAGGGAGGGGATTGTCCCTCTCTGCTCTGCCCTCAGGAGGCCCCAGCTGGAGTCCTGTGTCCAGAGCTGGGGCCCCAATACAAGAAAGATGTTAGAGAGGGGTCAGAGGAGCAACAGAGATGATCAGAGGGCTGGAGCAGCTCCCCTATGGAGAGAGGCTGGGGGAGCTGGGCTGGTTCAGCCTGGAGAAGAGAAGGCTGTGGGGGACCTCACTGCAGCCTCCCAGTCCCTGAAGGGAGCAGAGGAACAGGAGGGGAATCAGCTTGTTCAAAGGGCAGAGACTGGCAGGACAAGGGGGAATGGATTAAAACTAAAGGCAGGAAGGGCTAGATGAGATATTAGGGGGAAGTTCTTTGCAGAGAGAGGGTGAGGGGCTGGAACAGGCTGCCCAGAGAGGTGGTGGATGCCCCATCCCTGGGGGTGTTCAAGGCCAGGTTGGATGGGGCCCTGGGCAACCTTGTGTAGCTCCAGGCCTGGAGGTTGGTGGCCCTGCCTGTGTCAGGGGGGTTGGAGCTCTGTGATCCTTGGGGTCCCTTCTAACCCAGACCAGTCTGGGATTCTATGATATTTATATAATTTTTTTAAGGACTGTGCTGGCACAAACACACAAGATCTTTGCACCAGAGGAGGTTCAGATTGGATATTGGGAAAAATCTTCTTCACCTGAAGAGTGGGGAAGCATCAGAACAGACTGTTCAGGGAGGTGGTGGACTCACCAGCCCTGGAGATGTTTAAAAACGGGTAGATGAGGCACTTCAGGAGATGGTGTAGTAGTTATAGTGATGTAGGACTAATGGTTGGACTTGATGATCTTGAAGGTCTTTTCTTGGTGCTTCTTGGACTCATCCAGTGCTGTGGTCTCTTTCCTCTTTTTTCCTTCCCAGTAATTCCTGATACCTGGAATAGGGAAGGTGACATACAACAGTGCTTTGATCCTTGGGATCCCTTCTGACCCTCACCACTAAGGCATGGACACCCTAAACTCATGACCAGCTACCTTCTCACTGCAGTTTATTTAATCTTTGACTTCTTGAAGCTTTCTTTTCTTTCTTCACCTGACATCTCAGTTGGACACAACCTATTAATCAAGATTTATCCTCAAATAAGAAAGCCTTTAGCAAGGGAATGCCCCTTATATTTGGATTTAGTCTTCCTGCTATGATCTTACTCTTGGTTGCTTCTTTCCCTCCTTGTTTATCCATCAGCCATGCCCCACACCCACTCACATCCCATTTCCTAGTAGATTCCTTTATTGAAGCTGTAATTGTCTTTAACCAACTCCATCTTAGTGTAGTTTCTATGGGAACAGAGACAAAGATGGAAATGGAAACTACCTACTCTCATCTTCCTACCAGGACAAGTATATTTTGTATATATTTGGTGTAGTAGTTGAGAGGATCTGAAGTTCAGGAGGCTGTTTGGCTTCATCCAACGGGTCTGAAGTGGTGAGGTTACAGCAGGCATTGGGTTGGTGTTATATTCTGCTGTACCTACCCTTGGGGGTAAAAACAGCTGAGAAGACTCTTTGGGTGTAGAGTGTTGGTTGACAGTACAGGAGTAGGGTGTTCGGTGACTGCAGGCTGAGCATGAGCCAGCAGTGTGCCCAGGTGGCCAGGAAGGCCAAGGGCATCCTGGCTTGTGTCAGACCCAGTGTGGCCAGTAGGGCTGGGGAGGGGATTGTGCCCCTGGACTGGGCACTGGGGAGGCTGCAGCTGGAGTGCTGGGTCCAGTTCTGGGCTCCTCATCATCAGAAGGACATTGAGGTCCTGGAGCGAGTGCAGAGAAGGGCAACCAGGCTGGGGAAGGGGCTGGAGGGCAAATGCTGTGAGGAGCAGCTGAGGGAGCTGGGGGTGTTGAGCCTGGAGAAGAGGAGGCTGAGGGGAGACCTTCTCCCCACCTGCCCTGCCCTGCCAGGAGGGTGCAGAGAGGTGGGCGATGGTCTCTTCAGCCAGGGGACAGGAGATGGGACAAGGGGCAATGGGCTCAAGCTGCCCCAGGGCAGGGTCAGCTCAGCTGGGAGGGAAAAGTTCTTCCCTGAGAGAGTTGTGGGGCTGTGGAACAGGGGCCTGGAGCAGGGTTGGGGCCTGGCACAGGCTGCCCAGGGAAGGGGGTTGAGTCCCCACCCCTGGGTGTGTTGAACATACGGGGAGATGAGGTGCTCAGGGATCTGGTTCAGCACAGGACAGGAACAGTTGGACTTGATGATCTTAAAGGTCTTTTCCAACCTTCTGTTTCTGTGATTCTGAGTGTCTGTGAACAGAAATACTCACAGGGCAGCTTTCCACCCTCCCAGGAACCATTCCTTGCTGTTAAGCCTGAGGTCTCTGGTGGTGAAGCTCATCCCAAGTCTCAGGGGCTTTGATTCCCAGTGGGGTATTGCAGCAGGGATGGGGTATTGCAGCAGGGATAGGGTTTGGGGTTTGGGTTGGTTTAGGACAAGATGAAATGGCCTCAAGTTGTGCTGGGGAGGTTTAGATTGGATATTAGGAAATATTTCCTCACAGGGAGGGTTGTTAGGCACTGGGAGGTGATGGAGTCAACATCCCTGGAGGTACTTAAGAGAAAAGTAATCGTGGTGTTTGGGGACATGTTTCAGTGGTGCAGGTTAGGTTGATGGTTGGACTTGATGATCTGAAAGGTCCCTTCCAACCAAGGCAATTCTGATTCTGCTTTGGGAGCTCTGAGATGGTTCTCAGTCCAACACTGGGAGAACATCACATTTCCTTCTTGGGTCTCAGCCTCTCAGTTTGTGGTGGAGTCAGCTCACAGCAGGGAGGAGGTGGCACCTGAAACTGATGCATTTCCTTGATCAGAGGGAGATGCAGGTTACCCTGCCCAGCGTGGGCCAGGCGGCCTCTGCTCATGAAGCAAATCCTAAAGGAACGACAACGCTTCAGTTTCTTCCTTCCTCATTCCACAAGGTTTTTCTCACAGCTCACCCATGATTAGGGAAGACCAATTTCCTTTGTACTCAGCCTGTGTTGCTTCAGCAGACCTTTGCAAAGAAGAGAAGGGTTAGGCAAGGTCCCTGCAGTTCCCACAGTGATTGTGATATTAATATTTAAAAGGGGAGTTCCAGATTATCTGGAATCAGTCACATAGACTGGTCTGGGTTGGAAGGGACCCCAAGGATCAGAGAGCTCCAACCCCCCTGCCACAGGCAGGGACACCAACCTCCAGGCCTGGAGCTACACAAGGTTGCCCAGGGCCCCAGCCAACCTGGCCTTGAACACCCCCAGGGATGGGGCATCCACCACCTCTCTGGGCAGCCTGTTCCAGCCCCTCACCACTCTCTCTGCAAAGAACTTTCCCCTAATATCTCATCTCACCCTTCCCTCCTTCAGCTTCACTCCATCCCCCTTGTCCTGCCAGTCTCTGCCCTTTGAACAAGCTGATTCCCCTCCTGTTCCTCTGCTCCCCTCAGGGACTGGAAGGCTGCAATGAGGGTCCCCCACAGCCTTCTCTTCTCCAGGCTGAACCAGCCCAGCTCCCTCAGCCTCTCTCCATAGGCGAGCTGCTCCAGCCCTCTCATCATCTTCGTGGCTCCTCTGACCCCTCTCCAACAGTTCCCCATCTTTCTTGTATTGGGGGCCCAGCTCTGGACACAGGACTCCAGCTGGGATCTCACAAGGGCAGAGCAGAGAGGGACAATCCCCTCCCTGTCCCTGCTGTCACCCCTCTCCTGATGGAGCCCAGGATCCCATCGCCCTTCTGAGCTCCAAGAGCCACTGCTGGCTCAGGGGAAGTTCCTCACCCACCATGACACCCAGGTCCTCCTCAGCAGGGCTGCTCTCCAGGAGCTCTTCTCCCAGTCTGTAAATATCTCTGGGATAATCTATTTCATCAGAAAAGAAAGGAACTGGTAAGATCTGTAGTTCAAGCTTTAGTTCCCAGTGTCAAAGCTGGCAGAGAGAGCTGGGAGGCTTAAACCCTGTGCAAAAATACTCCTCCATGGTTTGGCTTCCAGAAGAGCTGAAGAAGAACCTGGCTGACGAGGAGCAAGTGGCTCAGGAACTTTCTCAGAAAGCATTTCTAGCGAAGAGCCTGCGGCAATGACATATCTAATTACACGTTGCCCCAGTTTAACCAGGGCCAGGAATTCCTCAGCACCTGTAATTTTGATTGCAAATTAGTCTTGAGTTGCAAATCTTGTGTTCATATCTCCAGCAAATAAAAGGCTCTGCATGACTTTGGGGAAGTTTAGTGCAGACACTGTTGGTTCTACCGTGCTGTGTGGACTGAACATGAGCCAGCAGTGTGCCCAGGTGGCCAGGAAGGCCAAGGGCATCCTGGCTTGTGTCAGACCCAGTGTGGCCAGTAGGGCTGGGGAGGGGATTGTGCCCCTGGACTGGGCACTGGGGAGGCTGCAGCTGGAGTGCTGGGTCCGGTTCTGGGCTCCTCAGCATCAGAAGGACATTGAGGTCCTGGAGCGAGTGCAGAGAAGGGCAACCAGGCTGGGGAAGGGGCTGGAGGGCAAATCCTGTGAGGAGCAGCTGAGGGAGCTGGGGGTGTTGAGCCTGGAGAAGAGGAGGCTGAGGGGAGACCTTCTCCCCACCTCCCCTGCCCTGCCAGGAGGGTGCAGAGAGGTGGGCGATGGTCTCTTCAGCCAGGGGACAGGAGATGGGCCAAGGGGCAATGGGCTCAAGCTGCCCCAGGGCAGGGTCAGCTCAGCTGGGAGGGGAAAGTTCTTCCCTGGCAGAGTTGTGGGGCTGTGGAACAGGGGCCTGGAGCAGGGTCAGGGCCGGGAATGGGCCTGGAATAGGGTCAGAGCCTGGAATGGGCCTGGAACAGGGGCCTGGGACAGGGTCAGGGCCTGGGACGGGCCTGGAATAGGGGCCTAGAAGAGGGTGAGCACTGTCATCTGGCCTTTCTTCCTTGGGATGGCCAGGATGATGCAGCACTGAGCAGAAAAGGGTTGGAGATGCCTTTAAGAACCTTCTGCACAGCAGGAAGAAGGA
The DNA here is from genome assembly GCF_964237585.1 of Gallinula chloropus. Classification (NCBI taxonomy): domain Eukaryota; kingdom Metazoa; phylum Chordata; class Aves; order Gruiformes; family Rallidae; genus Gallinula; species Gallinula chloropus. The sequence goes on along the minus strand of NC_140086.1, from coordinate 1,138,989 downwards.
CCCTCAAAGCTCTTTCCTTGTAGGGTGTGGCAGACGGGTGTTGAAAGGGAAAAGATTCTGCTTGTTTAAAGGTTTGAACTCTTAAGAGGAAGAACTTCTTCCCAGTGAGGGTGAGGGAGCCCTGGGACAGGCTGCCCAGGGGGTGTGGAGTCTCCTTCTCTGGAGATATTCCAGCCCCATCTGGATGTCTCCCTGTGTGACCTGTCCTAGGGACCCTGCTTTGGCAAGGGGGTTGGACCCCATGATCTCTGGCGGTCCCTTCCACCCCCTGTGATTCTGTGATAGGTCCAACCTGGATGTTAGGATGAACGTTTTTATGATGAGGGTGAAACACTGGCACAGGTATCCCAGAGAGGTGGGAGATGCCACATCCCCAGAAATATTCAAAGTCAGGTTGGGTGGGGCTGTGAGCAACCTGATCTAGTGCTGGAACAGGCTGCCCAGAGAGGTGGTGGATGCCCCATCCCTGGGGGTGTCCAAGGCCAGGTTGGCTGGGGCCCTGGGCAACCTTGTGTAGCTCCAGGCCTGGAGGTTGGTGTCCCTGCCTGTGGCAAGGGGGTTGGAGCTCTCTGATCCTTGGGGTCCCTTCCAACCCAGCCCAGTCTATGATTCTAGTGAAGATGTTCCTGCCCATGGCTGTGGGGTTGGACTAGATGACCTTTGAAGGTCCCTTCCTACCCAAACCACCCTCTGCCTGGATGATTCAGTGAAACACAGTGATTCAATCCTGTTAAACTGAAAACCCACTTTTTTTCCCAGGCTTGTTTGCACGGTGGCATTTCATCATTTCCCAACCAAACCACTTGGGCTCCCCAGCTCTGGAGCTGACCCCCTTCTCTAGAGTGGGGAAGCACAAAGGAGCAAAGGTCCATATTTGCAGGCAATCACTTATTTACCCTCATATATGCCCTGTTCTTGTTTTTTCCACCACCATTTGATCTGTGCTGCCAGAGAGGGGAATAGGAGATTATTTTTTTTCTTTTCTTTTCTTTTTTTCTTCTTATTTTTTTCCCCCCTTTCAGAACAGGGTAGGTGGTTGTTGTGCAACTCCCCAGAAGTTATTTATACGTTTCTGTACTCTTGTCCCTATCTTGCAGTGTGCTTTCCACCTCCAGCGTGTCTGTGGGTGGAGAACTGCAGCTCCCTTTCTTCTTGGAACGTTCTTGATGTTCATTTTAGTACCAGAAACAAAAGCTGGAGGTGCTGGAGTTAAGACTTACAAGCCTGGGGGCAAGAGTTTCATCTTCTTTTTTTTTTTTTCACATCTTTCCAAAACATTCATCATAGAATAGAATCCCAGACTGGTCTGGATTGGGAGGGACCCCAAGGATCACAGAGTTCCAACACCCCTGACACAGGCAGGGACACCAACCTCCAGGAATGATCTACACAAGGTTGCCCAGGGCCCCATCCAACCTGACCTTGAACACCTCCAGGGATGGGGCATCCACCCCCTCTCTGGGCAGCCTGTTCCAGCCCCTCACCGGTCTCTCTGTAAAAAAATTCCCCCTAATATCTAATTTAAACCTAGTATCTAATTAAAACCATCGTTCTGGCTTTGGACCCAAAAAATATCTTCTAGGGTGGTAAGTTTTCAGCAGGGGTGTGCAGACTGCTGGAGATGACAGGGTGGCCATGAGCCAGCAGTGTGCCCTGGGGGCTGAGAGAGACAATGGGATCCTGGGGGCATCAGGAGGAGTGTGGGCAGCAGGTCACAGGAGGGGATCCTCCCCATCTGCTCTGCCCTGCTCAGGCCCCACCTGGAGTGTTGTGTCCAGTGCTGGGCTCCCTGGGATAGAAAAGCCAGGGATCTCCTGGAGAGAGTCCAGAGGAGGGACATGGAGATGCTGAAGGGCCTGGAGCATCTCCCCTGGGAGGAAAGGCTGAGGGAGCTGGGGCTGTTCAGCCTGGAGAGAAGAAGCCTGAGAGGGGATCTGATCACTGGGTATCAATAGCTGAAGGGTGGGACACAGGGGGCCATGGGCAGCCTCTGCTCAGTGTCTGTGGGGACAGGACAAGGGGTGATGGGCTCAAGTTGGAGCACAGGGAGTTCCACACCAATCTGGGGAAGAACTTTTCCACAGTGAGGGTGAGGGAGCCCTGGGCCAGGCTGCCCAGGGGGTGTGGAGTCTCCTTCTCTGGAGAGATTCCAGCCCCATCTGGATGTCTCCCTGTGTGCCCTGTCCTAGGGACCCTGCTTTGACAAGGGGGTTGGACCCGATGGTCTCTGGAGGTCCCTTCCAACCCCTGTGATTCTATGATGTAGGAGACCTGGGGGTTGTGGAGGTTTGCACCTGCAGTGATAATATCCACAGCATCCCACTGTTTGAGGAACACCTTTCCCACCTACAAACAGTCCCAAAAACCTGTAGGCAGGATCAGGACTCCTTAACGAGCCTCTGTTGTGGCCCTAATTGCTTGGAAGCTTCCTCTGAAGATGAAGGGGGGGTGTGCATGGAGTAGGGGCATGGGAGGGATGCTTCTTGGTGAGGGTCTTGGTGTGAATCTTGGAGCTCTTCCCAAAGGCAAGAAGCAGTTTGAGGTGGTTTGGGCATGGTGACTGGGAGAATGAAGCTGACAGCTCCCATGGGAGGGTGTGATGCCCTGCAGAGCCCAAATTTGTCAGAGGATGCAGTGATGAAATACTCTGTGGCATGTCCATGTGCCCAGTGGAGCTCATGTCTAAGAAGAACCTAAAACCAATCTGACTTCCAAGCTAAGGATCACCTGAGGATGGTGTTGAGTGGAATAGGCTCTGACACTCCTACAAAAGGCTTCTTCAGCACGTCCCCCTCCAGCACATCGTCTGGTCTGGGCAGGGATGGGAAGTGGTAGGGAGGAGAGTGGTGAAAATCCTGTCTGCTGAGAGGATGGGAGGGATTTCCCTTGGGAAAGTCTAGTTTATCCCAGACTTTATCCTACAACAAGGGGACCACTGGAGATAGAGGGGTGACAGTACAGTTGGGACCACATTTGGCCATGATTATGGATGATACAGGTAGTTGAGGTTGTATCTGAGACCCTGCTCTCCCTGAGAAGCTCCTTGTGGTGGTCTTCAACACTCAAGAGCAGTCTCCAAATCCCCATCAGGTCCTCAACACTCAGAAAGCTCTCTGCATGTCTCCATCAGGTCCTCAACACTCAGCTCTCTGCATGTCCCCATTAGGTCCTCAACACTCAGACAGCTCTCTGCATGTCCCCATCAGGTCCTCAACACTCAGACAGCTCTCTGCATGTCCCCATCAGGTCCTCAACACTCAGACAGCTCTCTGCATGTCCCCATCAGGTCCTCAACACTCAGACAGCTCTCTGCATGTCCCCATCAGGTCCTCAACACTCAGAAAGCTCTCTGCATGTCCCCATCAGGTCTTTGTGGTCTTGGTTCTTCTCTGCTTTCCCTGGTTTCTTAAATTAGCTGGAAGTTCCTGGCACACCTTGGTTTTAGACTTTGCTTTTTTTTCTCCATGGTTTCTTTCCATCCCACCTACTCAGGTCAATTAGAAATGTGTTGTTATTTTTGTTGTCACTGAAAAGAATCTGGTTTGAAGGCAGAGATGCTGAGGGCAGTCACCAGGCACTTGAGGACGTGGTTGCATGCAAAAAAAACCCATATGAAACTCTGAGGTTTACTGGTTGTGTTCCAAGGACTGATCTGGAAACATCACCGTGGTCTTTTTGAAAGCCACCTCTGAGGTCCTGAAGCTGTGAGTTTGGGGCAGTTTCTGGGTAGTTGATGTTTTGTAAAGCAAAAATCCATCCTCTTAAAGCAGCAGTTTGGGATGAAAGAGCTTTTGATCTTGTTTGATGTGTGCAGCAGGTCAGCTGAGATCAGTCCTCTCAAGCTCTCTCAGGCATCTTTTCAGAAGTCAACGTGTAGGTTGTGCTGCTGCATGGAGAACTGGTGGAGATCTCTGGGCACAGAGGGTGTGTTTTAGTCCACCCATAGAATCATCCCATGGTTTGGGTTGGAAGGGACCTTCAGAGGTCACCTAGTCCAACCCCACTGCAATGAGCTGGGACATCTTCAACCAGACCAGGTTGCTCAGAGCCCCATCCAACCTGACTTTGAATCATTCCAGGGATGGGGCATCTCCCACCTCTCTGGGCAACCTGTGCCAGTGTCTCACCACTCTCCCCAGGAAGTATTTCTGTCTCAGATCTCATCTCAATCTCCCCTCTTTTAGTTTATATCCATCAACCCTCGGCCTGTCCCTTCGCACCAGCCCCTCTCCAGCTCTCCAGGAGCCCCTTGAAGGACTGGAAGGGGCTCAGAGGTCTCCCTAAAAGCAGCCTCTTTTCTCTCTTCTCTTCTCTTCTCTTCTCTTCTCTTCTCTTCTCTTCTCTTCTCTTCTCTTCTCTTCTCTTCTCTTCTCTTCTCTTCTCTTCTCTTCTCTTCTCTTCTCTTCTCTTCTCTTCTCTTCTCTTCTCTTCTCTTCTCTTCTCTTCTCTTCTCTTCTCTTCTCTTCTCTTCTCTTCTCTTCTCTTCTCTTCTCTTCTCTTCTCTTCTCTTCTCTTCTCTTCTCTTCTCTTCCCTTCACTCTTTTCTCTCTTCCCCCTTCTCTTTTCTCTTCCCATCCCTTCCCTTCTCTTTCCCCTTCCCTTCTCTTTCCCCTTCCTTTCCCTTCTCTTTCCCCTTCCCTTCTCTTTCCCTTTCCCTTCCCTTCCCTTCCCTTCCCTTCCCTTCCCTTCCCTTCCCTTCCCTTCCCTTCCCTTCCCTTCCCTTCCCTTCCCTTCCCTTCCCTTCCCTTCCCTTCCCTTCCCTTCCCTTCCCTTCCCTTCCCTTCCCTTCCCTTCCCTTCCCTTCCCTTCCCTTCCCTTCCCTTCCCTTCCCTTCCCTTCCCTTCCCTTCCCTTCCCTTCCCTTCCCTTCCCTTCCCTTCCCTTCCCTTCCCTTCCCTTCCCTTCCCTTCCCTTCCCTTCCCTTCCCTTCCCTTCCCTTCCCTTCCCTTCCCTTCCCCTTCCCTTCCCCTTCCCTTCCCCTTCCCCTTCCCTTCCCCTTTCCTTCCCCTTCCCCTTCCCCTTCCCTTCCCTTCCCCTTCCCTCTTCCCTCTTCTCTCTTCTCTCTTCTCTCTTCTCTCTTCTCTTCTCTCTTCCCTTCCCTCCCCTCCCCCCCTCTCCTCCAGGCTGAACCAGCCCAGCTCTCCCATCCTGTCTCCAGAGAAAAGGTGCTCCAGCCCTCAAATCATCTGGACTCACTCCAACAGCTCAATGTCCTTGTCCTGAGGACCCCAGTCCAGGGGCACAATCCCCTCCCCAGCCCTACTGGCCACACTGGGTCTGACACAAGCCAGGATGGCCTTGGCCTTCCTGGCCCCCTGGGCACACTGCTGGCTCATGCTCAGCCTGCAGTCACCCAACACCCCCAGGTCCTTCTCTGCCTGACAGCTCTCCAGCCAGTCTCCCCCAGCCTGGAGCGCTGCAGGGGGTTGTTCTGTCCCATGGGCAGCACTTGGCATTGTTAAACCTCACCTTTGAAGGTCCCTTCCACCCAAACCACCTGACACCTCTATGATTCATTGATTGATTGATTGATTGATTTTGAAATGGTGGGAATGAGATAGGCATTCTCTTCCACGTGGGATTGTGCTCTAATGGGGGGGTGGATTTTTCCTTCTTGAACTTGCTTGGATCTGGAATCTCAACCTGCCAACACAATGACCTGGGGGTGAGAAATCTGATGAGCAGAGCACCCCCAAATGATGTAGAGCTTCTTCTGGTGCTGCTTGATCCTTCTGGTCATTGTCTGCTCTTTTTTAGAGCTTTCAAGACTTAAATATATATATATATATATATATATATCCTCCAACTTCTTCCTCCTCCAGTTACACAGATCTTTGCTCTGAGCTGTGTCCTTCTGCCCAAGACGCGTGCCGAATCGATGCTGCCCTCTGACCCCATTATGCTGTGATACAGAAAGATGCTTGCTCAGCTGTTTTTCCCCTCCTAACTGCAGTTCTCAATAAATTCCAAGTCATTTTAAGTAGAAAATACTATGGAATTTAAGCTTCTCCTAGTCAAGTTGGGTCATGGTTTTAATTGCTGTGATGTCAGGAGGGATACAAAGGGTTTGGGGAGTGATGGCTGGACATACTGGCTTGTGTCAGACCCAGTGTGGCCAGTAGGGCTGGGGAGGGGATTGTGCCCCTGGACTGGGCACTGGGGAGGCTGCAGCTGGAGTGCTGGGTCCAGTTCTGGGCTCCTCAGCATCAGAAGGACATTGAGGTCCTGGAGTGAATCCAGAGAAGGGCAACCAGGCTGGGGAAGGGGCTGGAGGGCAAATGCTGTGAGGAGCAGCTGAGGGAGCTGGGGGTGCTGAGCCTGGAGAAGAGGAGGCTGAGGGGAGACCTTCTCCCCACCTGCCCTGCCCTGCCAGGAGGGTGCAGAGAGGTGGGCGATGGTCTCTTCAGCCAGGGGACAGGAGATGGGACAAGGGGCAATGGGCTCAAGCTGCCCCAGGGGAGTGTGATGGAAACAACTGAAAACCTTGAGTTGAAGGACCTAAGAGGCAGGGAGGCCATGTAGGGTTTCTACAGCAACGAGGTGAGGCAGGTAGTGGTTCTCTCACAGCTTCCTCCATGCATCATCGGTCCCATAATGCTCTGGGGGTGGAGGAGGCAACACATAGCATCATCTCTGCAGGACCAAATTTCCTTCCTAGGAAGCTCAGGTTGATGATCTTCTCCTTAAATAGCAAAATAAAGTGTCTGGACCTTGAAGTTCAGTTGATCCTTGTGGCCTTTTCAGTAAAGTTCTGGAGTTTTACTCAACCCAAGGTTCATTTCAACTGGCTCTGCATTTTCAAAAGTCTTATCCAAGCATCATCTGGGCTCCTTATCTGAAAACAGGTCTTGGGTGAGTCTCTGGGCTTTTGGCACCCTTCCTTTTGGGATGAGGCAGAGGTTTTCTAGGCAGCACACTGAATCTCAGGCTCCCTGGCACCTTCCACACTCCTGCATCGGTCATAAATCCCTTTAACCCAACAGCAATGAGGTCTGCAATGTCTTGGACCATACTCAACAGGCTATTTAAATTTAGATTACTGCCCTGCACGGTGCTCTGGTGAGATAGGTTTCACTCTGTTTGGCTACCAGAGCTTGCAGCAGACTTCTCTACTACTCATCAAGGAGTTTTTTTTGGCTGGAGTAGTAAATAATGATGGTAATTTGGGACCAAGGCTGGTGCCTAGATTAGTTATGCTGTACCTACTAGCCACCAGCAGCACGTTGCCCACCTACTTCTTATCCCTACTGCTGTCTAGTTGCATCATTACTACATGTGGGCTCTATTTTGGGCAAATACTCAAGAATTTTAGCCCTAAAGTTTCTGTTTCTGGGAGCAAAAATGCAACATAGGGGGGTATTTTTGCAGAACTTAAGGCAGGATCTGGAATAAGAGATGTTTTATATTGGATCCCTGCCTCCTAGTCCTGTGGGTTTTCCCTTTTCTCTCACATGGGTACATCAGCTTCCCTGTCTGTGCCACAGCTCCAGCCCCATGGATTTTGTTTGACATTCAAGCAGATGAATCTCAGATTTGTTCACCTGATGGAAGTTTTATGTTGTTCTCCCTTTCCTCTGCCCAGCGTGGGGCTGAGGAGGGTGGCCCTTGGCTATTGATGCTCTGCTTTGTGAAGGTGATGAATTACCCCAGTAAATTACAAGACTGGGGAGGAAGGAGAACCCAACATTACATTTCTTCTTCTCCAACAGCAGGGAAATAATGATACAGAGAAGGAGGACTGGTAGCCCAGACACTGCTCAGCGTTGTTAAGCTGATAATTCACAGTGAAAACTAAGAGGAAATTAAGGGCTGTAGGGAAAAAGGTCCTTACACATCCTTAATGTGCTTCTGCTTTTACCCTGGCTGGTTTATAGCCCATAATGATCTGGTTCTGTTGGGTCAAAATACAATCAAAGAATCAGAAGGTTGGAAAAGGCCTTTGAGATCATCAAGTCCAACCGTTCCTGCCCTGTGCTGAACCAGATCCCTGAGCACCTCATCTACCCTCTGTTAAACAGACCCAGGGGTGGGGGCTCAACCCCCTCCCTGGGCAGCCTGTGCCAGGCCCTGACCCTGCTCCAGGCCCCTGTTCCACAGCCCCACAACTCTGCCAGGGAAGAACTTTTCCCTCCCAGCTGAGCTGACCCTGCCCTGGGGCAGCTTGAGCCCATTGCCCCTTGTCCCATCTCCTGGCCCCTGGCTGAAGAGACCATCGCCCACCTCTCTGCACCCTCCTGGCAGGGCAGGGCAGGTGGGGAGAAGGTCTCCCCTCAGCCTCCTCCTCTCCAGGCTCAACACCCCCAGCTCCCTCAGCTGCTCCTCACAGCATTTGCCCTCCAGCCCCTTCCCCAGCCTGGTTGCCCTTCTCTGCACTCGCTCCAGGACCTCAATGTCCTTCTGATGCTGAGAAGCCCAGAACTGGACCCAGCACTCCAGCTGCAGCCTCCCCAGTGCCCAGTCCAGGGGCACAATCCCCTCCCCACACCTACTGGCCACACTGGGTCTGACACAAGCCAGGATGCCCTTGGCCTTCCTGGCCCCCTGGGCACACTGCTGGCTCATGCTCAGCCTGCAGTCACCCAACACCCCCAGGTCCTTCTCTGCCTGACAGCTCTCCAGCCAGTCTCCCCCAGCCTGTAGCTCTACACAGATTAAGATTTTAATCTTTTTCAGGCTTCACAGGGCTATCTTTAGTCTACTAGTCTACTCTCTAAGTCCAGCCTAGTCTATTTTCCTTCCCTGTGATAACCATAGAGCGCTTGAGCTCTTCTTTCACCCTAGAGAAGTGAAGGAATTTTAATTCCACCCTGATGCAGATATCTCAATGCCTTCTTGATAGGAAGACCCAAAGCCCTACAGAAACAGCTTCCCTCGACCCTGCAGAGGTTATTTTAAACCAAATAGGGGAGAGAGAAACATTAAAACTGGGAGCTGAGCACTGATGTTGCTCAAGGGCCAAAAGAATTTCGATGGAAGATGCTGGGTGGCTGCATCACACTCAGACCTGAATGTTAAAGCCTTGAGTGGAAACCTGGAGAAAATGTTTGACTCTGCAAAGGTTGAGCTGGCCTCCAGCTGCACTGTCGTGTTGCATTGAGGCTGCTTGTTAGGTCTGAGTTTTGCAGAATGAGGCAAGGCATGGTCAAGGATTTCCACTCCTCTGAGGGCTTTTTAGTCTCTGTTCTGCAAGGAAAAGCTTCACGGTGGCTTTTTCTCCCTGTGCCAAGAGTTGGAGATGTTTTCATCACTGGGAACCTCTGAGACCTGAAAAAAACCCCTTCTTTTATTCCAATCCACCAGTTTAAATCGAGTTGAAAGATGAACTGGACCCAACAGAGGGTTTAGAACCAGGCTGCCAGCATCTCCAGCAGCCAAGGATGGGGTGGGGGACAGGTAAATGCCTTCCCCCCCACACCCTGCTTCCCCACCAAGGCCTTTTCTTTCATGAGAGTGCTTGAGCAAATTGGGCATTGCTATAAACCCCACAGGGAGCTGTGCTCACAGTGAAAGGCAGTGAGATGCCATCAGTCACTCCTCTGACTCACTGAATGTGTCGGGTTTAAATGCTGCCTGGTTTGATAAGCTTCTCTTGGCACACTGGGGGCTTTTTTTCCCCTGCCTCTTTTTTCCCCTTCTCTATTTCCATACCTTTCTTACCAGGCTTAGAAACAGAGATGAGGAGAAATTCTAAGTAAGAAATTGTATTTAATGTCTCTCATCCCTTGTCTCTCATTACAGAATCATACAAGGTTGGAAAAGACCTTCAACATTATCAGGTCCAACCATTCCTGTCCTGTGCTAAACCATATCTCTAAGAACCTGATCTGTTAAACACACCCAGGGATGGGGACTCAGCCCCCTCCCTGGGCAGCCTGTTACGGGCCCTGACCCTGTTCTAGGCCCCTATTCCAGGCCCATCCCAGGCCCTGACCCTGCTCCAGGCTCCTGTTCAACAGCCCCACAACTCTGCCAGGGAAGAACTTTTCCCTCCCAGCTGAGCTGACCCTGCCCTGGGGCAGCTTGAGCCCATTGCCCCTTGTCCCATCTCCTGTCCCCTGGCTGCAGAGACCATCGCCCACCTCTCTGCACCCTCCTGGCAGGGCAGGGCAGGTGGGGAGAAGGTCTCCCCTCAGCCTCCTCTTCTCCAGGCTCAACACCCCCAGCTCCCTCAGCTGCTCCTCACAGCATTTGCCCTCCAGCCCCTTCCCCAGCCTGGTTGCCCTTCTCTGCACTCGCTCCAGGACCTCAATGTCCTTCTGATGCTGAGGAGCCCAGAACTGGACCCAGCACTCCAGCTGCAGCCTCCCCAGTGCCCAGTCCAGGGGCACAATCCCCTCCCCAGCCCTACTGACCACGCTGTGTGTGACACAAGCCAGGATGCCCTTGGCCTTCCTGGCCCCCTGGGCACACTGCTGGCTCATGCTCAGCCTGCAGTCACCCAACACCCCCAGGTCCTTCTCTGCCTGACAGCTCTCCAGCCAGTCTCCCCTAGCCTGGAGCACTGCAGGGGGTTGTTCTGTCCCATGTGCAGCACTCTGCACTTGGCCTTGGTAAACCTCATCCCATTGTTCTCAGTCTTTACTTCAGCACCCACAAAAGTCAAGAATGCAAATAAGACGCGGCAGCCCCAAAGCTTCACGGATCCCCTGGATTCACACCCGCCATGTTCGGGGTTGTCTGAACAAAAATGGGTTAAATTATCTGTTCTTTGGGATTAGTATCTTATTGGAATCCTTTTTTTATGTCTCTAAGCTCTGCTTACTGCTTTAGGATTCCAGTAACCCCCTTCGCCGTGTTTTGGTGTGAGCTGGGTCGCTGCGTTGGGCTGGTGGTGGTACCTGGCCTTTAGCTCAGGAGGGTTTGGGGGGGGTGGGAGGAAGATTAAACCAGATTTTCTGCTCCATATTTTTATGGTGAGCTCTATAGTCTATTCAGAGAATAGAAGAAAGATGGGGAACTGTTGGAGAGGGGTCAGAGGAGCCACGGAGATGATCAGAGGGCTGGAGCAGCTCCCCTGTGAAGAGAAGCTGAGGGAGCTGGGCTGGTTCAGCCTGGAGAAGAGAAGGCTGTGGGGGGACCTCATTGCAGCCTCCCAGTCCCTGAAGGGAGCAGAGGAACAGGAGGGGAATCAGCTTGTTCAAAGGGCAGAGACTGGCAGGACAAGGGGGATGGAGTGAAGCTGGAGGAGGGAAGGATGAGATGAGATATCAGGGGGAAGTTCTTTGCAGAGAGAGTGGTGAGGGGCTGGAACAGGCTGCCCAGAGAGGTGATGGATGCCCCATTCCTGGAGATGTTCAAGGCCAGGTTGGCTGGGGCCCTGGGCAACCTTGTGTAGCTCCAGGCCTGGAGGTTGGTGTCCCTGCCTTTATCAGGGGGGTTGGAACTCTGTGATCCTTGGGGTCCCTTCCAACCCAGACCAGTCTGTGATTCTATGGGGCCAACTACTAATTTAATTAATACACAGGGTGGCACTTAGCTATTTTCTCCTCCCTGGGATCCAGTGATAGGACACATGAGAATGGTTCAGCACTGCACCAGAGGAGGTTTAGACTGGACAATCCATTAAGAAGCCTTTCTTTACCAAGAGGGTGGTCAAACACTGGGACAGGCATCCTGGATTGGTGGTCTGTGCCCCAGTATTTGGGGCATTTGGACAATGACCTTAACAATATGCATTAACTTTTGTTCAGCCCTGTAGTGAGTAGGGAGGTGGTTGGACTAGGTGATTGTTGTAGGTCCCTTCCAACTGAAAATTATTCCAGACCATTCCAATCTGTTGTCCCAAAAGTGGGATCATTATCAGTTGTGCTTCTTATCAGTCCTTTGGATTTTCCTCAAAGATACAGTCATTAGCAAAGCAAGGTGGTGCATTGAACCCCAAATTAAATGGTGCCTGAGCACCAACCCAAACACCTTTCTGTCCCCATAGAGTCAGAAATTCCCCTGTGCTGATGTCAGTCCTGTTCCATTCCTCCACATGGAGCCCCAGGACACAGTTGGGTCTGTTCCTAGACTGGATATTAGGACAAATTTCTTCACCAAATGAGTGTTGAACCATTGGACCAGAGAGGTGGTGGAGTCACCATCCCTGGAGGTGTTCCAAGAACCATGTAGACGTGGCACTTAGGGACATGGTTTCGTTCTCATGGCGGTATCGAACAGGCGGTTGGACTTGGTGTTCTTAGAGGTCTTTTCCAACCTTGAATTTTGGATGACTCACTCCTGGCTGGCTCCATCCCTCCCACCATTGGGTTTCGGTGTGGATGAAGCCTGTGGTTGTGGTTGAGTTGAAGCTGGGTGGTTGAGGCAGGTGGTTTGGGGAAGGTGCTGAAGGTGGGGCGCGCACGCCGGAGAGCTGGCGCCTTGGCCCAGTGTTGAGATGGAGATGAAGGAAAGGGGTTATCTAGCTTTTGGACTTGCTGAACTCCCCTGGGAACTGAACATCAGGGATTGGTTTGTAGCCCTTTGCATCTCCTCTGTTTAGTGTAAATAGAGCTGTGGGGCTCGGTGTCGATGGGGGAGGAAGGAAGAGTCGCCACCCTCACCCAAGCTGCTCTTCTTCTCCATCCTGCCTCCCCAGGTGCTGAGGGTGCTCGTGGAGGGTGTTGAGTCCTGGAATGGTTTGGGTTGGAAGATCCCTTCAAAGATCACTCGTGACTGCAGGCTGGTCATGAGTGGCGTCCCCCAGGGCTCAGTCGTAGGTCCAGTCTTATTCAACATCTTTATCAATGACCTGGATGAAGGGATTGGATGTTCCCTCAGGAAGTTTGGAGATGACACTAAGCTGGGAGGAAGAGTTGATCTGCCTGAGGGTAGGGAGGCTCTTCAGAGGGATCTGGACAGGCTGGACCCATGGGCTGAGCCCAACGGGATGAGGTTTAACAAGGCCAAGTGCAGAGTGCTGCACATGGGACAGAACAACCCCCTGCAGCGCTCCAGGCTGGGGGAGACTGGCTGGAGAGCTGTCAGGCAGAGAAGGACCTGGGGGGGTGGGGTGACTGCAGGCTGAGCATGAGCCAGCAGTGTGCCCAGGTGGCCAGGAAGGCCAAGGGCATCCTGGCTTGTGTCAGACCCAGTGTGGCCAGTAGGGCTGGGGAGGGGATTGTGCCCCTGGACTGGGCACTGGGGAGGCTGCAGCTGGAGTGCTGGGTCCAGTTCTGGGCTCCTCAGCATCAGAAGGACATTGAGGTCCTGGAGCGAGTGCAGAGAAGGGCAACCAGGCTGGGGAAGGGGCTGGAGGGCAAATGCTGTGAGGAGCAGCTGAGGGAGCTGGGGGTGTTGAGCCTGGAGAAGAGGAGGCTGAGGGGAGACCTTCTCCTCACCTCCCCTGCTCTGCCAGGAGGGTGCAGAGAGGTGGGTGATGGTCTCTTCAGCCAGGGGCCAGGAGATGGGACAAGGGGCAATGGGCTCAAGCTGCCCCAGGGCAGGGTCAGCTCAGCTGGGAGGGAAAAGTTCTTCCCTGAAAGAGTTGTGGGGCTGTGGTACAGGGGCCTGGAGCAGGGTCAGGGCCTGGCACAGGCTGCCCAGGGAGGGGGTTGAGTCCCCATCCCTGGATGTGTTCAAAAAAAAGGTAGATGAGGTGCTCAGGGATCTGGTGTAGCTTGGGATGGGGAATGGTTGGACCTGATGATCTTCAAAGGTCTTTTCCAACCTTGTGCTTCTGTGATCACCTGGCTGAAGTGCATTTCTCTCTTTTTATTGTTCTCCTCCAGGCTGGAATGGGTGGAAATCATCGAGCCACGAACCCGGGAGCGCATGTACGCCAACCTCATCACGGGGGAGTGCGTGTGGGACCCTCCCGCCGGCGTGCGGATCAAACGCACCAACGAGAACCAGTGGTGGGAGCTCTTTGACCCCAACACATCCCGTTTCTACTACTACAATGCCACCACTCAGAGGACCGTGTGGCACCGGCCACAGAACTGCGACATCATCCCCCTGGCCAAGCTGCAGACCCTAAAGCAGAACACGGAGTCGCCAAGGGCTTCCACGGAGAACAGCCCTGGGAGGAGCAGCAATGTCAGCAGGGAGGGAAGCACCAGTTCCTCCCTGGAGCAGGAGCTGGAGAGCAGTGAGAAGGGGCAGGAGCAGAGGTCGAGCCGGCAGTCGACGCAGTACGCGGTGGTTAAAGAAGAAACGGAGAGGTAATTAAAGCAACAGGCTGGCTGGTTGCCAGCGTGTTCACAAGGGGTGGTGATGGGTGGGTGCAATGAAAACCCACGCTCAAGGTACCCTGCTGGGCTCCCAGAGCTGTGGGAGTGCACAGAGCAGAGCCCTCATCCTGCAGCTCTTCATTTCTGGTGTGGAGAGGCTCCTCTAGCTGGGTTGCCCTGCACACTGAGACTTAGAGAGAGCAGGTTTAGGTCCTCCATGAAATGATTGCAGGAGGAAGGTGTTTCTCCTGGTTAAGGGGCAACTTAGATGTTTCCCTCTGGAAAGAAAGGTCCATCAGAGAAATCATGCCTTGTCCTCTGAAATCCATGGGGTGTGGTGTGGTTTTAAATGACTTCCCTGGATAAGATCTCCCTAAATAAGGGAGCGTGGTTCATGCTGCAACCAGTGGGACATCCCACTGGTCTGTGGAGCTCCCAACAGCTGATTTCTCTTGCCAAGGAGAAGCTTCAAACTATGCCATGAGTTAGTGCTCAGCTTCTAAGTTCCTACTGCATCTGGAGGACGTAGTGCAAAGTCTGTGTTGCTGCTCCACATGCATGTTTTATGGCCTGGAAGCTGCAAACAGAATCAAAAGGTTGGAAAAGGCCTTGAAGATCAGCAAGTCCAACTGTTCCTGTCCTGTGCTGAACCAGATCCCTGAGCACCTCATCTACCCTCTGTTAAACACACCCAGGGGTGGGGACTCAACCCCCTCCCTGGGCAGCCTGTGCCAGGCCCTGACCCTGCTCCAGGCCCCTGTTCCACAGCCCCAAAACTCTTTCAGGGAAGAGCTTTTCCCTCCCAGCTGAGCTGACCCTGCCCTGGGGCAGCTTGAGCCCATTGCCCCTTGTCCCATCTCCTGGCCCCTGGCTGAAGAGACCATCGCCCACCTCTCTGCACCCTCCTGGCAGGGCAGGGGAGGTGGGGAGAAGGTCTCCCCTCAGCCTCCTCTTCTCCAGGCTCAACACCCCCAGCTCCCTCAGCTGCTCCTCACAGCATTTGCCCTCCAGCCCCTTCTCCAGCCTGGTTGCCCTTCTCTGCACTCGCTCCAGGACCTCAATGTCCTTCTGATGCTGAGGAGCCCAGAACTGGACCCAGCACTCCAGCTGCAGCCTCCCCAGTGCCCAGTCCAGGGGCACAATCCCCTCCCCAGCCCTACTGGCCACACTGGGTCTGACACAAGCCAGGATGCCCTTGGCCTTCCTGGCCCCCTGGGCACACTGCTGGCTCATGCTCAGCCTGCAGTCACCCAGCACCCCCAGGTCCTTCTCTGCCTGACAGCTCTCCAGCCATTCTCCCCCAGCCTGGAGCGCTGTAGGGGGTTGTTCTGTCCCATGTGCAGCACTCTGCACTTGGCCTTGTTAAACCTCATCCCGTTGGGCTCAGCCCATCAGTTCAGTTTCTTTCCTTCATACATTTATCCTTCTCTTCCACGTTCCCCCACATGACATTAACAACCCAACAGCGTCACCATCGAGCAATCAACAGCTCCAGTTCTCCTCCCAACTAGTTCTGCTTCCTTCCAGCTGGCAAACAGAAACTGTGGCTGGCAGATCTCATGGCCCCACAGAGAGGAACAGGAACTCCCAGCTCAGCGAGTGCTTTCATGTGGAACCTCAGAGGCGGCCTTGCCTCCACGCGTCTGCCCTGTGAGGGGAGGCTTGATCTCCCTGAGCTTTTGGAAGATCTTCTGATAAAATGGCTGTGTGTGGGGATGGTATCTTCCTTCCCCAGGCAGGTGGTGTTCAGAGAAGTAGATAGTTTTGATGTTTAGTCACAAGGATGCTGTGGGAGCTGGATGCTCCCAGCAGTGAGGCAGAGCTGCCCATGGTGGCTGGGTCACAGAATCACAGGGTTGGAAAAGACCTTTAAGATCATCAAATCCAACTGTTCCTGTCCTGTGCTGAACCAGATCCCTGAGCACCTCATCTATCCATCTGTTAAACACACCCAGGGGTGGGGACTCAACCCCCTCCCTGGGCAGCCTGTTCCAGGCCCTCACCCTGTCTCAGGCCCTGACCCTGTCCTAGGCCCCTATTCCAGGCTCATCCCAGACCCTGGAAGTGTGAAATCACAGAGTCACAAGACTGGAAAAGACCTTAAAGACCATCAAATCCAACTGTTCCTGTCCTGTGCTGAACCAGATCCCTGAGCACCTCATCTCCCCTCTGTTAAACACACCCAGGGGTGGGGACTCAGCCCCCTCCCTGGGCAGCCTGTGCCAGGCCCTGATGCTGTGTCAGGCCCTGACCCTGTTCTAGGCCCCGACCCTGTTCTTGGCCCCTAATCAAGACCCATCTCAGGCCTTGACCCTGCTCCAGACCCGTCCCAGGCCCTGACCCTGCTCCAGGCCCCTGTGCCACAGCCCCACAACTCTGCCAGGGAAGAACTTTTCCCTCCCAGCTGAGCTGACCCTGCCCTGGGGCAGCTTGAGCCCATTGCCCCTTGTCCCATCTCCTGGCCCCTGGCTGAAGAGACCATCGCCCACCTCTCTGCACCCTCCTGGCAGGGCAGGGGAGGTGGGGAGAAGGTCTCCCCTCAGCCTCCTCTTCTCCAGGCTCAACACCCCCAGCTCCCTCAGCTGCTCCTCACAGCATTTGCCCTCCAGCCCCTTCCCCAGCCTGGTTGCCCTTCTCTGCACTCGCTCCAGGACCTCAATGTCCTTCTGATGCTGAGGAGCCCAGAACTGGACACACCACTCAAGGTTCAGCCAGCAAATCGATGTAGCACCAGCAAATCACAGGCAGCCAAGTGGTTAAATCCATGTGGAATAGCTGTAGAAGTGGGTAAAGCTCAGGCTGGCATGCAGGCTCCACACACAGCCAGAAGCAACAGCTAGAAATGCTGTGATGGGCTGGTTGCTCCACAGCCCCAGGGATGGCCCATAGCTGGGCAACCAGAAGAGGTTTTGTCCAGCTTGGAATGCTGGAGCAAAGCACAGATGAAGAAGGAGGACTTGCTTGTGCTGCTCTGCAGGAAATCTGCAGGGATACAGAGATTTTCACCTCCAGAAGTGGGGGATGCTCTCAGGGGCCAGGATAGACAAGCTGAACATGAGCTGTGCAAATTAACAATTGATTTTTGATGGCAGAGATAGCGACCTCAAAGGGCAGAGCCTGTTTGTGCCTGGAGCTTCTGGGCCTTCCAGGGTATCTCTGTGTTTCAGCATCACCTTCTGATGATGAGCAACTTCCAGGCCTGAGCCAAAACAATACAGGTATCTGTACAGAATGTTTCCACACCCACCAGCCCAGCCCTGGGTTTCTTGTGGTCTTTAAATAGCTGAAGCCATGAGATGAGAGGTGGCAGCAGGGACAGGGAGGGGATTGTCCCTCTCTGCTCTGCCCTTGGGAGGCCCCAGCTGGAGTCCTGTGTCCAGAGCTGGGGCCCCAATACAAGAAAGATGGGGAACTGCTGGAGAGGGGTCAGAGGAGCCACAAGGATGATCAGAGGGCTGGAGCAGCTCCCCAATGGAGAGAGGCTGAGGGAGCTGGGCTGGTTCAGCCTGGAGAAGAGAAGGCTGTGGGGGGACCTCATTGCAGCCTTCCAGTCCCTGAAGGGAGCAGAGGAACAGGAGGGGAATCAGCTTGTTCAAAGGGTAGACAATGGCAGGACAAGGGGGCTGGAGTGAAGCTGGAGGAGGGAAGGGTTAGATGAGATATCAGGGGGAAGTTCTTTGCAGAGAGAGTGGTGAGGGGCTGGAACAGGCTGCCCAGAGAGGGGGTGGGTGCCCCATCCCTGGGGGTGTTCAAGGCCAGGTTGGCTGGGGCCCTGGGCACCCTTGTGTAGCTCCAGGCCTGGAGGTTGGTGTCCCTGCCTATGGCAGGGGGGTTGGAGCTCTGTGACCCTTGGGGTCCCTTCCAACCCAGATCAGTCTGGGATTCTATGAGAACTTCTGTAGAAGGAGGCAGTAAGTACCAAGCTTCTTTATCCTTTAGGAAACCACTCAACAGAGCTCAGACTCAAGAGCTGCTGGCTCTTGGTGACCCTGTAGATAAAGCCTCCTTTGATTTACCTTCATCTTTTCCTTGTAAGCATTAAAATATACACCACCATGGCTGCCCTGGCTGAGCAGAGGTGAAATTGTGACTGATGGTGAGGCAGATCTTGAGCTTATGTGTTCTCCAGCCTTGCTTTTGATGACATCTCTGGTGCTGCATGGCTGTCAGCCCACCAAAATGATGGCTTTGACCTGTAGGTCAATCTGTTTTATTTCATTCTTCTTTGATGAAGGAAGGGATTATAGAATCCCTTTGGGTTGGAAAGGATCTTTTAAGGTCATTTCATACATCCTCCCTGCAATGAGCAGGGACATTTTCAACCACACCAGGTTGCCCAGAACCCCCATCCATCCCATCCTTGAATCTTTCCATGGATGAGGAAATCCAACATTGGGATGACCTTAGAGAGTCAATTTTGGCAAGGCCAGACCTTCTGGTTGATGCTTAAGCACTTGTGGGGCTCCAGGGTGTTGAAGGTCCCTCCTGGGACCACCTGCTGTCTATGGGCAGCCAAGGAAGCACCCAGAGATGGGTCCAATATGTTCAATATTGGGGGTGTAGTGGTGGGATTATTTGGTGTCACCTCTGCATGGGGGTGGTTGTTGTTTGTGAACCTCAACCCTAACAACCTTGAGAAGAGGATGAGTCTGGGCATCTCGTGGTATGTTGGAGATGATGACTGGAAATACTTAATTTGAGTCAAAAGGAGGAAAGAGAAGGAGATTATTTGTGAGGCTGGGGAGGGGATGGATCCAGGAAACGGGGTGGTGTGGGATGGGATGATTTTTCCCCATCAACCCAGAGACATGGTTGAAGTCTTCTTGGTAGGGCAGTTGAAAAGGGTGGCTTTCCAGGTCTTGGGGTTTTGGTTTTTTGGAGAAGAACCAGGACTTGGAAAGGAGCTTTGGAGGTCATCTGGTTGAACCTGCAGCTCCAAGTTTCATAAGGTTTAAATCTTGTAGTCACTTCAGGGGTTCTGACTAAGCATTTTCTTCCTGAATCATAGAATGGTTTGGGTGGGAAGGGATCTCAAAGATCATCTAGTTCCAACCCTCCTGCCATGGGCAGGGGCACCCTCCTCTAGACCAGGTTGCCCAAAGCCCCATCAAACTTTCCCTGAACTAGTCTGGACTTAAAAGGGAGGTCAGGGGAAGCAGGCAAGTCTTGAGCAACTCATCTCCTTGGAGTTTGAACTCAGAGGTGCCCCACACCCTGCAGTGACCAGAGGATTTAAGAACCAGATCATCTGGTTTGGTAGGAGATGAGGGAGGCTGCTCCAAGTTGGTTCTTCATGTCTTTGGTGTAGCAGTGGAGTTGGGGCTGGTTCCATCACAGATGTGCAGGTGAGGGATGCCACCAGCCCCCTGCATCCCCATGGAGATGGTGGGGGTCTCAGTGGACTTGACCTATGCTGCTACAGTGAGATGGGATTTGCACATAGCTGATTGTTGTGGTTTAGCCCTGGCTGGAGGCCAGATGCCCACCAAATTCAGTCTATTACTCCCCTTAGTTGGACAGGGGAGAAAATATCTATTAATAGGCTCAGGAGTTAAAATAAGGACAGGGGGAGATCATTCTGTCACCAACGTGGGCAAAACAGACTCAACACAAAGTGAAGAAGAGAAAAACTACTTTATTGCCCTACAACTACAAAGAACAGTGAAGAAACCAGAGTTGAGAGCACAACCAGATCTTAAAACAAACGTCCCCAGATCTTAAAACACTTTCCCCCCCACCATTCCCTTCTTAGCAGACTTTAGTCAGGATTATGCTCCCTTCTTCCCCCCCTCCCTGCTCACAGCACAGTGGGGCAGGGACTGGGAGAAAATGGGGTTCTCAGTTACTTCTCCATGAGCTGTTTTCCTTTTCCAGATCTTAAGACACCTCTAATCTCCCCCCCAGCTCCCTTCTTAGCAGACTTCACTCTAGCCATGATTTCACTCCCTGCTCACAGCACAGGGGGGCAGGGACTGGGAGATGGGGGCTTCAGTCAGTCCCTTGTGAGTTGGTTTCCCTTGTGGAGGGGGGGTGAGAGGAGGGGGGGCATTCATTCCACACCCTCCCCCTGCTGCATCATGGGGTCTCACCCACAGGAGATAGTCCTCCATGAACTTCTCCAACATGAATCCTTTCCCCAGGGCTTTATCTATTCCCCAGCTGCCCTGGTGTGGGTCACTGCCCTGGTGGGCAGTCATAAATCACAGTGTCTCTCAGTCCCAAGTCCTCTGTGGGGTCACCAGCCTCCCCCAGCAAACCAGTTCTGGTGCAAATCTCTCTCTCACCCATCTCTATGTCTCTGTTTCTCTCCATGGGCTGCAAGTGCTGGCAGGGGGTTGTCCCAACGTAGGGTCACAGCATCTCCTCTATGTCTCCACCTCCTCCATCCAGCCTGGAGCCCCTCCACAGGCTGCAGGTGGGGTCTCAGCCTTTTCCATGGGTTTCTCCATGGGCTGCAGGGGCATCTTTCTCTCCAGCACCTGGGCCACCTCCTCCCCAGCCCTGTTCCAGCCTTGGTGTCTGCACAGCTCGTTACATCTTCTCCCTCCCTTCTCTGGTGGTAAAATGCAGCTGCTTCTGGGTTGTTTTCTCCTCTGTGTGATTCTCAGAGGCGTCTGACTATCTTTCAGGCCACAACTTTGACCTTGAATTGCCCCTTGTTTATAGTTTAGGCTGGCAGGAAACTCTTAACTGCTGCTCAAAGAAACCCATCTCAGCAGCACAGCCTCACCAACCTGCAGCACTGAGAGATCCAACTCTGGAGACCACAGCTGTGTTGTCTCAATGCAGAGAGAGTGGTGAGGGGCTGGAACAGGCTGCCCAGAGAGGGGGTGGGTGCCCCATCCCTGGAGGTGTTGAAGGCCAGGTTGGATGGGGCAGCCTTGTGTAGCTCCAGGGCTGGAGGTTGGTGTCCCTGCCTGTGGAATGGGGTTGGAACTCTCTGATCCTTGGGGTCCCTTCCAACCCAGACCAGTCTGGGATTCTATGATTCTATGAGCTGTCATCTGCTCATCTTCAGGACCTCAATAGTAGGTTTCTATCCTGGTGGTCAGCAAAGGTGAAAGACTTTCCAGCAGGAATATCTTCATCTTGCTCAAGACTTTGCCTCCCTTGGCTTAAAACAAGAACTTGTCTACAAAACATAACACATCAGCCTCAAAATCTCCGAGCAGGCTGCAGTCAGCACGTCTGCTGGGTGTTTATATCAGGTCACTGGGTTTTTCTACGCTGCCTGAAAGTGTCATGTGGTTATTGGTCCGTGCAGAGGCTTCTTGTTGCTGGAAATCCTTGGAGAAGGCTCCTGGGGGCTGTGGGGAGGATCTCCTCCTCAGAGCTCACGCCATCACCCACAGACGACGCGGCTGTGCCGCCAGCAGGCAGCGTTTCTGCTCTACTTCACCAGGGCAGGGTGGCAAGTAGGGGCTTGAAGGACAACGTGGACCTTCTCTGGCCATCACAAGGGCTTTCCTCAGACCACCACACAGGACTCTTGGAGAATCAGGGGGGGTCTTTACCCAAATCCCACCTGCTGTGCCATGGTGCCCAGTTAATTGCCCCAAGGAATGTGCTTTCCTCTCAGGTCTCCCTTCCCTGATTCCAAAGCCTGGTGGGATATGGGAGAAGATCAAATGCAGCACTCTAAATCTTTCTGGATTAAGCATAGCTGAGCTGAAATAGCTGAGGGGGGTATTCCCTTACAAACCAGTCCCTGGGATGCAGCAGAGCTGTCTAGGGTCAAGGCATGATGGTAATCGGTCCTGTCGTGCCTCTGGGGCAGAGCAGGGTGGCTGCAGGTAAACACAGAGCTTTAAAACACAAAGTGTTAGAATCATAGAATCATGGACTGGTCTGGGTTGGAAGGGACCCCAAGGATCACAGAGCTCCAACCCCCCTGCCACAGGCAGAGACACCAACCTCCAGGCCTGGAGCTACACAAGGTTGCCCAGGGCCCCAGCCAACCTGGCCTTGGACACCCCCAGGGACGGGGCACCCACCCCCTCTCTGGGCAGCCTGTTCCAGCCCCTCACCACTCTCTCTGCAAAGAACTTCCCCCTAATATCTCATCTCCCCCTTCCCTCCTTCAGCTTCACTCCATCCCCCTTGTCCTGCCAGTCTCTGCCCTTTGAACAAGCCCATTCCCCTCCTGTTCCTCTGCTCCCTTCAGGGACTGGAAGGCTGCAATGAGGTCCCCCCACAGCCTTCTCTTCTCCAGGCTGAACCAGCCCAGCTCCCTCAGCCTCTCTCCATAGGGGAGCTGCTCCAGCCCTCTGATCATCTCCGTGGCTCCTCTGACCCCTCTCCAACAGCCCCACATCTTTCTTGTATTGGGGCCCCAGCTCTGGACACAGGACTCCAGCTGGGGCCTCAGGAGGGCAGAGCAGAGAGGGACAATCCCCTCCCTGTCCCTGCTGACACCCCTCTGCTGATGGAGCCCAGGATCCCATCGCCCTTCTGAGCTGCAAGAGCCACTGCTGGCTCATATTCAGTTTCTCATCTACCAGAATCCCCAGGTCCTTCTCAGCAGGGCTGCTCTCCAGGAGCTCTTCTTCTCCCTGGTGCAGGCAGCAGACATCTTCTGACTGCAAGAGTCAAAAAAAACCCCAGCTTTCCCACTTAAAATAACGGCTCAAACCCAGAAAATGTGTGTTTTGAGTGTCCTGGGAGCTGTTTCTTGGTGCTTCAGGTGAAAAAAACCCCACAGTTTGGTTTGCAGTTCTCTCAATGTCTGAAGGCGTTGGGAAGACCTGCAGTGTGGTTTGGAAGGCAGGTGGATCAATGACATAAGTCTCTGCAGCACCTGCTGCGTGGGGATTGTCCAGGTCCCTGCAGGGATTCTCATCCCTCCTCCAAAACAAGCCTCCAGTGTGAGGAGAAACCAAGTAAGGCCATGGGGTTGCTTCACAAAGCCCAGGCAGCAGAGGTGCAGTTTTGAGAAGATCCCAAAGACCTTCTTTCCCAACATCTTGCCTCCAGTGGGAGCCTAATGCATGGAATTCAGAGTGTTTCTTCACCCAAAGGTTGGGTTTTCCCAGTGGGATGACATCTCCACGTGGGGTGGCAGGTCTGTTTGGGAGGAGGCTGTGGGTGCTGGCTAAGTGGGATATGTTCCTTTCCATCTCAGGGCTGGGTGTGGAGGAGCTCTTCTCCTTCAGATGGATGGGTCAACATCACACCAGAGGAGCAGTTAAATGGTGGGGAGGGGAGCACAAACCTGCTGCAGGCCTGTGTGAAGAGCAAGTGGTTCTCCTTGATTTAGGAGCACACCACCCAGGACAGACAGCTGTCAGTGGTTGCCCAGGCTGTGAGACCTCCAGTGGACCTGGTCTCAGCAGGGTTGGTAGGATGGGCTTTCTTCTGGGTTGCCATCTCTTAAAACCCATAAGATGCCAAACTTTGAGGTCAGAGGATGAGGAATTCAATGGCACAGGCAGAGGAGGGATGTGAGACCATTACTGCTGGAGTGATGCTCAGGTGCTGCTTGTCCCCTTCCAGATGAACCCAGGTGCTGAAGGCTTCCCACAGAGGAAGAGTGTGAAGGGTAGGACAAAACTCAACCCATTTAGGCTCAGGAACACCACTCTGGCATTTCTGAAAGTGGAAATAAATCAGCCCTGTTCCTTGTTGTCTTCTCCATCTGGCACTACCAGAGGACTGAACGTTTCTGCTTCCTGAGGTCTGGAAAACCTTCCACAAGCAGCTGAGGTGACCCTTGCAAGTACAGACTTCTCTTCTGCTTGCCTGCCTTGGAAGGACTTGTTCTGAAGCAGCATTTGGTGGCTTTTACATCTCTGTGGTGTCCTCATCTAGAAATGGGTGTCTTGGTGCTGACAGTAACCCTGAGGCTTAAAGAACTTTTTAATGGTTGAAGTTCATAACATTTGGTCAATATTTAATGGTGAGATAACTAACCATGGGCAGTTCTCCAAAGGATGTCCTGAGGGCATGATGGTCATATCACAGAATCACAGAATAATGGGGATTGGAAGGGACCTCTGGAGATCACCTATTCCAACCCCTCTTCCAGAGCAGGATCACCCCTAGTTCAGGTCAGGGGAGGTGGGGAGAAGGTCTCCCCTCAGCCTCCTCTTCTCCAGGCTCAACACCCCCAGCTCCCTCAGCTGCTCCTCACAGGATTTGCCCTCCAGCCCCTTCCCCAGCCTGGTTGCCCTTCTCCAGACTCTTTCAAGGACCTCAACGTCCTTCTGATGGTGAGGAGCCCAGAACTGGACCCAGCACTCAAGGTGCAGCCTCACCAGTCCAGGGGCACAATCCCCTCCCATTGATAAAAGGATGCACATCCTCAGGACATGGGCTAGACCATCATCCATCCAGGTGATGAAGGTTCAGGCCACCCATTTCAAACAGCTTGATCCATCACCATTGGGTTGTTCTGAAGGCTGTTGGTTTAACAATTACCTCTCAACCTCCCCCCATCAGCTTCTGCTGGTTCCAGGAGATCCTCAGCCTCCCAAACCTCATCAGGCACGGTGTTGGGGAGGGTGCTAATTGAAACCATCAGGGTTGGGAGGAAGACAGGCAGCTTCATCTGCAGCTTGGGAGGCAGGGTGGGAATGGGCTCTGTGCTGTAATTAAAGCCAAGAGCTCTCAGCAGGAAATCACTTTCCAGGTCATGTGTCTTTCTCCGTTGCTTTTCACATGCTGCCTGCAGCTTGCACATCTCATGGAGGCTGCACACAAAGCCAGCCTCCCAAATTCACTCTCTCCCAAGTCCTTTTTTGTCTTGATTTATCCCTGTTATGGACTCAGCCAGGGTCATTCCTACCCACACCATGACAGAAGCCCAGCACTCTTGCTCTCCAAGTGAGGTTCTCATCTGCTGGTGCTTGGCATCACTGTGGATTTCTCCTAATGAGCATAATAGGTCAAAGAGCAACTCATTTGGACTATCTCATTAATCTTTGTCAATATGTGAAGGGTGAGAGTCAGGAGGATGGAGCCAGGGTCTTCTCAGTGATGGGACAAGGGAGAATGGGTGCAAGCTGGAGCAGAAGAGCTTCCATGTGAACATAAAGAGGAATTTTTTCCCTGTGAGGGTGCTGGAGCCCTGGGACAGACTGCCCAAAGAGGTTGTGGAGTCTCCTTCTCTGGAGACATCCAAACCCACCTGGATGACCTAACATCACCATCCTGTGTGACCTAATCTAGGTGATCCTTCCCTGGCAGCAGGGTTGGACTAGATGATTTTTCAAGGTCCCTTCCAGCTCCTAATGCTCTGGGACTCTGGGATTCTGGGATCTGATTGTTCTGGGTCCCTTCCAACACAAATATTCTATTCATGCCTTCATTTACATCTCTCACAGTGCTTCCAGGCAGGTCATGAGGATCTGGGGAAGGCAATTGGGTCAACCTGTGCTTCTGCTGC
The DNA here is from genome assembly GCF_964237585.1 of Gallinula chloropus. Taxonomy (NCBI): domain Eukaryota; kingdom Metazoa; phylum Chordata; class Aves; order Gruiformes; family Rallidae; genus Gallinula; species Gallinula chloropus. The sequence goes on along the minus strand of NC_140086.1, from coordinate 1,113,454 downwards.
TGGGTATCTGTGTGGATGCTGGGTCTTGAGTCCCTGTAAGTGAGTGACCTCTTGTGATCACCTACTGTAGAGCACCAACAACCACCTTCTCTTAGAAGATTTAATCATCCATGGTTTGGTTCACAAGGGACCTCTAAAGGTGCAAACACCCTGCAACGAGCAAAGACATCCAGGTTGCTCAAAGCCCAGACCAACCTGACCTGGACTGTTTCCAGGGATGGGGTGTTGCCCAGCACAGAGTTAACAACACCCTCAGTCTGCTGGAACATGCTGTCTGTCTTTGCAAGTGTTTGTACCCCTTCTCCAGCTGTGATTTTCATTCCTTGCTTGTGCTCTGGCCATGTCAGGTCTCACCCCACCTGTCTGGGTGGGTTTGGTAGCAGAGGAGATGTTTAACACCATGCTGTTCAGAAAGCCAGGCTCAATGGATGTCACAGACTCCTTCATTAGGGTGCTTGAGGTCTGGAGGTGGACTAGGCAGGGTTAGGCTGTGGTTGCACTCAATGATCTTGAAGGTCTCTTCCAACCCAACTGATTCTATGATTCTATGATCAATTTTCTATTTCCTCACTGTGCTCTGGTTCTCCACACTTATTGTGGTCAAAACAAGAATGATCCCACCCAAAGTCTTGAGTGGTGAACCATCTGAAACAGTACATGGATATTTGGAGATGACCTTAAGCAGAAAATGCATTTCCAGTATAAAGCCAACAGTGTCTCAAGATTTGGAGCCCTCAACCAAGATCAGGAACCTGTTGGAGCACGTCCAGAGGAGACCACAAAAATGATCAGGGGGCTGGAGCAGCTCTCCTGTGGAGAGAGTTGGGCTTGATCAGCCTGGAGAAGGCTCCTAGGAGACCTTATAGCAGCCTCCCACTCCCTGAAAGGTGCCTATAAGGAAGCTGAGGAAGAACTGTGCCCAAGGGCATGGAGTGATAGGACATTGAGTGATGGTTTAAACTGGAAAAGGGGAGATTTAGGTTGGATTTTAGGAAGAAGTTCTTCAATATGAAGGTGATGGATCACTGGAGTAGGTTGACAAGAGCGGTGGTGGAGTACTCATCCCTGCAGATATTCAACGTCAGGCTTGATGGGGCTCTGAGTAACCTGATCTGGTGAAGATGTCCCTGCTTAGATCTTAGACTAGATGACATCTAAAGGTCCCTTCCAACCTTACACATTCCTTGATTCTATGATTTACCTCCCCTTCCTCATACCATTCTCAAATAAATGTTCATGTTTTGCAATTCACAGAATCAGAAGGTTGGAAAAGACCTTTAAGATCATCAAGTCCAACTGTTCCTGTCCTGTGCTGAACCAGATCCCTGAGCACCTCATCTACCCTCTGTTAAACACACCCAGGGGTGGGGACTCAGCCCCCTCCCTGGGCAGCCTGTGCCAGGCCCTGACCCTGCTCCAGGCCCTGACCCTGTTCCAGGCCCCTGTTCCACAGCCCCACAACTCTGCCAGGGAAGAGCTTTTCTCTCCCAGCTGAGCTGACCCTGCCCTGGGGCAGCTTGAGCCCATTGCCCCTTGTCCCATCTCCTGGCCCCTGGCTGAAGAGACCATCGCCCACCTCTCTGCACCCTCCTGGCAGGGCAGGGCAGGTGGGGAGAAGGTCTCCCCTCAGCCTCCTCTTCTCCAGGCTCAACACCCCCAGCTCCCTCAGCTGCTCCTCACAGCATTTGCCCTCCAGCCCCTTCCCCAGCCTGGTTGCCCTTCTCTGCACTCGCTCCAGGACCTCAATGTCCTTCTGATGCTGAGGAGCCCAGAACTGGACCCAGCACTCCAGCTGCAGCCTCCCCAGTGCCCAGTCCAGGGGCACAATCCCCTCCCCAGCCCTACTGGCCACACTGGGTCTGACACAAGCCAGGATGCCCTTGGCCTTCCTGGCCACCTGGGCACACTGCTGGCTCATGCTCAGCCTGCAGCCACCCAACACCCCCAGGTCCTTCTCTGCCTGACAGCTCTCCAGCCAGTCTCCCCCAGCCTGGAGCGCTGCCTTTCTTGCTCTAAGAAGATGAAAGGGGTGGAAGATGAAGTTCAGGAGACAAACCACTCCCTCCCATTTCTTTCTAATACCCTCTCTCCCTGAATTCCCCACTCCCCACCCCAGAAGACAGCTTTGGATTAGACAGATATTTATCTAAGGCCGCCGAGCGCTGACGTCGATCGCCAAGACCCAAAATACACTTTACATAACTGCAAAGAAAAAATAAAAACCCACCATCTTTTCACTTTTATTAGAAGCTGGAGCTGTAATTAAGAGTATGAAGCCTCACAGGCCAATGATTAGAGCAGAGGATTAGGCACTGGGATTTCAGTTCTATTCCTGGCTTTGCCACTGAGCTATTTCAGTCCAGTCACTTTCCCTTCTTTGAAACACAAAAGGGTTGCAGCGCCCTGAGATGCTGTGAAACGGTGCCACCTCCTATCCCATGGGGGGGGGTTTGAAAGCTTCTTTTTAATTTATTTCATTTTAAATTGCTTTATTTTTAATTTATTAGATGGTTGGTGTTCCTCCCGTGCAGGAGGGAGTTTGTGTCTGTACTGTGGAGCTTTTGTAAGCCAGAGTTTAGGGAGCTGATGGACAATCACCTTCACCAACCATCTCCTGGTCCAGGGAGGGGATTGTCCCACTCTACACTGAGTTGGGGTGGCCTCACCTCGAGTCCTGGGTGCAGGTTTGATTGTCACAGGACAAGAGGGACATAAAACTAGTGGAGAGTGTCCAGAGGACAAGGCCAGGTTGGATGGGACCCTGGGCAACCTTGTGTAGCTCCAGGCCTGGAGGTTGGTGTCCCTGCCTGTGGCAGGGGGGTTGGAGCTCTGGGACCCTTGGGGTCCCTTCCAACCCAGAACAGTCTGGGATTCTATGATTCTATGACCTTCTGTAGGAGGGCAACAAGGATAGGGAAGAGTCTGTAGGGAAAGGCTTAGGAGGAGAGGCTGAAGGCTCTGGGGCTGTTCAGCCTGGAGAAGAGGAGGCTGAGGGGAGACCTCGTGGGGTTCTGTGGCTTCCTGATGAGGGGGAGTGAAGGGGCAGGTGCTGATCTCTCTCCTCTCTTTGGGGACCAGGGATAGAACCTGAGGGAACCTTGTGAAGCTGCCCCAGGGGAGGTTTAGGCTGGGTGTCAGGAAGAGGTTCTGTACTGAGAGGGGGGTCAGGCACTGGCACAGGCTCCCCAGGGAAGGGATCCCAGCCCTGAGCTGGGCTGAGGTCAGGAAGCATCAGGATGATGCCCTCAGTGTCCTGCTCTGACTTGGCTGGTCTGTGTGGAGCCAGGAGTTGGGCTTGATGGTCCTTATGGGTTCCTTCCAGCTCAGGAGATTCTGTGGTTCTAAGCGTCCTCCACACCCAGCTGGGTGAAGGTCGATGCTGGGAGAGAGATCCCACTGGGGAAAAAGAAGTGCAGAGCTGCCTTTTGCAAATGCTACTGGCTCTGAGCGAGGCTGCAGGTGAGAAGCAGCTCCAGATGTGCCGCTGCTCCAGATGTGCTGCTGCTCCAGATGTGCCACTCCCTTTCATACATCTCTGCAGTAGGGAAGCAGCTCCTGGTGTTTCATGCTCCAGGATGGGTGTCACAGAATGAGAGAATTGTAGGGGTTGGAAGGGACCTCCAGAGATCATGAGGTCCAACCCCCCTGCCAAAGCAGGGTCCCTAGGACAGGTCACACAGGGAGACATCCAGATGGGGCTGGAATCTCTCCAGAGAAGGAGACTCCACACCCCCTGGGCAGCCTGTCCCAGGGCTCTGGCACCCTCACTGGGAAGAAGTTCTTCCACACATTGGTGTGGAACTCCCTGTGCTCCAACTTGAGCCCATCACCCCTTGTCCCGTCCCCACAGACACTAAGAAGGGGCTGCCCATGTCCCCCTGTGTCCCACCTTCAGCTATTGATCCCCAGTGATCAGATCCCCTCTCAGGCTTCTTCTCTCCAGGCTGAACAGCCCCAGCTCCCTCAGCCTTTCCTCCCAGGGGAGATGCTCCAGGCCCTTCAGCATCTCCATGTCCCTCCTCTGGACTCTCTCCAGGAGATCCCTGGCTTTTCTATCCCAGGGAGCCCAGCACTGGACACAACACTCCAGGTGGGGCCTGACCAGGGCAGAGCAGAGGGGGAGGATCCCCTCCTTTGACCTGCTGCCCACACTCCTCCTGATGCCCCCCAGGATCCCATTGTCCCTCTTAGCCCCAGGACATCCCTGCTCCTGCTCCTTATGCTTACTGCAGTTATGAGGTTCACTGCTCCTTTCTGTGCCCAACAAGGGTTTCATCAACATCACACCGAGGAAACATGGGTGTTGCAAGTACCAGGGCAGACAGACCTTACAGCCTACGTGCATCCTCACCGATGCATCCTCACCAGACAGCTTCTACCATCCTCTGTTGTACCTTGGGAGCACGTTGAAAGCCTCACCCAGGCATCTGACTTGGTGATTGTCATGAAAGACGTTTGGCAGCGAGTTTGGGAATTCTGCCTCCCACATAATTAGGCTCATATAAAATCCCATTAGTCAAATAAGGGATTAGCCTAGAGTCCTGAGTCCTGACTGCATTTGGGCAGGTGATGTGGGAGCAGAAGGATGGGAGCAGGAGGATGGGAACAGGAGGATGGGAGCAGGAGGATGGGAGCCGCTCTTCTTGGGGTATTTGAATTGAATTTACTTTGTTACCCTCCTTATTAAGGGAGCTGGGCTGACTCTGCCTGGAGAAGAGAAGGTTTTCACAGAATCACAGGGTTGGAAAAGACCTTTAAGATCATCAGGTCCAACCATTCCCATCCTGTGCTGAACCAGATCCCTGAGCACCTCATCTCCCCGTCTGTTAAACACACCCAGGCGTGGGGACTCAACCCCCTCCCTGGGCAGCCTGTGTCAGGCCCTGACCCTGCTCCAGGCCCCTGTTCCACAGCCCCACAACTCTGCCAGGGAAGAACTTTTCCCTCCCAGCTGAGCTGACCCTGCCCTGGGGCAGCTTGAGCCCATTGCCCCTTGTCCCATCTCCTGTCCCCTGGCTGAAGAGACCATCGCCCACCTCTCTGCACCCTCCTGGCAGGGCAGGGCAGGTGGGGAGAAGGTCTCCCCTCAGCCTCCTCTTCTCCAGGCTCAACACCCCCAGCTCCCTCAGCTGCTCCTCACAGGATTCACCCTCCAGCCCCTTCCCCAGCCTGGTTGCCCTTCTCTGCACTCGCTCCAGGACCTCAATGTCCTTCTGATGCTGAGGAGCCCACAACTGGACCCAGCACTCCAGCTGCAGCCTCCCCAGTGCCCAGTCCAGGGGCACAATCCCCTCCCCAGACCTACTGGCCACACTGGGTCTGACACAAGCCAGGATGCCCTTGGCCTTCCTGGCCCCCTGGGCACACTGCTGGCTCATGCTCAGCCTGCAGTCACCCAACACCCCCAGGTCCTTCTCTGCCTGACAGCTCTCCAGCCAGTCTCCCCCAGCCTGGAGCACTGCAGGGGGTTGTTCTGTCCCATGTGCAGCACTCTAAACTTCTTAACCCTCATCCCATTGGTCTCAGAGGACCTGTGATCTTTGGCAATGCCCTGGGCAAAAAAAAAAACCCACCCAGAGAGTTGTGCTGCAGCCACAGCTGATGGAGCTGTTGCTATAGAGATCTTGCCAAAAACAGCCACCAATCAGCTTCCACCACCGGTCTGATGCTGAGCTCTGCTCAGAGCCTGGGGAGCTGGTGAAATGATAACTAGTTGCCAGCTTTGCCCATAAAAACCCAGCCTTCCATCCTGCTGGGAACAGCGGATTCGCGGCCGTTGCGCGGCTTATTGTGTCCCTGATTCTTTCTCAAAGCTCATGTGCTATTTCCAACCTTCCTCCTCATCCCACCATGTATGGAATCAGAGAATCATGGACTGGTTTAGATTGGAAGGGACCCCAAGGATCAGAGAGTTCCAACCCCCCTGCCACAGGCAGGGACACCAACCTCCAGGCCTGGAGCTACACAAGGTTGCCCCATCCAACCTGGCCTTGAACACCTCCAGGGATGGGGCATCCACCACCTCTCTGGGCAGCCTGTTCCAGCCCCTCACCACTCTCTCTGCAAAGAACTTCCCCCTAATATCTCATCTCACCCTTCCCTCCTTCAGCTTCACTCCATCCCCCTTGTCCTGCCAGTCTCTGCCCTTTGAACAAGCTGATTCCCCTCCTGTTCCTCTGCTCCCTTCAGGGACTGGGAGGCTGCAATGAGGTCCCCCCACAGCCTTCTCTTCTCCAGGCTGAACCAGCCCAGCTCCCTCAGCCTCTCTTCATAGGGGAGGTCAGGTACCTGGAGGTGTGCTCCAGGCAGAGACATCTCTTGTTTTCCTGTCATCCTGCCTCCTCCTTGGATCTGCAAGTTTGCTGAGGGATGGAGTGCACCCTGAGCAAGTTTTCTGAGTGGTGGGTCAGCATGCCAGAGGGATGGGATGTCATCCAGAAGGACACAATGTCATCCAGAGGGACCTGGACCACCTAGACAGGTCCTAGAGTGGATTAGCTGCCTTTAGTTAAGCTGTTGCCTAAATCTGAGCCAACTCTCCCCAGATATCCAGCCCCTGGCCTGACAGGGAAGCAGGGCAAGTCTTGAGCTAGTCTTGACTTTGTACACTGGATGGATGCCTCAGCATTCTAGCCTGCTCCTGACAGCACCCTCAGCTTCTCACAGGTGTCCTGCTCCACACCAGGCTCCATCTTTCCTCAGGAAAACAATCAGGGAAAGGAAAAGGAGGCCAGTTTTATCTATTGGCAAAGCCAAGGATTAAATCTTGGCTCTACAATCCCAGGCTCAATGTCTTGAGTCCAACCAGGATGGAGAGGAGCTCCTTCATCTGCCCCTCTTCCACCTCCTGGGGACACAGACCATTGCTGCAGAAGCAATTCCCTTCCCTCACCTTGTCCCAGGCAGGGTGGTGGCATCTTTTGACCCTCATCTCCATGGAGACATCCCAGCTTCAGGGAGAGGCACCTCCAGCAAACCTAAGATGACATGCAGTGTCACAGCCTGTTGTCTCTGAGCTCTTGATGACAACACCCATGTCGTGCTCACCTTCATGCTTCATCATCTCCACAATTAACTCTGGCATAGCCTTTGGCAGCTCCCTAACCACCCTCACGTTGAGCATCCCTGTTTCCAGGCAGGGTCTAGTCTGGGCACCAGCTACTTCATGTCGTGGCCTCAAGACAAACTGGGACAGGTCATGTTGTATTGGAGATGGCTGTTGGTTCTGGAGAGCATCTTTTAAGTGCCCACTTACCCCCCAAAACCTCCCCTTGAAGGTGAAGGGACCCTACCCACCTGCTGTGTTCAGCCTAGGAGGTGTGAGGATGCCTGGCCCATCCTGGCCATAGCTACCAGTAGCACTGGGCCAGGCTGCCCAGTGAGGTTGTGGAGTCTCCATCTCTGGAGACATTCAAACCTTGTGATCCTGGGTGCTGTCCTGTGCAGCCTGCTCAGGGGGATCCTGCTCTGACAGAGGGGTTGGACTTGGGTGATCTCCAGAGGTCCCTCCCCACCCGGATCGTTCTGTGATTCTGTGATCTCCACAGCTCAAACATCAGTAACCTTCAGAGCCAGAACTGGGTCTGCAAAACATCTTCCACTTATCAGAGATGAAACAAAAGGTCTTCATTTCATGTCAGTGAACCTCAGCATCCCTCAGCACCTTTCTCCTCCAGAACAGGTTATCTGTGGAAGATTGCCACCAGCCCCCACTGTATTTCTCCTGCTTGTGATGCAATATTCCATTTCAATGTGAGCCAGACCTCCAGCTCCAGGGACACAGGTCAGCTGGCCAGGTCTTTTTTTAGCCTTGGCAGTAGTACGTGCTGTGACCTCATGGCATCTCTTTTGCTCAGAACTTGCTAAAATCACTCCCAAAACAATGAGTGGGGACCTTCACAGTGGAGAGGTGAATTCATCCCCCTGCAAGATGCAGCAGAACAGAGGGGATATCCCAGGTGTTAACGTGTGCTGTGTTCATCCTGACCTTGAAGCTCACAGCTCCCTGTGTTGCAGATGGATGGGATTCTTCTCATCAACCTCATTTGCAGCTTCACTGGGAAGAGCTGATTGCCAGGATAACGAAGCCAAGTCTGACTCATGAGTACCTGATTGAGGAGCTGTGCCACCCACAGCATGCCAGCAGCGATTTGTGCTCCTGATCTGGCTCAGCTGATGGGATGGATTTGAAGCTCTTCAGTCAGTCTTAATCTTACCACTTTGCCTGGACCATGCTTGGATCATGTTTCAACAAGACCTGAGGTTTTAATCCATTTATCTCTGCAGAGGGGAGGAGTTGGCAGCCTAAGGAAACATTTCTTCAAAGGTTATGAGGTGTTGATGTAGCTCATGTGTATTGCAGAGCAAACCCTGTTAAGCTGTCTCATCCCACCAGCCTCATGGGCTTTCCCAGCTCCTGGGCATCTTTTGGAGCTCTGATTTCAAATTCATAGTGGGATAGTAAGTGCAGAAGGAGTTGTGCCAAGTCAAGGGTTGGACTGTACAATGGTGGTGAATGAAATAATGAACTGGGAGGAGAATCCCCTTCCTTAGATCAAGATCAGAATCACACAAGGTTGGAAAAGACCTTTGAGATCATCAAGTCCAACCATCCCCATCCTGTGCTGAACCAGATCCCTGAGCACCTCATCTCCCTTCTGTTAAACACACCCAGGGATGGGGACTCAGCCCCCTCCCTGGGCAGCCTGTCCCAGGCCCTGACCCTGCTCCAGGCCCCTGTTCCACAGCCCCACAACTCTTTCAGGGAAGAACTTTTCCCTCCCAGCTGAGCTGACCCTGCCCTGGGGCAGCTTGAGCCCATTGCCCCTTGTCCCATCTCCTGTCCCCTGGCTGAAGAGACCATTGCCCACCTCTCTGCACCCTCCTGGCAGGGCAGGGCAGGTGGGGAGAAGGTCTCCCCTCAGCCTCCTCTTCTCCAGGCTCAACACCCCCAGCTCCCTCAGCTGCTCCTCATAGAATTTGCCCTCCAGCCCCTTTCCCAGCCTGATTGCCCTTCTCTGGACAACCAGGTCATTTCCCATTGAGGAGCAGATCTGGAGCCATGGATCTGGCTACAGCACCAGGCATCAGAGCTGACACTTTCCTCTTGAGAAGACACTGAGCATGGTGGGGGAGGAGGATCATTCATTCACGTGCACTCAAGAGGAAAAAAAGGGATTAAGCAATTCAACAGAGTCATAATTTCAGGCCTCAGAAGCCTCATTAAAATTAACTTTGAAAGAGGTTTAATTTTATTGCCTCTTGCTTGAATAACATTTTTTTTGAGGTCTGGCCCATTAAGAAGATTTGTTTCTTTTCCTCCTTCTTCTTCTTTCTTCTCCTTCCGAAGCCAACATCTGATCTGAATTTTATGAACATAAGCCACTTAGTGTCTACATCTAGGGGGGGGGGGTTAGCACTGTTTCTTCCAAAAACCACTCCAAATGAAGCAGTGTCTCCAGATGTTTGCTGTTAAGTTTTGATGGGGAGCAAATGTCTGATGATTTGCTCAGCGCCGCGTGTTCCCTGAACGAGACTGATGGTTTGCACGTTCCCACAGTGAAGGACTGTTAAGGACAAGGAAAAAAAGGACCTTTCCTCCACAAATAGGAAATAGCCCACAATTCTGGGCTCCTCAGCATCAGAAGGACATTGAGGTCCTGGAGCGAGTGCAGAGAAGGGCAACCAGGCTGGGGAAGGGGCTGGAGGGCAAATGCTGTGAGGAGCAGCTGAGGGAGCTGGGGGTGTTGAGCCTGGAGAAGAGGAGGCTGAGGGGAGACCTTCTCCCCACCTGCCCTGCCCTGCCAGGAGGGTGCAGAGAGGTGGGCGATGGTCTCTTCAGCCAGGGGACAGGAGATAGGTGATAGGTGATTCACCCCATGCAGCAATACAGGCTTGGGGGAGACTGGCTGGAGAGCTGTCAGGCAGAGAAGGACCTGGGGGTGTTGGGTGACTGCAGGCTGAGCATGAGCCAGCAGTGTGCCCAGGTGGCCAGGAAGGCCAAGGGCATCCTGGCTTGTGTCAGACCCAGTGTGGCCAGTAGGTGTGGGGAGGGGATTGTGCCCCTGGACTGGGCACTGGGGAGGCTGCAGCTGGAGTGCTGGGTCCAGTTCTGGGCTCCTCAGCATCAGAAGGACATTGAGGTCCTGGAGCGAGTGCAGAGAAGGGCAACCAGGCTGGGGAAGGGGCTGGAGGGCAAATGCTGTGAGGAGCAGCTGAGGGAGCTGGGGGTGTTGAGCCTGGAGAAGAGGAGGCTGAGGGGAGCCCTTCTCCCCACCTCCCCTGCCCTGCCAGGAGGGTGCAGAGAGGTGGGCGATGGTCTCTTCAGCCAGGGGACAGGAGATGGGACAAGGGGCAATGGGCTCAAGCTGCCCCAAGGCAGGGTCATCTCAGCTGGGAGGGAAAAGTTCTTCCCTGGCAGAGTTGTGGGGCTGTGGAACAGGGGCCTGGAGCAGGGTCAGGGCCTGGGATGGGCCTGGAGCAGGGACCTAGAACATGGAAATGGCCTGAGATAGGGTTAGGGGGTTGAGTCCCCATCCCTGGATGTGTTTAACAGACGAGTGGATGAGGTACTGAGAGATATGGTTCAGCACAGGACAGGAACAGTTGGACTTGATGATCTTCAAGGTCTTGTCCAACCTTGTGATTCTGTGACCATGAGTGGGACATGTTTAGGGTCTGTCCAGGTGTATCTTCACCAATAAACTCAGCTCAGGGGCAAATGAAGCGTTCAACAGGGTTTGAAATGAAGTTGGAAGCCACATTCATGGAGTCCTTGGTCATCATCTTCCAACCAACCAATTATTGACACAAAACTTGATGCAAGGAGGTGGGTGTAGGTCCCAAGTGCAGAATCCATGCTGATGGGGACTGGGACCTCATCTCTATGGATACATCTTCATTAATCCTCAAGGGAAGGAGACTTTAATGAGGGCATGTCACAGTCACCCTTGGTAACTCCTTCTTCACTCTTCCTGTGTTGCAGTTCGTCGCCTTCCGGAGTGTTTGAGAAGGAATATGACATTTATCGGGATTACAGTGCTGAAAGTCAACTCCTCCACTACAGGTAGCCCAAAATTTCCCTCTGGTACTGGGATTGGGGTCTGCAATGTGGCCACCACAGTGGTCAGGTGGGGGTCTGGGACAACCAGTAGCACATTGGCTGTCCCATGGGGATGGGGCAGTAACACTGGTGGGTTTTTTGTGCTCTTCTGATCCTCCTCCCCATCCCCTTTCCTTCTTGTGTTGGGGTTTTTTTAGCTTTACTACCACCCTTAAATAAACCTTAAGTTATATTTTGATGGGTCTTTAGAGCAGGGACCATCCATCCTCTTTATGCAGTAGATCTCATTTGAGGGGCTCCAACCCATGGCCAGAAACTGGAGCAGGATGGGAGGACCACCAGGACTGTCTGGTGATGGGGTAACACCCCATCACAGCTCCTGATTTGTGGGGTTTTATTGGGAAGGGGAAGGTCTCACCTGGTTCTGCTAGATAGAAAAGCCAGGGATCTCCTGGAGAGAGTCCAGAGGAGGGACATGGAGATGCTGAAGGGCCTGGAGCATCTCCCCTGGGAGGAAAGGCTGAGGGAGCTGGGGCTGTTCAGCCTGGAGAGAAGAAGCCTGAGAGGGGATCTGATCACTGGGTATCAATAGCTGAAGGGTGGGACACAGGGGGACATGGGCAGCCTCTGCTCAGTGTCTGTGGGGACAGGACAAGGGGTGATGGGCTCAAGTTGGAGCACAGGGAGTTCCACACCAATCTGGGGAAGAACTTCTTCCCAGTGAGGGTGAGGGAGCCCTGGGACAGGCTGCCCAGGGGGTGTGGAGTCTCCTTCTCTGGAGATATTCCAGCCCCATCTGGATGTCTCCCTGTGTGACCTGTCCTAGGGACCCTGCTTTGGCAGGGGGGTTGGACCCCATGATCTCTGGAGGTCCCTTCCAACCCCTATAATTCTATGACTCTGTGATTTCTGCATCAAATTTGCATCTGTATGGATTTAATCCATCTCCACAGCAAGCCTGGCTGATTTAGTGGGCCACCTCCATAGAGCTGGAGAAGCCTCCTGAGAAATGAAGGCATCTCTTCCAGTCTGTGTGTCCAACTGCCTTTCAAAGCCTGTTGGTAAGAGAGAAATGAGCTTTCTGTTGCTTGGATCAGGATTTCAGGTGCTAGACTGAATGACCACCTCCATCTTTCATGGAATATCGTGTCCAGTTCTGGGCCCCTCAGCTCAAGAAGGACATAGAACTCCTTGAAAGAGCCCAGCTCAGGGTGACCAAGGTGATGGAGGGAGTGGAACCCCTTCCTTATGAGGAGGGGCTGAGGGAGCTGGGTCTCTTTAGCTTGGAGAAGAGGAGCCTGAGGGGTGACCTCATTAATGTCTGTAAATATGTGAAGGGTGAGAGTCAGGAGGATGGAGCCAGGCTCTGCTCAGGGATGGCCAGTGACAGAACAAGGGGCAGTGGGTGCAAGCTGGAGCAGAGGAAGTTCCATGTGAGCATAAGGAGGAACTTTTCCACTGTGAGGGTGACAGAGCCCTGGGCCAGGCTGCCCAGAGAGGTTGTGGAGTCTCCTTCTCTGGAGACATCCAAACCCCACCTGGATGTGTTCCTGTGTGATTTAGTCTGGGTGATCCTGCTCTGGCAGGGGGGTTGGACTAGATGATCTTTCAAGGTCCCTTCCAACTCCTAATGCTCTGTGATTCCTTGTGACCCAGCTTGTCCTGACCCCATCCCACCCTGCACAGTTGGGGTTGTGTGGAACCTGCTGGCTTCATCCAGATCAAATCAGGTTGGAAGAGGGAGGATAAACACCTGCCCTGGACAGTTTTACTAACACAGACCTGCAGACAGGTTGGTGGCCTGACACCTTTCCCTGTAACACCACATTCACCCCAAGTCCCACCTTTAGGACAAGTCTATACACTACACTCAAATTTTAGGAGGTTTTGGAGATGATGCCTGCCTGGGTGGTCTGGAGCTTTGACAAATACCTTCATTTCTGTAGGGTTTTTTGGAGTTGAAGCACCTCTAGCTCTTCCTTTCTTGGCAGTAGGGACCATGAGGGCACGATGCTCTGCATCCCTTCCCCATAATGATGCTCTTTGTTCCCTTCCCTGATGCTCTGTGACACCACAGGCTGGTGGAAGGTCCACAGTGACATGGTTTGCAGTAAGCTCCACCCCAGTTCAGGACAGGTTGGAGTGGAAAATCACCCAGCAGTTCTGGCTGTGTGCCACCCATCGTGCTCTGTGATTCACTCCTCCTCCAGTGACCTCCTGGGAGCATCAGAATTAATTGCTGCCTCAGCAAGAGGGATCACAACAAACTTTCTAGGAGGGAAAACAAACAGGGTAATGGTACCTGGTGTTTGCCCTCACCAGCAGAAGGCTTTCCTTGAGCATTGGGTAGCTTGGGGAGAGACTTGTCCATGGATGGCTTTATTGCAAAGCATCCCAGGCTGCCCAGAGAGGGGGTGGGTGCCCCATCCCTGGAGGTGTTCAAGGCCAGGTTGGATGGGGACCTGGGCAACCTTGTGTAGCTCCAGGCCTGGAGGTTGGTGTCCCTGCCTGTGTCAGGGGGGTTGGAGCTCTGTGATCCTTGGGGTCCCTTCCAACCCAGACCAGTCTGGGATTCTAGGATTCTAAGGCAAGAGTAGAAACAACTGGGTGCAGTCATGTCAAGAGCATTGGGAAGGGCAATATTCAGGCAACTGAAGTGAGATGTGAGACAAAAACGTGCAGAAAATGACCCAAAAAAATGCTGGGAGGAGGAAAACAATAAGGTTGTTCCTAGGGGAGAGGGATAGAGGCTGTGGTACTGCAAAATGAGAAGAAACTTCATGGATGTGCTCTTCTGGAGCAGCTCCCCTGTGGTGAGAGGCTGGGGGAGCTGGGCTGGGTCAGCCTGGAGAAGAGAAGGCTGTGGGGGGACCTCATTGCAGACTCCCAGTCCCTGAAGGGAGCAGAGAAACAGGAGGGGAATCAGCTTGTTCAAAGGGCAGAGACTGGCAGGACAAGGGGGATGGAGTGAAGCTGGAGGAGGGAAGGGTGAAATGAAATATTAGGGGGAAGTTCTTTGCAGAGAGAGTGGTGAGGGGCTGGAACAGGCTGCCCAGAGAGGTTGATGGATTCCCCATCCCTGGAGGTGTTCAAGGCCAGGTTGGATGATGCCCTGGGCAACCTTGTGTAGCTCCAGGCCTGGAGGTTGGTGTCCCTGCCTGTGGCAGGGAGGTTGGAGCTCTCTGATCCTTGGGGTCCCTTCCAACCCAGACCATTCTGGGATTCTATGATCCCCTCTCAGTGCTGGGTGGATGCAGTTCCCCATCTGTTGGCAGCTGAGACGAGCATCCATGTGGGTTTTGGGGACAGCAGTCCCCACCCACCAGCTGGCTGATGCCAGCCCAAGCAATTAAAAGATTAAATTTCACTGTGATTAGCACACATGACCTGTTTGCATCAGCATGTGCTTTGCTGCAGGAGATGTCTCCATCCTCCCAACCCCAACATCACCGCCTGTACAAAACCCACAGACAGCCCTTGCCACCCTTCCCTCCCCCCCTCCCCTCCAATCCATTCCAGCCAGGAAGCTAATTAGCAGCTTTGCTTAATTAGCTGAGAGTGGACTTCCTTCTGGAAGAATGAGTCTCAAGTGCCCTCTGTCTGGGGGCTGCCAATGAGATGGAGTGAGGAGCTGGTGCAGCCTGGGGTGGGAGGGAGGTGGTGGTGGGGGATTTAACCATGTCAGCACCACACATGGAAGCTGAAATCAAAGCTGATTGGTCCTACCTCATGATGGGAGGGATGATTCCATGCTAATGAGGTTAATTTCAAGGAGAAGGGTCCATGGCACATACTGGAAATCACCCTGCATAAAAGGCCCCTTGGTTTCACCTTCTCCAAAGCTTAGTTGGCAGCTCTTCCTTGGATGGACCAAGGCTGGGCAGATCCCAGAGGGTGGGTGCAATGGGTGTTGCTTGGGGGACAGTGGTAGGCAGCACCCATGGCACAGGGGAGGCCACCTTGAAGCCAAACCATGGCATCTACCTCTGGATGGCTTCAAGAGATGCACGTGTGGCCCCTCATGTGAGTGGGAAGACTCTTGAGGTACCTCTGCCTGAAGTGGCCAGGACTTGGGTGGGGGGATGTGGTCCAGAGACCTCTTCTCTGATGCTCAGGGACAGGTTTTGGGGAAAGCTCCAGCACCCTTGGCCAGTTTGCAAAGGGATGGTGGAATCTCTGGTCTTCCTGTGGGTTCTTCATAGAACTGAGGTGGTGACTGTGAAATGGGTTGGCACCCAGCTCCATCATGGAGTGGACTGAGCCTTTGAGCACTTCCATCAGAGCAACGCTGCCCCAGCTCCTCCAGATCCAGCCCTGGGATCCAGCTGTTCATTACATGATCCCAGAGGCTTCCACAGTTGGGTGGGAGATCAAGTCTCCAGCCCAGCAGCCTTCACAGCTCCTTCCAACCCTCTGTTCCTCACCAAGGCTGGCCTTAGTCCCATCAGTGTGTCTCAGAAGCCATGGTAAGTGCATGTTGCCTCCTTTGAAGGCCAAGATAAGAGGTGGGAGGACAGCATGCTTGGAAGAGGGGCAGGAGATTGAGTTGCACAATGAATCAGTAGGTCACTGGTGGCTGAGGAAGCTTGGTGAGACCTAGGGTGTGGCAAGCTCCCTTCTGGGCATGTGTCCGTTCACATCCATCACCCCCTCCTCTCTGACTGGGAAGGGAGAAGGTGGAGGGCTTGGAGGTGGTTGGATGAAGTGTGGGAGTGAGGTGGCATGTGAGGCAAGAGTTGTCCCCATGTGAAGGCTGGCTACAGGCAGATGGAGAAGCAGGAGGTTGGCTGATAGGGGGGGAGAGGTCCTGTGGGGTTCATCTGAAACACCACCCTCATCCACAGCACCATCATCCCCCCAGTGCAGCTTTGAGCTTCAGCTGCTTGGGTCACCCCAGGAGCTGCAGAAGGTTCCTCAGGAGCAGGGAAGGATTTTTCCACTTCCTTGACCACACTGACTCACTGCTCCAGGCCCAACAGTTGTGATTCTCTAATAGAATGAAGATTAGTGGGGGTCATTAAGAGGATGACGTCGTGCTCTGTCTGTCTAGAAGGCATCTGTAGGAGAGCCCTGGCTCCAAATCCCATCAAGATGGGCAATTATGGTAACAGTTCTTAACCCTTCCCTCATTATTCCATCTGGTTTGTGGTCTCTGGAGCTTGATGTCCTCCTTTTCTCCAGCCATGGTCCTCTGTGACCAAAGGTGAACTCTTTGCTGAGCCACACAGCAGCATTGTTGTGAAGAAGACTGGTTGTTTGTGGGACCTATCCCAGGTCTTTCTCATTGTCCTGTTCTTGTGATGGCCAGTCAATAGATGGAGGGTCCAAGAGCTGGACTTCAGATCACAGATCTGAAGGAGGGAAGGTTTAAATTAGATATTAGGGGAAAGTTCTTCACAGAGAGAGTGGTGAGGGGCTGGAACAGGCTGCCCAGAGAGGTGGTGGATGCCCCATCCCTGGGGGTGTCCAAGGCCAGGTTGGATGGGGCCCTGGGCAACCTTGTGTAGCTCCAGGCCTGGAGGTTGGTGTCCCTGCCTGTGGCAGGGGGTTGGAGCTCTGTGACCCTTGGGGTCCCTTCCAATCCAGAACATTCTATGATTCTATGATCTTCACCTTGTTCCTCTGAATTTGTCTCCTCCCCCAACAAGCTCTGCTCCTGTGACCCTCTTTGTTCCACCCTGCTGATCATGTGGGTGTCACATGCCACGTGCTTTGTGACCACACCAAAGATGCTGGAGCTGCCCAGTTGAGGGAAACACAGCGTGTTGGACATGGAGAGCAGCAGCAAAGCATTGATAACCCTCTTCTCTGCTCCTTGGGGGTTCATCACTTGGGGACTTGTTAAGAACAGAAGAGCCAGACCAAAAATATGCCCCGGTCCCAACTGTAGGTTCCTCTGCTCCAAGAGAGGGTGAGAAACCTGCTCACTTGAGTATGTGATATCCACCTCTTAGGGAGGACACCCACTGGTCCTGGCTGTGCTGTTTGTTCTGTAACTCTTAGGTCATACATGGAAGGAGAGATGATCAGTGGACTGTCTT
Source organism: Gallinula chloropus (assembly GCF_964237585.1). Lineage (NCBI taxonomy): Eukaryota > Metazoa > Chordata > Aves > Gruiformes > Rallidae > Gallinula > Gallinula chloropus. The sequence goes on along the minus strand of NC_140086.1, from coordinate 1,096,351 downwards.
CCAGCAGTGGAGCAGCTGGAAAAGCTCCTTAGGGCCTGGGCTGTGAGTCCCTGCCTGTCCACCCCTTCTTTCTGCTCCCAACTGCATGATGACAATGTGAAGGTGTTGAAGCCATGGAGAAACTCCCATTCTGGGCTTCAGGGCTAGAGGAGCTGTGGCCACCCACTGCAACTCATGTCTGTGTCTGGCTGTAGCTCCAACTCTGCCCTCTCACTCACCCTGGTTTTGTCTCTGGTAGAGTGGTGGGGTGTCCAACCCATGAGAAGGGAGCAAAGTGTCCTGTTCTTACTGGGGACATCATGGGAGAGGAGGACTTCATCAGCAGAGGATCCTTCTAATGCTTTGGACATGATGATCTTCATTTTGTCCTAGACCTTCTCAGCCAGCAGATTTTAACAACATCTTTGATCTTCGCATGATCTTCCACTTCCCATGGTCAGCAGGAGTCACTTCATGGGTGGCTGTCTAGCAAAGCAAGTATGGAACTGAGGAGAGAATTGGGATGGGCTTCCAAAAGACCTGGCATCATGTGTCCCATCAGGCACCTGAAGTTTAGGAGATGGTTGTGTGTCAGTCCTGGGTGACCTCTGCTTAGAGACATGGCTGCAGCTGGCCAGCTTTTTAAGGTTCTCTCCACCTCTTGGTTCTCACACAGGTTGTGTGCTCCAGATGTCCCTAAATTCATTCTCTAACCATGGGAGAGAATGAATTTCAGTGTCCAACCCTTGCACTGACCATGTTCAGCTCTTCTCCAGCTGGGCACAGCTGGTTCTTGGTGCCTTCATGTGGGTGCAGGGAAATGGTTCGGTTTCTACTGTTGGCAAAGAGGTTTCTGAAGCCAAGTACCAAGTTCTGGAGACTTGTAGGACCTTGGAAGAAGCCTGAGGCAGAGGTCAGGAGCCACCACACCAGACTCTGAGTGTGGTTCCCACCAGCCAGCTGTACACTAGATGTGTGGAAACAACTACAACAGCCACGCTGGGGAGATGAAGGTCTCCAACCCTTTCTGGTTGACCCTCATGAATTCATCCAAGCTTCTCCTGGAGCCATCACAGGGAAAAGGAGCTCAGCATCTCTGGGCTGAAGCTGGCTTTCACCCCTGGTGTCAATTTTAGCAGAGGCAGCTGTGAGGCCACATTCCTCTTCCTACCATGACAAAGACACGTGGCTCAAGTGTGCCCACACACAGTTGTTGGCCCAGGAGGCACCTGCCCAGCAGAAGCAGCTTGGTGGCTGTCCCAGCTGTCCCACACGTGCTGCTGCCAGCTTCTCATGGTTTAACCCAGTTAAAACAACCACACAGCTGTTGGGTCAGTGTCCCCCCTCCCCTACTAGTGGGATCAGGGTGAGAGTTGGGGGGAGGAGGAGGAGGTCAGACTCATGGGTTGAGATGAAGACAGCTTCATATGGCAGGAAAGGAAGGGAATAATAACAATGATTGAAATTAATTATTAAAATGATGAAAGAATGTGCAAAACAAGGGGTGTACAGAACAACTGGGGCATAAAGCACACACATGTTTACAGACTGGGAGAAGAGCTCCTGGAGAGCAGCCCTGCTGAGAGGGACCTGGGGGTCATGGTGGATGAGAAACTTCACATGAGCCAGCAGTGGCTCTTGCAGCTCAGAAGGGTGATGGGATCCTGGGCTCCATCAGCAGAGGGGTGGCAGCAGGCACAGGGAGGGGATTGTCCCTCTCTGCTCTGCCCTCCCCAGCTGGAGTCCTGTGTCCAGATCTGGGGCCCCAATACACGAAAGATGTGGGACTGTTGGAGAGGGGCCAGAGGAGCCACAAGGATGATCAGAGGGCTGGAGCAGCTCCTCTATGCAGAGAGGCTGAGGGAGCTGGGCTGGTTCAGCCTGGAGAAGAGAAGGGTGTGGGGGGACCTCATTGCAGCCTTCCAGTCCCTGAAGGGAGCAGAGGAACAGGAGGGGAATCAGCTTGTTCAAAGGGCAGAGACTGGCAGGACAAGGGGGATGGAGTGAAGCTGGAGGGAAGGGTTAGAGGAGATATTAGGGGGAAGTTCTTTGCAGAGAGAGTGGTGAGGGGCTGGAAGGGGCTGCCCAGAGAGGGGGTGGATGCCCCATCCCTGGGGGTGTCCAAGGCCAGGTTGGCTGGGGCCCTGGGCAACCTTGTGTAGCTCCAGGCCTGGAGGTTGGTGTCCCTGCCTGTGTCAGGGGGTTGGAGCTCTGTGATCCTTGGGGTCCCTTCCAACCCAGACCAGTCCATGATTCTATGATCCCTGCTACAAACACCCTCGGGCTCTTCTGATGGAGCCCAGGATACCTTCGGCCTTCCGAGCTGCAGCGATTCCATTTGGAAACAGGGAGAGGACGAAAGGCTCCGGCCTGGTGTGGAACCTGCTCGGGGATAGGCCGCAGCTAAAAATCACCCTTGGAGGAACTTGTTGTCCTGCTTATGGAGACAAAGGAAGCAGATCTTCTGTTGAGCTGTTATTTTAGGCAGCAGAGACTTCTGGTCTCTTTGTATTTTGCAGCTAATTCCCTTTAAGGATAAAGGCTTCTCCGTGCGGCCTTCTCCGCGTCCCTCCCCCCACCCCTTCCCAAGGAAAAGCAAAGTCTCCTCTCATTCCAGTGACATTTGGGTTCCAGCTATTTTGGGTGATTGGTTTAATCATGCATCTGAGATGGGAAGAGCAGCTCTGATTGCCTCCTGGGGATCTGGCCTTCAGCAGGCATCCGTGTCCTCTGCGCGCGGTGCCTGGCGTGCTTCGGCTGCCAGGAGGGGTTGCGTTGAGGGTCTGCCAACTTGGCAGAGCCTAATCGTGTGCTTCCTTCTGGTTGCTTCTTAATGAGACTGATCCCAGAGGGGGGCTTGCTGGAGACCCACTGGTCACCATGGCTTGTCCCCTTGTAGCTCGAGAGCTTGCTGAGGAGAGGACATGGTAAGTGCTGTGGCCAGGTATGGCGGTTGACCAAAGCCAACGCAGATCTTCAGTGAGGTGAAACTGGCCATCAGCAATGAGTTACCAACCCAGGGCACACCAGGAGCAACCATCCAAGCTGGTTTCACCATTTGCCTATTAGCTACAGCCTGCAAAATCCCTTTGCTATGGATTTGTGGCTTTCAAGGCTGGAGAGCTGGGCAGGGAGAAACCAGATGAGGTTCAACAAAAGCAAGTGGAGAGTCTGGCACCTGGGAAGGAATAACTGCTGGAATCAGGACAGGCTGGGGGTGACCTGCTGGAGAGGAGCTCTGTGGAGAAGGACCTGGGCGTCCTGGTGGGTGACAGGGTGGCCATGAGCCAGCAGTGTGCCCTGGGGGCTGAGAGAGACAATGGGATCCTGGGGGGCATCAGGAGGATTGTGGGCAGCAGGTCAAAGGAGGGGATCCTCCCCCTCTGCTCTGCCCTGCTCAGGCCCCACCTGGAGTGTTGTGTCCAGTTCTGGGCTTCCTGGGATAGAAAAGCCAGGGATCTCCTGGAGAGAGTCCAGAGGAGGGACATGGAGATGCTGAAGGGCCTGGAGCATCTCCCCTGTGAGGAAAGGCTGAGGGAGCTGGGGCTGTTCAGCCTGGAGAGAAGAAGCCTGAGAGGGGATCTGATCACTGGGGATCAATAGCTGAAGGGTGGGACACAGAGGGACATGGGCAGCCTCTGCTCAGTGTCTGTGGGGACAGGACAAGGGGTGATGGGCTCAAGTTGGAGCTCAGGAAGTTCTGCACCAACATGGGGAAGAACTTCTTCCCAGTGAGGGTGAGGGAGCCCTGGGCCAGGCTGCCTGGGGGGTGTAGAGTCTCCTTCTCTGGAGATATTCCAGCCCCATCTGGATGTCTCCCTGTGTGACCTGTCCTAGGGACCCTGCTTTGGCAGGGGGGTTGGACCTGGTGATCTCTTGAGGTCCCTTCCAACCCCTATGGTTCTGTGAGCCTGTGATTCAGTCTGCACAGTGGCCTCATCCACCCCAGCATGTTTCACTCAACGTGAAGTTCACAAACTCCTATTTCACTAGAAAAAAAGGGGGGGTTTCATGAAGGGTTTCATCATCTCAGTGGTGTCCCAGAGCCCCACTCTCCCCCTCACTGTTGCAAAAAAGTGTGGCTGAAAAACTCTGTTGAAAGGGGCGGCGGGGCCGGGAAGGCTCGTTATCTCCCTCTTGTCTTGATTCAGCTTCCGCTGCTGCTAATTAGAGCGGATGCCATGGGAGCAGCTTTTTTTTTACTCAGAGAGAGGAGGATTTAGCAGCACTCAGGCAACATCAGGGAGCTGTTTCACGTAGAGATTTGGTGGTGAGGGCCTGGAGCTAAAAGCGATCTGGTAGCGCCATCCAGAGTCAAGGGATCTGAGAGTCCCTGAGCATGAGGAGGCCTCATTGGGAACAATGTGTGTGGTGCTGGGATCCCCAGGTCAGGAAGGACAGGGAGCTGCTGGAGAGGGGACAGCAATGGGCTACGGGGAAGCTGAGGAGACTAGGACATCTCTCTGATGAAGAGAGACTGAGGGACTTGGGATTAGAGAAGACTGAGGGGGGATCTTCTCCATGCTGATAAATCCTTGAGGGGTGGGCTCAGGAGGATGGGTCAGTCTGTGTTCAGTGGCTCCCAGGGACAGGACAAGAGGTGATGGGCACAAACTGGAAGAGAGGAAGTTCCACCTAACCCTGAGGAGGAATTTCTTTGCTGTGAGGGTGGTAGAGCCCTGGGCCAGGCTGCCCAGAGAGGTTGTGGAGTCTCCATCTCTGGAGAGATCCAAACCCCCATGATCCTGGACACTGTCCTGTGCATCCTGCTCAAGGTGACCCTGCTCTGGCAGGGGGGTTGGACTAGATGATCTCCAGAGGTCCCTCCCAACCCCAACCAGTCTGGGATTCTGTGAAGTCTGAGGAGGACATAAGACCACCAGATGTGTAGATGAAGAGGGGAAAAGGGATTGCAGGCATCATAGAAGGGTTGGAGAAGGGTTAAGGGTTGAAGAAGGGTTAGCAGAAGGGTTGGAGAAGAGTTAGCAGAAGGTTTGGAGAAGGGTTAGTAAAAGGGTGACCATGGTGGGGTTGCAGGAACACCTACAGCGACCCCTCATCTCATAAAAGCTCCAAGCAAGGAGCGTTTGAGCAGGAATGAGGGATGGGGGATTTCAGCCTGTCCTCCCATCCACTGATTTAATTATAAATGAGGGGGGTTTGTATTAAAAAGTTGAGTTTTCTGGTGGCTTCTGCACAGTCCTTGAGGCTGGATGGGAGAATTTAGGAGGGTTAATTGGAGGCTTCACTCTGCTGCTGCTGCGGAGAGCGGGCGGGCTCTTCCCAGCTTCCCACCTTTCTGCCTGTACTTGCAGGATGATATTTGTGTTGCCAGAGCAGTGTCAGGCAGCGTGCCAGGTACAGGGAGGTTTTTGTGCTGTCAGCTCATCGCTGACCCCAGGGTTTCACAGCGGGATGCGGCGGGATGCGCTCAGCACCGCGGATGCCCATCCCCGGCGGTACCCAGCTGGGAAGAAGAAGAAGGAGGAGGGGGGGAATTGAAGTGTGTGGGGGGGTTGTACTGCATCCTTCACCCCCCCCCATCCTTAGGGAATTGCAGTCGGTCCAGTTTGACACTGGCTGGGGGAATCAAGGCATTGAGCTCCCAGGAGGGTGATGAAAAGTCCCGGAGAGGAGATGCGCCCGGTATCCACGGCCAGGGGAGGAAGGTGAGGAAGAGCGAGGGCACGGGGACGGTGGGGAAAGGGGGTGGGATCCCAATGCTTTTCCTGATACATCCACAGGACATTGGCAAGCAAGATATTGGAATTAATCATGCAAATTAACAGCTTTCATTCCCCCCCTTCACCCCAGAGAGGAGGAAACCCATTTCATCTTAACGCTAAATTATACCCTTCATCTTCAAAGTCCAACTAACGCCGGCGCAAGCGAAAGTAGCTTGGAAAAAAAACCCAACCCATTGCATTTAGGCAGGTTTTGTGAATATTTGTGCTCTTACATCTGTGTCCTGGGGTCGTTCAGTGAAAAGCCAGGCTGGTGCTGTTAAAATAATTGCTCTTAAGCCCAGCCATGACCTGTGATTTATTCTCCGGTCCCGCGTTGATTTAATGCAGATGCTGATCCGCCGCGGTAGAAAACATGGAATGTTAAAAAAAAACAACCAAAACCCACTCATTTTGGTTGTCACAGATGTTTTTTGAGGGGAAATAGAGCTGTGGATGGGCTTAATTATGAAAAAATAATTATCGTTGAGTGCTTGGGATGGTGTCTACCTGCCTGCAGCGGAGACGCGGTGCGGGGTGAGGGTTGTTTGCGTCTCACCAGCAAAAGCATCTAGAAGGAAAGCAAGTCCTGGGTGAGGGAGGCTGGGGAGCATGCAAGGAGTGTGTAAGGAGTGTGTAAGGAGTGTGTAAGGAGTGTGCAAGGAGCTGAGTAGCACAGAGACAGAGATTCCTCCTCTCACCCCAGGCGTTGACTTTACCAAAGGCTGTGAGGAAGGTGAGGGAGGGAGATTTAAGAGCATAAGTAGCTTTGGGGGAGGGGGAAATCCTCCCCTAAATAGAGGAAATGTTTCAGTCCAGGGAAATTATGCAAATTGGGGAAGAAATTGATTTCTCTGATAGAAGATTCGGAGGGATTTGGGAGAGTAGCTTGTGATGGAAATGTACTCGGAGTTGTAAGTATAAAAATACCTTGCCTTTCCCAACAAGGAGAAAAATAGCAACAGGGAAGCTGGTGCTGAGCCAGGGATAACAGAAATACTTTGAATTTCAGGAGGACCTCCTGTGCCAGGAGGGTGGCAAACCTCAGCAGGGCTCCATCTCCTCTCCTTTCGTTATTTATTGGCGTAACCGCGCTCGGTTTAGCGGCGAAGAGAGAACTTCCACCTCTATTCCATTTGCAGGCAGGGAATTCATTGAATCACAGACTGGTCTGGGTTGGAAGGGACCCCAAGGATCACAGAGTTCCAACCCCCTTGCCACAGGCAGGGACACCAACCTCCAGGCCTGGAGCTACACAAGGTTGCCCAGGGCCCCAGCCAACCTGACCTTGAACACCCCCAGGGACGGGGCATCCACCACCTCTCTGGGCAGCCTGTTCCAGCTCTGGGCAGCCTGTTCCAGCACTAGATCAGGTTGCTCAGAGCCCCATCCTACCTGATCTTGAATGTTTCTGGGGATGGGGCATCCACCACCTCTCTGGGCAGCCCGTTCCAGCCCCTCACCATTCTCTCTGTAAAAACCTTCCCCTTAATATCTAATTTAAACCTTCCCTCCTTCAGCTTCACTCCATCCCCCTTGTCCTGCCATTATCTACCCATTTAAAAAGTTGATTCCCCTCCTGTTTCTCTGCTCCCTTCAGGCTGCAATGAGGTCCCCCCACAGCCTTCTCTTCTCCAGGCTGAACCAGCCCAGCTCCCTCAGCCTCTCTTCATAGGGGAGCTGCTCCAGCCCTCCATTGGCTTTCTGGTGTTCAGCAATAATCCTGGGTGGTAGGTTGGAGCTTTCAGGTTTATTGGTTGTCCTTATTTAGTGGTTTTGATTGAAAGCTTTACCTTGGTTGGGTGGTTTGATGGGCAGGGCTGTTGCTCTGGGGATTTTACTTCGTATCCAGCGCTGCCAGATGCAGGCTGCTGGCTGGAATGGTAACAAGAGCTGCAAATCCAGGGATTAAAAGGTGGTTTCATTGGGTTTGAGCTAAAACATCCAACCTTAGGATGGGTTCCTGTCTGTTTTGGAGGAGGTGGAAGAGCTGAAGTGTAGAATCACAGATGGCATTGGGTGGGAAGGGACTTTTAAAGACCATCTAGTCCAACCTGCCTGCAGTGAGCAGGGACACCTTTAACTAGATGAGGTTGCTCAGAGCTTCATCCACCCTGACCTTGAATGTCTCCAGGGATGGGGCCTCTACCAGCTCTCTGGGCAACCTGGGCCAGTGTCTCACCACCCTCAGAGGGAAGAACTTCTTCCTGAGCTCTCATCTAACCCTGCCCTGCTTGAGTTTAACCCATCACTGCTCATCTTATCACTCCATGCCCTTCCAAACAGTCCTGCCCAGCTTTCCTATAGGTTCCTTCAGGCACTGGAAGGGGCTCAGAGCTCTCCCCAGAAGCAGCCTTCTCTTCTCCAGGCTGAACCAGCCCAACTCTCCCAGCCTGGCTTTATATGAGAGGTGCTCCAGCCCTCAGATCATCCTCATGGCCTCCTCTAGACCTGCTCCAAGAGGCCCACGTCCTTCCTGTGCTGAGGGCTCCAGAGCTGGATGCAGCATTGCAGGTGAGGAGTCAGGAGAGCAGAGCAGAGGGGGATTATCCCCTCTCTCAATCTGCTGGCCACACTTCTTGTGATGCCACCCCTGATGCCATTGGCCTTCTGGGCTGCAAGTGCCCGTTGTTGGCTCATGTCCAGCTCTGCATCCATCAGTACCCCACATCCTTTCCCACAGGGCTGCTCTCCATCATGTCACCCCCAGCCTGTGTTGGCAGCCAGGACTGTCCCACCCCAAGTGCAGGACCTTGCACTTGTCCTTGTGGAACCTTGCATGGTCCAACTTCTCTACCTTGTTCAGGTCCCTGTGGGTGACATCCCATCCCTCTGGGTGACATCTCATCCCTCTGGGTGATATCCCATCCCTCTGGGTGACATCCCATCCCTCTGAGTGACATCCCATCCCTCTGGCATGTTCACCCACCACTCAGCTTGGTGTTATCTGCAAAGATGCTGAGGGTGCAGTCGATCACAGAATCATAGAGCCACCTGGGTTGGAAAAGACCCTTGAGATCATCAAGTCCAACCACAGCCTAAGCCTGCCCAGCTCACCTCTACATCATGTCCTTAAGGGACTCAAGGATCTCTTGAGGTCCCTTCTAACCCCTACAATTCTGTGATTAAGGACTTCATCCATACACCTTTTAAATACCTCCAGGCATGGTGACTCCACCACCTCCCTGGGCAGCTTATTCCAATGTTTGACAACCCTTTCAGTCAAGAAATTCTTCCTGATATCCATCCTAAACTTCCCCTGGTGCAATTTCAAGCCATCCCCTCTCATCCTATCACTTGTCACCCAAGAGAAGACACCAACCCCAACCTCTCTGCAACCACCTTGCAGGTAGTTGTAGAGATCCCACTGACCATGTCATTGGTGAAGATACTAAACACCTGTCCTGGTTCTGGCCAGGTCAGAGTCAACCTCCCCAAGCAGCCAGCCCAGATGAGCTGGGTTAGCCCAGGCTGATTTCCACACCACCTGACATCACTTCCCTATAAAAGCAGCTGGTTGGGGAAGGGCAGGGTCTTCTTGTCTCTAGGACAGTCTGAGTGTGGTTGGGGTGTCAGTTGGGTGGTCCTTCAGCTAGAAGCTCTCTGCAGGGCCCAGAGAGTAAATGTGGGCTGATTCAAGGCCAGAGTTGCTGCTGACCATGGCCAAGCCCATCAGTGATGGTCACAGCACCTCTGGGAATCACATTTAGGAGAGGAAAAAAACCCTGGCAGGTGCATTTTGCCCCCAGAGAAGGGAGTGAGAAGGTGTAAGGAGCTGTGCAGGCACCAAGGGCAAGGAAGAATGAAGAGGGGGGGGGAAGAATGAGGCACTCAAGGTGCTAGAGAGAGATTCCCCTGCAGCCTGTGAAGACCATGGTGAAGCAGGCTGTCTCCCTGCAGCCCATGGATAAGGATGAGGAGCAGAGAGTACCTACAGCCTGTGAAGAGATTGATCCACACCACAGCAGGTTTGCTGGGGCACTTGTGACTCTGGGGGAAGGACCAGGCTGGAGCAGTCTGGGCCTGAAGGTCAGCACCCCATGGAAGGAGCTGTGCTGGGACCTGTGGAGAGATGACTCCCCAGTAGAGAGGACTCATGCTGGAGAAGTTCATGGAGGACTGTCTCCCATGGGTGAGACCCCATGGAAACCTGCAACACCAATCCCAGTACAGGTGTGCAGAGCATCACTCGGAGCTCAGTTCTTACAGCTTTGGGGTACCTGGGGTTTTAGCTTGGAGGTTGGGTCTGTCTTACCATCAGGGTGGGGAAGGGGCATCAGACTGGGCAGCTCTTCCTTACTAAGCTGCTCTGAACTTGCAGCTGTCCATCCTTCACCAGGGTGCTCCTCTGCTGGTGGCCCTGAAGGCAAGGATGCCCACAGAGCCAGCTGAAAACCCACAGGTGGTGGCAGGATGGGCTGAATGTCCATGCAAGAAGATGACCCCTGCAGCACTACAGGCCTGGGGGAGGTTGGCTGGAGAGCTGTCAGGAGGAGAAGGACCTGGGGGTGTTGGGTGACTGCAGGCTGAGCATGAGCCAGCAGTGTGCCCAGGTGGCCAGGAAGGCCAAGGGCATCCTGGCTTGTGTCAGACCCAGTGTGGCCAGTAGGGCTGGGGAGGGGATTGTGCCCCTGGACTGGGCACTGGGGAGGCTGCAGCTGGAGTGCTGGGTCCAGTTCTGGGCTCCTCAGCATCAGAAGGACATTGAGGTCCTGGAGCGAGTGCAGAGAAGGGCAACCAGGCTGGGGAAGGGGCTGGAGGGCAAATGCTGTGAGGAGCAGCTGAGGGAGCTGGGGGTGTTGAGCCTGGAGAAGAGGAGGCTGAGGGGAGACCTTCTCCCCACCTGCCCTGCCCTGCCAGGAGGGTGCAGAGAGGTGGGCGATGGTCTCTTCAGCCAGGGGCCAGGAGATGGGACAAGGGGCAATGGGCTCCAGCTGCCCCAGGGCAGGTTTAGATTGGATATTAGAAAAAACATTGTTACTGAAAGAGTTGTCAGGGCCTGGCACAGGCTGCCCAGGGAGGGGGTTGAGTCACCATCCCTGCTTGTGTTCAAAAAAAGGGTAGATGAGGTGCTCAGGGATCTGGTTTAGCATAGGATGGGAATGGTTGGACTTGATGATCTTCAAAGGTCTCTTTCAACCTTGTGATTCTGTGAGGAGTCATTGAAAGGCTTAACAGTGTTGCTGTAAAGCCTCCTTCATCTATGCAAATCAAGTGCCTCTGGCTGCAGGTCCCAGTTCCACGTGTAGGGAAGGAGATGCTCTGCCATCCCTGCCACATCTCCCTGCCTGCTCCTGCAAGGCAGGGATAACCCCAGCCATGGTGCCCTGCACCGTGCTTTGTGGTGTTGCTGCACCCCATGGCTTGGTAGTCCCAGGACTCTGCTCCAATCCCGTTGTCACCCAGACCACAGATGTGACCCTGATGGTGACCACCACATTTCAGGGTGATGGGGGCAGTTGTCCCCCAGCTCTCCCTGATTTTGTCTCCTTACTTAGGTGCTGGTGTCCCCTCCTTTTAGCTGCAGAGAAATGCCACCAGGTTGATCCCCTATAGATCTGAAGATGTCTTGCTGTGGGAGAACAGCCACTCATCCCCATCATCCTCTGGCCTTTGTGGTCTGCCTGGTGTCACCTTGGTGCATCTGGAGGCCTTTGGGGACACCTTCTATGTGTCCTGCTCTTTCTAACCATAGCAAGACCAGAGTCACATGCAGAAGCAGGAGGAGGTGGGGTTGGATGACACCAAGGTGACACACAGCTTGCACCTCTCCACCAGCTTTGCCAAGTATTGTCAGGGCCATGTGTCACAGAGGCTTTCCAAGGCTGCTGATATTTTTAGGGTGGTGGCTATCAATCACTCCACCCCATCTCCAAAAACAACATTCCCAGGGGCATGTCTGGAGTTTGAATTACACATCTGCATGTAAAGTATTAGTAGCCTGGGGAAAGGAGTATCAGGAAGGAGAGAGGGGAATGACTTTGGCTCTCAGGTGTCGCTGGAGCAGACAGCAAAGACTTTGATCTCTGAGTTGTCCACACGTGAGCTGATGCCAAGTTGGCCAAGACCCATGGCCAAGAAAAGGAGCGTGTGCAGGAGCAGAGTAGGAGGCTCCTTTCTGTTCACATTAGCTGGGAATCAGGCTTGTGGTGTCTTCACTTTGGTAGTCTGAAGGCTCAAGAAATTGCATCTGATAAAAGCAGAGGGCAGGGACCAAGAGAAGCTTCTCAGGGTGCTCCAAAACACGGAGCCCACCCACCAGTCACATATATGCCTGTGCTTAATGGGAAAGCCAGCACTGAAAACATCCAAAAGCAGGTGAGGAACCCAGGAGTGGTGCCCCACAGCCCCTGTGGGATGAGGAGGAGTTTCCCAGTCCAGCAGCTCTGTCACATCACTCCAGGTCTGATTTCCCTGGCTCCTGCCCAGCTTTTGGTTCAATTATCCATCCCTTCTTCTAGTTCACCATCCTCAAGATGCAAATCCCCTCCTGTGCTGGTGGCTGCTCAGCTGTGGTCCTGACAGCCTTTAGGAGAGGTGACCAGAACGTGCTGGGTACCACAGGGTGGGTGAAGCCACCAGCTCCATCCTTCTGAGAGCACCTTGGGCTTCCCAACCTGAAAACCTTGAGCTCACTAATTTGGCAGGACCAGGATGATGTCCACAGAGGTGGCATGCAGCCAGCAGTGGTTGCTGAAGAATATTAAGGGCAAGCCAGTGACCCAGGCTGTAATTACTGCTGTTAGTAACCGTGGTGAAGATAAATGAGTGTCCTCTGTGGTCAGATAATTGATGAAGGAAGAGGAGAGCTTGATTAGCTCTGCTCTCCTAACCAAGGAGAACTCGTTTCGTTGCTTGGTGGGCTCATAATCTATTCTTGCCTTCTGGCATTGTGTTGCCTCTGGACTCTGTGGGAGATCTGCCTGTTAAAGATGCAGCAGGGAGGGTTCATCCATCCTTAGTGGTCTCCATAGTGGATCTATCTTCTCACCTCACTCATTGGTGCAGCCTGTTGACGCTGGGCGATGCAGCCCCAATAATTTCTGCTGTTCAGGACATGATGCTACGATTGTGGAGGGAGTTTTGGATGTCTGGAAGGGCTCATTAAGTGGCTGAGATCCAACAACCAGTCTGGAGGAACCAGGAGGGCCCCAAATTCTCTGTGTCCCAGTAGTTTCTGCTGTTCAGGGCATGCTGCTATGATTGTGGAGGGAGTTTTGGAAGTCTGGAAGGTCTCAATGTGTGGTTGAGATCCCACAACCAGTCTGGAGGGACCCAAGTTCTCTGTGTCCCAGTAGTTTCTGCTGTTCAGGACATGATGCTATGATTGTGGAGGGAGTTTGGGAAGTCTGGAAGGTCTCAATGTGTGGTTGAGATCCAACAACCAGTCTGGAGGGCCCCAAATTGTCTGTGGCCCAGTGGTTTCTGCTGTTCAGGACATGATGCTACGATTGTGGAGGGAGTTTCAGAAGTCTGGAAGGGCCCGTTGAGTGGTTGAGATCCAACAACCAGTCTGGAGGGACCACGATGGACCCAAATTCACTGTGCACCAGTAGTTTCTGGTGTTCAGGACATGCTGCTATGATTGTGGAGGGAGTTTTGGAAGTCTGGAAGGTCTCAATGTGTGGTTGAGATCTGACAACCAGTCTGGAGGGACCCAAATTCTCCGTGGCCCAGTAGTTTCTGCTGTTCAGGACATGAGACTATGATTGTGGAGGGAATTTTGGAAGTCTGGAAGGGCTTGATGAGTTGTTGAGATCCCACAACCAGTCTGGAGAAACCAGGAGGGACCCAAATTCTCTGTGCCCCAGTAGTTTCTGCTGTTCAGGACATACTGCTACAATTGTGGAGGGAGTTTGGGAAGTCTGGAAGGGCTCATTGAGTGGTTGAGATCCAACAACCAGTCTGAAGGGACCCAAATTCTGTGTCCCAGTAGTTTCTGCTGTTCAGGACATGAAGCGGAGGGAGTTTCAGAAGTCTGGAAGGGCTCCATGAGTGGTTGAGATCCAAAAATTAGTCTGGAAGGATCAGGAGGGACCCAAATTCATGCAGCTCTTCAACAGCAAGAAGCCAACAGGAGGCTCAAGTCCTTGAGAACTCAAAAAGGGAAGGAAGAAATTGTTCCTCACGTCTCCTGGAGTGAGGACAAAGTCGTGGGCAAGCAACAAGCAGGGTGCCAGGAGATGGTGGAGCCTCAGGCAGGGAGATATTTGTAAAACAAATATAAAATTAAATAAAAATGCCTCTTTGTGGGCATTTTTTTTCTGCAGAACGTGGTAGTTGGACTCCCTCCACCTTTTTCTGAAGGACAGGAAGGACAAGTGCCTGTGGGCAAGAAAATACCAGAGAGAGAGGAATGAACTGGGAGTGCAGCCCGTGCTGCCAGACATGGCACAGACGGTGCCTTTGGTGTCTTCTGTGCCAGTGTGGGATTGGGTGAGGAGTTGAGAACATGATGTGCTTCCCTGGAGACAGCAAGGCTCCCTCCTTTCAGCATCTCCATGCAAGCAAGCTCTGCCCTCCCTCTGGAGCATCACCTGCATGGATAGCATCTCCCAAGGACCCAAAATGTGGTTGGAATCCTTCTTCTGGTTGGGGTGATCCACGTGCCACCTTGCTGTGGTGGGTTGTGAGGTAGCAGAAGAGCCTTTTCTTGCAGAACATCCCCATCAGTGGCTGTGAAATCTTTTTGGACAAGGTGGAAAGGAGTGGAGAGCAGCAAAGTGTGGTGTTAAGGAGATAAAGAGCATGAGCTGGCCAGAGCTCATGACTCAACTTCCCTTGGAACAATGGGTCATGTTCCAATTTCAGGGCACTGTGGAGAAGATCTCCCTTTAGCTGTGCTTCCACAGAAGCAGGGGAGAAGGTTTTGATTCTTAATTAATGGGGTAACTTGGCATTTGGAGAGAAGCTTTGAGTTCTCATGGTCCAGGAGGTCCACTGAGAGTGGTAGGTGGGGAAAGGCATGTGTTGGGCAAGATGTCCAGAGGAAGCCAGGAGGATGATCTGAGGGCTGGAGCACCTCTCCTATGAAGACAGGCTGGGAGAACTGGGCTGGTTCAGCCTGGAGAAGAAAAGGCTGCTTCTGGGGAGACCTTTGAGCCCCTACCAGTCCCTGAAGGGTCCTACAGGGAAGCTGGGCAGGGCTGTTTGGAAGGGCATGGAGCAATGGGATGAGGGGTGATGGTTTTAAGCTAGAGCAGGGCAGGATTAATGAGTCCTTAAGAAGAAGTTCTCTTCTCTCTGAGGGTGGTGAGACACTGGCACAGGTTGCCCAGAGAGCTGGTGGAGGCCCCATCCCTGGAGACATTCAAGGTCAGGGTGGATGAAGCTCTGAGCAACCTCATCTAGTTAAAGGTGTCCCTGCTCACTGCTGGGTGTTGGACCAGATGGTCTTTGAAGGTCCTTTTCCACCCAACACATCCCATGAGTCTGTCATTCTGTGAGTTGGTCTCCTGCTCCATTGAGCTCCTGGTGTTCTCAGCACGCCTCCCAGCTGGGCTTTCACCCCTGATCACACCAGGACTCCCACAGAAGCTGCTGGTTGGGTGGAGATTTGGGGATGACTATTCTCCTCTTGCAATTAAGAAGGTCCCCATCAGCACTTGTCCACACACATGTGCTATATGGACAGAACCAGGCTCCACATGGGTTTGGAGAACAAGCTCCTGGGTTTGGGGTGTGCAGGTAGAGACTTTGGGAGTCACACAACACCAAGATGCTGTGGGATGTTCCACCTTGAAAGACCTTCAGTGGGAGCATGCAGGCCCTTGTGACACAGGATATGAAGTGGCTGAGGGATGCAGTGAGCTTAAACATCAAGAAGAGGAAGCTGTTGGTGTCTACTACCACTGCCCCAGCTCCTGCTTGCTTCTCCATGGCCATCACACACATCCTCCCAGCTGTGATGAGACGCTCATCCCATCTGGGGATGGCCCTCAGGGGTTGTTTGTCCATGAAGGGAACAGAGAGCAGCTGCTGCTCTCACCTATCCCTTTGGAGACCAAGGTGTCCATGCATCCTGTGGGTTCAGGCAGTTGACTGAGGTGTCCCTCCTTGCCCCAGGGTATCAGGACTCCACTTTGGTGATGCCAGAAGTAGACTTTGGGGTACAAGGCAATGGTGGGGGTCATTTCATGGGGCTGGGACATCTCTGCATGGGTTGGGGCTGTGGTTGGAAGCTCCTTTCCAAGTGATGCTTGGGATTATTAGGTTGGGTTTCATGTGACCTGACTGTGGCCAGGAACCAGAGGAGGGTGTCAATCCCAGGTGGGGTGCTGGATGGAGGGGACATGGTGAATTAATCTGGATGCTGGGAGGAGTAGAAGGCAAGAAGAAGCAGGAAGGATGAAGCTCTGCATAGGCAGCTTCTCACCCTGGGACTGAGGATCCCAGTAAAGGGCCAGTCCCAGGTCGGGACCATGGTGGGGTCAGTCCACACTCCATACAAGGACTGTATTCCCAAACACCCATCAAACTGTCCCAAATGTACATCTACCCCAGGACTGGTCCCCAGCAGATGGTTGTGCTCACTCCTCCACTGCAGTTCAGCTCCAAGAAGCACCAAGGAGCGAGTGCGGAGGGTCAATTCAGGGCTGTCTCCTAGAGATGTGCTCCAAGGGGTGTCATCACTTTCAAGAGCTTGGTTTTCCACCCTAGACATCCTTCATGCACCCTGAGGTGCCAAGGAGGGGTGCAGGCTGGTTCCCCTGAGTTTGGGACGGTGGTGGTACCCTGGTCTCTCCATCACCATCTTCACCCAATGGGAGAGACTTGGGATGCTTGGGCATGTTCTTCCTGCTGTGGCTGAGGGGCTGGGCAGCGGTCCTGAGGCAGCAGTATGGGGGGTCTGTCTGCTTGTGGACATGGAGGGGCTTCCCTCACTGATGGTGGCGTTGTGTTTCTCCCCTCAGGACATCATCCCTGCGATGGAACGCCGGCACCAAGGAGCGGATGCTGATCAAGGTGACCGACCGCGAGCCCAGCTTCCTCATGCACCAAGGCAACGGCTACACCCCTGAGAACCAACCAGGCACCCGCTCACGGCGCCCTTCAGGGGGTCAACAGTCCCCCAACCTACAAACCTTCGCCCCTGACACCGACAACTCCGTCTTCTTCCCGGAGAGGAAGCAGTCGCCCTTCTTGAAGAGGGCTGAGCACGTGGGCAGCTGCTCGCCGCTGCTCGGCCGGGGGGACTCCTTCTGCTCCCCTCTCCAAGCCCAGCACCGCAAGCACTCCAGCGAGTCGCAACCTTCCTCACCCCGTTATGCCTACGAGCCCCCACTCTATGAGGAACCCCCCATGGAGTACCAGGCTCCCATCTATGATGAACCCCCCGTAGATATGCAGTATGAAGCCAGCGGGAGCTACAAAGCCGGCTCGCCGCAGAAGTCACCCATCCGCAAACCTCACCCCTTCCTCCAATCACCCAAACAAGGCTCCAACTCCCCCTACCAGCAGTTGGTGCTCACCAAACAGAAGTGTCCTGACCGGTTCATGAGCCTGGAGTACAGCCCCGCCGGCAAGGAGTACGTCAGGCAACTGGTCTACGTTGAACAGTCGGGCTCCAGCCCCAAGATGAAGACGGGGTTGAGGCACAAATATTCCCCCAACCCCATCGGCGGCTCCTACTCGCTGCAGCACAGCCCTTGTCTGGTCAGGGACCAACGCTTGGAGATCAAATCAGGTGACTACAGCAGCATGGAGGGACCTGACTTCTGCCCTGGCCCAACGAGTGGCCAAATGGCCCAGGGTGAGGACTCTATGTCATGGTCCAGTCAACAGGACACCTTGTCCTCCACCGGCTACTCGCCCTCCACCCGAAAGAGGAAAAGCAGAAAGCCTTCCCTATCCCATGATCCCAACGCCTCCTCCACGGATGGCTCGGGGGACAGGGAGGTGTTGGGTGAGCAGATGCTGAGTGAGGAACGAGCCACCCCGGGATCCAACAGGTCACCCATGAACCGTACGGAAAGCAAAGCGGTGGAGGCGGAAGCGGCGCGGGGCTTCCCCGAGCCTTTCCTGGCACAGGCACGCTTGGCTTGGGAAGCCCAGCAAGCCCACTACCACATGAAACAACGGAGCAGCTGGGATTCCCAAAAGGACGGTTCGGGCTATGAGAGCGATGGCGCTCTCCCTTTGCCCATGCCTGGGCCTGTGGTGAGAGCCTTCAGTGAGGATGAGGCGTTGGCGCAGCAGGAGAACAAGCACTGGAAGAGGAACACCTTTGAGAAGCTGGGCTTCCCCCAGATCTTGCTGGAGAAGAGCATCTCCGTGCAGACCAACCTGGCTTCCCCCGAGCCCTACTTGCATCCATCTCAGGTAACGTTCTCAGGGATGTCCCTGGCATCTGGGGGGAGGGGAGGGGCTTTATGGCATGTCCCATGCTGCCATCCCTTGCCCACCATGAAGCACCTCCTCAGGTTGGGCAGACCAGACCATGCCACGTAGCAGCGTGACATCCATGCTGCTCTCCCAATAGAAGCTCCTTCTTCTTCTAAATCCCTGCCTCTGCTGTAGATCCAGCAGGATGGTCCTCAGGCAATCCTACACCTTGGTAGCCACCAAGTGCCAGCACAGGCACCTCTACACCATGGTAGCACCCACCCAGCTCCCAGGAGACCCCTCAAGCACCCATCCCTGGGTGTGCTCGGTCCTTCTGGCACGCACACAGGGCTTTGCAGTAACTCATCTCCCTGTTTCTTGTCGTGGCACCATCCGTCAGTGATGGTGCAGGAGATTGTCCCTTAGCAATCCCACCCATCTCCAGTCCCCATCCAGCTGGAGATGTGTGGGGAGATGGTTGGGGTATGTAAAGGATGCTGAGAAGATCAGCCCCTTTCCACTCTCTTTCCATGCTTCAATTTCCAAAGGCATCCTTGGCCAGAAACGAGGTTTTGAGTTAGGGGGGGGTCTCAACCCACCATCCCAGTAGTGGTGGAACCACCCCATGGAGGTCCTGCCTCAGTTTCCTCCATGGCACACTGGGATTGATGGTGGTGATGACCTGCCTGCCAGATTTGCTTTCTCAGAAAGTTGGTCCTTGGCAAGCTGGTCCTTAGTAAGTTGGTCCTTGGAAGGCTGGTCCCTTAAAGTTGGTCCTTAATAACCCAGTCCCTCAAAGAAGTTGGTCCTTGGAAAGCTGGTCCTTCAAAGTTGGTCCTTGGCAAGCTAGTCCCTCAAAACCTTGGGATGAAACAGCCACAAGCACACCAGCTTTCCAGGATCATCTTCCCAGGGCTCTGAGCTGCTTGTTCCCATCCTGGGACTGACCTCCTCCAGCCCTGGAGATCCCTCCTGCTCCATGTTCCCAACCCAGAGATGCTCTTGGAGTTGCCAGAGACCATCCTTGTGATGGTGCAGCCCTCCAGTTGCTGATAGCCCATCATGAGCTCTTACCTGGACCTGCTGGAGCTGGCTCATCACCTTTGTCCACTTTCCAGCTCATCAGATGTTTCCCCTCAGCAGTTCCTGGCCTTAATCGCTTGTGTCCTTCCCACACCAGCATCCAGCACCCAAAATCTGCCCCTCTGACCCACTCTGGGCAAGGACCATGACATTGGCTGCATCCTCATGGTCAGGGGGGCCCAGAGATGGGCTACAGAGGTGGGGAGGTGAAGACAAGGGTTTCTAGAGGAAGACCTTGATTGGCTTTTGGATGCATTGAAGGTTGATGTAAGGAAAGGCCATGGTGGCTTTTAGAAATGGATGATGATGCCATGGTGGGGCATCATCAGTGAGAGCAGTTTGACCTGGAAGATGGAGCTTGCTGTCAGCAAGGAGGAGACAAACCCTGAATGTAGACCCAGGAAACACCAAATGATCTGGAAGATTCTTCTTTGCCCATGGGAATTGTAAGGGAACCAACATCCAAAGGCAGCAGAAGAAACTTCCCTGTGCACAGATGTCCCCAAGGATGAGGTGGTTCAAACCCAAAAACCAGGTGAGCTCCAAATCTTGGATGCTCACACTGGCCAAGAGGAATAGATGCCACCATTAGTGATCCTTTGCCTTCTGCATGGAGCTTTGGGATGCAGTGGAACTCTCCTCCACTGCCCAGGCATTGAGGACCTTGTCCTCAAGCTGAGGGATGCCCATTCCAGCAAGAGCAGATCTCCATCCATGCTGGGAACTGGCTCCTGGCACCTGAGCTTCACACCTCATGAATTTTTCCCAGTGATGGGCTTCACCACCCTGGCACCTGAGGTTTTGGGAGTCCACCTCATCCATGGGAGGGTTAATTTATCTGTGTGACTTCATAAACCTACCCAGTGCCTCAGTGCCCCATGGCTGGACTCAGCACATCTGTTTCCATGTCTGGAGATGGTTTCATCTCATCTTTTGTTGGTGATGGTGATCATCAAGGCCCATAGTGACAGGAGAAGGAGCAGTGATTTTGAACTGAGAGTAGGTGTAGGTTGGACACTAGGAAGACATTTTTCACCCTGAGGATGGTGAGACACTGGACCAGGTTGCCCAGAGAAGTTGCCAATGCCCCATCCTTGGAGTTGTTCAAGGTTGTGCAGGGCTTTGGGTGACCTGGTTTAGTGGGAGATGTCTCTGCCTATGACAGGGTGTGTTGGACTAAATGACCTTTGGAGGTCCCTCCCAACCCAATGTTCACATCTAAGATCTTCATGTGGGTTTATTATGGTGTCCTACACCCCCATCAGCTGGGAACCTTCAACATCAGGTGAAGTGGAAGCTTCTGCAGGCCTGTGGCCATCCCTGGAGAGGAGATTTGTGGTGGAGAGTGACCACACTGCCAGAAACAGAGAAGAAAACAGGACCACAACAGTGCTGGGGATGATGTTTGAGGAGATGAAGAGACCTGGGTGAGGAGAGAAGCTGTGACAGGGTAGCACAAGCAACAGGGATGTGCCCAGTGTCCCCATGGTGGCCTTGCACCAGGTTGCATCCAAACCCTGTCCACATGGCGCCAGGACCTCCTTCCCCACAGCACACTTGAGTTTGTGTTGAGGTTTGAGCATTCCCCTAATCCCTGAGCCAAAAAGGAGGGTCATCTCCTGCCAGGAGGTCACAGCCATCAGCACCCCATAGCTCACCCCCTTGTTGTCACCCCCAAGTTCATTTAGGACTTTGCTAATTAGAATTGAAGCTAATTTTCTATTGGCATGAGCAGCAGAGGACCCATCACGTTCTGCTGCCTGTGTCACTCCCCAGCCTGACCACCCTGTCCACTGGAGTGGACTTGGCTGGAGAAGGTTGATGTCTTCAGCCAACATGGTCCTTTGCTTCTCCCTGGTTGCTCTGGATGAGCAGTGTGGTGGTGGTCCAGGTCATGGACCAGTTTTTGGAAGAGTGTCCATCCCAAGTGCCCTTGTGTGCCTTTCTCCATGCTGGTCATCAGCTGCTTTGGTGGTGATGGCTGAAGATGTGGAGCAAATCCTTCCACCCAGAAAGCCCCCAGTGCCTTCAGCTGTCCTTCAGAGGACCTTTCAGGTGATGTGGCCTCCATAGGAATGGCAGGGCTGGGTCCCTCAGAGGTTGAACTGTCCCCATGGCCAGTTCCTTGCCCTTGTCACCATGGTGCAAGATGGAAGCTGAGCAACTCCAATGGAAAGAGGAGACCTTGGGGCTGGGAAGGAACGAGCTGTTGAGTGAGGAGACAAGAAATTCAGACTTGTTTGAAGGAGCAGAAGTCCAGTCATCTTACACCAGCTCTGGGTGGCTTCCTTGGCTTCCTTGTCCCCTCCTGGACTTGCCACCCACACGTGGCTTTGGCTATTTCCACCTTGGTTCCACTTCCTGCTTTTCTTCTTCTGTTCCTCATGTGAAGCCCATTGCCAAGGGGCCACAGAATCACAAGGTTGGAGGAGACCTTTGAAGATCATCAAGTCCAACCATTCCCATCCCAAGCTAAACCAGATCCCTGAGCACCTCATCTACCCTTTTTTTGAACACATCTAGGGATGGTGACTCAACCCCCTCCCTGGGCAGCCTGTTCCAGCCCTGGCCCTGCTCCAGGCCCCTGTTCCACAGCCCCACAACTCTGCCAGGGAAGAACTTTTCCCTCCCAGCTGAGCTGACCCTGCCCTGGGGCAGCTTGAGCCCATTGCCCCTTGTCCCATCTCCTGTCCCCTGGCTGAAGAGACCATCGCCCACCTCTCTGCACCCTCCTGGCAGGGCAGGGCAGGTGGGGAGAAGGTCTCCCCTCAGCCTCCTCTTCTCCAGGCTCAACACCCCCAGCTCCCTCAGCTGCTCCTCACAGCATTTGCCCTCCAGCCCCTTCCCCAGCCTGGTTGCCCTTCTCTGCACTCGCTCCAGGACCTCCATGTCCTTCTGATGCTGAGGAGCCCAGAACTGGACCCAGCACTCCAGCTGCAGCCTCCCCAGTGCCCAGCCCAGGGGCACAATCCCCTCCCCACACCTACTGGCCACACTGGGTCTGACACAAGCCAGGATGCCCTTGGCCTTCCTGGCCACCTGGGCACACTGCTGGCTCATGCTCAGCCTGCAGTCACCCAACACCCCCAGGTCCTTCTCTGCCTGACAGCTCTCCAGCCAGTCTCCCCCAGCCTGGGGTGCTGCAGGGGGTTGTTCTGTCCCATGTGCAGCACTCTGCACTTGGCCTTGATAAACCTCATCCCGTTGGGCTCAGCCCATGGGTCCAGCCTGTCCAGACCCCTTTGAAGAGCCTCCCCACCCTCAGACACTAAGCTTCCTCCCAGCTTAGTGTCATCTCCAAACTGGCTGAGGGAACATCCAATCCCTTCATCCAGGTCATTGGTAAAGATGTTGAACAAGACTGGACCCAGGACTGAGCCCTGGGGGATGCCACCTTATGCATGGTCCCCACTTGGCCACCAACATGGTTTCTCTGCACATAGTAGGGACAACAATGTCATCTCTAGATGGTGGGACATGTCCTCTGCCAAGGGAAAGCCATGCCTCCCACCTGCTCATGGGCCACCTCCCCAGGGCCACCAAGCCCAGGTGACACTGGCCTGGCTGTAGCACTGACAGAAGAAGAAGCTGATGAACAATGAAACCGTGGTGGAGGGCTGCAGGACCAGGGAGCAGTCCATCCCAAATGTCCTTGGTTGCCTTCCTCCATGCTGGTCATCAGCTGTTTGGGTGTTCCTCCACCTCCTGGGGTGATATCCATAAGCTCTGCTGGTTCCAGTAGCAGAAGGACGCTGGTCTGCAAGGGTACCCTTTGCCTCCATGGAAGTCCTTCCCAGCTGGGTGCTCTGTAGGTGAGGGTAGATCCCATCCCAGGAAGCTCATGTCCCTCTGCACACAAAATCCCTTTTGATTGTGGTTTGGAGGAGCCACCAGACTCCTCCTGGGCATGTGACCACTGGAGAACCATGGTTGGACACAGCTCCTGGAGAGAAGAGGTTGTTCAGGGGGCTGGTTACAGGTGAGTGTGTCCTCTCCCTGGTGCTTGAAGGACCAGTGGAGCCCAAAAACACTTGCCCTTTGCTTCCCCCACGTTAACAGCCACCAGCTTCATCTGTCCATGACTGCAGAGTCTCAGTGACCAGGGTGTCAGGCCTGAGGATGTAGCTTTCAGCATAAGCGTGGGGCAACCTCTTGATGCTGCCATTGTTTGGTTGGTTGGTTCATCAGATGGTTGGTTGGCCTCATGGTTCGTTG
Source organism: Gallinula chloropus (assembly GCF_964237585.1). NCBI lineage: Eukaryota > Metazoa > Chordata > Aves > Gruiformes > Rallidae > Gallinula > Gallinula chloropus. The sequence continues at coordinate 1,073,027 of NC_140086.1, read as the reverse complement.
GTTGGTTGGTTGGTTGGTTGGTTGGTAGGTTGGCCGACCTCGTGGTTTGTTGGTTGGTTGGTTGGTTGGTTGGTTGGCTGGTTGGTCGGCTTCATGGTTGGTTGGTTGGCTGGTCGGCTGGATTCATGGTTGGTTGGTTGGTTGGTTGTCTGGTCAGCCTCATGGTTGGTTGGTTGGTTGGTTGGTTGGTTGGTTGGTTGGTTGGTTGGCTGGTCAGCCGACTTCATGGTTGGTTGGTTGGTTGGTTGGTTGACTGGTCGGCCGGATTCATGGTTGGTTGGTTGGCTGTTTGGCTTCATGGTTGGTTGGTTGGTTGGTTGGCTGGTCGGCCTCATGGTTGGTTGGTTGGCTGGCTGGTTGGTTGGCTGGCTGGTTGGTTGGCTGGTTGGTTGGCTGGCTGGTTGGTTGGCTGGCTGGTTGGTTGGCTGGCTGGTTGGTTGGCTGGCTGGTTGGTCGGCTGGCTGGTTGGTCGGCTTCATGGTTGGCCAGCTTCATGGTTGGTTGGTTGGCTGGTCGGCTTCATGGTTGGTTGGTTGGTTGGTTGGTTGTTTGGCCGGCTTCATGGTTGGTTGGTTGGTTGGTTGGTTGGTTGACTGGTCGGCCGGATTCATGGTTGGTTGGTTGGCTGTTTGGCTTCATGGTTGGTTGGTTGGTTGGTTGGCTGGTCGGCCTCATGGTTGGTTGGTTGGTTGGTTGGCTGGCTGGTTGGTTGGCTGGCTGGTTGGTTGGCTGGTTGGTTGGCTGGCTGGTTGGTTGGCTGGCTGGTTGGTTGGCTGGCTGGTTGGTCGGCTTCATGGTTGGCCAGCTTCATGGTTGGTTGGTTGGCTGGTCGGCTTCATGGTTGGTTGGTTGGTTGGTTGGTTGTTTGGCCGGCTTCATGGTTGGTTGGTTGGTTGGTTGGCTGGTCGGCTTCATGGTTGGTTGGTTGGTTGGTTGGTTGTTTGGCCGGCTTCATGGTTGGTTGGTTGGTTGGTTGGCCGGCTTCATGGTTGGTTGGTTGGTTGGTTGGTTGGCCGGATTCATGGTTGGTTGGTTGGTTGGTTGGTTGGTTGGCCGGCTTCATGGTTGGTTGGTTGGTTGGTTGGCTGGTTGGCCAGCTTCATGGTTGGTTGGTTGGTTGGTTGGTTGGTCGGCCGGCTTCATGATTGGTTGGTTGGTTGGTTGGCCGGCTTCATGGTTGGTTGGTTGGTTGGTTGGCCGGCTTCATGGTTGGTTGGTTGGTTGGTTGGTTGGTTGGCCGGCTTCATGATTGGTTGGTTGGTTGGTTGGTTGGCCGGCTTCATGGTTGGTTGGTTGGTTGGTTGGTTGGTTGGCCGGCTTCATGGTTGGTTGGTTGGTTGGTTGGTTGGTTGGTTGGTTGGTTGGCCGGCTTCATGGTTGGTTGGTTGGTTGGTTGGTTGGTTGGTTGGCCAGCTTCATGGTTGGTTGGTTGGTTGGTTGGTTGGTTGGTTGGCCGGCTTCATGGTTGGTTGGTTGGTTGGTTGGTTGACTGGCTTCATGGTTGGTTGGTTGGTTGGTTGGTTGGCCGGCTTCATGGTTGGTTGGTTGGCTGGTTGGCCTCATGGTTGGTTGGTTGGTTGATTGGCCGGCTTCATGGTTGGTTGGTTGGTTGGTTGGTTGGTTGGCCGGCTTCATGGTTGGTTAGTTGGTTGGTTGGTTGGTTGGTAGGTTGGTTGGTTGGTTGGTTGGTTGGTTGGTTGGCCGGCTTCATGGTTGGTTGGTTGGTTGGTTGGTTGGTTGGTTGGTTGGCCGGCTTCATGGTTGGTTGGTTGGTTGGTTGGTTGACTGGCTTCATGGTTGGTTGGTTGGTTGGTTGGTTGGCCGGCTTCATGGTTGGTTGGTTGGTTGGTTGGTTGGTTGGTTGGTTGGCCGGCTTCATGGTTGGTTGGTTGGTTGGTTGGTTGGCCGGCTTCATGGTTGGTTGGTTGGTTGGTTGGTTGGCCGGCTTCATGGTTGGTTGGTTGGTTGGCCGGCTTCATGGTTGGTTGGTTGGCTGGTTGGTTGGCCGGCTTCATGGTTGGTTGGTTGGTTGGTTGGTTGGCCGGCTTCATGGTTGGTTGGTTGGTTGGTTGGTTGGCCGGCTTCATGGTTGGTTGGTTGGTTGGTTGGTTGGCCGGCTTCATGGTTGGTTGGCCGGCTTCATGGTTGGTTGGTTGGCTGGTTGGTTGGCCGGCCTCATGGTTGGTTGGTTGGCTGGTTGGTCTCATGGTTGGTTGGTTGGTTGGCTGGTTGGTCTCATGGTTGGTTGGTTGGTTGGTTGTTTGGTTGGCTGGTTGGCCTCATGGTTGGTTGGTTGGTTGGTTGGTTGGCTGTTTGGCCTCATGGTTGGTTGGTTGGCTGGTTGGCCTCATGGTTGGTTGGTTGGTTGGTTCGTTGGTTGGTTGGTTGGCCGGCCTCATGGTTGGTTTGTTGGTTGGTCAGTCAGTTCATTGGCTGGTTTGTTGGTTGGTTGGTTGGTTGATTGGTTGGCTGCTTGGTGAGTCGCCTGGTCCTGCAGCACAGTAACATTGACTTGTCTGGCTGTTGTCTCCTAGTCAGAAGATCTCGGCGCCTGCGCCCAGTTCGAGAGCAGCAGGCAGACCAGGAACATGATGCCCAGCGCCAGCTGCGTCTTCCCCACCTTCAACCTGCGGAAGCCCTCTTCAGAGACAGACATTGAGAACTGGGCCTCCAAGCACTTCAACAAGCACACCCAAGGGCTCTTCCGCAGGAAGGTGTCCATCGCCAACATGCTGGCCTGGAGCAGCGAGTCCATCAAGAAACCCATGATCATGACCAACGACCGCAACGTCAAGAAGGAAGCCTGTGAGATATTTAAACTGATTCAGATGTACATGGGGGACCGGCGGGCCAAGACGGACCAGCTCAACGTGGCCTTGGAGATCGCCACCAAAGGTTGGAGCATGCAGGGTCTGAGAGATGAGCTCTACATCCAGCTGTGCCGTCAGACCACCGAGAACTTCCGTTACGAGAGCCTGGCCCGGGGCTGGGAGCTCATGGCCATTTGTTTGGCCTTTTTCCCACCCACACCCAAATTCCATTCCTACCTAGAAGGATATATCTACAGGCACATGGATCCGGTGAATGACACTAAAGGTAAGAGACAACCCCCTGCCCGGTGGCTTTTGGTCCTCCTGATGTTCCGATCCGTTGGGTTTGGTGACTCTTTTGGTCCTTTCCACTTCACATTTCTGAGTCTCCTTGGTGGAAGGTGGGCAAGGAACTCATCCAGCGTCCCTCCTGGAGGTGCAGTGAGCGAGGTGGTGCCTTGAACCGCCGTCCTTTTCAGCCCTGGTGCAAAGACATCCAGCTTGAGACCCACCATGAAATGAGCCTTGACACCTTCACTGCAGGCTCAATGTTACCTCCACAGTGGGTAGCCAAAAAGCAAGAGGTCCCAGGACTTCTCCTGGCCCGTGAGGACACTTTTAAGAGCTTCCTTCCATGCCAGAACTTCTCCTGGCCTGTGAGGACACCTTTAGAGGTACCCTCCATACCAGAACTTCTCCTGGCACATGAGAGCACCTTTAGAGGTTCCTTCCATGCCAGAACTTCTTCTGGCCTGTGAGGACATCTTTAGAGGTACCCTCCATGCCAGGAGTTCTTCTGGCCCATGAAGACACCTTCAGAGGCTCCTTCCATGCCAGGACTTCTCCTGGAGGACACCTTTAGAGGTTCCTTCCATGCCAGGACTTCTCCTGGAGGACACCTTTAGAGGTTCCTTCCATGCCAGAACTTCTCCTGGCCGGTGAGGACACCTTTAGAGGTACCCTCCATGCCAGGACTTCTCCTGGAGGACACCTTTAGAGGTTCCTTCCATACCAGAACTTCTTCTGGAGGACACCTTTAGAGGTACCCTCCATGCCAGAACTTCTTCTGGCCTGTGAGGACACCTTTAGAGGTTCTTTCCATGCCAGGACTTCTCCTGGAGGACACCTTGAGAGGTTCCTTCCATGCCAGAACTTCTTCTGGCCTGTGAGGACACCTTTAGAGGTTGCTTCCAACCCAAACCATTCTAGGATTCTGTGATTTCACCATCTTCAGGTGTTTCTTCTGGCTTTTCAAGTAGCTATGGATCAAAACCCACCCCTGCTGGAAGGGGAGCCACCTTGATTCCCTGCTCCTGAAGTGGTTTTTGGTCATGGTAGGTAGAAGAGACATAAATTCTGGGTATTTGACCCCAAATGGGTGGGAATTGTAAGATCCTCTCTCCAGCCCTGGACTCAAGCCTCATCACTCCTTCAATGTTGGTGCTGTCTCATGGGTGATGGTATCTGGTCTGGCAGGAGTGTGAGGATCATCAGTGCTTGCTGTGAGTCCAGCAGGAGGGAATGTTGCCTGCTGACCACCCCACAGCACAGATGGAGGGTTGGGTGTCCCCTTGGGTTGGTGCCATCTCATGGTGAGTGGTGGATGAGGCAGAGATGAGGGGTCTGGGAGGTCCCTGATCTTCACCATTGGCCAGGTAACGTTGGGAGATGGAGCCCAAATTGGTCCTGGTGTTGTTGGGATGGCAGGGGGGTTGGAGCTCTCTGATCCTTGGGGTCCCTTCCAACCCAGACCATTCTATGATTCTATGATCTGGGGGACACCAGCGTCACATGGAGAGGTGGTGGATCTGCCCAGCTTGGGGACAAGAGATGAACCCAACCACAGTATCCACAGGGAAAGCCGTAGGGTGGCCGAGAAAGTCCCACATCTGAGGGCAACCAGGACACGATGGGTTGGGACCAACACCCAAGGACATACCACCAGGTGGAGGACAACCCCCCACATCACACCACAGCCAGAGTGGTGGGAGTCTCATATCACATCCCCACCACCACCCACCCTGCCCCCAGCAGAGGTGTCAAGCTCATTGCATCACGGTCTCCGGATTCGGCGCGCCGGCGGTGAAAACCAGGCGACAGTCCCCCCGCTACACCCCCAGGGTGTAGCTCTGCTCCAGTTGTGCTCCAACACCCAGCCCAGCCAGACATCACCCGACTGTGTTCGTTATTTTCCCTGGCATTTTCATGGTCTTTTCATCTTTTGGTCACGATTTGATTTATTTCCATGTCCGTTTGGATTTGGTTTCGGTTCCATCACGTGATGTTTGTTGCTGTAGAGTTGGGGGTTGTTTTTTTTGGGGGGGGTATTTTCTTTTTGCAATTTTAAAAATAATTTTATTCATTTTATTAATTTTTTCCCATTTAATTTCTTAACTTTATCTTTTTTTAAAAAATTCTGTTTCATTTTCTTAATATTCAATTTTCTTTTTACCTTTTTACTTTCATTTTCTGGTTTATTTCCTTTCATCTTTCATTTTATATTTTATTTTTATTCTATTTTATCTTTACTTTCTCTTTATTTTTTCTTTATTTTCTCTTTCCTTCCTTTATTTTCTCTCTCTTTCCTTCCTTTATTTTCTCTTTCCTTTATTTTCTCTCTTTCCTTTATTCTCTTTCCTTTATTTTTTATTTTCTTTTATTTTTCTTTATTTTCTCTTTATATTTTATTTCCCCTTATTTTTATTTCCCCTTTATTTTTATGTTCTCTTTATTTTTCTTTATTTTCGCTTTATTTTATCTTTATTTCTCTTTATTCCCCTTATTTTATTTCTCTTATTTTATTTCCCCTTGTTGTATTTCCCCTTTCTTTTTATTTCCCCTTTCTTTTTCTTTATTTTCGCTTTATTTTCATCCTTCATTTCATTTGTTGTTTTTTCCATTTAATTTCTTTTTCTTTTCCTTTCTATTTTCTCTCTACTTGTTCTCATTCATTTTATTTTATTCCATTCCTAGTTTCATTTTTACTTCCTGTTATATTTCCTGTCATATTTTCAGGTTTATTTCCACTCTTTTGTTTTCATTTCTAGTTTCAGTTTTATTTTTAGGTTTCTAGTTTCATTTCTCTTTCTAGTTTTATTTCCTGTTGTATTTTCATTTCTATTTTCAGTTTTATTTTATTTCCATTTTCAGATTCCATTTCTATTCCCAGTTTTATTTCCAGTTTTATTTTCCTTTGCATTTTCAGTTTTATTTTCGTTTCTATTTTCAGGTTTCATTTCTATTTTCAGATGTCTTTTAATTTCTATTTTCAGTTTTATTTCCAGTTTCATTTTCCTTTGGATTTTCCATTTTATTTTAATTTCCATTTTTAGATTTCTTTTTGTTTCTATTTTCAGTTTTATTTTCATTTCTCTTTCCAGTTTTATTTTCCTTTGGAGTTTCAGATTTATTTTCATTTCTATTTTCAGATTTCATTTCTATTTTCAGATTTCATTTCTATTTCCAGATTTCATTCCTCGCTTCAGCTTTCTTTTCATTTCTCCTTCCAGTTTTATTTCCAGTTTTATTTTCCTTTGCAGTTTCAGTTGGATTTTCATTTCTACTTTCAGATTTCTTTTCCTATTTCCAGTTCTATTTTCATTTCTAGTTTCAGATTTCATTTCTAGTTCCCAATTTCTTCTCCTTTCCATCTCCACTTTCATTTCCAGTCCCATTCCCACTGTTATTTCCCATTCCACTTCCAGTTTTATTTTCATTTCCACCACCTTTTTTAACTATTTTCCTTTCTTTTCATTCCCTTTTATTCCCCCTTTGGGGTTTTTTTTTTGGTTTCCCCCCCCATTTTTTGTTTCCATTCGAATTTCCACCCTTCCAATTTCGTTTCCCCACACACACCCCCCACATCCCTTTGTCTTCATCACTTTGTTTGTTCCCCAGTGACCCAGCACATTAAAGAAATCCTGGAAAGGACCAATAAGAAGAAATCCAAATTGAGAAAGAAACCCAAGCCCTATATCGAAGAGCACGATGGTAGGAGCCCTCTCGCCGCTCGCTTGGGGCTTCTTTCTCTCAGCCTTAGTCGCCAACCTCCTCCTCCTCCTCCTCCTCAGCTCTTCTCCCCTCCGCTCTGCTCCCTGCCTGGATGGGGGGAGGGAGGGCACGGGGAGGAGGGGGCGACCCCATGATGGCCAAGATCTGTTTTGGCTCAGGATTTGAAGTGGATAGGAGGCATAGGCGACTCTAATCAGCAAGGCAGGAGATAATCACGTGTTATCATACATATATCATCTATTGTCCTCATCAGTGAGAGTGAGTGCGATGGGTTTGGAGGTGACACCAAGCTGGGTGGTGGGGTTGACGATCCTGAGGGACCTGGACATGCTGGAGGGGCAGGTCCATGGGAACTTCATGAGGTTCAGCCAGGCCAAGGTCCTTCAGCTGGGTGGGGACAGCCCTCATAGATCACATTATATATCGATCTATAATGTCATGTGCTGATACATAAAGTTTATCTATTGATATATAATGGCATATATCGATCTATAATTACATGTATTGATCTATAATGCTTATCTTTTGATATATAACCGTATATATCAATATATAACCATATATATCAATATGTAACAGTATATATCAACCTATATTTTTTATCTATCAATATATAGCCCGATCTATAATGGTTATCTATTGTTTTATAACAGTATATATTGATATATAATGACATATATTGATATATAATATTTATCTATTGATATATAATGGCATATATAGATCTACAATGATTATCAATATGTAGCATTATATATTGATCTATAATGTCATATACTGATATATGATGTTTATCTACTGATATATAATGTTATATATTGATATATGTCATTATAGATAATATTCTCTATAGACCTATTAGAGATTTAATAGCCATTAGCCAGAGGAGCAGGTCCATGTGAACTTCATGAGGTTCAACCCAGCCAGGGTCCTTCAGCTGAGTGGGGACAACCCTCAGTGTCCATACAGGCTGGGGGGTGATGGGATGGACAGTGGACTTGGGGACACTGGAGGGTGACGAATGGGATGTGAGTTTTCAACATGCCAACTGTGTCCTTGTCTAGCTGACCTTCAGAGGTCCCTTCTGACCCAAACCACTGGAGGTTTTGATGACTCAAGCACACAGAAAAGGATGGGCATCAAATTTAGGATCCAACCCATCCTGGACATCCTCCAGGGTGACTTCAGACCCCCCCCCATGCACCCTTCATCCCCCCTCAAAGCATTTACTGCACTGAAAAACCATCAGAGAAACCCTGTGAAGACAACAGCATCTGGGATGGAGGGGAGTGTAGATGACCCTCAACTCCCCAGATTTGGTGCAGAAGCCACACCCATGGCAGGACCAGTGCTGGTGCCATGGTTTCCAACCTACCAAGGGAGACCAAGGTCCTAGCTGATGGATTTATTTGTTTTCCTCCTTAATTTATCTATTTTTAAGCTTTTAGAAGAATTTATGAGGCCACCAGAATCTTCTGGGGTGGTCCAAAAGGTACCAGCAGGTCCCTGAGGGGCTCTTGGCTGCAGGATGCTGGAGCATCTCCCTTGGGATGATCCCATTGGCAGCTCCAAGGGTTGAGGATGCTGTCTGCTTGTTGAAGAACGTCAGGAGGAGGAGATGGATGGTGTAGGGGGGTGATGGATGGAGGGTGTTAGCGGTGGCATCAGGAGGAGGGGAGGGATGGATGGATGGATGGATGGATGGATGGATGGATGGATGGATGGATGGATGGATGGATGGATGGATGGATGGTGAAAAGTTGGCCCTGAGATCTGGAGGATGGAGCCAAGGAGTTTCCAAGGCTCCATGTTAGGTGGGTACAAGGACGTGGCTTCTCCAAGGTCTGAGGTTCTTGGGAAGCAGGATGATCTATGGGGGACACCTCCAGGAAGGTGGGGGTGGCTGCTGCCCAGGGTTGGAGGACCTCATCCTCCTCAAACCACTCCCCACGTGTGGTGATGGAGCAGCACCGGTGCTGCCCCACTTCATGGGGTTCCTCCTGGAGATGGGATGAGCTTCTTCCCCACCCTGGTAGGGGGACAGACCACCCCCCCATGAGTACCCCCATCACCCAGAGCTGACACACCTTCCTCCCATCTTCTCTTCCAGGGGTGGCAATAAGCACTTACGCCAAGTACTGCTACAACAAGCTGCAGAAGGCAGCTCTGACAGGAGCCAAGAAGGTATCGTCCAACCTTTGGGCATGGGAAGGGCAGAGGTGGGCTGGGACCAAGCAAGGGGGGCTGGAAGGGATTGGGGATGGGGTCTGGAGGTGGAAGAGATGGGATGAAGCTGGGAAGTACCAGGAAGAGCGTGGCAGTTGGTGCCAGAGTGGTGGTGAGGATGCTTTGGGCATCTCCAGGGTGGTTTGCCCATCACTGCATCACCTCTTGGGGACCTTCTGGGGGTCCACCAGGTCCTTCCCAAACCTCCCCAGAACCAAGGCACCGGGCAGGAATTAAGCAAATGGTCCTGGAAACAGAACTCCAAAGGAAAAAGCATGCCAGAGATTGACAAGGATGCTCCAGGAGATCCCATCTCAGCAGCTTTCTGGAGGAGGGGCTGCTCTGAGGACCTTCCCCCAGCTCTGTGTCACCACAAGTGCTCCTCAAGCCAGATCCATGAGGGCCATGGCTGTTGTCATGGCAACAGCTGATGTAACACCCCAGATAGGGGTTAATGGACAGCCCGGGGTGCTCTTCATGGCTCCACCATCCCTACAGCTGCCTCAGTTTCCCCATCCTGGTTTTGTTGGAGTTAGAGAAGATGGTGGGACCTCTCCTTGGTCCATGGCAGCTCGGCTCCTCCTGGTGACAGCTGCCAAGACAAGGTCTGGCAGTGGGAGGGGGTGCATCCCCCCTGCCAAGCTCATCAAGGGCCATGGGTGGCCATGGCCAGATGACTTCTGAAGGCAAAGACAGGAGCAATGGAGGACCTGGACCCTTCAGCTCCTTCTGTTGGCTGTGTCAGGAGGGCAGACACTTGGCCAGAGCCAGCTCTTGGGGAGCTGCGTCCGTCTCTTCTTCTGTGCTCCCACCACACACACCTCCACTGCATCCATCTCCATCGCACCACACACACCTCCACTGTGTCCATCTCCATCCCACCACACACACCTCCACTGCATCCATCTCCATCGCACCACACACACCTCCACTGTGTCCATCTCCTCCATCCCACCACAGACACCCCTCCATTACCTCCATCTCCTCTTCTGCATCCCATCATGCACACCTCCACTGCATCCATCTCCTCCATCCCACCACACAAACTTCCACTGTATCCATCTCCATCCCACCACACACACCTCCTTTGCATCCATCTACATCCCACCATGCACACCTCCACTGTGTCCATCTCCATCCCACCATGCACACCTCCACTGCATCCATCTCCATCCCACCAATCACACCTCCACTGTGTCCATCTCCATCCCACCACACACACCTCCACTGCATCCATCTCCATCCCACCACACACACCTCCACTGTGTCCATCTCCATCCCACCACACACACCTCCACTGTGTCCATCTCCATCCCACCACACACACCTCCTTTGTGTCCATCTCCATCCCACCACACACACTTCCATAGTATCCATCTCTTCTTCTGCATGACACCACACACACCTCCACTGCATCCATCTCCTCCATCCCACCACGCACACCTTGGCTGCATCCATCCCTTCATCCCACCACGCAGGCATCGGCTCCATCCATCTCTTCTTCTGCATCCCACCACACAACATCCCTCCCTTCTCCATCACACCGTGGCCTCACACGTCTCCTGCACAGCAGAAAGGACAGCAGTGACATCCTGTGACCAAACCCACTCCATGGCAGAGCATGGGGGGTCCCACCAAGCACCATGGAGAGAGTCCCCAAGACTGGATTTGCTTTTGGTGCTGAGCTTCTGGCACATGGTGCCAGCTGGAGATCTTGGCCAGGTTGCCTGAAGTTCATCCACAGCTCCATCCATTGTCCCCATCACCTGATGGGCTCAGGCTCCAACCCAGGAACTCAGCTGTAGGGTGTTGGGATTGAGCAGGACACCCCATGCCCATCCTGATGGTGGCTTTCTCTTGTCTCCTCACAGGGCCTGAAGAAGCCAAACATTGAGGAGATCCGACATGCCAAGAACGCTGTCTTCAACCCTTCCATGTTTGGCAGCTCCTTGCAGGACATCATCAACATGCAGAAGGAGCGGTACCCCGACCGGCAGCTGCCCTGGGTGCAGACCCGCCTCTCTGAGGAGGTCCTGGCACTCAATGGGGACCAGACTGAGGGCATCTTCAGGTAAAACCACCTAGGGCCATGAGGAGAACCTCAGGGTGGTGGTAATATGGACCTTCTCATGGAGATAAGGCATAAGGAGGTGGTGCAGCAGCATCTCCATGGGTGTCTTTCTCCTTTTGTAGGGTAGGGAGGAGCCCCCTCCTCAACTTCTCCTTGCTCCAAGGCCATGAGGAGTTCTTCATGACAGGGTTACACCCATCAGAGTCTCGTCTTGAGGTCTTAGGGTCTGGACCCACGTCCCTGGGGGGCAGGAATGAGGTCCCAAAATAGCCCCATCCCCAGCTGATGTCACCTCGTGGCTCTTCTTGAGCCCAAGATGAACCCATGAGGGACCCCAAAATAGCCCCATCACCAGCAGATGTCCCCTCATGACTCTTCTTGAGCCCCAAAGGAACCCGTGAGGGACCCCAAAATAGCCCCTTCCCCAACAGATGTCATACCTCTAGGCTCTTCTTGAGCCCCACATGAACCCATGAAGGACCCCAAAATAGTCCCATCCCCAGCAGATGTCACCTCTTGGCTCTTCTTGAGCCCCACATGAACCCGTGAGGGACCCCAAAATAGCCCCATCCCCAGCTGATGTCACCTCTTGGCTCTTCTTGAGCCCCACATGAACCTGTGAGGGACCCCAAAATAGCCCCATCCCCAGCAGATGTCCCCTCTTGGCTCTTCTTGAGCCCCACATGAACCCATGAGGGACCCCAAAATCGCCCCATCCCCAGCAGATGTCACCTCTTGGCTCTTCTTGAGCCCCACATGGACCCATGAGGGACCCCAAAATAGCCCCATCCCCAGCAGATATCACCTCGTGGCTCTTCTTGAGCCCCACATGAACCCATGAGGGACCCCAAAATAGCCCCATCCCCAGCAGATATCACCTCGTGGCTCTTCTTGAGCTCCACATGAACCCGTGAGGGACCCCAAAATAGCCCCATCCCCAGCAGATGTCCCCTCTTGGCTCTTCTTGAGCCCCACATGAACCCGTGCGGGACCCCAAAATAGCCCCATCCCCAGCAGATGTCACCTCTTGGCTCTTCTTGAGCCCCACATGAACCCGTGAGGGACCCCAAAATAGCCCCGTTCCCAGCTGATGTCACCTCTTGGCTCTTCTTGAGCCCCACAGGAACTTGGGGGGGGCGAACCCCAAAAGCTCAGGGATGAGGTTGTTTGTTAGGCAGGTGGGTCCCCATCTCTTGCTTTAGGGGGCCAACATCTCCCCTCCCTGCAGAGTCCCCGGTGACATCGACGAGGTCAACGCCCTCAAGCTGCAGGTGGACCAGTGGAAGATCCCCACGGGCTTGGAGGACCCCCACGTTCCCGGTAAGACCCCTGGTGGGGTGAGGGGGTGTAAAACCCATGTCCTCCATCCACAAGGTCTGCCATCTCTCAATCTTCTCCTCCTTCTGCAGCCTCCTTGCTGAAGCTCTGGTACCGGGAGCTGGAGGAACCTCTGATCCCCCATGAGTTCTACGAGCAGTGCATCACCCACTACGAGAACCCCGAGGCGGCCATCGCCGTCGTCCACTCTCTGCCCAGGATCAACAAAATGGTGCTGTGCTACCTCATCCGCTTCCTACAGGTACTGAGGGGACACCCCACCCACCATGTCCTCCTTGGGGCCACCTCCAAGCCTGGTTGCTCGTCTTTGGGTTCCCCAGGTTGATGTTGGGGTTTTGCTTATCAGGTGACACCCATCTCCTCCAAGAATGGAGGGGACACCCCACCATGTCCTCCTTGACTGGTGGATTCTCTTTAAGATCCCCAGGTTGACGTTGAGGTGACTTCATGAGGTGACCTCCATCTCATCCAAGAATAGAGGGGACACCCCACCACGGCCTCTTTGGGGTCACCTCCAAGCCTGGTGGCCTCTCTTTGGGTTCCCCAAGTGAATGTTGAGGTGACTTCATGAAGTGACTTCCATCTCATCCAAGAAAGGAGGGGACACCCCACTGTGTCCTCCTTGGGACCACCCCCAAGCCTGGTTGCCTCTCTTTGGGTTCCCCATGTTGGCATTGAGGTGACTTCATGAGGTGACCTCCATCTCATCCAGGAATAGAGGGGACACCCCACAACGGCCTCCTTGGGGTCACTTCCAAGCCTGGTTGCTCATCTTTGAGTTCCCCAGGTTGATGTTGGGGTTTTGCTTATGAGGTGATACCCATCTCATCCAAGAATGGAGGGGACGCCCCATCGTGTCCTCCTTGGGGTCACCGCCCAGCCTGGTTGCTCATCTTTGAGTTCCCCATGTGGACATTGAGGTGACTTCATGAGGTGACCTCCATCTCATCCAGGAATGGAGGAGACACCCCTCCAGGTCCTCCTTGGGGTCACCTCCAAGCCTGGTTCCCTCTCTTTGAGTTCCCCGTGTTGACATTGAGGTGACTTAATGAGGTGACCCCCATCTCATCCAAGAATAGAGAGGACACCCCACCACATCCTCCTTGGGGTCACCTCCAAGCCTGGTTGCCCATCTTTGACTTCCACATGTTGACATTGAGGTGACTTCATGAGGTGACCTCCATCTCATCCAAGAATGGAGGGGACACCCCACAACATCCTCCTTGGGGTCACCTCCAAGCCTGGTTGCTCGTCTTTGAGTTCCCCAGGTTGATGTTGGGGTTTTGGTTATGAGGTGACACACATCTCATCCAATAATGGAGGGGACACCCCATCGTGTCCTCTTTGGGGTCACCTCAAAGCCTGGTTGCTTCTCTTTGGGTTCCCCAGGTTATTTATGAGGTCATCTCCATCTCATCCAGGAATGGAGGGGTCACCCCACCACGTCCTCCAAGCCTGGTTGCCCATCTTTGAGTTCCCTAGGTTGACATTGAGATGACTTAATGAGGTGACCTCTATCTCATTCAAGAATAGAGGGGACACCCCACCACGTGCTCCTTGGGGCCACCTCCAAGCCTGGTTGCTCATCTTTTGAGTTCCCCAGCTTGACATTGAGGTGATTTCATGAGGTGACATCCATCTCATTCAAGAAGGGAGGGGACACCCCTCCAGGTCCTCCTTGGGGCCACCTCCAAGCCTGGTTCCCTCTCTTTGAGTTCCCCGTGTTGACATTGAGGTGACTTAATGAGGTGACCTCCATCTCATCCAAGAAAGGAGGGGACACCCCACCACGTCACCCTTGGGGCCACCTCCAAGCCTGGTTGCTCATCTTTGAGATGCCCAGGTTGATGTTGGGGTTTTACTTATGAGGTGACCTCCATCTCATTCAAGAATAGAGGGGACACCCCACCACATCCTCCTTGGGGCCACCTCCAAGGCTGGTTGCTCATCTTTGACTTCCACATGTTGACATTGAGGTGACTTCATGAGGTGACCTCCATCTCATCCAGGAATGGAGGGGACACCCCTCCAGGTCCTCCTTGGGGCCACCTCCAAGCCTGGTTGCCTCTCATTGGGTTCCCCAGGTTGATGTTGGGGTTTTACTTATGAGGTGACCTCCATATCATTCAAGAATGGAGGGGACACCCCATCATGTCCTCCTTGGGGCCACCTCCAAGCTTGGTTGCCTCTCTTTGGGTTCCCCATGTTGACATTGAGATGACTTAATGAGGTGACCTCCATCTCATCCAGGAATGGAGGGAACTCCCCACCAGGTCCTCCTTGGGGCCACCTCCAAGCCTGGTGGCCTCTCTTTGGGTTCCCCATGTTGACAGTGAGATGACTTAATGAGGTGACCTCCATCTCATCCAGGAATGGAGGGGACACCCCACCAGGTCCTCCTTGGTGCCACCTCCAAGCCTGGTTGCCCATCTTTGACTTCCACATGTTGACATTGAGGTGACTTAACGAGGTGACCTCCATCTCCTCCAAGAATGGAGGGGTCACCCCACCACATCCTCCTTGCCTGGCTGCTCATCTTTGAGTTCCCCAGGTTGACATTGAGGTGACTTAATGAGGTGACCTTCATCTCATCCAAGAATAGATGGGACACCCCACCACATCCTCCTTGGGGTCACTTCCAAGCCTGGTTGCTCGTCTTTGAGTTCCCCAGGTTGATGTTGGGGTTTTGGTTATGAGGTGACACCCATCTCATCCAAGAAAGGAGGGGACACCCCACTATGTCCTCCTTGGGGCCACCTCCAAGCCTGGTTGCCTCTCTTTGGGTTCCCCATGTTGACATTGAGGTGACTTCATGAGGTGACCTCCATCTCATCCAAGAAAGGAGGGGACACCCCACCATGTCCTCCTTGGGGCTACCTCCAAGCCTGGTTGCTCGTCTTTGAGTTCCCCAGGTTGATGTTGGGGTTTTGCTTATGAGGTGACCTCCATCTCATTGAAGAATGGAGGGGACACCCCACCGCGTCCTCCTTGGGGCCACCTCCAAGCCTGGTTCTCTCTCTTTGGGTTCCCCATGTTGACATTGAGCTGACTTAATGAGGTGACCCCCATCTCATCCAAGAAAGGAGGGGACACCCCACCACATCCTCCTTGTGTCCATCTCCAATCCTGGTTGCTCATATTTGAGTTCCCCATGTTGACATTGAGGTGACTTAACGAGGTGACCTTCATCTCCTCCAAGAATACAGGGGACACCCCACCACATCCTCCTTGGGGTCACCTCCAAGCCTGGTTGCTCATCTTTTGAGTTCCCCAGCTTGACATTGAGGTGACTTAATGAGGTGACCTCCATCTCATCCAAGAAAGGAGGGGACACCCCACCACGTCCCCCTTGGGGCCACCTCCAAGCCTGGTTGCTCATCTTTTGAGTTCCCCATGTTGACATTGAGATGACTTAACGAGGTGACCCCCATCTCCTCCAAGAATGGAGAGGTCACCCCACCATATCCTCCTTGCCTGGCTGCTCATCTTTGAGTTCCCCATGTTAAATTGAGGTGACTTAATGAGGTGACCTCCATCTCATCCAGGAATGGAGGGGACACCCCTCCAGGTCCTCCTTGGGGTCACCTCCAAGCCTGGTTGCTCATCTTTTGAGTTCCCCAGGTGGACATTGAGGTGACTTCATGAGATGACCCCTATCTCATCCAGGAATGGAGGGGTCACCCCACCACGTCCTCCTTGCCTGGCTGCTCATCTTTTGAGTTCCTCAGCTTGACATTGAGGTGACTTCATGAGGTGACCTCCATCTCCTCCAAGAATAGAGGGGACACCCCACCACATCCTCCTTGGGGCCACCTCCAAGCCTGGTTGCTCATCTTTTGAGTTCCCCAGGTGGACATTGAGGTGACTTCATGAGATGACCCCCATCTCCAAGAATGGAGGGGTCACCCCACCATGTCCTCCTTGCCTGGCTGCTCATCTTTTGAGTTCCTCAGCTTGACATTGAGGTGACTTCATGAGGTGACCTCCATCTCATCCAAGAATAGAGGGGACACCCCACCACATCCTCCTTGGGGCCACCTCCAAGCCTGGTGGCCTCTCTTTGGGTTCCCCAAGTGAATGTTGAGGTGACTTAATGAGGTGACCTCCATCTCATCCAAGAATAGAGGGGACACCCCACCACGTTCTCCTTGGGCCCACCTCCAAGCCTGGTTGCTCATCTTTTGAGTTCCCCAGGTGGACATTGAGGTGACTTCATGAGATGACCCCCATCTCCTCCAAGAACCATGAGGTCTACCATGGTCCTTCCCTCTCCACCCACTCCACGTTCCTCCTCCTCCTCCTCCTCCAGGTGTTCGTGCAACCGGCCAACGTGGCGGTCACCAAGATGGACGTCAATAACCTGGCCATGGTGATGGCCCCCAACTGCCTGCGCTGTCAGTCGGACGACCCCCGGATCATCTTCGAGAACACCCGCAAGGAGATGTCCTTCATCAGGGTCCTCATCCAGCACCTCGACACCAGCTTCATGGAGGGCGTCCTATAGCAGCCGCCACCGAGTCCCACCCACCCCTGACTCCCACCACCACCACCCCATCTCCTCCCACCCCCCGGCTCACCCCAGGAGCACAAGCTGGACCCCCCACAGAAGGAGGGTGCTGGGTGACGCGTCACCCCACCAGCGCCGCGTCCTGTGGTGGGGACGTGGGACCGTTCTCCATGTCCAGTCTCAACCCTCTGGCCACCTCACTGGGACACCCCCTTCTTGACCCGTTTTTGGGGGTCCCTGGGGACTGCAGCACCCACAGAAGCAGGACAAGGAGCACCCCAGCTCCATAGGGGACGGGTGGCCTTTCCAAACCAGGTGTCCTTACGTGGTCGTGGGTGGCTGTGGAGACCTTGGAGGGGTGAGGGGGCAGGTGACCACGTAGAGGATGGGAGAAGCTGGGTGGTGGTGGGGGGGAGTCAAACAAGTCGTGTGTCCCCCTCGACTTCTCCATTGGGGTTGGGGTTGAGAGCAGAGCTGTGGGGCAGCCGTGGGGCAGGGAGGACCTCCAAGGTGAGGAGAAGCCACGGGTGCTGAGCTGAGCACCTGGAGAACGTGGCACTTCGAGGACCAGAGCGCCAAGTGTCCTCGTGCCAGGACAGACCGTGGGACACACCTCCTGCTGAGAGCTGAGCACAACCCAGGGGTGGGTCCTGGAGGTCCCTGAGGGAGCTGCCAGGTCCTGGGTGGCCCATGGTGGCCCATGGTGGTTGGTTGCCCATCCTGGGGCGCTGGAGGAGTTGGGCAGGCAGGTCACTGCCCACACACATCGTGGTGGCCATCGGTGGCACCACACCGGACCCGTCTCACCACGTGTCGGCACCAAATGACCTATCTTGACACCCACCACGTCTGCTTGGGCCTGCTGGACCCACCTTGGGTTCCCATCACCTGGTCCTGGTCCTGCCCAACCCACGTGGGCATCCTGTCGTCTCCTCTTGGCTCTGCTGGACTCACCTTGGCATCTGTCACGTCCTCCTGGTCCTACTGGAACCCTCTTGGCACTCACCACGTCCTCCTGGTCCTACTGGAACCCTCTTGGCACTCACCACGTCCTCCTGGCTCTCCTGCAGCCATCTTGATGCCCATCATCTCTCCTTGGACCTACCCAAAGCATCTTGGTACTCGTCATCTCCTCTTGCTCCTGCTGGATCCATCTTGGTGCCCATCATCTTCTCCTGGTTCTCCTGGACCCATCTTGCCACCCATCAGCTATTCCTGGTCCTGCTCAACCATCTTGGTGGTTGTCACCTCTACTTGGCGCCGGTGGACACCTCTTGGCACCTGCCACGTCTCCCTGCTGCCTTCATCTTGGCACCCATCATCTCCTCCTGCTCCTGCTGGACCCATCTTGGTGCCCACCATCTCTGCTTGACCCCCATGGACACATCTCAGTGTCTCTCATGTCCTGCTGGTTCCCACAGACCTACCTTGGTGCCCACCATCCCCTCCTGGTCCTGCCCAACCATGTTGGCACCCATCATCTCCTCCTGGTTCTCCTACACAAATCTTGGTGCCCACCATCTCCTCCTGGTCCTGCCCAACCATGTCAACATCCATCATCTCCTCCTGGTTCTCCTGCACCCATCTTGGTGCCCACCATCCCCTCCTGGTCCTGCCCAACCATGTCAACACCCATCATCTCCTGGTTCTACACCCACCTTGGCACCCATCATCTTTTCCTGGTCCTGCCCAACCATCTTGGCACCCATCATCTCCTCCTGCTTCTCCTGAACCCATCTTGGCACCCATCATCTTTTCCTGCTCCTGCCCAACCATCTTGGCACCATTCATCTCCTCCTGGTTCTCCTGAACCCATCTTGACACCCATCATCTCTTGGTCCTGCCCAACCATGTCAACACCCATCATCTCCTCCTGCTTCTCCTACACTCATCTTGGTGCTTATCATCTCCTGCTTCTCCTGTCCAACCATCTTGGCCCCCATCATCTCCTGCCCAGCCAGCTTGGCACCCATCATCTCCTGGTTCTACACCCACCGTGGCACCCATCATCTTTTCCTGGTCCTGCCCAACCATGTCAACACCCATCATCTCGTCCTGGTTCTTCTGAACCCATCTTGGCCCCCATCATCTCTTGGTCCTGCACCCATCTTGGTGCCCATCACCTGGTTCTTCCACACCCATCTTGGCCCCCATCACCTCCTGGTTCTCTCACACCCATCTTGGCCCCCATCATCTCCTGTTCCTACACCCACCTTGGCCCCCATCATCTCCTGGTCCTACACCCATCTTGGCCCCCATCATCCCCTGGTCCTACACCCACCTTGGCCCCCATCATCTCCTGGTTCTTCACCCATCTTGGCCCCCATCATCCCCTGGTCCTACACCCATCTTGGTGCCCATCACCTGGTTCTTCCATACCCATCATGGTGCGCATCATCTCCTGGTTCTACACCCATCTTGGCCCCATCATCTCCTGGTTCTCCACCCATCTTGACCCCCATCATCTCCTGGTCCTACACCCATCTTGGTGCCCATCATCTCCTGTTCCTACACCCATCTTGGCACCCAGCATCTCTTGGTCCTGCACCCATCTTGGTGCCCATCACCTGGTTCTTCCACACCCATCTTGGCCCCCATCATCTCCTGGTTCTTCACCCATCTTGACCCCCATCATCTCCTGGTTCTCCCATACCCATCTTGGTGCCCATCACCTGGTTCTACACCCATCATGGTGCCCATCATCTCCTGGTTCTCCCACACCCATCTTGGCCCCCATCATCTCCTGGTTCTTCACCCATCTTAACCCCCATCATCTCCTGGTTCTCCCACACCCATCTTGGCCCCCATCACCTCCTGGTTCTTCACCCATCTTGACCCCCATCATCTCCTGGTCCTATATCCACCTTGGTGCCCACCATCTCCTGGTCCTACACCCGTCTTGGTGCCCATCACCTGGTTCTCCTGCACCCATCATGGTGCCCATCATCTCCTGGTTCTCCCACACCCATCTTGGCCCCCATCATCTCCTGGTTCTTCACCCATCTTAACCCCCATCATCTCCTGGTTCTCCCACACCCATCTTGGCCCCCATCACCTCCTGGTTCTTCACCCATCTTGGCCCCCATCATCTCCTGGTTCTTCACCCATCTTGGCCCCCATCATCTCCTGGTCCCACACCCATCTTGGTGCCCATCACCTGGTTCTTCCACACCCATCTTGCCACCTCCTGGACCCACCTTGCCCCCCACCCCACCCCTCATCTCCCCCATCCCCACCACTGGAGCCGAAGGACCCCGTCCCCACCCCACCCCAGCCCACCCCCCAATGGGACAGGTGTGTGTGTGTCCCCACTACAGCCACCCCCCCAAAGTGCCTTCGACTCCACCCGGGGCGAAGCGGGACCACAGGGGGACACCCAAGGGACACCCACCCCCCTCCTTGGGTGGGGGGCACCCACTGGGTGGGGGGTAAGGGTTGGGGAGGGGGGGGCACCCATCAGAGTATATAAATCTATTAAGAGAGTTATTAATTAAGACCCCCCCCCTCATTTCCAAGCCAGATATTATTTTAGGGGTGGGGGGGGTCCCATGGGTGGGGTGTGGGGGGGTGTCCCATGAATTTTAGGGTGTGGGGGGGGTCCCATGGGTGGTGGGGGGGGTGGACCCAGTGCTACCTCCCAGCTCTGCTCACTGCCAGGTGGGGCCACACACACACACACAGAGGGGAGGAGGGGGGGGGCGGAACACGACACCCACCCACCTACCCAGAGGGTGCCAGCGGGTGGGTGGGGCTGGGAAGGGGTCTCCCACCCCCCCCTCCCCATTTTTAATTGGGGGGGGGTCGATTCGGGGGGGGGATTATTTATTATTATTAATTAAAATCTCTTTTAACATTCAACCCCCACCCCCCCCTCCCCTTTCACCCCTCCCCCCACTGGGAGACACCCACCCACCCACCCCAAAGAACTCCGGGAGGCGGGGGGGGGGGGTGGTGGGTGGGATGGGGTGGGGGGGGGGGTTTATGGGGAGGGGGTGATGTATAGGGTGGGGGGGGTGTCCTATAGGCTGCCGAACTCTGTCCTCGGGGCGGGTGGGACGTATAGAGGCTCCGCCCCCCCCCCCTACACCCCCCCCCATTTGTGTGAATAAAGTTAACGTATGGCGAGCGCGTCCTCCGGCCTCGTTCACTCTGGAGCGGAATGAGGGCGCCTATGGGGGGTCTATAGGGGAAAGGCTGGAGGGGGGAGGGGGTCAGAGGAACCCCACCTGGGCTGTATATAGGTTCTATAGGGGAGTGTGTGGGTATAGCCCAATGTATAGGGATACACTGCCCAGGCTGTATAGGTTCTGGGGGGGGGGGGTATAGACCAATGTTTAGGATGTGTAAGGACAGCACACCCAGGCTGTTCTATAGGGGT
This sequence comes from Gallinula chloropus, assembly GCF_964237585.1. Classification (NCBI taxonomy): domain Eukaryota; kingdom Metazoa; phylum Chordata; class Aves; order Gruiformes; family Rallidae; genus Gallinula; species Gallinula chloropus. The sequence goes on along the minus strand of NC_140086.1, from coordinate 1,051,686 downwards.
GTGTATGCCCATCTCCCACCATATAGGATGTATAGGGACCCCCTGCCCAGGCCATATAGGTTCTAGAGAGAGGGGTGGTTATAGCCCAGGCTGTATCGCTTCTATAGGGGTGTATATGCCTGTCCCACACCATATAGGATGTATAGGGAGCCTCCAGCCCAGGATGTATAGCTTCTATAGGGGTGTATATGCCCATCTCCCACCATATAGGTTGTTTAAAGACAGCCCTCCCAGGCTGTATAGGTTCTATAGGGGTGTATATGCCCATCCCCCACCATATAGGATGTATAGGGACAGCCCTCCCAGGCTGTATAGGTTCTATAGGAGTGTATATGCCTGTCCCCCACCATATAGGATGTATAGGGAGACCCCAGCCATACCATACAGCCCCTATAGGGGTGTATATGCCCATTTCTCCCCATATAGGATGCATAGGGACAGCCCACCTGGGATGTATAGCTTCTATAGGGGTGTATATAGTCACATACAGAGGATGCATAGGGAGACCCCAGCCATACCATACAGCCCCCATAGGGGTATATATGCCCATCTCCCACCACCCAGGATGTATAGGGTCTCCCAGACTGTATAGGATGCATAGGGCATCCCATTGACACCTTATAGGCACTCACAGCCCCTGTATGTATAGACCCCATGGATCTCTATATGTGCAGCCCAGGGTGTATAGGGATGCACCCAGGATGTATACGGGGTCTATAGGGGGTGCTGCGTGACGTATGGAATGAAGGCACAGGGGGAGGTTCTATAGGGGCACCCAGGTGAGTATGGGGATCTATAGGGGTATGTGGGTCTCTATGGGGTAGGGGGATCTATAGGAGGATCTATATGGGGCATGGGGGTGCTGTAGGGAGGTGGGGACCTATAGGATGGGTGGGAAGCTGTAGGTGGGTGCATATAGAGAGTGTGGGTGCCTATGGGGGAGCAGGTGTCTATAGGGGGTGTTTATAGGGGCTGTGAGTGCCTATAGCTGCCTGTAGGGGTGTCTATAGGGGCTGTGAGTGTCTATAGAGGTGTCTACAGGGGTGCAAGGTGTCTATAGAGTGCCTATAAGTGCCTATAGGAGCACAGGGCTGCCTATAGGATGCCTATAAGGGCACAGGGCTATCTGTAAGGTTCCTATAGGGGTGTAGGGCTGTCTATAGGGTGCCTATAGGGACACAGAGCTGTATATAGGGTGCTTATAGGTGCCTATAAGGTACTTATAGGGTGCCTATAGGGGCACAGGGCTGTCTATACAGTGGCTATATGGTACCCATGGAGTGCCTATAGGGGCACAGAGCTCTCTATAGGGTGCCTACAGGTGCCTATAAGGTGCCTATAGGGGGCTGTGAGTGCCTATAGGGTGTCTATAAGGTGTCTATAGGGTGTCTATAGGTATCTATGGGGTCTGTAAGTACCTACAGGGTATCTATAGGGTGCTTATAGGGTGTCCATAGGGGTGAAGGGCTGTCTATAGGGTGCCTAGATGTGCCTATAGGGGCTGCAAGTGCCTATAGGGTGTCTATAGGTGCCTATAGGGTGCCTATAGTGTGTCTATAGGTGTCTATAGGGTGTCTATAGGTGCCTATAGGGTGTCCACAGGGGTGCAGGGCTGTCAGTAGGGTGCCTAGATGTGTCTATAGGGGCTGCGAGTGTCTATAGGGTGTCTATAGGTGCCTATAGGGTATCTGTAGGGTGTCTAAAGGGGCACAGGGTTGTCAGTAGGGTGCCCAGAGGTGTCTATAGGGGCTGCGAGTGCCTATAGGGTGCCTATAGTGTGTCTATAGGTGCCTATAGGGTGTCTATAGGGGTGCAGGGCTGTCAGTAGGGTGCCTAGAGGTTTCTATAGGGGCTGTGAGTGCCTATAGGGTGCCTATAGTGTGTCTATAGGTGCCTATAGTGTGCCTATAGGTGTCTATAGGGTGCCCACAGGGGTGAAGGGCTGTCAGTAGGGTGCCTAGAGGTTTCTATAGGGGTTGCGAGTGCCTATAGGGTGCCTATAGGGTGTCTATAGCTGCCTATAGGGTGCCTATAGGTGCCTATAGGGTGTCCATAGGGGTTCAGGGCTGTCAGTAGCGTGCCTAGATGTGTCTATAGCGGCTGCGAGTGCCTATAGGGTGTCTATAGATGTCTATAGGTGCCTATAGGGTGTCTATAGTGTGTCTATAGTTGTCTATAGGGTGTCTATAGGTGCCTATGGGGTTTCCATAGGGGTGCAGGGCTGTCAGTAGGGTGCCTAGATGTGTCTATAGGGGCTGCGAGTGTCTATAGGGTGTCTATAGTGTGTCTATAGGTGCCTATAGGGTGTCTATAGGTGTGTATAGGGTGTCCATAGGGGTGCAGGGCTGTCTGTAGGGTGCCTAGATGTGTCTATAGGGGCTGCGAGTGCCTATAGGGTGTCTGTAGTGTGTCTATAAGGTTTCTATAGGGTGTCTATAGGTGCCTATAGGGTGTCTATAGGGTTGCAGGGCTGTCAGTAGGGTGCCTAGAGGTGTCTATAGGGGCTGCGAGTGCCTATAGGGTGTCTATAGTGTGTCTATAGGTGCCTATAGGGTGCCTATAGGTGCCTATAGGGTGTCCATAGGGGTTCAGGGCTGTCAGTAGCGTGCCTAGATGTGTCTATAGGGGCTGCGAGTGCCTATAGGGTGTCTATAGTGTGTCTATAGGTGCCTATAGGGTGTCTATAGGTGCCTATGGGGTGTCCATAGGGGTGCAGGGCTGTCTGTAGGGTGCCTAGAGGTGTCTATAGGGGCTGCGAGTGCCTATAGGGTCTCTATAGGGTGTCTATAGTGTGTCTATAGGTGCCTATAGGGTGTCTAATGGTGCCTATAGTGTGTTTATAGGTGCCTATAGGTGTCTCTAGGGTGTCTGTAGGGGTGCAGGGCTGTCAGTAGGGTGCCTAGATGTGTCTATAGGGGCTGCGAGTGTCTATAGGGTGTCTATAGTGTGTCTATAGGTGCCTATAGGGTGTCTATAGGTGTCTATAGGGTGTCCATAGGGGTGCAGGGCTGTCAGTAGGGTGCCTAGATGTGTCTATAGGGGCTGCAAGTGTCTATAGGCTGTCTATAGGTGCCTATAGGGTATCTATAGGGTGTCTAAAGGGGCACAGGGTTGTCAGTAGGGTGCCCAGAGGTGTCTATAGGGGCTGCGAGTGCCTATAGGGTGCCTATAGTGTGTCTATAGTGTGTCTATAGGTGCCTATAGGGTGTCTATAGGGGTGCAGGGCTGTCAGTAGGGTGCCTAGAGGTTTCTATAGGGGCTGTGAGTGCCTATAGGCTGTCTATAGGGTGCCTACAGGTGTTTAGAAGGTGCCTATAGGAGCTGTGAGTGTCTATAGTGTGTCCATAGGTGCATATAGTGTGTCTATAGGTGACTATAGGGTGTCCATAGGGGTGCAGGGTTGTCAGTAGGGTGCCTAGATGTGTCTGTGGGGGCTGCGAGTGCCTCTAGGGTGTCTATAGGTGCCTATAGGGTGCCTATAGTGTTTCTATAGGTGCCTATTGGTGCCTATAGGGTGTCCATAGGGGTGCAGGGCTGTCAGTAGGGTGCCTAGAGGTTTGTATAGGGGCTGTGAGTGCCTATAGGGTGTCTATAGGGTGCCTACAGATGTCTATAAGGTGCCTATAGGGGCCGTGAGTGTCTATAGTGTGTCTATAGGTGCCTATAGGGTGTCCATAGGTGCCTATAGGGTGTCTATAGGGGTGCAGGGCTGTCAGTAGGGTGCCTAGAGGTGTCTGTGGGGGCTGCGAGTGCCTATAGGGTGTCTATAGTGTGTCTATAGGTGCCTATAGGGTGTCTATAGGGTGTCCATACGGGTGCAGGGCTGTCAGTAGGGTGCCTAGATGTGTCTGTGGGGGCTGCTAGTGCCTATAGGGTGCCTATAGTGTGTCTATAGGTGTCTATAGTGTTTCTATAGGTGCCTATAGGGTGTCTATAGGTGCCTATAGGGTGTCCATAGGGGTGCAGGGCTGTCAGTAGGGTGCCTAGAGGTGTCTATAGGGGCTGCGAGTGCCTATAGGCTGTCTGTAGGGTGTCCATAGATGTCTATAAGGTGCCTATAGGGGCTGTGAGTGTCTATAGTGTGTCTATAGGTGCCTATAGTGTGTCTATAGGTGCCTATGGGGTGTCCATAGGGGTGCAGGGCTGTCAGTAGGGTGCCTAGAGGTGTCTATAGGGGCTGCGAGTGCCTATAGGCTGTCTATAGGGTGTCTATAGTGTGTCTACAGGTGCCTATAGGGTGTCTATAGGTGCCTATAGGGTGTCTATAGGGGTGCAGGGCTGTCAGTAGGGTGCCTAGAGGTGTCTATAGGGGCCCCGAGTGCCTAATGGGTGTCTATAGTGTGTCTATAGGTGCCTACAGGGTGCCTATAGGCGCCTATGGGTGTCTATAGGTGCCTATAGGGGCCGTGAGTGTCTATAGGTTCCCCTTCGGCTGCCGCAGGCGCTGGGGGGGGACCGCTCGGTGCCGCCTCCCGCAGCCGCCCGGAGCGGTGCAGCCGCCGGACCGGCCCGGACGGGGCCGTTTCCCGGGGCCTGGGCCCCGTTCCAGCGCCGCCGTTCCCGGCGGTCCCGGCCCGGCTCTTCCCGGCTCTTCCCGGCTCTTCCCACCGGGATGCGGCTGGTCCCGGCGCTCCGGCTCCGGCTCCATCCCGGGCCCGGTGCCGCGGCGGGACCCGGCGGGCAGCCCCGGTACCGCCAGGGGCAGCGGCCCGGGCCCCGCACCCGCGAGTATTTCTACTACCTCGACCACCACGGGCAGGTACCGGCACCGGCACCGGCACCGGGGGCACCGCGGGGACCCGGGGGGACCCGGGGGGTGGGAGCAGGGGGGTCCCGGGGGGGTCCCCGGGGGATACGGTGGGACTGGGGGGGTCCCGGGAGGGTCCCAAGGAGGATACGGTGGGAATGGGAGGGATCCCGGGAGGGTCCCAGGGGGGATACAGCGGGACCGGAGGGGTCCCGGGGGGATACGGTGGGACTGGAGGGGGTCCCGGGGGGTCCTAGGGGGGATATGAGGGGACCAGAGGGGTCCCGGGAGGATATGGGGGGGCCGGGGGGTCCCGGTGGTACCGGGGGGTGGGAGCAGGGGGGTCCCGGCGGGGTCCCCTGGGGATACGGGGGGACCAGGGGGGTCCTGGGAGGGTCCCAGGGGGGATACGAGGGGACTTGGGGGGCCCGGTGGGACCGGGGGGTGGGAGCAGGGGGGTCCCGGGGGGGTCCCCGGGGGATACGGTGGGACTGGGGGGGTGCCGGGAGGGTCCCAGGGGGGATACGAGGGGACCAGAGGGTCCCCGGGGGGATATGGGGGGGGCCGGGGGGGTCCCGGGGGGATACGAGGGGACCGGAGGGGTCCTGGGGGGGATCCGGTGGGACTGGGGGGGTCCCGGTGGTACCGGTGGGGTCCCCGGATGGGATACGGGGGTCGTAGGGGGGATATGAGGGGACCGGAGGGATCCCGGGGGAATACGGGGGGATCGGGGGGTCCCGGTGGTACCGGGGGTGGGAGGAGGGCAGTCCTGGGGGGGTCCCCGGGGGATACGGTGGGACCAGAGGGGTCCTGGGGGGGATACAGTGGGACTCGGGGGGTCCCGGGAGGGTCCCAGGGGGGATACGAGGGGACCGGAGGGGTCCCGGGAGGATATGGGGGGGCCGGGGGGGTCCCGGTGGTACCGGGGGGTGGGAGCAGGAGGGTCCCGGGGGATCCCCCGGGGGTTACAGTGGGACCGGAGGGGTCCTGGGGGGGATATGGTGGGACTGGGGGGGTCCCGGGGGGGTCCCTGGGGGATACGGGGGGACTGGAGGGGTCCCGGTGGTACCGGTGGGGTCCCCGGATGGGATACGGGGGTCATAGGGGGGATATGAGGGGACCGGAGGGGTCCCGGGGGGATACGAGGGGACCAGAGGGTCCCCGGGGGGCATACGGGGGGACCGGGGCGGGTCCTGGGAGGGTCCCAGGGGGGATACGGGGGGACTGGGGGGGCCCGGTGGGACCGAGGGGTGGGAGCAGGGGGGTCCCGGGGGGGTCCCCGGGGATACGGTGGGACTGGGGGGGTCCCGGGAGGGTCCTAGGGGGGATACGGTGGGACTGGGGGGGGGCCGGGAGGGTCTCAGGGGGGATACGGTGGGACCACAAGGGTCCTGGGGGGGGTCCAGGGTTACCAGGAGGGTCCTGGGAGGGTCCCCAGGGGGATCCGGGGGGAGAGGGGGCTCCAGGGTGGGCCCCGGTGGTACTGGGGGTGAGGGGTGGGAATTGGGGTGTCAGGAGGTCCCCAGGAGGGATGGTGGTACCGGGGGGAGGGTCCAGGGGGGTCCCAGGGGTCCCTGGGGGGGAGTCCCACGGGGTCAGTCCCTGGTGAGGGGGAGGTCGAGGGGGGTCCCAGGGGGGACAGGGGGGTTCAGGGGTTGTCCTTGGGGGGGGGGGGGGGGGGGGGTAGTTGCAAAGGGGTCCTGGGGGGGGTTCCTGGGGGTAAAATGGGTCGGGGGGGTCCCAGAGGGGTCCAAGAGGAAAAAGGGGGAGGGGGGGGGTCTTGGGGGGAAAAGGGATCTGGGGGGGGGTCTTGGGGGGAAAAGGGATCTGGGGACGGTCCTGGGGGGCGTTCCTGAGATTTTGGAGCTTTTTCTGGCTCCTTCTCAGCTCTTCCTGGATGACACCAAAGTCAAGAACTTCATCACCTGCTTCAAAGGTACCAGGACCCCCCCCCAAAGCCCCCCCATCAGCCCCCCAGAACCCCTAAACCCACCCCCCACGATGCCCCCAAAACCTGTCCCCCCATCAAAACCCATTCACCCCTCACAGACCCCCCCCAAAAACCTCCCATCTCCCCTGAAGCCCCCAAACCTCCACCCCAAACCCCCCCATCCTCCCCCTGAACCCCCAAACTCCCCCATCCTCCCCCAGAACCCCCCCAAAAAAACCCAACCCCCACCCCAGAACCCCCCATTCCTCCCCAGAACCCCCTCAAACCCCTCCATTCACCCCCAGAACACATCAGGAACCCCCCCAAAACCCCCAACCCCCAGCCAAAACCCCCCAAAACCCCCCAACCCCTACCCAGAACCCCCCCAAAAACCCCCAACACTCCCCCCAGAACCCTCCCAGAACCCCCTCAAACCCCCCCATTCCCCCCCAGAACCCCCTCAAACCCCTCCATTCACCCCCAGAACACCTCAGGAACCCCCCAAAATCCCCAACCCCCCCCCAGAACCCCCCAAAAACCCCCAACCCCCACCCAGAACCTCCTAATCCCCCCCAAAAAACCCCCACCCCCCACCCAAAACCCCCCCATTCCCCCCCAGAACCCCCATCACTCCCCCCTAACCCCCCCCGTGAAACCCCCCTAGAGCCCCCAGCACCCCCAACCCCCCTCCCCTGCTCCCCTTAATTAGGACCCGATCCTTAATTGGGGGTGGGGGTGGGGCTCTGGGGGTGAGATGGGAGGAGATATTAATTAGCATATTAATCACTTCATTAACGAAGCGGCTCTTAATAAACTCCTTAATAAACAGAGATCCCCGTTAACGAGCTGGATCCGGCCGGTGCTAATTAACCACACAAAGGATCCAGACCTGGTGCTAATTAACTGCATGTGGGGATCCAGACCTGGAGCCACACTAATTAACCATGCACAGGATCCAGACAGCGCTAATTAACTGTATGTGGGGGATCCAGATCTGTACAGCACTAATTAACCACGTGAGGGATCCGGACCCGGCACTAATTAACCACGTTGGGGATCCAGACCCGGATCCGGCGCTAATTAACTGCGCATGGGATCCAGCCCCAGCGCTAATTAACTGCATGAGGGATCCAGATCTGTACAGCACTAATTAACCACGTGCGGGATCCAGACCTGGACCTGCACTAATTAACTGTCCACAGGATCCAGATCCATCCTAATTAACTGCACATGGGGCATCCGGATCTGGCTGGCGCTAATTAACCATGTGCAGGGATCCAGACCTGGACCCAGCACTAATTAACCATGCGTGGGATCCAGACCTGATGCTAATTAACTGCATGTGGAGATCCAGACCTGGACCCAGCGCTAATTAACTGTGCACAGGATCCAGACCTGATGCTAATTAACTGCATGTGGAGATCCAGACCTGGACCCAGCGCTAATTAACTGTGCACAGGATCCAGACCTGATGCTAATTAACTGCACATGTAGGATCCAGATCTGGCCGGCACTAATTAACCGCGTGCAGGATCCAGACCCAGCACTAATTAACCGTGTGTGGGATCTGGATCCAGCCTGTGCTAATTAACCACACGCAGGGATCCAGACCTGATGCTAATTAACTGCATGTGGAGATCCAGACCTGGTGCTAATTAACTGCACATGGGGATCCAGACCTGGACCCAGTGCTAATTAACCACGTGGGGGATCCAGACCTGGACCCAGCATTAATTAACTGTGCATGGGATCCAGACCCAGGCTAATTAACTGTGGGGCAGGGCAGGATCTGGATCTGGCCAGCACTAATTAACCACGTGTGGGATTCGGACCTGGCACTAATTAACCACATATGGGATCCAGACCCGGATCCGGCGCTAATTAACTGTGCGTGGGATCCAGCCCCAGCGTTAATTAAGTGCATGAGGGATCCAGATCTGTACAGCACTAATTAACCACGTGCGGGATCCAGCCCCAGCACTAATTAACCGCACACAGGATCTAGACGGTGCTAATTAAGTGCACACAGGATCTGGACGGTGCTAATTAACTGCATGTGTGGGATCCAGATCTGGCCTGTGCTAATTAATTACACACGGGATCCAGATCTGGTCAGTGCTAATTAACCACATGTGGGATCCAGACCTGGATGGTGCTAATTAATGGTCTATGTAGGATCTGGATCCAGCCGGTGCTAATTAACCATGTGCAGGATCTGGATCTGTACAGCACTAATTAACCATGTGCGGGATCCGGATCCAACCTGGCGCTAATTAACTGCACGGGATCTGGATCCAGACCGCGCTAATTAACCACACACAGGATCCAGAACCAGATCTAGCACTAATTAACCACTCATGGGATCAATTAACTGCGCGTGGGGATCCAGATCCAGTCAGTGCTAATTAACCACACACGGGATCTGGATCTGGCTGGTGCTAATTAACCACACACAGAATCTGGGTCTGGCCAGCACTAATTAACCACATGTGTGGGATCCAGATTCAGACAGCACTAATTAACCGCACACAGGATCTGGATCCAGTGCTAATTAAATCTGGATGGAGCTAATTAACCACACGTGGAATCTGGATACAGACGGTGCTAATTAACCACATATGGGATCCAGACCCGGTGCTAATTAACTGTGCATGGGGATCCAGAGCCGGCCAGCATGTGGGATCTGGATCCAGTCGGCACTAATTACCTGGGTGTGGGATCCAGACCCAGTGCTAATTAAATCTGGATGGAGCTAATTAACCATGCACAGGATCCAGACCCGGTGCTAATTACCTGTGCATGGGGATCTGGATCCAGCTGGCACATGTGATCCGGATCCAGTCAGCACTAATTAACCGCATGTGGGATCCAGACCCAGTGCTAATTAACCACACACGGGATCTGGATCTGGCTGGCGCTAATTAATCATGTGAGGGATCCAGACCCAGATCCGGCGCTAATTAACAGCACACGGGATCCAGACCCAGTGCTAATTAAATCTGGATGGAGCTAATTAACCACACACAGGATCTGGATCTGGATCTGGCTGGCGCTAATTAATCACGTGAGGTATCCAGATCCAGACCCAGACCTGACATTAATTAACAGCACAAGGGATCCAGACCCAGTGCTAATTAAATCTGGATGGAGCTAATTAACCATGCACAGGATCCAGACCTGGTGCTAATTACCTGTGCATGGGGATCCAGAGCCAGCCGGCACGTGGGATCCGGATCCAGTGCTAATTAACCACACACAGGATCTGGATCTGGCTGGTGCTAATTAACCACGTGTGGGATCCAGACCCAGACCTGACACTAATTAACAGCACCCAGGATCCCGATCCAGCCGGTGCTAATTAACCACACGCCAACGCATGGACACGCAGCTCTCCCGGGATTAATCACCAGGGGGGAGGGCTGAGTGTTAATTAAGCAGCGAGCTAACGACCATCCATCCATCCATCCATCCATCCATGCTGGTAGACGTGGCGTTCCTGGCCTTCTTCTTCACGCGGCTGGAAGCGAACCGGAGCGGCCGCTATGAATCCCACTTCCCTTTCCTCTCCCGTTGCGGCCGGGAGCGGAACTTCCTGCGGTGCGAGGACCGGCCCGTGGTGTTCACCCACCTCCTGCCGCATCCCGACGGGAGCTCATCCCTCTCCTACTGCGGCGGAGGCCAGCGCTTGGCGGTACCTTTCCAACCGGGGAGCTTAACGGTCCTACCGGAAAACGGAAGGTTGTATCATCCGGCGCCGGGAATGCCGGGCGGAATCGGTTTGATCCGGTCGGCGTTGGCTTTGGAGTGGAGTTCCTGTTTCCTGTATGAATCCGGACCGGAGCAACCCCCAACCCATTTCCTATGGGAGGATCGGCGTTACCGCCTCACCGGGGAGTTGTTACCGGTTCTCCGCCGCGGCGAGGGGGCGGGATACGGCGAGGACGCGACCGCCGAGTCAGGGGTGAAGGGTGGAGGGATTAAGTGATCAGCACCATCGTTAACCACATCGATTAATTAAATATATAATCAATTAGATCAATTAATTAAATATATATATATAAAATGAGCTTCAACCACGTGGCCATGCCGGTTCCTCGCCGCCGATATGGATACGGGAAGGCGGGAGCGGGTTTCGGCAGCACCGCGGTTGCGGCGGGGTAATTCCAGCTTGTTTGGTTGTTTCCTTCCTCGTTATCCCAGTGTTAATTAACCAGCGTGGTGATGGAATAGGGAGGGCGAGGAAGAGGAAACATCGGATTCCAGGAGGAAGAGGAAACACTGGATTCCGGGAGGAAGAGGAAACACCGGATTCTGGGAGGAAGAGGAAAAAACAGATTCCAGGAGGAAAAGGAAAGACCGGATTCCTGGAGGAAGAGGAAAGACCAGATTCCGGGAGGAAGAGGAAACACCAGATTCTGGGAGGAAGAGAAAAATCAGATTCCAGGGTGAAAAGGAAACACCGGATTCCGGGAGGAAGAGGAAACACCAGATACCAGGAGGAAGAGGAAACATCGGATTTCAGGAGGAAGAGGAAACAGCTGATTCTGGGAGAAAGAGGAAATACCGGATTCCAGGAGGAAGAGGAAGCATCAGATTCTGTGAGGAAGAGGAAAGACCAGATTCCAGGAGGAAGAGGAAACATCGGATTCCGGGAGGAAGAGGAAACACTGGATTCCGGGAGGAAGAGGAAACACTGGATTCCGGGAGGAAGAGGAAACACTGGATTTGGGGAGGAAGAGGAAACACTGGATTTGGGGAGGAAGAGGAAACACCGGATTCTGGGAGGAAGAGAAAAATCTGATTCCAGGGCAAAAAGGAAACACTGGATACCAGGAGGAAGAGGAAAAAACAGATTCCAGGAGGAAAAGGGAAGACCGGATTCCAGGAGGAAGAGGAAAGACCAGATTCTGGGAGGAAGAGGAAAAAACAGATTCTGGGAGGAAGAGGAAAATCAGATTCCAGGGTGAAAAGGAAACACCGGATTCCGGTAGGAAGACGAAAGACCAGATTCCAGGAGGAAGAGGAAAGACCAGACTCTGGGAGGAAGAGGAAACACCGGATTCCAGGAGGTAGAGGAAACAGCAGATTCCAGAAGGAAGAGGAAAGACCAGATTCCAGGAGGAAGAGGAAACATCAGATTCCAGGAGGAAGAGGAAACATCAGATTCCAGGAGGAAGAGGAAACACCAGATTCCAGGAGGAAGAGGAAACACCAGATCCCTTGAGGAAGAGGAAACACCGGATCCCTTGAGGAAGAGGAAACATCAGATGACAGGAAGGAGAGGAAGCATCAGATTCCTGAGGAGTTTTCCTGGCGCTACGTGGTGAAGTAGTCGAGGGCGCCGTGGAGGCAGAGGCTGGTGGTCCAGACGGCGTCGCCTCTCCCAGAATCCACCAAGATCCGGCGTAAATCGGCGTTGACGGCGGCGGCAAGTTCCTGATCCACCTCCTCCTCGAAGAGGTGGGATGAAGGGGAGCGGGAGCCGTAACACTCCAGGGGATAAGGATAAACAACGAGGTGTAAATCCCGGAGGATCACAGTTTTCCTTACCAACACCTTGAGTCCCGCCACGGTAACGGGGTTGCCGAAGAGCCCCAGGCACCGGAGGCGAGAGCACCGGCAAAGCACCGGCAGTAGGGCTTCCAAGGTGGAGTCTGTCAGGCGGCATTCCATGAGATCCAGGTGGAGGAGGGAAGGAGCCGTTTCCTCCAGGAGCTGTTGGAGGGGTTGGAAAAGGTTCCGGGTGAAATCGTGGCCGCTCAGGTCTAATTTCTTCAAGGCTGGAGCGTGGCGGCTTTGGGAGAGGAAGGTCAGATCGCAGGGAAGGAGGGAGCAGAAGGCCAGCTCCAGGCTTTCCAGAGGAGTCTCCAAATCCCTACCGGATCAAAAACCCCCCATGAACCATCAGCTCACCGGTGCCGGCGCCGCGCCGAGGATTAGAGGGGGTGGAAGGGACCTCCAGAGATCATGGGGTCCAACCCCCCTGCCAAAGCAGGGTCCCTAGGACAGGTCACACAGGGAGACATCCAGACGGGGCTGGAGTATCTCCAGAGAAGGAGACTCCACACCCCCTGGGCAGCCTGTCCCAGGGCTCCCTCACCCTCACCAGGAAGAAGTTCTTCCCCACATTGGTGTGGAACTCCCTGTGCTCCAACTTGAGCCCATCACCCCTTGTCCTGTCCCCACAGACACTGAGCAGAGGCTGCCCATGTCCCCGTGTCCCACCCTTCAGCTATTGATCCCCAGTGATCAGATCCCCTCTCAGGCTTCTTCTCTCCAGGCTGAACAGCCCCAGCTCCCTCAGCCTTTCCTCCCAGGGGAGATGCTCCAGGCCCTTCAGCATCTTCATGTCCCTCCTCTGGACTCTCTCCAGGACATCCCTGGTTTTTCTATCCCAGGGAGCCCAGCACTGGACACAACACTCCAGGTGGGGCCTGACCAGGGCAGAGCAGAGGGGGAGGATCCCCTCCTCTGACCTGCTGCCCACACTCCTCCTGATGCCCCCCAGGATCCCATTGTCTCTCTCAGCTCCCAGGGCACACTGCTGGCTCATGGCCACCCTGTCACCCACCAGGACGCCCAGGTCCTTCTCCACAGAGCTCCTCTCCAGCAGGTCACCCCCAGCCTGTCCTGATTCCAGCAGTTATTCCTTCCCAGGTGCCAGACTCTCCACTTGCTCTTGTTGAACCTCATCTGGTTTCCCCCTGCCCAGCTCTCCAGCCTGGCCAGGTCTCTCTGGATGGCAGCTCAGTGTCCTGTGTGTCACCCACTCCCCCCCAGCTTTGTACCATCAGGTACCTGCTGATGGCCACAGCGCCAGCAACTCACCCGAGAAACTGCCTCAGTTTCCCCGAAAGCCTCGAGGAACCCAAGTTGAGCTCCTTGAGGTTCTTCAGCTCCCCCAAGTGAGCGGCGAAGCGCCGGATGGCGGAATCGGCGCCGGTGAGACGCCGGACGTCGACGTTGCTGTAAGGTAGCTTGAGGCTGAGGAGGTGGGTGAAGGCGGCGAGGCGCGGCAAGACCACGCAAAGCCCGGCTAAGCCCAGGTTGTTGAAGCGTAGCTCGACGCGGCGTATCCCAGAAGGATCCAGAGAGTCCAACAAGGTCACAGTCCCAGCCACAGACAGCTCCTCAGCGTGGAAATCCCGGCATTTGAGGCGTAAGGGGCCGGGATTTTGGAGGGCGTCGCGGAGGACGCCGAAGGAGGTGGCGTTAACGAAGAGGTCGGCGCGGATCTCCACGCAGCGCGGGGCGGCGGGCGAGGAGCCGGGTGGGATCTTGCGGCGTTTGGAAGAGAGTTTCAAGCAATCCGCTCGGTGCCTGGAGATCTCCAAGCACGCTTTGGCTAAGGCCACCGTGGAGGACCAAAGGCTCAGCCCACCGGGGCCGCGGTGGGATTCGGTGGTGGTGGCGGCACCGCTGCTGAGATCTGTCATATCCAGGATGCGGAGGCGACACGGCTTCCCGCTGGATGAGGGGGGTAAAATGGGGGGAGGTAATGTGGTGGTGGTAAGAGGGTGATGGTAAAAAGGGGGGTGGTAAAAGGGGGTGGTAAAATGGTAGTAATAAAAGGGGGGGCAATAAATGGGGATAAAATGGGGGTGGTAAAATGGGGGGGATAAAAGGGGGGTGGTAAAAGGGGGGGATAAAAGGGGGGAGGTCAAAGGGGGTGGTAAAATGGCAGTAATAAAAGGGGGGGACAATAAAATGGGGATAAAATGGGGGGTGGTAAAATGGGGGTGGTAAAAGGGGGATAAAAGGGGGGAGGTCAAAGGGGGGAGGTAAAAGGGGGAGGTAAAAGGGGGGAGGTAAAAGGGGGGATAAAATGGGGGGTGGTAAAATGGGGGCGGTAAAATGGGGGGGATAAAAGGGGGGGATAAAAGGGGGGAGGTAAAAGGGGGGTGGTAAAAGGGGGGAGGTAAAAGGGGGGGATAAAATGGGGGGCAATAAATGGGGATAAAATGGGGGGTGGTAAAATGGGGGTGGTAAAATGGGGGGATAAAAGGGGGAGGATAAAAGGGGGGAGGTAAAAGGGGGGCAATAAAATGGGGATAAAATGGGGGTGGTAAAATGGGGGCAGTAAATGGGGTGGTAAAGGGGGGGATAAAAGGGGGGTGGTTATCCCTCCTCTTCCTCCACCTTCTCCCTCTTTTTCCCTCCCTTTCTCCCTCCTCTTCCTCCACGTTATTCCTTTTCCTCCTCCTCATTATCCCTCTTCCTCCCCTACCTTCTCCCTCCTCTTCCTCATTATCCCTCTTCCTCCTCCACCTTCTCCCTCTTCTTCCTCCATCTTCTCCCTCTTCTTCCTCCACCTTCTCCCTCTTCTTCCTCCACCTTCTCCCTCTTCTTCCTCCACCTTCTCCCTCTTCCTCCACCTTCTCCTTCCTCCTCCTCCTCCCTCTTCTTCCTCCATGTTATCCCTCCTCTTCCTCCTCATTATCCCTCTTCCTCCTCTACCTTCTCTCTCCTCCTCCTCCACCTTCTCCCTCCTCCTCCTCCACCTTCTCGCTCCTCCTCCTCCACCTTCTCCGCTCCTCCTCCTCCATGTTATCCCTCCTCTTCCTCCACCTTCTCCCTCCTCTTCCTCCACCTTCTCCCTCCTCTTCCTCCACCTTCTCCCTCTTCCTCCTCCACCTTCTCCCTCTTCCTCCTCCACCTTCTTCCTCTTCCTCCTCCACCTTCTCCCTCTTCCTCCTCCACCTTCTCCCTCTTCCTCCTCCACCTTCTCCCTCTTCCTCCTCCACCTTCTCCCTCTTCTTCCTCCACCTTCTCCCTCTTCTTCCTCCACCTTCTCCCTCTTCTTCCTCTCCCTCTTCTTCCTCCATGTTATCCCTCCTCTTCCTCATTATCCCTCTTCCTCCTCTACCTTCTCCCTCCTTCTCCCTCCTCCTCCACCCTCTTCTTCCTCCATGTTATCCCTCCTCTTCCTCCTCATTATCCCTCTTCCTCCTCTACCTTCTCCTTCCTCCTCCTCCTTCTCCTCCTCCTCCTCCTCCTTCTCCCTCCTCCTCCTCCTCCTCCTCCCTCTTCTTCCTCCATGTTATCCCTCTTCCTCCTCATTATCCCTCTTCCTCCTCTACCTTCTCCCTCCTCCTCTTCCACCTTCTCCCTCCTCCTCCTCCACCTTCTCCCTCTTCCTCCTCCTCCTTCTCCCTCCTCCTCCTTCTCCCTCTTCCTCCTCCACCTTCTCCCTCTTCCTTCTCCATCTCCCTCCTCCATGTTATCCCTCCTCTTCCTCCACCTTCTCCCTCTTCCTCCTCTTCCTTCTCCTCATCCTCCTCCACCTTCTCCCTCTTCCTCCTCTTCCTTCTCCTCATCCTCCTCCACCTTCTCCCTCTTCCTCCTCCACCTTCTCCCTCCTCCTCCTCCACCTCCACC